>NC_045787.1:165147783-165865879 GCF_009873245.2 Balaenoptera musculus
AGGCACCTCCCGATTGCCCCTACTTCAGATCCAGTTAAAGCACCCTCTGCCAGCTCTGCCTCATTCACTGTGACATTGGAAGCTGGCCAGGCAGTCTTTTTGGTTGGGGGCAGGGTGGAAAAGGAAGGAAGCATGACCAGTCTCAAACCCCAGTCCCCTCAGCTGAAGCAGGCATCGCCCTTTCTGGTCCCCAAGTCAGAAGGGGAAACAGAAATGCACTTTCCAAACCTGCGAGCCTTCCAAGGGGGCTTCAGACTGACACACCCTAACTGCAGAGGTCTTGGCCTTGGACCTCCTACCCTTTCTCTAACCTGTGTCCGTCTGTTTGTCCACCCCCTTTACCCTCTTGATAAAGAAGAGACTCTGAGGTTTGAGAAGTCACCCATTTCCTTGCATTGTGGTCGAGCAGGCCAGTGAGCCTGCATGTGGAGCACGTGGGCAGTGTCTGGCACACAGAAGGGGCTCAGGTACGGCTGTAACCAGGCATCCATGGCCAGCAAGGTTCAAACTTCTCTTCCACTCCTGCCCCTGACAGATGCCTTCCTCCCGACGAGCAGGCGGGAACGAGGGTCAGGGAGGCACTCCTCCTCAACCTTCATTTTTCCTCTTTTGGACCCCGGCTCCTCTGCTCATTCCCTATGACACTCTGCCTCCTTGGGCCTCAGCTGACCCATCTGAAAAATGGGTACAGCCAGATCTTCTGCTTTACTGCACCGTTGTGGGGGCTCAGGAAGCTGAGCAGTTTGTAAATGCTCCACGCTGCTGTTGCAATGGATTTGATTCCTGCAATTTACCCATCGTTGACCTTGTCATGGACCTTGCCACTGGTGTTTCAGTTCCCTCATCTGTAAAATGGGAATAACAATGCCCCCCTGCCTCCACACGGAGGGGATTGGGAATAATGCCTGGGGTGGAGTGAGCACTAAGTAAAACACAGTTACTATTAGCAGTAGAGAGGAGGTGGGGATGGGGAGCAGTCTGGAAAGGAGGGTGCTGGTCTGCGCAGGTTCTGGGTGGTTCTTCCTGGACACACACCCCACCGCCCCTCCCCCAGCGCCCACCCCGGCCTCTGCAGCCTTTCCTTAAAGCTGTAGCGAATGAATGAGCTTGCGCTGGCTCACCCAGGGCTGCTGAGGGGTCATGTGGAGAATCGCCAAATGGGTGGCCGGTCTAGCCTAACCAGCCTGAGGCTTCCTCCTCCTCACCGCACCCTGCCCCCTCTCCCCAGCCCGGTCCCCCAGCCCGGCTGCTTCTTGAAGGCACTTTGGTCCCACTCCCAGCCCTGCCCCTGCCACCTGGGAGCCAGACTCTGATAATCCTTCTTAGTGGCTAAAAATATCCCCAGATTGGGGGAGAGAGAGAGAGAGAGCAGGGCTTTGTGCTGACACGTGGAGGGAGAGGATGAGTACAGGATCCCTGTCACTCCCCTGAACCCCCAAAGGCCCCAGCACCGCCCAGCACAGCAGGGCTGTGCACAAAGGTTGGTTTTATTTTAAGTCTAGCTGGAAATGTAGAACTTGCCCGGGTTGTGAAAAAGGAAATCAATTCATACTCCAGATGTCTGGGTTGCCCAGGGAAGAACAGACACACTCATACACACTCACCCGGCCCCTGCAGACTGGCCTGCTGCCCGGGGTCACCTGACTCCTTCGGCTGGAGGCCCAGGCAGGGAACACATGATGGACTAAGTGGGGGTTATTTGTAGATAACCACAGCCACCCCTGCACTGGGCCCTGGCTCCTCCACTCTGGCATCTCTGAGCAGGGTCCCTGCGGGGTGCTAATGACCAGAGATGCAGCCAGTCCAGGAGAAACCACCTTCAAGGACCCTAAGGAGGGCCCCAGGTCCAGGGCTCTGCCTCGCCTCAGCCCCTCATACTTAGACACACTCCTGCCCTCCACACTCTGGCCCTGTTAGTATCCCCCCACCTCCACCGCACTAGCTCAATTTACTGTAATGGCTGCTTGATGGGATTCCAATTCACCAAGCTCATTCCTGCCCCAGGGCCTTTGCATGTGCTGTGTCCAACCCACCAAGCTCATTCCTGCTTCAGGGCCTTTGCATGTGCTGACCTCCCACACAACCTCTGTCTCATCATTCACATCTCAGTTCAGTATTACCTCCTCAGGAAGTCTTCTCAGGTCACTACCAAAGAAGCCACCATATTATACCATCTTCTTACCCTATTTTGTTGCTTCAGCCCCCTCACCCCACTTGATCAGTTTTCTTATTCACTTGTTTGTCTGCCTCATCCCAAGACATAAGCCTCATGAAGGCAAGAATGTTGTTTAGTCACTGCTGTATCCTCAGGGCCCAGGACGATGGTAAGTACCAACTAAATGTTTGCTAAGTGGATGAAAAAGCAGGTAGAACAGACACATGGACAGATGGGTGGATGGGAGGACTCTGGCTCAGGTGGTCAAACTTTCTAGAAAAAGAAACCACCTTCTTTATTAGGCAAGGTTAGCTTGAACCCCATGGTGTAGGTCCACTGCCTCCTTGTTTCAGAACTGGGAAGCCAGAGGCTCAAAGCAAGAAGCAGCTGGATGCAGGTCACCCAGCCAACAAGGGAGTGAGTCAGGGCTAGAAGCTCTCCAGGGTGGGGAGGGGGTTGCTCTGCCCACCAGTAAGCTCAGGGCTCACAGGCCTGTCTCTGCCTATCAAGGTTTCCCAAGGAGCAAGGTCCTACACCACCACCACCCCTAAGCTGCCCCAGAGCCTTTTCAGGGCCCCAGAAGCTCACACATGATTGAACTTTGCTTTCTTAACATCTATACCACCCCCCCCAACCCTGTCCCGGGCAGACTAAGGGGTCTGGGTGAGCCAGGCCATGTCCCCCGGAATCCCCAGCCCACTGGCCACCCCTCCTCGCCACAGCCTGCACCGCCAGCTCCCCTGGCTGCACCTTCTCAGAACCACCCCTTGGTGATGCAGCCTCCTATCGCCCCCCAATAAAGCAACCAACAGTGGGGCCATGAGGGTTGCTTTGCAGCTGCTTGGGGGCTGACAGTGGGGTCCCCAACCCCCTGGAATCTGCTCCCTCCCTCCTATAACTCCTGCACTACCCCACAGCCAGGTGCTAGGATTCCCAGAGCATCCCCCAGCAGTCCAGGCCTTTACATAGGTGGTGCCTTCTTCCGGAAGTGCCCACACCCCCTTCACTGTGCCAGTTCTTACTAGTCTTGAAGACCTGGGTCAGATTCAATTCCCTCCTTAAGAGGCCTTTTCTACCCTTCCCACCCTAAGGAAGCAGAGCTCCCTCCCTAGCCCTGCCCCACCCCACCCTAGGTCTTTCTTCAAAGCTTCTGTTCAGCCCTGGCTGGCCCCAGGGAGCTTAGAGAGCTGAGTCTCTCCCACTACCAGACTGGGAGGGTCAGACCAGGAAGAGAACTCTGGGGTCCCCAGCATCACCTAGTGTGGGTGTGTGTTGGGGGTTCGGTCAGGGAGGTTTCAAGAAGGACTGAGGGAGCAGAGGGGAGCAGGTCTCTGGAAGTTTGAGGTGGGAAATGAGCAGGTCCAGCCCCAGAGGCAAGCCGGGGTGGGGCAGCAGGATCTGATAGGTTACCTGCACGGGACTGGGAGGGATAAAGCATACAGATGGGAGTGTAAGGGGAGCTTGGGCTATTACAGTTGAAAAAAAAAAAAAAAAAAAACCCAACACGACTTTATTGAACGACATGCAAAAACCATGCATGTCTAAAGTGCGTGATTCAGTGCATTTGACATATGTACCTACTGGTGGAAATCATCACCTCAATCAAGATAATGAATATATATATCCATCACTCCCCCATATTTCCTTATGTGCCTTTGGAGTTCCTCCCTCCCTCCCTTCCAGTGAGAACTGGAAGAAACCTGGATGTCCAATGCTGGGGAACAGAAACCTCAGGATTCCACACTATGAAATATTACATCAGCGTTTAAAAGGAGGAGAAGATACAATACAGATAAATCTGGAGGACATGATGCTCAGTGAAATAAACCAGTCTCAAAAAGACAGATACTGGGCTTCCCTGGTGGCGCAGTGGTTGAGAGTCTGCCTGCCAATGCAGGGGACACGGGTTCGAGCCCTGGTCTGGGAAGATCCCACATGCCGCGGGGCAACTAGGCCCGTGAGCCACAACTACTGAGCCTGCGCGTCTGGAGCCTGTGCTCCGCAACAAGAGAGGCCGCGACAGTGAGAGGCCCGCGCACCGCGATGAAGAGTGGCCCCCACTCGCCGCAACTAGAGAAAGCCCTCGCACAGAAACGAAGATCCAACACAGCCAAAAATAAATAAATTAAAAAAAAAAAAGACAGATACTGTCTGATTCCACTTATAGGAGGTCCCTAGAGGAGTCAAATTTATAGAGACAGGAAGTAGAATGATGGGTGCCAGAGGTTGGTGGAGGGGGTGGGGAGTTAAGCATTTAATGGGGACAGAGTTTCTGTTTGGGGAATATGAAAAAGTCGTGGAGATCGGTTACACGACAATGTGAATATACTTAACGATACTGAACTGTGCACTTACAAATGGTCCAGATGATAAATTTTTTGTTATATGTGTTTTACCACAAATAAAAAATTTTTTCAATTAAGAAAATACCAAATTGGGACGAGGGGAGGAGGAAAAGCTATGCTCACGGACTTGGGAGGATCACTGAGTGGAAGAAAATGAAAGCAAAATGCAGACAGACACTAATGGCCTGATAGGTAACTCAGGTAAATGGAAAACCACCAAAAGTTCTGTCTTTGGTAATAGCGGAGTTAGCTGCATCAGACCGGCCCTCTCAGAGATAACAATGATAAACCCTGGACTACATACTAAAAAACTACCTGAAAGCTCTGGTGCTGCCATGCCCTATATGGTATCCATTAGCCACATGTGGCCATTTAAATTTCAATTAGTTAAAATTAAATACAATTTAAAATTCTGTTCTTCAGTTGCATCAGCAACATTTCTATACTCAATAGTCCAATGTGGCTTGTGGCTACCATATTGGGCACATATTGGTGTCGATATGGAACATTTCCATCATTGCAGAAAATTCTACTGGGCAGTACTGCTCTAGAGAGTGACCAAAGATAGGTAGAAGTTGGAGGGCAGTCTATACCTGCAATAAGGGAACAGCACGGGACGAGTTTCCCATTTTTCACTGTTATTTGCTGGAAATAGAAACTAGATTGAAAAATGAGAAGACAGAGCCCAAAGAGACCACAACAGTTCAACAATGGAGTAGAACATGCAGGAAAGGAAAAAGCCAAAAAAAAAAAAAAAAAAAAAAAGTCCAAATTCTATCCAAAAATGCTGTGCAAGTCTCTTGCTAACCCTTAAACCATGTGCAAGGCAGACTCCAACCAGCCCGGCTAAAGCTAAAAGAAAGTAAGATAACACCTGCCTCTCACTACAGGGAAAACAGACTTTGGAACTTGAGTCCAGACTGTTTAATTACCTATGAAAAAAAAAAAAAAGAATCAATGTTCTTCAGAGGACCACAACAGAATCCAGAGTGTCTACAATTTATCTTTCACAATGTCCAGCATACAATCCAATCCAAAATTACTTGACATGTGAAGAAACAGGAAAACATGACCCATAGTCAAGAAAGAAGGAAATTAATGGGGACTGACCTTGAGGCGACCCAGATGTTGGAATGAGCGGATAAGGACTTTGAAGCAGCTATTATAAATACGTTCAAGGATGTGAAGAAAAAGTACCTCCTAATGAATGAACAAATAAGAAACCTCAGCAGGGAAGCAGAAATTATAAAAATGCACCAAATGGGGATTCTAAAACTGAAAAATACAATACTTGAAGTAAAAAATTCACTGTGGACTCAGCCATGAAAAAGAATGAAATTTTGCCATTTGCAACAACATGGATGGACTTGGAGGGTATTATGCTTAGTGAAGTAAGTCAGACAAAGACAAATGCTGTATGATATCACTTATATGTGAAATCTAAAAAAACAAAATAAGCTAGTGAATATAACACAAAAGAAACAGACTCACAGATATAGAGAACAAACTAGTGGTTACCAGTGGGAAGAGGGAAGGGGGGAGGGGCAAGACAGGGGTAGGGGATTAATAGGCACAAACTACTATGTATAAAATAAATAAGCTACAAGGATATACTGTACAACACAGGGAACATAGCCAATATTTTATAATAAGAATAAATGGAGTATAACCTTTAAAAATTGTGAATCACTATGTTGTACACCTTAAACATACAATATTGTACATCAACTATACCTTAAAAAATAAATAAATAAAATGCAATACACATGGTGCAAGGGAAAAAAAAGAAGAAAACATTATTTATCCAGAGAAAAAGCAAAAAAAATTTTTTCCCACCATGGGGTTGATAGCTGATTGGAGACTGTAGAAGACAGAGCTAACTAGTTTGGAGAGAGATAATAGAAAATACCGAACAGAAGAAGAGAGAAGAAAAAAAATAAAGATTAAATAAAAATGTGCATCTGGAAGTGGACAGTGGTGACTGCACAAGGTTGTGAACGTACTTAACGCTACTGAGTCATGCGGTTAAAAATGGTTAAAATGGTAAATGTTTAGGTTATGTGTATTTTATCACAATTTAAAAAAATTGTACAGAGTCTCAGTGACCTTGGGACAATATCAAAAGATCCAACATGCATGCAATTGGCGTGCTCTGAGGATATGGTCCACACTCAGGAGAGTTATTCTATCAGGAGGGTGAGGGAGGGCGGTGCTGGTCAGCTTGTTTTGTGGTGCTCTGACTTTTACAAGAAGTATGTTTCAGGGTGACAAATTTTTTTAAAAATTGTAAAATACACGTAACATAAAAATTTACCATCCTAACCTTTTTTTAAGTGTACAGTTCCGTGGCATTAGGTATAGTCATTGTTGGGCAACCATTCCCACCATCCATCTCCAGAACTCTCTTCATCTTGCAGAACTGAAACTCTGACCCCATTAAACACTAACCCCGCTTCCCCCTCTCCCAGCCCCTAGCTCCCATCATCCTACTTTCTGTCTCTACAGACTTGACTCCTCTAGAGACCTCCTATGAGTGGAATCAGACAGTATTTCCCTTCTGTGTCTGGTTTATCTCACCGAGCATCATATCCTCATGGTTCATCCATGGTGTAGCAGGTGTCAGAATCTCCTTCCTTTTTAAGGCTGAATAATATTCCAGTGTGTGCATATATTAAGGGCGACTTTTTTTTCTTTTTTTTTTTGCATTGGGTCTTCGTTGCTGCATGCGGGCTTTCTCTAGTTGCGGCAAGCGGGGGCTACTCTTCGTTGCGGTGCACGGGCTTCTCATTGCGGTGGCTTCTCTTGTTGCGGAGCATGGGCTCTAGGCGTGCAGTCTTCAGTGGTTGTGGCACGCGGGCTCAGCAGTTGTGGCTCGCGGGCTCTCGAGTGCAGGCTCGGTAGGTGTGGCGCACGGGCTTAGTTGCTCTGCGGCACGTGGGATCTTCCCAGACCAGGGCTCGAACCCGTGTCCCCTGCATTGGCAGGCGGATTCTTAACCACTGTGCCACCAGGGAAGCCCAAGGGGGATTTTTAAATAGAAAACTATATTTGTACAAGAAAAAAGAAAAGGTTTCCAATGAAGGGGTGGTTGATGAGAGGAAATAGGGGCTCAGAGGGGGCACTTCTGGCTGGCAAACAGGCCCCCATTCCCGGCTCACCATTTATGAAACTAATTCCCAGTCAAGGTCAGCCCCCAAGATGCTGCTGCTACCCACCTTCCAGGGTGGAGGGAACTGTGGGCTCCAGGTTGTACTCTGATGGCATCCCACCTCTGCCCAAACTGGTCTAACACCTGCCCTACTTCTCCCACCAGCTGGCTGCTGGGCCCCTCTGCTGCCCCCAGATGGCAGCATTCATGGAGGCGGTTTCAGTTAGAATGAAGTAGGAGCAAAAGCCAAACTGCTTCCTGGGACAGCAGGCCTTGTTCACACCCACAGCAGCGACTGCTCAACACACCGGTGTTGGTACCACCCCAGGTGTCGCCAAAGCCGCTAGCTCCAGGAAGGCCCCGTGCCAACTGCCCCAAGCGCCCACCTCCCTGCACTCCAAGGGAGATGCAGTTACTGTTCCCATGGCACGGATGAACTGACTTATCATCCCAGGGTCACACAGCTGGTAAATGGCCCAGCTGCATGCGAACTTAGCTCAATACCTCCCAGCGTTCTAGATGGACACGGGCTCACGGAACCTCAGCCCAGCAGCGGCAGCCTACGCATTCTTGGCAAACAGGACCTGCTGCCTTTATGCCTGTGCTTCTCCCCATCTCCGCTTCACTACTTTGGACTTTGCCTGGGTCACCGGTGACCGCCCCCTGGCCCAGGCCAATCCCAGTGGTCATTTCTCTGTCCATGGATTCCTGACCTCCTAGTAGTATATCTGCCCCCTTGTCTGTCTCTCCTAACAACCATGGCATCCTGCCTAACCTAATTCAAGCTGTTTTTCTTCTCCTTTGGCCCTAAATGGTGCCAGTCCTGCACCCTCTCATACCAGTTTTTCTCCCTGGGAAATCTCACCCACCTGGAAGCCACAGTCGGTGTGCCTGTGCCTTGGTTTTCCAGATTCCTGCAGTTGCCAGGTTTCTCCCCCGATGCCAAACTGGCTAACCCAACACCGCCTGGCTGTGCTTCGCCCAGATATATCACACTCAGGTTATCCTTCACGCTGAGCATGCTTCTTGGCTAAGATCCCACCACGCACCCAGTCTTTGGGGACAGGAATCTGGGAGTCATCCCAATCCCTCCTCATCACCCCCCATCACCCCGGACATTCCGCTACTCACTAGGTCCCACAATTGCATCCATCTCCCCCATAACAATCAAGCGAGTCCCTTCCCTGCTCAATTCCCACTGATGAGGCCCCGTCTCTCATCTCAATCATTGTGGCCACCTCTGCCCTGGTCTCTCTGCCTCCGGGTTTTGCCCAGGCTGCCTCCCTCCATCCACATCTCCTTCCCCGAAAGAGAAAGCCAGCGTTGGAGAGGGCGTGGAGAAAAGGGAACCCTCCTACCCTGTTGGTGGGAATCTGAATTGGTGCAGCCACTATGGAGAACAGGTAGGGAGGTTCCTCAAAAAACTAAAAATAGAGTTGCCATATGATCCAGCAATCCCACTCCTGGGCATATATCTGGACAAAACTATAATTCAAAAAGATACATGCACCCCTATGTTCATAGCAGCTCTATTTACAATAGCCAAGACCTGGAAGCAACCTAAGTGTCCATCGACAGATGAATGGATAAAGAAGATGCTGTACATATATACAATGGAATATTATTCAGCCATAAAAACGAATGAAACATTGCCATTTGCAGCAACATGGATGGCCCTTAGATTATCACACTAAGTGAAGTAAGTCAGACAAAGACAAATATTATATGATATCACTTACGTGTGGAATCTAAAAACAATGATACAGATGAACTTATTTACAAAACAGAAACAGACACACACATAGAAAACAAATCTAGTTACCAAAGGGGGAAGGGGTGGGGGGAGGTATAAATTAGGAGTTTGAACTTAGCAGATACAAACTACTATATATAGATAAACAACAAAGACCTACTGTATAGCACAGGGAACTATATTCAATATCTTGCAATAAACTATAATGGAAAAGAAAAAAAAAAAGAGAAAGAGAAAGCCAGCTTCTCAGCATCATGTGCAGACAGTGGTCATAAAACAAACAAGGAAAATAAGATGACATTTGGTCCTGGCTGGTACTAAACTCCGGAGAGCCTGCCAGCCCAGGTCTGAGCCCTCCTTGTTCAAGGGAAAGTTGGCAAGTGCCTGTCGCCTGAGCCTTAAAGACACAGGGGCAGCAATGGGAGCCGTGGGCCTCGATGTCCTCAAAAGGGGGTGATTCTCCAGTGAACAACCCCGGCACGTGGGCTGTCCTTGCGATTTCAGATTAGCAAAGTTCTGCCCCAAGAGGTCACCAGTGGCTGGCGTCTGGGAGGTGATGGGGGCTGGGAAGCACGGCTGGGTAAGGGTGTCTTCAGGGGGTCGGGGTAGAGCATGTTGGGGTGGGCAGCCTGATCTGGGAACTACTGGCTTGGGCAGGAATTTGGGGACACACAGCCCAGGGCTGGGACAGGACCAGAAGATCTTCTTTCTCTGGATGGGGGACTCGGAGAAGGCATCGTTTGAGAAGGAAGAGGGGTGAGGATGGATGGGGAGAGGGTGTGGCCTCAAGAGCCGGGAGCCCCCGTACCCCCTGACTTGACAGGCAGCTGAACACAGGCCTGCAGACCTGTCAGGGTCCCAGAGGACAGAGGCTAACCGTGAACTTCAGAGTAAGCCAGCCTGGGAGGATCTGCTCCTGGCGGGTGGCCTCAGGCTAGCAGCGCCTTCACTGAAGGAGTTATCACCCCAGTGCCTGCCTGCACACCTAGGTAGGGCGGGGAGCCAAGCAGGGCATGTGTGAGATGGCTCATCAGGGGTGGCGCAGGGAAGGGTCCCCAGGGTGAGTCTGTCCGTGGGCCCTTTAAGAACCAGGGGTGTTTGCGTAACTGGAGACTAAGCACTTCCTCTTCCCCATCCATCCCTCTCTCAGCAACCCCACAGAGGCTCACTCTACAAGCCTGTCCCTCCCCCCACCCTGGAGAGGGGGCCTGCATGGGGGGCACCCCTCCCTCTGCGCCTGGCACTCATCACCAAGGTCTTTGTGATCTGGCCCTGCCCACGCCCCCTCTACCCTGCTGACCTCCTGCAGCCACCAGACTCCCCGGTTCTCAGCCTAGTGTCCATGGTCTGATTCCCAGGGTCTGTTCATATCTCAGAAACATCGCTGTAATGCAGTACCCAGATGCCTAATTTTTTTTTTTTTTTTTTTTTTTTTTTGGCCATGCTGCTCGGCTTGCAGGATCGAAGTTCCCCGACCGGGGATCGAACCCAGGCCCTCGGGAGTGAAAGTGTGGAGTCCCAACCACTGGACCGGCAGGGAACTCCCAATGCAATAGCTTTTGTCTAGGCTGTTTCCTCCACCTGGGTCACTATTCATCTTCCCCTAACCTTTCAAGTAAGCAGCTTGCCTGTCACTGCTTCCAGGAAGTCTTCCAGGACTGCCACGCTGGGTCGGAGAGCCTGTGGTCCCTCTGTTTGGCCCAGGTTATTCTGCATTGTAACTGCCCAGGGATGTGTCTGTCTCCCCAGTGGAGAGAGGGATCTGGAGGGGAGGCAGTCAACAAATTCCACTTCCTGTGGGTGTCTACCACCAGCTCCAACTCAGGCCTCAAGCTCAAATATTACCTCCTCAGAGGAGCCAAGTTAAATCGCCATGCGTAAGGCAATGGAGAATGTCTAGGCAAAATACAAACAAATGCTGGTAACATTTACAAAGGGGAGTGATTACAGAATATTTCAGTAATCAGAGAGAGACAGCTAGCCTCTGTTTCTCTGTAAAGAACTACTCTGAATGAAAGCCATGGCTGCAGTGATGGTTTCTAAATATTCTGTGACCAATCTCTAGGTAATATATGAGCAAGGCTTGTATGCAAATGCCTCATGTCCTTTTTATTTTTTAATAAATTTATTTATTTAATTTATTCATTTTTGGCTGCGTTGGGTCTTTGTTGCTGCACGCAGGCTTTCTCTAGTTGCAGCGAGCAGGGGCTGCTCTTTGGTGTGGTACGCGGGCTTCTCATTGCAGTGGCTTCTCTTGTTGCGGAGCACAGGCTCTAGGCGCGTGGGCTTCAGTAGTTGTGGCATGCAGGCTCTGTAGTTGTGGGTCGTGGGCTCTAGAGTGCAGGCTCAGTAGTGTGGCGCACGGGCTTAGTTGCTCCGCGGCATGTGGGATCTTCCCGGACCAGGGCTCGAACCCACGTCCCCTACACTGGCCACCACTGTGCCACCAGGGAAGCCATCTCGTGTCCTTTTTAGACTTCCCAAGGTCCGAAGGCATGACTTTTCAGCGAATTCCAAAATTTCATTTGGTTCATCTCAGAGTCCTGGCTGAATACTGTCATAGGTTGAAACAGGCAAGCACCTGCAGCCTATTTGGCTAGCAGAAGTCACCGCAAGCATGTGCCTAATTTTATCAACTCAAGCACCGAGACTTTCATGCTGTACCCCTGGAAAAGATCCTGAAAATCCTTAACCCAGAGAGTCAACTTCACCGAAGGACCCACAACTCAGGTTTGCTCCCTGGGCTCTTTATACAGGCTCTGAGGTCAAATAAATGCATCCTATTCCATAAACTGCAACATGTGTGTGGAGTCATGTGAATCTGGTTGTGTAAAAAAGGCGACTGTTTCAGAATTCAGAGTCACTACTTTGCCAGTGAGAAGAACTACGTTAGAGGAAGCAGACACCCGAGGACAGCCTGACACCTCCTCCAAGAACTGCCTTAAAATCTGAGGCCCAGGGACTTGCCTGGTGGCGCAGTGGTTAAGAATCTGCCTGCCAATGCAGTGGACATGGGTTCGAGCCCTGGTCCGGGAAGATCCCACATGCTGCGGAGAAACTAAGCCCGCGAGCCACAACTACTGAGCCCGTGTGCCACAGCTACTGAAGCCCGTGCGCTTAGAGCCCGTGCTCCACAACAAGAGAAGCCACCGCAAGGAGAAGCCCACGCACGGCAACGAAGAGTAGCCCCCACTCGCCGCAACTAGAGAAAGCCTACGTGCAGCAACAAAGACCCAAGCAGCCAAACATAAATAAAGAAATAAATTTATTTAAAAAAAAAAAAAAGAGATGAGGGAGGAGGCCGTGGGGATAGAGCATTCTAAGAAGCGGGAACAGCCTGTGCAAAGGCCCTGAGGCAAGACCAAGCCTGGTTGATTCAAGGCATAGAAGACAAGGCCCCTGGGGCTGGAACAGAGTGGGGGAATGAAGAGAGGCAAGGGCAGGGAGGTGACAACCTTATATTTAGATCTGCCCTAGCCAACAGCTCAGATGGAGAAATGACACCCAGAGGCTGACATTTCCAGAGCTTGTCCTGCTTGCTCTCCCCTCCTGTCACTGCCGTTGTCCCCTGCCATCTCCCGATAGGTTAGCCTTGATCCAGCTGTGGCCCCATCACTCCTGCCAGGATCACGGTCAAAGCTGAGCCAAGAGGACTTCCCTGGCAGTCCAGTGGTTAAGACTCCGCGCTCCCAAAGCAGGGGGCACGGGTTCGATCCCTGGTTGGGGAACTAAGATCCCGCATGCCGTGGGCAGCACAGCCTTAAAAAAAAACAAAAATGCTGAGCCAGGGCCAAAGGGAGGTGCCCTTAGGTGCACCCATCCCCAATTTGGAGGGGGTCGGGGAACGGTCCTGGCCACAGTGTCTGGGCTCAACAGAGCCACTGATGTAGGTGCCGGCACCCAAGTGTCCGAATCCCCTCTGTGAAGCCTTTGAAACTGGAGGGGTTTGGTGCATACCTGGATGAGTGAGGGTGGGGTGGGTGGGAAGGGTGAGCAGGCCCAGGTGACCAGGTCCTTGTCCACGGGGGTGGTGGGTGGGATGGGGAGGGATGCTGAGTCTTTTCTCCTACACCTGGAAAGGGAGTGACAGCAGGCTGGTGGAGGGGCCATCCTCAAAACACACCTGCTCTGGTTTTTGCTGCTCATCTTCAAGGCCCAGCCAGGCCCCTGCCTACCATCTCCTGTCACCTCCCTGAGAACATCCTGCCCCAACACCCAGCTCTGGGCTCTGCTCCTCCTCCTCCCTGGCCCCCTTCTCTGTCTCCATCAGCGCCCTCTCCCTGGTTACTTCCTTCCATTCCCTCCAGCCCCTCCAGGGAGCCTCTCAGGTCAGCTGAGCCCCCCACCACGTGCAGGAGGAAGGGGAGAAGCTTTGCCCACCAGGAAAGGGCTGGCCTTCTCTTCCTTCCTCTTGCCAGCCTCTTCTGCCTTCAGGGTGCACTGACCACTCCACACAGGGGACAACACACCAAAGCAACACCCCTGCAAACCACGCAGCAGTGGGGCCCAACAACCTTGCACCCCTCAAGCAAGGGCCCAACCAGGGTCTGCAGTTGTTGGATTGAGGGGCCCTGAGGACCCTCAGTCTCTTCCTCTGCCCCTCTCCCCACTCTCCCCCTGGCTCACTCTGCTCCAGACACAGCGGCCTCTCGGCTATACCTCCAACATGCTAGGCTGGGTCGTGCCTCAGGACCTTTGCACATGCTAGTCCCTCTGCCTGAAATGCTCTTCCTCCAGATGTCCACCTGGCTGGCTCCTTCTCATCCTTCAGGTTTCTTCCCTCTCCCGGCTGCCCCGCTCCCAGAACGTCGGCTCCATCCATGAGGTGGGGCGGGGGGGGGGGGGCGGGCAGCAGGGAAGCTTCATTTTGTTCACTGCTAGTCCCCAGTGCCTCCCAGCACAGGTGCTTCACAAGTACGTGCTGAATGAATCAATGACAGGGTGGGAGGGAGCTGGGGCCAAGCACAGGGTAGGGGGGGGATCCTCAGGGGGTCGCTGGCAGGGGCCTGACCCCTCGATACAGTCATGGGGCCCTGAAGCAAAATATGGTTTGGGGAGCCTAGGAGGAAGTGGGGAGAGAGGTGAGATCCTGCTGGTTCGGTGTGGAGAACTGGTGTGACAGGATCATATTAATTAACAAAGGTACAAAGGTCAGACTGAGGAAGGAGAAAGGTCTCCTCTATGTCAATCTGGTCAGAGCCAGGCTGGGTCTGAGGGGCCGATTCAAGGATAGCAAAAAGAAGCCCAGCCTGAATGGCTTGGGCATCGGGGAAGGAATGGCAACCAAATAAGGGAGTAAGACCCCTGCCATAGGGAGAAATTATTCAAGCAGGGGATTCAGAGACATGGCTGAGACTGACCTCATCTTCCACTTTGAAGCCCTTGCTCCCTTGGCTTCTGGTTTGCCACCCACTCCTGGTTTCTTTCCTTCCACCTTCTCTCCAATCCATCCCACCAGGGTGGGGATGTCTCCCAAGCTCTAGGCCCACCCCCCGCACCTGGTCTCCACCTGGGTGTCTAGTGGCATCACAATTTCCAGGTGCTGGGAAATAGACTGCTGACTTGCGCCTGAACCTGCTGCCCCATCAGTGGCTACTCCATCCCCACCCCATCCTCAATTTCAAGTCTATCCAGGATCCACCCACTTCTCTCATCCACACCTCCACCTGGTCCAGCCTCATCAGGGTCTGGACCAGGGCAGTCACTCCCATGCTGATTTCCTGGCTCCTGCCTGCAGCTCCTCCCATGTATGCTGTGGTGCTTCCCCTCCACATCTTTGTTCACTGGTCTCTCTGCCCATGAACTCTTAAAAATCCTTAGTAACCTGGCAGATGGTCACCTCCTACAAGAAGGCTTCCCCCACCCTTCCAGAGGCTGAATCAGGTCACTTCTCTGGGCTCCCCCTGCTTCCACCCGGGCATCCCCTCTGCTTTCCCAGGTGCTCATTACCAGCCGGACACCTCTCAGGTGATGACTGCTATTACTCCCATGTTATAGGGAAAGAAACTGAACCAGGAGGTGAAGTCACTAGCCTGAGAGCACTACATTCAAACTGGCAGGACAAGGTCAGAGGCAGCTTCCAGACAGCCGGAAAGGGGAAAGCCTGTGGTACCCAGATAAGAGAGGAGCGTGCCCCCTGGTGCCTGCTTTCCTGTGGGCATCCCAGGGGTGGCGGGAGGAGTGAGCCCTAGCCAGCTCCCCACGGCCAACTGCACTCATCCTAGCGGCTCCTGTGCCCGGTGACCACTTCACGCCAGGCGCTGGGCCAACTGAACACTTTACAGGCCGAACTCACTCAGTCTGCAGCCTGTGGGTCCTGGAGGTGGACGCACTTGCGCCTTCCTCCCATGTCTCAGACCAGGAAGCGGAGGCTCACGGGGCCCAGAACTCCCACCAGTGCAGCAGCCCTCCTCCATCCCCCGAGGCGCAAGGCTGCCCCTGGGACTGGCCAAGCCCTTTCCTACTTCGTAGCCGAGACTTCCACTGATCAGAACAACACTCCCAGCTACAGGTACTATTGACCCATTTTATAGATGGGCAAACTGAAGTCCAGAAAACTTTCTCTGGGGCCCCAAGGCCAATTCAATGGCCAAGGCTCCCAGCTGGGAGTAGGTGAGCTGGGAGGGCGGGCAAGGAAGGTCCCAACTGCCTCCTCCCTGCAGCCTGGCTGGGCCTGCAGGGACCCAGCTGCACTGAGTGAGGCTCTGGGCACTCCCACCACTGCCAAGTTTATTCACAGCAGCTCCTTCTGGAAGGGGGCTGAGTTGAGGCTAGGGACTCGGGGTGGGGGTGGGGGTGGGGGGAGGCTTCAAAGACAACCCTACCCTCCAGAATTTCTATTTCAGGTGGCCCCATACAACAGATCCAGGTTGCCCCCTTGCACGCAGTCACGTTGGACTTGGCCTGGGTTCAGAGTCAGGTCCTCAGGCACCTTCCCCCTCAGGTGGTATCTCACAGGTTTTGGAAATCGGACTCAGTCACAACTGCTTCACACCCTCAGATCTGTTTCTCCCTCAGTTTTCCTATCCTTCCACATTCCCAGCTGCCGGTGCCAGAAATCTCTTCCACGCACTTTCCTTCCTGCCCCACTTCTGAGCAGGCAGGGAATGCAGGCAATGTTCTTCTGACAAAAAGAACCCAAATTCACCCACTTTCCATCCCCCCCCTTCCTGTCGGGTCCAAACCAGCAGCCTCCTCCAGGGTCTCCTCCGGTCTCTTTTGGCCACAGCAGCTGCTGGGTCTTCTTAAGACACAAGTGGACCCGGTCACTCACTTTGTTCTAAGCCTCCGTGGTCCCCACAGACTTGAAAACGGAATCCACCTCCTCCTCGTTATCTTCGTGGCCCGGGGGCCAACCTCGTCTCACCTCGGTTCCCCGGCTCACCACTGCACTTCAGCCATGCTGGCCTCTTTTCCGCTCGGCAAACACACCAGTCTGGGCCCTGCCTCAGAATCTTTTGCTGTTTTCTGGGCCTAAAAACCCCTCGCTGGATGATCCCCTCAGGCCCGGCTGACACCTTCTCCGAGAATGCCTCCCTGACCCTAACCCGTCTCCCAGATGTGTTGTCTTCCCCACACTTAGCATGGCTGGAATGATCTGTGTCTGTTTCCGCGGGTCCCAGCCGTCTACGCGGCCGGGCTGCGGGCTCCGAGGCCAGGGTCCGGGCTGCATCCCCAGACCTGGCACGTCGGCGGCACCCCGTAGGTATGGATTCTCTGGTGACGGACCGACACCCCCCGTCGCGCTCCTCGCGTTCACACATCCGGATTCCCCCGCGTCACCGTGCTAGGCTCGTTCCCACTCCGGCCCGCCCGTTACGCAGCCGTGTCCTCGGGCGCTCGCGGCGCCCGGGCCCTCGGGGGAGCTGGGCTCTATCGGGAAGGCGGCCCGGGCCTGGGACCAGATGGGAAGCCCCGAGAGGCCGTCCCGGGCGAGTTGATGGGGCACTGCATGCGTCTGGGGGCCGCCGCGGGCGCCATGGCCTTGGAGGCGGGGCCGGAGCTCTCCGCGAGAGTGGCGTTCCGGTCCGCGTTCGGGGCGCGGGGGGTTCGCTTACCTGGGGTCTCAGGCGGCCGGGCGCACCAGGGGCCGGCGGCGGGGCGGGGGACACCGCGCCTGGCGCAGATGCAGAGGAGAAGGAGACGCGTACTGCCCGCACGACGCAGGCGGACTCTGCTCCGGGCACCGCCTCGGCCGGGGGCGGGGAAGCAGGCTTTAGGGGAGCGCGGGGCGGGATCGGGGGCGGGGCCTAGAGGGCGGGGCCGGGGCGGGGACCGGTTGAGCCCTGCGGGGCGCGGGGTCCTCCGGAGCTCGGCCCCTTCCGTGCGACTAGGCCGCTTCCTGGACCCCCTCCCTGCGCCACAGGGCCCCGCCTCCAGCCCCGCCCCACCCCGAGGCGTGCCTTGGAGGAATCCAGCCGCAGGTTTCTTGCTTGTGCTTTATCTCTTGTCTTTGAACCTAGCACCATCCGCTGAGCGCTCAGTCAGCCCCGGTTTCTCTTCCGTTCGCTTCAGGTCCTCCCCAGCCCCCTCCCGGGTCCCCTCTTCTGGCGCGGCTCTGATCCATCCGCGCATCTGCCAACACACCACGGACGTCCTGATCCGCCTGAGCGCACCGCTGGGCGTTGTGGCGGAGGCCCGGACTCCGCCCCAGGCCTCAGAGGCCACCCCCGGTGCCCCAAGTCTGGGGACCTGTCTCAGCTTTCAGGTCAAGCTGGTCCAATTCGTGGTTCATGGGTCCAACCGCAGAGTTGGGAACCCAAGGCACCACCCTGGGAGCTGGGAAGCGTGGAGGGCAGCTGGGCAAAGGCTGCGGTTCGGTGGGGGGCAGGGGTCAGGCTGCAGAGCTGGGAAGATAAGGCTGGGAGATAGGCCGGAGTGGGTGGTGGTGAAGCCCCAGGCTCCCTCTGGTCGGGTGGAACAGAAGGTGATTCCAGCGCACAGGGGCGGGGAGTCTGGGCGAGGCCTGAATGCAGGACAATCCCGCATCAGGCAGAGGTGGTCTGTGAGCACCTGAGCGGCACCTAAGGGACCCGTGGCCCAGCTGTCGCCAGTTGAAGGGAAGGGGGTTCCAGAGCCGCTGGCCAACCCCACGTCGTCTGGGCAAGTGGCTTCACCTTTGGACAATGTCTCTCCCTGAAGCAGACCCAGGGCAAGGTGGGGGAAGCCCGGGCTTTTTTTGGCTAGGCAAGTTGCTTCACATCTCTGAGATTTGATTTTCACACGTAGAAAGGGGGAGGGCAGCAGAGACCTCTGCTGCAAGTGTGGATGAAGCTGTCCGTCTTGATCCAGTTTCCCAGTGTTTGCACTTGCTGTTCCCTTTGCTGGGCTATTCTTTCTCTTTTCAAGTGTGTGCGTCCTTCCCCCTCAGCTCTCAGTCTGGCCCTCAGAACCCCTCTGTCCTCATTCACCCTTTTATTTTCTTCCCGGCCCTCCAGGAGCTCCTTTGCACATAGGGAAAAGGCAAACGATAAAGCCTCTTTTTCTCAGCGTTGTGACTAGGACTGTGGTATACGGCGCCTTGCACCTGGGGGTGCTCAGAACGTGGCAGCCATTTGGATTAATAGTGACACCAGAGACATGGTGGAATGGGGTTGTCCAGACCCCAGAGGAGAAGCAGGAGATTCCTGGAGGTGTGGAGGGGAGGTCCTCAGTAGAGGATTTGGGTGGGCCGGGGTCAGGGAGAGATTTCAGGTGGGAGGTACTGCATGGGCAAAGGTGGGGAGGCTGGAGGAAGGGCTCAGCCTGGCAGGAAGAGATGCAGGCTGAACCTTCTGCAGATGGGCTGCTTCTTGGCTACTCCATGCCCTTCTGTCCCCACCTCCCAGCCCACTCCATCTGTGAGCATGGAGTGTTCAGGGCAGGCTTCCAGGAGGAGATGACATCTGTAACCTGGGAGATGAGTGGGTGGGGGATTTAGCTGAGTTAGGGTCCAACGGTGAGTGACGAGAGGACAGTGGGGCAGGACCAGTCACTAAAGGCCCTCCAGGGTTCTCTGGGGAGAGGCACAATCAGATTTAAAATGAGACGGCAGTAGGAGTGGCTGGGTTCTGGTCTGGGAGTTGCAGACAGGAGTGAAGGGAAGAACTCTGGAGGGATTTAGTGGTAAAATCGCCAGGGTTTGTGGGAATCACAGGAGCCAGGGCCTGGTTGGTGGGAGGGGGGAGATGGAGCCATTTCTAAGCTGGTGAGTCCAATGTAGGGAGTCTGGGTGGTGGGAAGGGAGGGACCCTAGGGAGGCAGGGGGAGCTCCTTGCCTCCTCCTCCCCTCCACACCTTCACACCCTCTGTGCTTGAGTGCGGGACAGGAAAGTAGGACTGGGGAGGCTGATAAGCCCTGATCCAGGTAATAAGCTGAGGGCTTCTTTGTCCCTTCTGCACCCCCTAGTCAGATGGCTGGTCCCAAGCACGTTGGCCTTTTCCAGACCCCGGGGCCATCATGGCCAGGACTGGAGGCTGGACCCTGGACCTTGGACGATGGGCCCTGTGCTAGGTGGAATAATGATGCCCACACATCCTAACCCCTGGAACCTGTGAATATGTGACCTTACAAGGCAAAAGGCACTTTGCATGTGTGATTAAGTTAAGGATCTGGAGATGGGGGGATTATCCAATGTCATCACAAGGGTCTTTATAAGAGAGAGGGAGGAGAGTCAGAGAGAGAGAGATTGGAAGATGCTATACTGTTGATTTTTTTTTTAAGGAATTCCTTTATTTTTATTATTTATTTATTTATTTATTTATATTTTTGGCTGTGTTGGGTCTTCGTTTCTGTGCGAGGGCTTCCTCTAGTTGCGGCAAGCGGGGGCCACTCTTTATCACGGTGCGTGGGCCTCTCACTATCACGGCCTCTCTTGTTGCGGAGCACAGGCTCCAGACGCGCAGGCTCAGTAGCTGTGGCTCACGGGCCTAGTTGCTCCGCGGCATGTAGGATCTTCCCAGACCAGGGCTCGAACCCGTGTCCCCTGCATTGGCAGGCAGATTCTCAACCACTGCGCCACCAGGGAAGCCCTATACTGTTGATTTTGAACATGGATGATGGGACCACAAGCCAAGGGATGCAGGCAGCCTCTAGAAACTGGAAAAGGCCAGGAAACAGATTCTCACCAAGAGCTTCCAGAAGGAATCCAGCCCTGCTGACACCTTGATTTTAGCGCAGTGAGACCCAGTTTTGTTCTGACCTCCAGAACTATCAGGTAAAATGTGTATTGTTTTAAGTTGTGATGATTTGTTACTGTAGCAATAGGAGACTCAGACAGAGCCCCAACCTCCCATCCAGAGACCTGCTTGCACTGTCAGACCACCTCCTATCTTTTTTTTTTTTTTTGATGTGGACCATTTTTAAAGTCTTTATTGAATTTGTTACAATATTGCTTCTGTTTTATGCTTTGATTTTTTTGTCCCCAAGGCATGTGGGATCTTAGCTCCCCGACCAGGGATCGAACCCACACCCCCTTCATTGGAAGGCTAAGTCTTAACCACTGGACCGCCGGGGAAGTCCCCCCCCTCCTATCTTGACGCAGTTTCCAAATCAGCGTCCTGAGGACCCTTCCAGGTCAGACCCGCAACCCCTGCTATGTGTCCCCATCACCCACTCCTTGGGACCCTTTGCCCCCTCTAGTGGTCTCAGGGGCAGCTGCTCCCCTGTTCTGGTGGGGCAGGGACTGAAGTCCCAGATGTCTCTCTGTCTGTCACTGCCTCTCTGTGCCCTGGAGTGTCCACCTTAGTGACTCTCGCTCCAGCCCCTCACACTGGGCAGGTGTCTGCTGTCCCAGGCCCGTGGCTGACTGTCGTCCCAGGCCTGTGACTGGCTGGCCTCCCTGGCCCAGCCTTTGCCCATCAAGGTTCCTGCCCTCAATGAGGGGGCTTCTCTCCCTGAGGACAGAGGCCCTCAGTTGAGGCAGCTCTGAGCCCACATTTGTGCTGTGTGACCTTGGGTATATGACACAGCCTCTCTGAGCCCCGTGGCATCCTGTTCTATGGAATGGAAGATAACCAGGCCAACTGGGGTAGGGGGATCCTACGGGGACCACTCTCCCTGTATCGCCCCCCCATTCCAAATGGCTTGAGTCAGGGCTGGGGGAGGGGATGGGATGGGGGAGGATGGGGGACAGGAGAGGCCTTTGCACTGGCTGTTCCCTTTGCTGAAATACTCTTCCTGCTTGTCTATGTGGCTCCCTTGGTTCTTAATCAAACCCACCCTGTGCCACCTAGAACAGGGCCCGGCATACAGTGGTGCTTCATAAATGTTCATTAAAGGCAGAGACGATGGAGGGAGGCAAGGCAAGAAGTGGAATTTGCCTGAGAAAGGCTTAGAAAGAGCGCTTGTTGGGTGTGCCTGTGCCTGTCTGGATGGGTCTGTGTGTCTCTATGTCCATCTAAATCTCTGTGTGTTTCTCTGTGTTTCCTTGTGTATCTGGGAGTGTATGTGTATGTCTGTCTCTGTGCGTCTCTGTGTATTTGTCTGGGTGTGTCTCTAGGTGTGTGTGTGTCCATCTGTGTGTCAGTCCATCTTTGGGGGTGTCTGTGTGTCCGTTGTCTGTCTAGGTTTCTGGGGGTGCCTGTGTACATGCATCTGAGCGAGGACAGACCGCAGCCTTAGCTTCCCCTGCCCAGCAGGTGCTGGATCTCACCCTCTTCCCCCGCCCAGAACAGCGTCCAGCTCCTCTCTAATCCTGCTGCTTCCCCTCTACCCCCACCGCAGTGCCCTCCTGGCTCCACGCCTGTGTCCTCACCTGCCCAGAGTAGGTGCTCAGAGCACCCAGCTTACCTCTGCCACCGGTCTGGCCCTCTCAGCTCCGGAAGCCCCGGGCTAAGCGGTTTGAGTTCCACGGCCAGCTTGATGCCAGGCGCTGTGCTGAGAGGTTTACAGAAATGAACCTATGCAGCCCTGTCTGTGAAACAAGTGCAGTGAAAATTCCCATTTCACAGATGAGGACTCAAGCCCAGAGGGGTGCAGGAAGCTGCCCAAGGCCACACAGCCGCGGGGAGGAGTTGTCTTGGAAGCCAGCTCCTTCAGATCTCTTATTCCCTATCAGCTTTCTTTCCCTTTGCTGGGTGGGTGAGGGCACAGAGGACCCTCATCTTCCTTCACTCAGACTCTCCACTCACCCATTCCTCCAGGGCTGGTTCTCTCCTTCCCCCTTCATCTCTGTCCCCGGGGAGGTCAGGGCTGGCCTGGCCCGCTGTCGGTGAGACAAGGGAAAGGACCCCCGTACCTACTGTGTGTGCACCACTCACCACTCACCCTTACCTTCCCGCTCACAGGAAGCCTTGGTTACTGACTCCTGCCTGGTCCTCCAACACCCTGAGAGCACCTGAGAAGCTTGCCATTTCCCCTCATCCTCACCTGCATGCCCGCAAGGTCTGTGCGATTCAGCAAATAAAAACCCCTGAGCCCTGAGGTACTGGGACCAACCACCTGGTGCCTGGACTCAAATCAGGATGGTCCCGAGCAAAACGTGATGGTTGATCATCCTCCTGGGAGGGGAGATGGTTTGCCCGCGGTGACATAACCAGGACGGGAGCCCTCATTGCCGATACCCACCGATCGAAGACACCATCCCCTCTCTCGGATTTGATTAGGAGGAACTTTGGAGTCCTATTTTATTTCATTTCATTTGTTTTTTGGCTGTGCTGCTCGGCTTGCGGGATCCCGAGCAGGGATCGAACTCGGGCCCTCGGCAGTGAGAGCATGGAGCCCTAACCACTGGACCGCCAGGGGATTCCCAGGAGTACTATTTTAAAAGCGTTTTTCAAATAGGAGATGACAATCTCTGATTAAAACGTTTTCCCTTTGGAACTGTAAATATCTACCATTCAAAAGCTGCCCAAGGCTTTCCTATGACAGTCACATTTCTCCCACCATGTCTGTCTCCCAGGT
Source organism: Balaenoptera musculus (assembly GCF_009873245.2). Classification (NCBI taxonomy): domain Eukaryota; kingdom Metazoa; phylum Chordata; class Mammalia; order Artiodactyla; family Balaenopteridae; genus Balaenoptera; species Balaenoptera musculus. The sequence continues at coordinate 165,171,067 of NC_045787.1, forward strand.
CCCCAGCGGCTCAATTCATGGGTTCAGCTTCCTGAAAGAGTCTCTGTGTAGAAACGAACATCTTCTTTTCTTTTCTTTCTTTATTTTGAAAGAATAACTTGCACCTTATTCATGCTTTTGCATCTTGATATTTTAAAATGGAGGTTAAAATAGACGTAACATAAAATTTACCATTTTAACCACTTTGAGTGTCCAGTTCAGTGGCATTAAGCGCATTTACTTTGTTGTGCAACCATCCCCACCATCCATCTCCAGAACCTTCTCATCTTCCCAAACTGAAACTCTGTCCCCATTAAACAATCTCCCCCACCCCCTCCCCCAGCCCCTGGCCCCCACCATGTACTTCCTGTCTCTATGGCTCTGACTCCTCTAGGGACCTCCTAGAGGTGGAATCAGACAGTATTTGTCCTCTGGTGTCTGGCTTACTTCACTGAGCATGATGTTGTCAAGGTTCATCCGGGCTGTTCCATTGCATGGATGGACCACATTTTGTTTATCCATTCATCTGTTGATGGACACTGGGGTTGCTTCCACCTTTTGGCTGTTGTAAAGTATGCTGCTATGAACATGGGTGTACAACTATCTGACTGAGTCCCTGCTTTCAATTCCTGTGGGTATAGACCCAGAAGAGGAATTGCTGGCTCACATGGTAATTCTATGTGAACTTTTTGAGGCACCTGAATCTTGTTTTTTAATTTAATACTTTTAGGAGTTCTTTGATATCAATACATAAAGAAGTCTCTTTTTTGTTGTTGTTGTTTTTGTTTTTTGGAAAGGGGGAGTGAGTGTTTTGTTTTTATTATTATTATGGAACAGCTTTAGAGATATAATTCACATGCTATCCAATTCCTCAATTTACACTCTTCAAGTCGAGGGTTTTTACTGTAGCCACAGAGTTGGGCAGCTATCACCACCATGTTTTTTTTAACGGGAACAAGTCCCCTATCCATGGACAAGAGGTTTGCTTCTAATCGAAGTAACGGTGTAATGAGTAACCTGGCGCAGAGGTGATGATGAGTCAGGGTGAGTAGATCATCATAAGTTCCTAGAAGTAGAATTGCTAGTCAGGGCATGTGGGAGGGTAGAATTTTGACAGCTGTTGCTGCAAGGCTCCCACCCTCCACAATGGCAGCACTATCGGACTTTGCTAATCTGAGAGGTTAAAAATCTTGTAGTTCTAATTTGCATTTTTATTATTTGGGGTGAGGCTGAGCTTCTTCTCAGTCTTTTTCTTTTTTATAACGTTTATTTATTTATTTTAATTTTTATTTTATTTTTTTTTAATTTTGGCTGCATTGGGTCTTCGTTGCTGCACGCGGGCTTTCTCTAGTTGCGGCGAGCGGGGGCTACTCTTCCTTGCGGTGCGTGGGCTTCTCATTGCGGTGGCTTCTCTTGTTGTGGAGCACGGGCTCTAGGCACGTGGGCTTCAGTAGTTGTGGCTCACGGGCTCAGTAGTTGTGGCTCGCGGGCTCTAGAGCGCAGACTCAGTAGTTGTGGCACACGGGCTTAGTTGCTCCGCGGCATGTGGGATCTTCCCGGACCAGGGCTCGAACCCGTGTCCCCTGCATCGGCAGGCGGATTCTTAACCACTGCGCCACCAGGGAAGTCCATCAGTCTTTAAAAGGTGGATCTCTATATTCTTTTCCTGGAAAAAATTTTTTTCTTTAGTTTTGTTTTGTTTTAGTTAGAGAGGCTTTAAAACTTATGATAAAATACACCTAGAAACTCTTTTTAATATTAAGGAAATTACTTATTCTCTGATATGAGCTGTAATATCCACACTCACCCCAGTTGCATTTTTTAAAATTTACTTTATTGAAATATAGTTGATTTACAATGTTGTATTAATTTCTGCTTTACAGCAAAGCGATTCAGTTATACGTATATATACATTCTTTTTTATATTCTTTTCCATTATGGTGTATCACAGGATATTGAATATAGTTCCCTGTGCTGTACAGTAGGACCTTGTTGTTTATCCAGTCTCTATGTATTAGTTTGCATCTGCTAATCCCAAACTCCCAATCCATCCCTCCCCACTGCCTTGGAAATCACAAGTCTATTCTCTATGTCTGTGAGTCTGTTTCTGTCTCTTAGGTAAGTTCATTTGAGTCATATTTTAGATTCCACATATAAGTGATATCATATAATATTTGTCTTTCTCTGTCTGACTTACTTCACTTAGTATGAGAATCTCTAGGTCCATCCGTGTTGCGGCAAATGGCATTATTTCATTCTCTTTTATGGCTGAGTAATATTCTGTTATAAGTATATCTGTACCCCCCCAGTTGTATTTTTACCTTGTTTATAATGTTTTCTCCCCACAAGTCTATTTAGATTTTAGGAAGTTGGGCTTATCCACCTTTTTCTTTTGCGGTTTTTATGTTTAATTTATTTTTCTTAGAAAGGCCTTACAGGGAATTCCCTGCAGTCCAGTGGTTAGGACTCGGCACTTTTACTGCCAAGGACCCGGGTTCAATCCCTGGTCGGGGAACTAAGATCCCACATGCCTCGCAGCACAGCCAAAAAAAAAAAAAAAAAAAAAAAATGCCTTACCTACTCTCAAATTATTATTTTTAAAAAGTCCACATGTGTTTTCTTCATAGTGCTTTTATGATCTGATTTTCCCCATGTAAAACTTTGATCCGTCAGGAATTTATGTTGAGGTGTGGTGTGAAGTAGGGATCCACGTTTGTGTTCCCAGTCGTCCCAAGAGCACTTGCATCATCCGTCTCTTTAGATGCAGTTTTGGGGAGATCCCTAGAGCTGTCACATCTTCAAGGAGGGTAGTTTTGAAATGTGGAGAGGCATTAGAATTGTCACAATATGGAAACTGTTTCCTACTCAATTGATGATTTAGGAAATTGGTCCCCACTCAAACCTCCAAGTTTTTTCCCAGAACTGAGCCACACCCATGGAACATGACTTTTTGGGGGGATGGGGTGGGAATCAGTCATTCTCTGGTTGTGGGATATTATAAACATTCCACAAAAACACAATGCTAACACAATGCAAGTCGATTGCAAAATGATATGACAAATCTTGCAGCCTGGTGAGATTGCAATCGGTAGACGGAAGAGGCCGTAGAGAGGGACCAAAAATGCTGATAAGTCATTGACAGAGAAAGACTTGGTGCTCAGTCCAAGACATAATTAAACACGGAGAAGGGGGCCATTGGCAAAGACAGCATTGGCTTGCTCCAGGGAGAATGACTCAAACGCCAAATGAATCAGACCCTGAGACCTGTGTGTGGTTTTCCTGGGGCTGCGGTAACGCACTATCATGCACTGGTTGGCTTAAAGACAGAAACATATTCTCTCATCGTTCTGAAAGTTCAAAATCCAAAAATCAAGGGACTTCCCTGGCGGTCCAGTGGTTAGGACTCTGTGCTTCCACTGCAGGGGGCACGGGTTCAATCCCCGGTCAGGGAACTAAGATCCTGCAAGCCTCACGGTGCGGCCAAAACAAACAAACAGACAAACAAAATCAAGGTGTTGGCGGGGACACGCTACCTCCGAAGGCTCTAGGGAAGAATCTTTCCTGCCTCTGCCACGTTCCTGGTGGCTGCCGGCACTCCTAGGTGTTCCCTGGCTTGCAGCTGCATCGCTCCAGTTTCTGCCTGTCTTCACTTCTCTGTGTGTGTGTTTTGCTGTACCCAAATTTCTCTTATAAGGACAGCAGTCATTGGAGTCAGGGCCCACTCTACCCCAGGATGACGTCATCGTACCTTGATTACATCTGCAAAGACTCTTATTTCCAGGGACTTCCCTGGTGGTGCAGTAGTCAGGACTCCGCGCTCCCGATGCAGGGGGCCCAGGTTTGATCCCTGGTCAGGGAACTAGACCTCACGTGCATGCCGCAACTAAGAGTTTGTATGCCACAACTAAGGAGCCCACAAGCTGCAACTAAGGAGCCCACGAGCCGCAACTAAGACCCGGCGCAACCAAATAAATAAATAAATATTTTTTGAAAAGACCCTATTTCCAAATCAGGTCACCTTCACAGGTACTGGAGGTTAGGATTTCAACCTATCTTTTGGGGGGGGGACACAATTCAACTCACCATACCCTCCAAGTGTTTTTTTGTTTTGTTTTCTTTGTATGTGTGTGTGTGTGTCTGTTTCCTCCAAAATGACTCTTTCCATAATGCTATTGGAAGATTACATGTGAATTATTAAATAAATATTCATGGGGGGGAATGCCCCACCCTCCAAAAGAAAGCACCCAATGAATTTGTTTCAAGAATTAGCTGTAGTTTCAGTTATAACCCACATCTTGTTCACTATAAAGTAAATGAATTCCTTGTCATAATTTGGACTCTGTTTTGAAAGTTATGGTTCGTTCCAATCAACCCTTTTATTTCCTCGCTCTGGGGTTTTGGTGCCAGTGTTAACTGCAGGGGCTTTTCTCTGGGACCTGTGAGCTGAAGCTAATGAGGCCCCTTGGTAATTCCAGGTCAACGTGGTGGGTGTGTGTGTGGGGTGTGGGTGAGAACAGGATGTCCAGGACGTGGCTAGGAGGTCGGGATAAACTTCCCAAGGACTGAATGTCCCTCAGCTGAAGGGGCAGGTGGGCAGGGATGCAGAGGGCTGGGCAAGAGGGGGTTCCACTGAAAACGAAAGCCCAGTGTGACCCAAGGGGACAGCCTGGGGGAGGCTGTCCACTCAGGCTTGGGGGCCCTGGGGCTCAGACTTCCTGCAACCACAGTCGGTTTTCATAGGAGGGCATCATGCTCTGATTAGCAATCTGGAGGGTCACGGGGCTCAGCATGGGCAGTGCACGGAGAGAACAGAGTGAAAGGGGCCTGTTTTCTGAGATGAGGGTATCTGGATGCTGGAGGGACTGGGGAAAGGAAGGAGAGAGGGGTGGGAGGGAGATTGCAGGACAGGCCTTGACGGTGCACCTAGCACGATGTCCCTCTGTGGCCTGGTAGCCAGCTGGGTGTCCCTGAGTGGGGAGCGCAGGGCACCAGCAGGTTGGGAGGGAAGGGGCTGGATTGGACAGGAGATGTCCAGGTGTCCGTGGGAGGCATGCACTGGAGATTCCTTGTGTCTGTCTGCGTGTCCCTGGTGTCAGCCCAGGGTAGAGGTGTGGGGTGGTAGGAGGCCCCGTGGCTGCCTGCCTCTGTGCGCGAGGGCAAGAGGAGGGGGGATGGGCCCCCAAACGGCAGGGACCACCCTCAGCACCCAGGCAAGGGAGGCCGCTGAGCAACTTTGCTGGACAGACGGGGCTGAAGGTCAGTAGGTGAAGGATCAATTCAGACCTTGAGCTTGGCCTCCAGAGCTTCCTGGGGCAGGAGCAGCGAGAGGAAAGAGAGGAGGACTGGGGAGGGGAAAATGGCATTTACTGATTACTTCTCAAATGCAGGGCTTGTCCTCCGTTTCTCGCTTATTCAAAATAATAACACTAGGGCTTCCCTGGTGGCGCAGTGGTTGAGAATCTGCCTGCCAATGCAGGGGACACGGGTTCGAGCCCTGGTCTGAGAAGATCCCACATGCCACAGAGCAGCTAGGCCCGTGAGCCACAACTACTGAGCCTGCGCGTCTGGAGCCTGTGCTCCGCAATGGGAGAGGCCGCGATAGTGAGAGGCCCGCGCACCGCGATGAAGAGTGGCCCCCGCTCGCCGCAACTAGAGAAAGCCCTTGCACAGAAACGAAGACCCAACACAGCCATAAATAAATAAAAATTAAAAAAAAAAAAAACATTAGCCAGAAACCATCACGGGGCATTTACATTCCAGACATTATTTTATTTTTTAAAATAAATTTATATATTTATTTTCGGCTGTGTTGCTGCGCACGGGCTTCTCACTGTGGTGGCTTCTCTTGTTGCGGAGCACGGACGCTAGGCGCGCGGGCTTCAGTAGTTGTGGCGCATGGGCTCAGTAGTTGTGGCTCGCCGGCTCTAGAGCGCAGGCTCAGTAGTTGAGGTGCACGGGCTTAGCTGCTCCGCGGCATGTGGGATCTTCCCGGACCAGGGTTCGAACCCATGTCCCCTGCATTGGCAGGTGGATTCTTAACCACTGTGCCACCAGGGAAGCCCCAGTCATTATTTTAAATGAACTCATCTGATCCCTCAACAGCCCTGTGAGATGGGTACTCCTATGCTTTTGCAAGTGAGGAACCTGAGGCACAGAGAGGTTAGGGCACTTGCCCAAGGTCACACAGCCTGTGAATGGCTGAGCTGGGGCTGGAACCTGGGTGATGTGCTTCCGCTCTGCTGGCAGTGAGCCTGCCTGCTGTCTCTTCCGGTGAGGCTATGGGCTGAGAGGCAGGGGTAGCAGGAGACAGGCTGGGTTGAGTCTCCCAGGGGTCTGTGGGAGCACTGGTGGTGTGACCTGCTGGTGGGACTGACCTAAATTTACCTCCCTGGAAACTTCCCCACCCAACCCCACTTCCCCTTTTGCTGCGCTACAGAGTGGAGGTGGGGAATCCTCCGGAAATGGTGATGGGAGGAGGGAGCTGAGGGCTGGCCGGGCAGAGGAGGGGAGGGGACTGGGGCTGCAGGTAAAGAAGAGGGGCAGGGTTCAAGCTCGGGACCTTTGGGGTCCCTGCCTCACCCTTCCCCACTGGGGGAGGGGCAGTCGTTTTTCAAAGCCTAGGATTTCTCAGTTCTTCCCAGTCCAGGAGTGCCCTGGGCTGTCCCAGAGGGTAGGGACCTCCCTGGAGAAAAAGGTCCTGGGGTGAGCGGCCAAGCTTTTGTGTAGTACTCAATGCCTTCTCTTGTATTTTACAAATCGTGTGTGTGTGTGTGTGTGTGTGTGTGTGTGTGTGTGTGTGTGTGTGTTGACTAGAAGAAAATCATCTCTGGGGACTTCCCTGGTGGTCCAGTGGTTAGGATTCCGTGCTTCCACTTCAGGAGGCACGGGTTCGATCCCTGGTCAGGGAAGTAGGATCCCGAAAGCCTGGCAAAAAAGCGCGGCCAAAAAAACCAAAACAAACAAACAAACAAAACACAGTTATGGGGTGGTCTTTCCTTTTTGCCGTATGCCACCAGTATGGTGTTCAGGCGCTTCGTGGAGGTTGGCCAGGTGGCCTACGTCTCCTTTGGGCCTCATGCCGGGAGGCTGGTCGCGATTATAGATGTTATTGATCAGAACAGGGCTTTGGTGGATGGACCTTGCACTCAAGTAAGGAGACAGGCTATGCCTTTCAAATGCATGCAGCTCACTGACTTCATCCTCAAGTTCCCACACAGTGCCCGCCAGAAGTATGTCCGAGAAGCCTGGGAGAAGGCAGATATCAATGCAAAGTGCGCAGCCACAAGGTGGGCCAAGAAGATTGAAGCCAGAGAAAAGAAAGCCAAGATGACAGATTTTGATCATTATAAAGTCATGAAGGCAAGGAAAATGAGGAACAGACTAATCAAGCTTGAAGTTAAGAAACTTCAAAACGCAGCTCTCCTGAAGGCTTCTCCTAAGAAAGCACTTGCTGCTAAGGAGGCAGCTACGGCAGCTACTGCAAAGGTTCCAGCAAAAAAAGATGACCGCTACGGGTAAGAAGGCTCCAGCCCAGAAGGTTCCTGCCCAGAAAGCTGTAGGCCAGAAGGCAGCACCTCCTCCAAAATCTCAGAAGGGTCAGAAAGCTCCAGCCCATGGAGCTTCCCCGGTGGCGCAGTGGTTGGGAATCTGCCTGCCAATTCAGGGGACACGGGTTCGAGCCCTGGTCTGGGAGGATCCCACATGCCGCGGAGCAACTGGGCCCGTGAGCCACAACCACTGAGCCTGCACATCTGGAGCCTGTGCTCCGCAACGGGAGAGGCCGCGACAGTGAGAGCCCCGCGCACCGCGATGAAGAGTGGTCCCCACTCGCCGGAACTGGAGAAAGCCCTCGCACAGAAACGAAGACCCAACACAGCCAAAAATAAATAAATTAAAAAAAAAAATCCTTTAAAAAAAAAAAAGAAAGCTCCAGCCCAGAAAGCACCTGCTCCAAAGGCATCTGGCAAGAAAGCATGAGAGCATAAGAGGCTGTTATAAAGAGAATAAAGTTTCTTTTTGAAGGAAAAAAAAAAAAAATAGGGGTGGAATAGGGAGGGTGGGAGCGAGACGCAAGAGGGAGGAGATATGGGGATATATGTATATGTATAGCTGATTCACTTTGTTATAAAGCAGAAACTAACACATCATTGTAAAGCAATTATACTCCAATAAAGATGTTAAAAAAAAATCCGAAAATCATCTCTGATCCAAAAGCCTCCTGACCCCTAGTTATGAGCAGAGGGAGGCTTCTGGAGCAGCGGCATCAGAGCTGAACCTTGGAGGGCAAGAGTGTGTCGGAGCAGTCAGGTTGTCAGGCAGAGGACAGTGCGTGCAAACACCTGGAGGTTTGAAGCAGCATGCTCTGAGATGCTCGTTAATGGTGCAAGGAGCAGAGAGGACAGGTAGATATGAGACTGCAAAAGAAGCAGAGCTGGTGCCAAGAAAGTCCTTAGAGGCTTGGATCTAGTCTTGGGAGCAATAGGGAGTCATGGAAGGGTTTAAAGCAGGGAGGGACATGGTCTTATAAGTGTGTCCTAGGAACTCCCCTGGCTGCTGTCTGGAGGACGGGCTGGGGAAGAGGGGAGAGGTAGGGGTAATCACCCAGGACAAAGTTGATAAGACCTGAATAGGGCAGAGGGGTGGAAGGAAGGAGGGGATTTTTAACCTTTAGAACCTTTTATTCAAATATAGCACACATGCCAAAAAGAAATGCACAGGTCACAAATGTACGTTGCAAAGTTTTCACAACATGAACATGTTTGTATAGCACCCTGATCGAGGACAGAACATTACCAGCCCTCTGAAGTCTCTGCTGTGTCTTCTTCTGTCACTCCCTCTGCCCGCTGCCCTCCCCCCACCCCTAGGGTAACCCCTAACTTGACTTTGAATAGCATAGAATCACTTTGCTTGTCATTTGGACTTTTTTTTTTTTTTTGAGGTTGGGTGTTCAATTTTCTTTTATTTATTTATTTAAAATTTTTTTTATGGGAGTATAGTTGAATTACAATGTTGTGTTAGTTTCAGGTGTAAGGCAAAGTGAATCAGTTATACATACACATATATCCACTCTTTTTTTAGATTCTTTTCCCATAGAGGCTGGACTTTATGGCTTCTTGCAGGCAGCACTGGGTTGGTGAGTTTTCTCTCCCTTGTTCTGGGTGATAATTCTTGTTCATTGTTGTAGAGTTTCTCAACCACTACTAACATTTGAGTCTGAATGCTTCTTGTTGTGTCCCATGCATTGTAGGATGTTGACCAGCATCCCTGGCTTCTATACACGAGATGACTGTAACACGTGCCCCTCCCCGCAAGTTCTGACTACCAAAAATGTCTCTAGATGTGGCCAAATGTCCCATTAGGGGTAAAAATCACCCCGGGTTGAGAATCACTGTGATAGAGTATTCCATTTTGTGAAATCATCACAATTAATTGACATATCCTTTTGTTGGGCATTTAGATGGTTTCCAGTTTGGGGTTATTACAAGCAGAGGTGTTAGGAATATTCTCATAGGTTTTTCAGTGAAAGTAAGTCCACATTCCTTTGACTTTATCCCTAGAAGCCATAGAGTAGATGTTGATTCAGCTTTGTGGATCCTGCCAAACAGTTTTCCAAAGTGGTTGTGTCGTTTTACTCTCCCACCAGCAGTGTAGAAGCGTCACTTGGTATGGTCTTTCTCTACTTAGCCATTCTAGTAGGTGTCATGACATTTTGGTTTTAACTTGCATTTCCCTGATGACTCATGATGTCAAGCATCTTTTTATTTATTGGCCATTTGGAGATTACCTTTTGTGAAAGGCCCATTTTTCCTATGACATTTCTGCCTTTTTCTTGTTGATTTGTAAGAGCTCTTTATATATGCTGGACATATAGTGGCATCAGGGCCACCTTCACTCTAGTCCCTCTGGTCCCTTTGGCCACCTCCATCATACTGATGTGCCTGGCTGCATTGATCATCAGGTTACATTCTACTCTGGATCTACAGTGACATGATCTCTCTGACCACTGTGGGGGAGACACACTTGAAAGACACAAGTACCTAGAATAAAATCACTGCACTCCCAGCAGGGACAACCACTTCCATAATCTGTATTTACTTCCACAGACAGAGATGTATCCGGAAACAACACATGTGTGTGTTTAATTTACATAAATAGTATCACACTGTACTATCATCACACAACTTATTTTTTGTTTTTCACTCAGGAGTATTTTCTTTTAATTTTAAAATAATTAATTAATTAATTAGGCTGTGTTGGGTCTTTGTTGCTGCACGCAGGCTTTCTCTAGTTGTGGCGAGCGGGGGTTACTCTTCGTTGCAGTGCGCGGGCTTCTCATTGCCGTGGCTTCTCTTGTTGCAGAGCATGGGCTCTAGGCATGTGGGCTTCAGTAGTTGTGGCACACAGGCTCAGTAGTCGTGGAGCATGGGCTTAGTTGCTCCGCAGCATGTGGGATCTTCCCGGACCAGGGTTCGAACCCATGTCCCCTGCATTGGCAGGTGGATTCTTAACCACTGTGCCACCAGGGAAGTCTCTCAGCAGTATCTTTTTGAGATCCATTTATGTAGAGACAGAGATGAAAGGAGATATTTTCCCTTTTCACTTGTGCATAATATTCCATCACAGGACTATTTTCCTTTCCATTTCTCTACTCCCCCACAGATGGACATTCCAGTGGCTTCTAACTTTTCACTCTTATGAACTTCAACAAAGGCCTTATAGCTGGTTCCTTGGTACTTCTCAGAAAGTTATTTCCTTTTAAAACCCACTCTCCACTTTTCCTGCTACCTCCACAAGAAATGGTTCCATTGATTGGCCATTTGGAAATGACCTTTTGTGAGGGGCCCATTTCCCCCTTGGGGTTTCTGCCTTTTTCTTGTTGATTTGTAGGAGCCCTTTATATACGCTGGACCATGGGTCCTTTGTCAGCTATATTTCTGGGGCAGATATTTTGGAGGAAGTTTTGGGAGGCATTCAGGAGATAAGGTCAACAGATCTAGGTGACTGATTGGAGGAAGGGAGAGGAAGGAGTAGAGGAAGATGTGCCAATTTCTGGCTAAGTGTCAGGGTGACTGAGGGGGCCGTTGCTGAGGTGGAATCATGGGAAGAGCCACAGGTGAATAAGGTGCTGGTGGATCTGAAGAGTCACTAGATTTTGACCTGGGGTCCCATGGACAAAGTGGGGCTCCAAAAGGAAGGGCCCCTGGGTGGGCTGCAGACCTCAGAAATCATTTGCAAGATATGCAGCCTTGTGCATTTTTCTGAGAATCTCTAGCTTGGAGCAGGTCCAGACATAACACCTTGATTCAGAGCCCCAAACACAACAGGGTCTTATGGGCCAACTGAGGACAGCTGAGGATCTGGCAACAGGATTTTCTTTCTTTGCATTAAAATTTTTTTAATTATTGTAAAGCAGAATTGACTTTTTCCTTTGTTATGTAGCTCTGTGCATATTAACATGTGTATAACCATCACCACAGTCAGGATATAGAACAGTTCCATCACTTGACAAAATTCCCTTGCACTGCCCCCTTTTATAAAAAATTAATTAATTAATTAATTTTTGGCTGCATTGGGTCTTCGTTGCTGCACACAGGCTTTCTCTAGTTTTGGCAAGCCGGGGCCACTCTTCATTGCGGTGTGCAGGCTTCTCATTGCAGTGGCTTCTCTTGTTGTGGAGCATGGGCTCTAGGGGTGCAGGCTTCAGTAGTTGTGACTCAAGGGCTCTAGGCGCAGACTCAGTAGTTGTGGCACACAGGCTCACTTGCTCTGCGGCATGTGGGATCTTCCCAGACCAGAGCTCGAACCCATGTCCCCTGCATTGGCAGGCAGATTCTTAACCACTGCACCACCAGGGAAGTCCTGCACTGCTCCTTTGTAACCTCACCCTTCCTCTCTCCCCTGTTTCCCTGGCAACCTCTGATCTGTTCTCTGGCACTAGAGTTTAGTCTTTCTGAGACTGTTGTATAAATGGAATCGCACAGTGTGTAGCTTTTCAAGACTGGTGTAAGGGCGACAGGATTTTATTTTATTTATACATATTTTATTGAAGCATAATTGATTTACAATGTCATGTTAGTTTCAGGTGTACAGCAAAGTGATTCAGTTATACATATATATACACATATATATTCTTTTTCAGGTTCTTTTCCCTTGTAGTTTATTACAAGTTACTGAATATAGTTTCCAGGATTTTATTTATTTATTTATTTATTTGTTTGTTTATTTTTGGCCGCGTTGGGTCTTCCTTGCTGCACGAGCTTTCTTTAGTTGCTGCGAGTGGGGGCTGCTCTTCATTGTGGTGCGCAGACTTCTCATTGTGGTGGCTTCTCCTGTTGTGGAGCACGGGCGCTAGGCGCACGGGCTTCAGTAGTTGTGGCACGCGGGCTCAGCAGTTGTGGCGCATGGGCCTAGTTGTTCCGGGGCATGTGGGATCTTCCCGGACCAGGGCTCGAACCTGTGTCCCCTGCATTGGCAGGTGGGTTCTTAACCACTGCGCCACCAGGGAAGCCCCCTAGGATTTTATTTTTTTTAATAGACTTTATTTATTAGAGCAATCGTAGGTTCACAGCAAAACTGAGTAGGAAGTACAGGTAGTTCCCATATACTCCCTGTACCCAGCCCCACACGACCAGCCTCCCCCACTATCAACATGGCACTGAAGAAGTGCCTTTGTTACAATCAATGAACCTACATTGACACAGCATAACCATCCCAAGTCCCTAGTTGACTTTAGGGTTCACTCTTGGTATTGTTCATTCTGTGGGTACAAATGTATAATGACATGCACCCACCATTATAGCATCATACAGAATAGTTCCACTGCCCTAAAAATCCCCTGCACTCTGCTTATTCATTCCCTCCTTACCCCTCAACCTCTGGTAACCACTGATCTTTTCACTCTTTCTATAGTTTTGCCTTTTCTACGTCATAGATTTAGAATCGTGCAGAATGTAGCCTTTTCAGATTGGCTTCTTTTACTTTTAAGGTTCCTCCATGTCTTGTCTTTCTTTTTTCCCATAGTATGTCTCTTCTTTAATTTTTTCAACAATATTTTGCAGTTTTCAGAATGTAAGTTTTGCACTTCTTTTGTTAAATTTACTCCCAAATATTTTATTTTTTCTATTATATTGTAAATAGAATTAGTTTAAAAATTTCTTTCTCCTATAAATATAATTAATCCTTCCATGTCTTTTCATAGCTTGGTAGTTCATTTCTTTTTCACGATGAACAATATTTCCTTGTCCGGATATACCACGGTTTATTTATCCACTCAACTACTGAAGGACATCTTGGTTGCTTCTACATTTTGGCAATTATGAATAAACCTGCAAACATCTGTGTGCAGGTTTTGTGTGGACAGAGCTTTCAACTCACTTGGGTAAATATCAAGGATGGTGACTGTTGGATCATATAGTAAGAGTATGTTTAGTTTTATAAAAACCTGCCAAACCATCTTCCAAAGTGGCTGGACCATTTTGCCTTCCCACCAGCACTGAGTGAGAATTCCTGGTGCTTCACAGGGATTGGGATTATTTTTTTCTTTTTGGCTGTGTTGTTGGGCACGTGGGATCTTAGTTCCCCGACGAGGGATCCAACACGTGCCGCCTTGCAGTGGAAGCACAGAGTCTTAACCACTGGACCGCCAGGAAAGTCCTGGCAATGGGATTTTTAATCACAGAAAAATCTAGAAAAAAATATTGGGTTCCACCTGTAGGCATCGTTTTTTCTTAGAATACTGTATGAAAACACTTTCCATATTGTTAAAAAAAATCTGTGTCATTAGAATAATCTTTCCATATACTTAAAAGCATTAAACACATTTTTAATGACTGCCTAGCCGATTTGATCATGTTATTATACTGCAGTTTACTTAACTGTGCTCTGTAAGCTTTGTGCTAAGTGAATATTAAAATAATGCTACCAGGGGGTGGGGGAGGAATGGATTGGGAGTTTGGGATTAGCAGATGCAAACTAATACATAGAGAATGGATAAACAACAAGATTCTACTGTATAGCACAGGGAACTACATTCAGTATCCTGTGATAAACCATAATGGAAAAGAATATGAAAAAGAATATATATTTATATATATATATATATATATCTGAATCACTTTGCTGTATAGCACAAATTAACACAACATTGTAAATCAACTGTACTTCAATAAAATAAATTTTAAAAAAAACACTACATGAGTATGGTTATGTGTAAATATTTGCCTGCTTCTCGTATTTCTTCAGGATGAATTCTCAGAAGTGGAAATACTGGCTTGAAAAAGACAAACACTTTATGATTCTTGGTTCATGTTGCCAAATGCTCTCCAGAAGGCTGTCATTTATACTGAAAGCTGCAAGCCAAAGCAATATTCTGCAATTTTTTAAAAAAAGTCACGGTTTAAACAGACAAAAAGATGTTGCAGTTTTAATCAGCAATGAGTATCTTTGAGAATTCCCAAAGTCGACTGTCTTTTCCCTGGTGTATCAGCACTGCTGGTTGGCTTGTTTCACCAGGATACTTGTGATTTCTCTGCTCATCTTCTCCATCTCTTGGTTGGACGATTCATCAAAATCGATTCGTATAAGCTCTTTACATTTTATTTTATTTTATTTTTTAATATGTTTGGTTATATACTAAATATTTTTTTCTTTTATTTATTTATTTGGCTGTGTCGGGTCTTAGTTGCGGCATGCGGGATCTTTCGTTGTGGCGCGGGCTCTTCTTTGTGGCGTGTGGGCTTCTCTCTAGTTGTGGCGTGCAGGCTCAGTAGTTGTGCTGCGCGGGCTCTCTAGTTGTGGCACACAGGCTCCAGAGCGCGCGGGCTCAGTAGTTGCGGCGTGGGGGCTTAGTTGCCCTGTGGCATGTGGGATCTTAGTTCCCCGACCAGGGATCAAACCCGTGTCCCCTGCACTGGAAGGCAAATCCTCTCTTTTCTTTTTTTATAAATGTATTTATTTATTTAATTTTGGCTGCGTTGGGTCTTCGTCGCTGTGCGCGGGTTTTCTCTAGTTGCAGTGAGCAGGGGCTACTCTTCGTTGCGGTGTGTGGGCTTCTCATTGCAGTGGCTTCTCTTGTTGTGGAGCACAGGCTCTAGGCACGTGGGCTTCAGTAGTTGTGGCATGCGGGCTCAATAGTTGCGGCACACAGGCTTAGTTGCTCTGAGGCATGTGTGATCTTTCCGGACCAGGGATCGAACCCGTGTCCCCTGCATTGGCAGGCACATTCTTAACCACTGTACCACCACGGAAGTCCCTGGAAGGCAAATTCTTAACCACTGGACCAGCAGGGAAGTCCCAAGCTCTTTACATTTTAAAGAGAGATAACCCAGTACATTCTTTTCCCATTTCTCGCACTACTCTATTTCTGCCTTGCAAACCAGTTCATCTGTACCACTTTGCTAGATTCCACATATACGGGTTAATATATGATATTTGTTTTTCTCTTTCTGACTTACTTCACTCTGTATGACAGTCTCTAGGTCCATTCACGTCTCTACAAATGACCCAATTTCATTCTCCTTTTATGGCTGAGTAATATTCCGTTGTGGATATGTACCACATCTCCTTCACCCATTTTTCTGTCAGTGGGCATTTAGGTTGCTTCCATGACCTGGCTATTGTATATAGTGCTGCAATGAACACTGGCGTGCATGTGTCTTTTGGAATTATAGTTTTCTCTGAGTATATACCCAGTAGTGGGACTGCTGGGTCATATGGTAATTCTATTTTTAGTTTTTTAAGGAACCTCCATACTGTTCTCCATAGTGGCTGTATCAATTTACATTCCCACCAACAGTGCAAGAGGGTTCCCTTTCCTCCACACCCTCTCCAGCATTTGTTTTTGTAGATTTTCTGATGATGCCCATTCTAACTGGTATGAGGTGATACCTCATTGTAGTTTTGATTTGCATTTCTCCAATAATTAGTGATGTTGAACAGCTTTTCATGTGTTTGTTGACCATCTGTATGTCTTCTTTGGAGAAATGTCTATTTAGGTCTTCTGCCCATTTTTTGATTGGGTTGTTTGTTTTTTTAATATTGAGCTGCATGAGCTGTTTATATATTTTGGATATTAATCCTTTGTCCGTTGATTCGTTTGCAAATATTTTCTCCCATTCTGTGGGTTTTCTTTTCGTCTTGTTTATAGTTTCCTTTGCTGTACAAAAGCTTTTAAGTTTCATTAGGTCCATTTGTTTCTTTTTTGTTTTTATTTCCTTTACTCTAGTAGGAGGTGGGTCAGAAAAGATCTTGCTGTGATTTATGTCAAAGAGTGTTCTTCCTATGTTTTCCTCTAAGAGTTTTTTTTTTAAATAAATTTATTTATTTATCTATGTGTTTATTTATTTATTTATGTATTTTTGGCTGCATTGGGTCTCTGCTGCTGCACGTGGGCTTTCTTTAGTTGTGTGGAGCGATGGCTTCACTTGTTGTGGAGCATGGGCTCTAGGCATGTGGGCTTCAGTAGTTGTGGCTCGCGGGCTCTAGAGCGCAGGCTCAGTAGTCGTGGCACACAGGCTTAATTGCTCCACAGCATGTGGGATCTTCCCGGACCAGGGCTCAAACCCGTGTCCCCTGCATTGGCAGGCGGTTTCTTAACCACTGTGCCACCAGGGAAGCCCTCCTCTAAGAGTTTTATAGGGTCTGGCCCTACATTTAGGTCATTAACCCATTTTGAGTTTATCTTTGTGTGGTGTTAGGGAGTGTTCTAATTTCATTCTTTTACATGTAGCTGTCCAGTTTTCCCAGCACTACTTATTGAAGAGGCTGTCTTTTCTCTGTTGTATATTCTTGCCTCCTTTATAAAAAATAAGGTGACCATATGTGCGTGGGTTTATCTCTGGGCTTTCTATCCTGTTCCATTGATCTATATTTCTGCTTTTGTGCCAGTACCATACTGTCTTGATTACTGTAGCTTTGTAGTATAGTCTGAAGTCAGGGAGCCTGATTCCTCCAGCTCTGTTTTTCTTTCTCAAGATTGCTTTGGCTATTTGGGGTCTTTTGCGTTTCCATACAAATTGTGAAATTTTTTGTTCTAGTTCTGTGAAAAATGCCATTGGTAATTTGATAGGGATTGCACTGAATCTGTAGATTGCTTTGGGTAGTATAGTCATTTTCACAATATTGACTTCCAATCCAAGAACATGGTATATCTCTCCATCTGCTTGTGTCATCTTTGATTTCTTTCATCAGTGCCTTATAGTTTTCTTAGTACAGGTCTTCTACCTCCTTAGGTAGATTTATTCCTAGGTATTTTATTCTTTTTGTTGCAATGGTGAATGGGATTGTTTCCTTAATTTCTCTTTCTGATCTTTCATTGTTAGTGTATAGGAATGCAGGAGATTTCCGTGCATTAATTTTGTATCCTGCAACTCTACCAAATTCATTGATTAGCTCTCATAGTTTTCTGGTGGCATCTTTAGGATTATCTATGTATAGTATCATGTCATCTGCAAACAGTGACAGTTTTATTTCTTCTTTTCCAATTTGTATTCCTTTTATTTCTTTTTCTTCTCTGATCGCCATGGCTAGGACTTCCAAAACTATGTTGAATAATAGTGGTGAGAGTGGACATCCTTGTCTTGTTCCTGATCTTAGAGGAAATGCTTTCAGTTTTTCACCATTGAGAGTGATATTTGCTGTAGGTTTCTCATATATGGCCTTTATCATGTTGAGGTAGTTTCCCTCTATGCCCACTTTCTGGAGAGTTTTTATCATAAATGGGTGTTGAATTTTGTCAAAAGCTTTTTCTGCATCTATTGAGATGATCATATGGTTTTTATTCTTCAATTTGTTAATATGGTGTATCACATTTATTGATTTGCATATATTGAAGAATCTTTGCATCCCTGGGATAAATCCCACTTGACCATGGTGTATGATCATTTTAATGTGTTGTTGGATTCTGTTTGCTAGTATTTTGTTGGGGATCTTTACATCTATATTCATCAGTGATATTGGTCTGTAATTTTCTTTTTTGTAGTATCTTTGTCTGGTTTTGGTATCAGGGCGATGGTGGTCTCATAGAATGAGTTTGAGAGTGTTCCTTCCTCTGCAATTTTTTGGAAGAGTTTGAGAAGGATGGGTGTTAGTTCTTCTTTAATTGTTTGGTAGAATTCACCTGTGAAGCCATCTGGTCCTGGACTTTTTTTTTTTTTTTTTTAATTAATTAATTGATTTTATTTTTTTATTTTTGGCTGTATTGGGGCTTCGTTTCTGTGCGAGGGCTTTCTCTAGTTGCGTCAAGGGGGGGCCACTCTTCATCACGATGCGCGGGCCTCTCACTATCGCGGCCTCTCTTGTTGCGGAGCACAGGCTCCAGACGCGCAGGCTCAGTAGTTGTGGCTCACGGGCCTAGTTGCTCCGCGGCATGTGGGACCTTCCCAGACCAGGGCTCGAACCCGTGTCCCCTGCATTGGCAGGCAGATTCTCAACCACTGCGCCACCAGGGAAGCCCTGGTCCTGGACTTTTGTTTGTTGGAAGATTTTTAATCACAGTTTCAATTTCATTACTTGTGATTGGTCTGTTCATATTTTCTATTTCTTCCTGGTTCAGTCTTGGAAGGGTATATCTTTCTAAGAATTTTTCCATTTCTTCCAGGTTGTCCATTTTATTGGCATAGAGTTGCTTGTAGTAGTCTCTTATGATGCTTTGTATTTCTGTGGTATCCACTGTAACTTCTCCTTTATCATTTCTAATTTTATTGTTTTGAGCCCTCTCCCTCTTTTTCTTGATGAGTCTGGCTAAAGGTTTATCAATTTTGTTTATCTTCTCAAAGAACCAGCTTTTAGTTTTATTGATCTTTGCTATTGTTTTCTTTGTTTCTATTTCATTTATTTCTGCTCTGATCTTTATGATTTCTTTCCTTCTACTAACTTTGGGTTTTGTTTGTTCTTCTTTCTCTAGTTCCTTTAGGTGTAAGGTTAGATTGTTTATTTGAGATTTTTCTTGCTTCTTGAGGTAGGCTTGTATTGCTATAAACTTCCCTCTTAGAACTGCTTTTGCTGCATCCCATAGGTTTTGGATCATCGTGTTTTCTTTGTCATTTGTCTCTAGGTATTTTTTGATTTCCTCATTGATTTCTTCAGTGATCTCTTGGTTATTTAGTAATGTACTGTTTAGCCTCCATGTGTTTGTTTTTTTTTTAACTTTTTTTCTCCTGTAATTGATTTCTAATTTCATAACGTTGTGGTCGGAACAGATGCTTGATATGATTTCACTTCTCTTAAATTTACTGAGGCTTGATTTGTGACCCAAGATGTGATCTATCCTGGAGAATGTTCCGTGTGCACTTGAGAAGAAAGTGTAATCTGCTGTTTTTGGATGGAATGTCCTATAAATATCAGTTAAATCTATCTGGTCTATTGTGTCATGTAAAGCTCGTGTTTCCTTATTAATTTTCTGTCTGGATGATCTGTCCATTGGTGTAAGTGAGGTGTTAAAGTCCCCCACTATTATTGTGTTACTATCGATTTCCTCTTTTTTTAATAAATTTATTTATTTATTTTATTTTTGGCTGTGTTGAGTCTTTGTTGCTGCGCACGGGCTTTCTCTAGGTGCAGCGAGTGGGGCTACTCTTTGTTGTGGTGCATGGGCTTCTCATTGCAGTGGCTTCTCTTGTTGCAGAGCATGGGCTTTAGGTGCGCGAGCTTCAGTAGTTGTGGCATGTGGGCTCAGTAGTTGTGGCTCATAGGCTTAGTTGCTCTGCGGCATGTGGGATCTTCCTGGACCAGGGCTCGAACCCATGTCCCCTGCATTGGCAGGTGGATTCTTAACCACTGTGCCACCAGGGAAGCCCTCAATTTCCTCTTTTATAGCTGTTAGCATTTGCTTTATGTATTTAGGTGCTCCTATGTTGGGTGCATATATATTTATAATTGTTATATCTTCTCCTTGGACTGATCCCTTGATGATTATGTGGTGTCCTTCCTTGTCTCTTGAACATTCTTTGTTTTAAAGTCTATTTTATCTGATATGAGTATTGCTACTCCAGCTTTCTTTTGATTTCCATTTGCATGGAATATCTTTTTCCATCCCCTCACTTTCAGTCTCTATGCATCCTTAGGTCTGAAGTGGGTCTCTTGTAGACAGCATATATATGGGTCTTGTTTTTGTATCCATTCAGCCAGCCTGTGTCTTTTGGTTGGAGCATTTAATCCATTCACATTTAAGGTAATTATCGATATGTATGTTCCTATTACCATTTTCTTAATTGTTCTGGTTTGTTTTTGTAGCTCCTTTTCTTCTCTCGTGTTTCCCACTTAAGGATTTCCTTTAGTATTTGTTGTAGAGCTGGTTTGGTGGTGCTGAATTCTCTTAGCTTTTGCTTGTCTGTAAAGCTTTTGATTTCTCCATCGAATCTGAATGAGATCCTTGCTGGGTAGAGTAATCTTGGTTGTACGTTCTTCCCTTTCATCATTTTAAATATATCGTGCCACTCCCTTCTGGCTTGTAGAGTTTCTGCTGAGAAATCAGCTGTTAACTTTATGGGAGTTCCCTTGTATGTTATTTGTCGTTTTTCCCTTGTTGCTTTTAATAATTTTTCTTTGTCTTTAATTTTTGTCAATTTGATTACTATGTGTCTCGGCGTGTTTCTCCTTGGGTTTATCTTGTATGGGACTCTCTGTGCTTCCTGGACTTGGGTGGCTATTTCCTTTCCCACGTTAGGGAAGTTTCCAACTATAATCCCTTCAAATATTTTCTCAGGTCCTTTCTCTCTCTCTCTTCTCCTTCTGGGACCCCTATACTGTGAATGTTGGTGTGCTTAATGTTGTCCCAGAGGTCTCTTAAGCTGTCTTCATTTCTTTTCATTCTTTTTTCTTTATTCTGTTCCATGGCAGTGAATTCCACCATTCTGTGTTCCAGGTCACTTATCCGTTCTTCAGCCTCAGTTATTCTGCTATTGATTCCTTCTAGTGTATTTTTCATTTCAGTTATTGTATTGTTCATCTCTTTGTTTGTTCTTTAATTCTTCTAGGTGTTCGTTCTTTAATTCTTCTAGGTCTTTGTTAAACATTTCTGTTATCTTCTCGATCTTTGTCTCCATTCTTTTTACGAGGTCCTGGATCATCTTCACTATCATTATTCTGAATTCTTTTTCTGGAAGGTTGCCTATCTCTACTTCATTTGGTTGTTTTTCTGTGGTTTTATCTTGTTCCTTCATCTGGTACATAGTCCTCTGCCTTTTTATTTTGTCTGTCTTTCTGTGAATGTGGTTTTCATTCCACAGGCTGCAGGACTGTAGTTCTTCTTCCTTCTGCTGTCTGCCCTCTGGTGGGTGAGGCTATCTAAGAGGCTTGTGCAAGCTTCCTGATGGGAGGGAATGGTGGTGGGTAGAGCTGGGTGTTGCTCTGGTGGGCAGAGCTCAGTAAAACTTTAATCCTCTTGTCTGCTGATGTGTGGAGTTTTTGTTTGGCCTGAGGTGACCCAGCACTGGCACCTACAGGCTCTTTGGTGGGACTAATGGCAGATTCCAGGAGGGATCACGCCAAGGAGTACTTCCCAGAACTTCTGCTGCCAGTGTCCTTGTTCCCATGGTGAGCGACAGCTGCCCCCCACCTCTGCAGGAGACCCTCCAACACTAGCAGGTAGGTCTGGTTCAGTCTCCTATGGGGCCACTGCTCCTTCCCCCGTGTCCTGATGCGCACACTAGTTTGTGTGTGCCCTCTAAGAGTGGAGTCTCTGTTTCCCCCAGTCCTGTCGAAGTCCTGCAATCAAATCCCACTAGCCTTCAAAATCTGACTCTCTGGGAGTTCCTCCTCCCATTGCTGGACCCCCAGGTTGGGAAGCCTGACATGGGGCTCAGGACCTTCACTCCAGTGGGTGGACTTCTGTGGTATAAGTGTTCTCCAGTTTGTGAGTCACCCACCCAGCAATTATGGGATTTGATTTTATTGTGATTGCGCCCCTCCTACCATCTCATTGTGGCTTCTCCTTTGTCTTTGGATGTGGGGTATCTTTTTTGGTGAGTTCCAGTGTCTTCCTGTAGATGATTGTTCAAGCTGGCTGGTTGTTGCTCAAGGTTTCTCAGTGGGTCACAGGCAGGCTGGGATTGGGGTCACTTCCAGGTTCCTGGCTCTCCTGTCTGGTGATTGATGCTGGCTACTGGCTGGGAGCTCAGCTGGGGTTCTCAACTGCAACACCTACCCATGGCCTCTCCATGTGGCTTGGGCTTCCTCACATGGTGGAGGCTGGTTCCAAAAGGGGGCGTCCCAGGAAGGAGCCGCATTGCCATGTATGACCTAGCCTTGTGATGTAGTGTCACTTCCACCATTCTCTATTGGTTAAGATGGACACAGAGTTCTGCCCTGGGTCAAGAGGAGGAGACCTGGACCCCACTTCTTGTCCAGGGGTGTCAAGTTTACACTAAAGAAGAGCAAGTGGCATGGGAGAGATTGTTACTCCTGTTTTTGGAGAATGCAATCTGTCCGATCCCCCTGGAGTGTCACATCCAGGAGGGCAGGGTCCTTGTGCCTAGAAAGTGCCTGGCACACAGTAGGTGCTCACACATCAGGAATTTTTTTCTGAAAAATCCCATGTTCTGAAAAATCACACCTTCAAAATAACAGGATATTATTTATATATTTAGGTATTAAAATATATAAATAATGTATTGTTTATCTTAGGATATTAATTATAACAATATATTAAATGTAAGTTAAATATTACATTTAATAATAAAAATATTTGGGGAAAAATAGGGTTGAGGGCAGGACACCAAAACCTACAGCACTTTGTACCCAGAGTGCTAATAAAGCCAGTAGTCAGGACTTCCCTGGTGGCGCAGTGGTTGAGAATCCGCCTGCCAAAGCAGGGGACACGGGTTCGAGCCCTGGTCCAGGAAGATCCCACATGCCACGGAGCAACTTAGCCTGTGCACCACAACTACAGAGCCTGTGCTCTAGAGCCGTGAGCCACAACTACTGCGCCCGTGAGCCACAACTACTGAAGCCTGCACACCTAGAGCCTGTGCTCCACTGCAATGAGAAGCCCACGCACCGCAACGAAGAATAGCCCCCGCTCACCACAACTAGAGAAAGCCCACGCGCAGCAACAAAGACCCAATGCAGCCAAATAAATTGATTAATTAATTTAAAAAAAAAGCCAGTAGTCATCCTGGTCCAATCCCTACCCCAGGTAAACCTCTCCTGGCTTCTGTGTCCAGTCTCTGGCCTCAAACTCAGGGTACCTGCCTTCTCCTTTGAGATGAAAGCATTTGCTCCTAAGAGAGGTCACTTTTAACCTAGTTCAAATCTGATTCAGCCTGTGGATGTCTTCATTAATTTATTTCTTCAAACTAGGGGAAAAACGTCTTTGCAGTGTCTTCACCTGAACTTGAAACTTTCCCAGGTAAGAGAGCAGAAGCTGTAGAGGTTCTTGAGGCCCTAAATCAGCCACAGAGCCCAGCAACAAAACACAACCATGAATAAAAATAAAAGAGGAGGGCTTCCCTGGTGGCACAGTGGTTGAGAATCTGCCTGCCAATGCAGGGGACACGGGTTTGAGCCCTGGTCTGGGAAGGTCCCACGTGCCGCGCAGCAACTAGGCCCGTGAGCCACAACTACTGAGCCTGCGCATCTGGAGCCTGTGCTCCGCAACAGGAGAGGCCGCGATGGTGAGAGGCCCGCGCACCGCGATGAAGAGTGGCCCCCAATTGCCGCAACTAGAGAAAGCCCTCGCACAGAAACGAAGACCCAACACAGCCATAAATAAATAAATAAATAAATAAAATTTTAAAAAAATAAAAGAGGAATAAACAAATGTAAGATTAAAAAAAAAAAACCACACATACACACAACACAACCATGAAATGCAGTCATGGAACTCAACATAAAAGCCAGCCGTAAAACCTGGCTATAGAACCCAACACAAAACCCAGCCACGGAATCCAGCCACAAAGCTCAAACGTGGAACCCAGCCACAGAATCCAATACAAAACTCGGCCACAGAATTCAACCATGGAACCCAGGCACAAACCCCACTATAGAATGAAGCCACAGAACCCAACATAAAACATAGCCACAGAACCCGGCCACAAACTCAACAATGGAACCCAGCCACAGAATCCAACAGAAAACTCAGTCACAGAATTCAACCACAGAACCCAGTCACAAACCCCCACTATAGAATGAAGCCACAAGACCCAGCCACAAAAAACAGCCACAGAACCCAACGTGAAACCGAGCCACAAAACTCAGGCATGGAACCGAGCAACTACTCACCCTGAAGGGAGACATTTTTGTAGCTCTTCAGTTTTTTCTTTTTAAATAAGATTTTTCTTATTTATGTCGTTAAGACTTTCTCTTTACAAAAAGTGCTAGGAAAGAAACCACGTGTGAACAAACGCTTCTGGGTTACCCCAACATCCAGTGTCTCTTTATCAATTCCGACCAGGTGACTTACAAAAAAGAAGTCCAAGTTGTAGCACAGCAAGCTGTAATTATGGAAATTGTCAGTGGAGACCGGCATGCGCAGGACCGAACTGCAGAACCTCATTCAAGCCTCTACGATGCAGCCCAATTCTGTGTCGAGAGGGAGGTGTTGGTGATTCTGCTGCTTCCCAGCTGGGCACGCTCAAGCCAAATTGCTTCCTTGTTTTGCCGTGTGTAAAATGCAGCTCCAAGACCAGCTCTGTCTCAGCAGTTGCCCAGAGCCCCATGCTAAGAAGAAACTTGCACTTTGTTTTATGCTCTGCAGCTGCCCTCTGGGAACTTTTTTCCTCCCCAGCTTTATTGAGATCCAACTGGCACGTAACCGTGTACATTTAAGGTATATGATATGTTGATTCAATACACTTGTAAACTGCAAAACCATTACTACCGTAGCCATCCTGTCACATAGTTACCATTTCTTTTTTGTGATGAGAACATTTAAGATCTACTCTCTTAGCAACTTTCAAGTATGTGATACGGTATTATTAGCTATAATCACCATGCCAGATGTTAGATCCCAAACCTGTTAATCTTATAACTAGAAGTTTGTACCCTTTGACCAACATCTTCCCATTCCCCTCCCCACCCCTCTTATTTTGGTTTCTAAGGGAAAGGCAAGGCAGAGCAAGGTAAGATTCAGGATTGACTTATTTGAATAATTTGAGCCAACTCTGTGGCGTAGGGGCTCTCCCTAGTCGCCTGGTACTAAGCCTCAGGGTGACTGGAGCAGGGGAAGGAATGCTGGCTCAGAGTGGAGAGCCCAGTAAGGAGGTGGCTGTGTTTGTGAGTTTTGCAGTGGCTGGTTTGCAAAGGAAAGAAAGGTGTGCTCTCCGAGGCAGCTGTTAACTATCTCTAGGAATTAGCTAATCTTGGTAGGAGCCTGTCTCCAGGATCAGCAGGGCCCCCGGATGTCAAAGCATCAAAAAATACAGAACATGCAAACGCATGATTAATATACTCTTTCACATTGTGACTCTACTCACCTTTACCCCTTTATCGCTACACCTGTTCCCTGGTCCTGAGCTAGCACGTGTGTCCTGTACCTTCTGTTTCCCTCCTATCTCCATAGCAGCACAAGTCTCTCAGGGAGCCTGAGACCCACACGTCCATCGCCTTCCCAGATATGTCCCCAGAACTCATCTCAACGTTGCCCACCCACCCAGGTAAGGGCCCAAGCATCCTCCTGAATGGCAACTTCTCCCTCATCCCCTGCCGCCGGTTGACCATCCAGCTCTACTGGAGATGTCCCCTCTTCACTCCACCAGTGATGCATGCCTTCATTCCATCAACAAATGCGTATCAGCCCCTTCATGCAACAGGCCCTAGGTTCCTGGAGCCACTGCAATGGCCGGGACAGACAGGGTCCCTGCCCCAGGGAGCTCATTCATTGTCCCCAGGGATCCAGACACTTGACCTCTGTTTCTACTTTTGAACCAGCTTCCTGCCTGGTGCTCCTGACTCAGCCCAGCCCCATGCCCACCAGCCACCAGCAGCTCGAGAGATGGCTTTGAAAGAGACAGGATGGCATCCCTCATCCCCACTTAGAATCCCCCAGAGCTGTCCTAGAGCCCTGAAAAGAGCTCACGCTTCTTAGCTGGGGACATAGAGCGCTTTGCAAGCTGAACTCGCTGGCCTTCAGGGTGATTCACTCATTCCTTCCTTTTGGTCTTAGGCACCGATCACCACACACACACACACACACACACACACACACACACACACACACACACACACATGGCTCCTGCTCCCCCAGGACATCAGAGCCTCACTTGTCCCCAGGCCAGAGCCTCTTCCTCTGTGTTCCTCCCTCTTAGGCCTCTCTGGTATCAGATGGTCAAAGAGCAAAGTTTGAGATGACTAGGTGTGGGGTGAACTGTGGGGACCCAGCCCTTCAGTCATTGCAGGTGTGACCCAGCCCCAGGCACAGCCTCAGAGGAGGGCAATTAGAGACCAGCTATAAAACTGTGAAAGGCACATGCCCTTCGGCTCAGCCATCCCATTTCTGGGAGTGCATCCTGCAAATAAACTTGCGTGTGCAAGGAAATTCAAGAAGAGATTCCTTGCTACGTAATTTGTGGTAGGAAAACATGAATGTCTGCCCACTGTGGTCCAGTTAAATAAAAACAGGGGTGCCGCCACGATACGGGACCCTGTGTAGCTGCCACATGGGAGGAAGCAGGTCAGGACACGCTAATAGAAGTGGCTTAGATGCATGCACTGTGATGGGTGCTTTACCTGTGTTTACGTCTTTTCTTTGCATCTACTGAAACACCACATTTAGATCTGGAAACCAGGTGTTGTAATTCTCCCCCATTTTACGGATGAGGAGGGAAGCTGAGGTGGCATTGAAGGGTTAAATGATCTGCCTGGAGTCACAGAAGAAGTGACAGAACCAGGAGCTGAATCTGGGCAGTCCACAATGCTAATCTCTGAGTTAGCACACCTCGGTGAATTTGTAAAGGTGTCCAACATCCACCGCTCACTTCAAAAGCACGGAACGGTTTTGTAAAATGTTAGTATTTAGGAGAAGAATTAAAAGGAAACACGTCTCCAAGAGATATTTGTACACCCATGTTGATAGCAGCATTATCCACAGTAGCCGAAAAGGTGGAAGCAACCCGAGTGTCCATCGGCAGACAAATGGATCAACAGAACGTGGTCCGCCCATACGATGCAATATTATTCAAGCCTTTAAAAGGAGGAACATTCTGACACCTGCTGCAACATGGCTGAACCTTGAGGACATGACGCTCAGTGAAAGAAGCCAGACACAAAAAGACAAATTCTGTGTGGTTCCACCTACAGGAGGTTCCAAGAGGAGCCAGATTCATAGAGACAGAAAGCAGAACGGTGGGTGCAGGGGCTGGGGGAGGGGATGAGGGAGTTAGCATTTCATGGGGACGGAGTTTCAGTTTTACAAGATGAAAACAGTTTTGACGATGGATGGCGATGGTTGCACAACAGTGTGAATGTACTTAATGCTGTTGAAATGTACACTTTAAAAGTGCCCTTGTTTATGTGTTAGTGCCAGCTCTGTCCACGGGAGCATCTGTTAGTATTTGCCAATGACAGTATGTAGCAAGGAATGAGTGTGGGCGTTGTTGCCTGAGGCTGCAGGGGGCTGGGCATGGCTGGGGCTGATTTCCAAGATACCTGAGTTTATGCAACTCGGCTGGCACCCAGATCGCAGAGGCTCTCCACGTCAGAGAAACCTCAGTATCTGGTCCGCTGGGAACAGAGTAAAGAGGAGGAAGATAGTTTTTCCCAGAAGAGAGTGTAAGGTTACCTGGTGAGAGAATAGATTCAGGGCAGGGGACCTAGGAAGGGAGGGAAGGGAGGAGTTTTGCCTGCAAGGGCCCCTCTCCCATCCTCGCCCTCCCCTCATCTTTTCCCAGGCAGATTAAAGAGCACTTAAAAACATTTTTTTTTATTGAAGTCTAGTTGATGTACAATATTGTGTTAAATTCTGCTGTACAGCAAAGTGATTCAGTTACGCATATATGTATACATTCTTTTTAAATATTCTTTTCCATTATGGTTTATCACAGGATATTGAATATAGTTCCCTGTGCTGTACAGTAGGACCTTGTTTATCCATTCTATATATGAAAGCTTACATCTGCTAACTCCAACCTCCCACTCCATCCCTCCCCCACCCCCCTCCCCCTTGGCAAACACAAGTCTGTTCTCTATGTCTGTCGGTCTGTTTCTGTTTCGTAGATAGGTTCATTTGTGTTGTATTTTACAGTCCACATGTTAGTGATACCATATGGTACTTGTCTTTCTCTTTCTGACTTACTTCACTTAGTATGATAATCTCTAGTTGCATCCACGCTGTTGCAAATGGCATTATTTCGTTCTTTTTTATGGCTGAGTAGTATTCCACTGTATATATGTACCACATCTTTAAAGAGCACTTTTAGTGGGAAATCAATGCCGAACCACAAACTGCAGGCACAGGTGAGCAGGTGGGCAGGGCAGGGCCTGCAGTGTGGAAAGACCAACCTCCCAGAGGTTCCTAGATATCAGAAAAGGCATCAGCTTTGCACGTCCACAAGCTGGATCTTCTCAGGGCCCACTGAAGTTTAGACATAGTAGCGGTTGATGATCATGATTATAATTAGTTACAATGTGTCTAAGCTTCCCCACAGAAGGGGCAGGAAGCCCCAGCCAGGGCACAGGCTGTCTCTGTGTAGATTGCAAAAAAACCTGTGCCCTCTAAGAGGCAAGAGCACACAGGAATCAGAGTGTGAGCTGTGGAGTTGCAGGACAGAGTTCAAATTCCAGCTCTGCCAGTGAATTATTCAACCTCTTTGAAACGCAAAGTTTACTCTTGTGCAAAATGGGCATGACAGCAACACCAGTTGTGCGGGGCTGTCGCGTGAGTTGGATAATATACATAAACAAGAAAGGCAGTGCCTGGCACAGGAAAAGTACATTCTGACCCTTAAGTATTACTTCATGATTGTTATTGTTGATGTATGATGTTCGACACTCAAATGTAACCTCGAATCCCCATGGGGACCCTAGAAGGCAGGGATTATTATTATTTGCATCTTCCAGATGGGAGATCAAGAGTCATGAAGATTGAACCTGAGAGCCTAGAGCTATAGAGTAATGAGTGGGGATTTCATCCAGCCTGCCCATTGCCCCAGACTCAGAGGCCTTCTCCTTGTCCCGGATCAAAGCCCCAGACATGGAAGGGAAGCCAGGCATCCGGTCTGTGAATTGCACAAGAAGGGCAGAGTTCACCAGAGCGGATTCTCCGGCCATGCCTAAGCCCCCTAATTCCAGCTACAGTTCTTTTCTCTTTTACTGTGTTCTAGGAAGATACTTTCTTGTGTCCCTTACCCGGCAGAGCACAAACGTTTTCCAATCCCACCAGCCCCATCCTTCCTGCCTGGAGCTGCAGACAGTGTCTCCAGGGCCTGGGCTGTTCTCATGGCCATTCTGGCCACTGCACATGAATTTTCCATTAATTTATCTCCCCAGAATGGTGCTTGTTTTCCAGGAATCTGGCGGGGGGGGGGGGTCATTCACTGGAGCCCCTACTTTGCCCATTTGGCGGACGGACGTTTCTGGAAGGTGAGTGACCACACGTATCCAAAAGTTGAATAAATGGCCTTTGACCCAGAAATTCAACGTTTAGGATTCAATCTTAAGAAAATTATTACAGACTTAATAAAAGTTATATATATATAATATATGTATATTACATAAACATATAGTTATATATATAATATATATTATATACATATACAATTATATTTATACATTATATATTACATATAGTTATATAATATAGATGTATGTAATATATATCTATATATAATGTATACTTATGCAATATAGTTATATGTATATAAGTATATATGTTATCATAAGAGTAAGTAATTAGAAGCAACCTAAATGTCCAATAATATCGATAGAATATTGGTTAAGTATATAATGCTATGGCCACATAATAGAATACTATACGATCAATAAAAAAAAATGAGAAAAATTTAAAAATGTGGTCTAAATTTATGGACATGGAAAAATGTCAATTATCATGAAACAAAACAGATGGTTAGAAAAATAACCAATTATAGATAAGGCTAGTTAATGAGAAATGGGAACCACAGGAAAAAATTTTAAGGGGCATGGAGGATAAACTCAGGTATTCCAATAGAGAAGGTTCCACAAGGAACTAGAGCGGGCAAGCTCCAAGTGGTATAAATTGTCTGATTTGCTCAGTGTTATATTGCCAGGACCTAGAATGGTGCTCAATAAATAGCTGTTATCAATAAGAACAATATTTGAAGAAATAATGGTAGGAATTTCCTGAGGGGTAGGAAATTGATTCTCTTGTGAAATTAGCTCCCAAATGGGAGGTACCAGGCGTGGGGAGGGAAGAAAAGGAACCATGTTTAAGCAAGGGATCGGGTGAAAGCTTTGTGAAAATTAATAATGGGAAACTTCACTAAAATAGAGGTGGGAGGCCAGAAGGGGGAGCTCCCACGCACATGTATCAATACAAATTCCAGCAGGAAGAGATACTTTGCATCTCTGGCAGGACGTGACACTACTTTACTACCCAACAGGGAGAAGAAAGATTTCTCCTCGCCTGACAACAGCTCAGCCAATGAAAAGCCGCTATACTTCTAATCCCAGTTTCCTCCAATGGCCTTTTTATTTACAACATCCCCTCCCAACTTCCCCTTCTCCTCTATAAAAGAGTGTCCTTTGTTTTACTGGATTTGCACGTGGTTCATCATAGTTGCATGTCCCGAATTGCAATTCTTTGCTGCTCTTGAATAAACCCATTTTGCTTGTAAAATAACTGGCTGTTTTATTGTTTTAGGTTAACAGCTTCCATACTGGAGAAGATCACCAGTGCTTCCCTGCTGGGCCCCAAGAAAGCCAAGGGTACTCCCTCCCACCTCCTACCCACACACACAAGAGACTGGAAGTCTTCTCTGGAGAAACCAAATGGCTTCAGAGAAAAGACCTATAGCGACTGACGTTTGCGGGGGGACCTCTGGGAAAGTTTGCCTTCGATGAAACTCCCCACTGACATGAACCCCCCACCATTTCAGCTGCTGGACCTCACATTCAAATATAAGATTTAAGGGAACCTCCAAAATGAAAGGTAGAGACCAGAATAAACACAGGAAAAATAAACAAACAAACTCAGGAAAATAAAACAATTGAAGGAGAAAAGAAAGCACAACACAACCCCACTGAATTATTATCTTCAGAGAAATGGCAGAAGATATACTGATTAGACCAATAACACAGCAGATTGCTGTTTTAAAAATAAAAAAGAGGAATAATCAAGTTCATCACATAATTGTTTTGCTTGGTAGAGATTTGAAGGGGTCTGGGGTCCATTGCTGGGGGAGTAGATGGATGGTGAAACTGGGAGATGTACAGCCAGAAGTCCCGAGGGTAGCTGGAGTTAACAGACACGCCTCACATGAAGCAACGTGGATAAACCTTCCTAACAAAGTGCCTCATAATAGCCAAAAAGTGGGAACGACCCAACAGTCTATCAAATATGAAAGGGTAATAAAACGTGATCCATCCTTCCATACAATGGCACATTAGCCAGCCATGAAGTGTTGATACACAGTACAATATGGACGAACCTGAGGACATTGTGGTGAGTAAAAGAAGCCAGATACGAAATTCATATGTTGTGTGATTCCATTTATATGACATGTCCACACAGGCAAATCCACAGAGACAGAAGGTAGATTCGTGGTTGCCCTAGGCAATGGGAAGAGGGGATGAGGGGTGACTGCCAAGGGGTATGAGGTTTCTTTTTGGGGTGATGAAAATGTTCTAGAATTAGATTGTGGTGATGGTTACACAACCTTGCAAATATAATAAAAAACCACTGAACTGTACACTTTAAAAGGCGTGAATTTTATGGTATGTGAAAGATATCTCAAGGAAAAAAAATGCAGATTCTGATTTAATCAGAAAATAAAATGCCAGTAGAGAAGGGAAGAAATGAGAGAGAGAGGGAGAAAGAGAGAGAGTGAGTGAGAGAGCACAGCATCATTTGGGCAAATGTAAAACACAGGCACATAGCTCAGTATACATCTTGCAGAATCAGAAACAAAGAAAAAGACACACACTAAACTCTCTAGGATGGATAACATTCTAGAATGGAAGGGAAAAGGGAATAAAAGAAAGAAGTGGGCAAAGATCCCCCCATAACCTCTCTCATAAGCCCACCCTTCCACCCCATACCCTCCTGTCACCCTCCTTGCCCCAAACAGATCAGCAGTGAAGAAGGGCAATGACTTGAATGACAAAGGAAGCCAAAAGGGAACTGGTAAACTATTCAGAAAACAGTGAAAGTAACATTTTATATCAAAATCCCTGAAACAGATAAAACTGATCTTGGAGAAATGCTCAGAGCCTTAATTATCCTATTGTTAAAGAAAACAAAGATGTGGGAATTCCCTGGTGGTCCAGTGGTTAGGACTCGGTGCTTTCACTACTTTGGCCCGGGGTTCGATCCCTGGTCGGGGAACTAAGATCAGCCAAAAAAAAAAAAAAAGAGAGAGAGGAAAAGAAAACAAAAATGACGGAACTGTGTTAACAAATTAGACTAAGAACAAAAAGAAATTAGGAAGATGGAATAGATAGAGAGGAAAAACGGAAATGAATCAGATGGGGAGGAAGGTCAAACAGGGTGAGAAAGGAAGTGGATTCTTTAAAAACCAATGAAATAGATAACCTCTCACAAGCCTGATTAATTCGTAAAAATCAGAGCTGGGGGTGGGGGGAGGTAATAAACACTATTAGGGACCTCTAAGGAGATAAGGTGTCAACATAGATGCAAACAGTTAAATAAGAGAATTCTATATGCCGCTCAGAGAACTTTCTGGAAAACCTAGAGGAAATCAATGATTTCTGAGAAAAATGCACATTCTGATCACTGGCCCAAGTGGAACATGTGATTAGGTCAATGAACATAAAAGATATTAGAAAGGTGATTAAAGAAATATATAAAGAAAATTTCTCTAAACTAAATAATCATAATCATAATCCAAATTATTCAAACTATTCCATAGAAAAATACAGAAAACTCACCCAGTAAATCTATGACCTCATTTTATGAATTCATTTCACAGCTTCAGTGCCAAAACAATAATGACAGGATGGAAAAATACAGATCAATCTCACCTAAGAACATAGAAAAATTCTACATGTTATCAAACATTGTCATTTGTCCAAAAGAGAAGCTACAGTCTGATATAGTCAGCTTTATCTCCAGAATTCCAGAGAGTTCCAATAAAAAGCACTCTATCAAATTAAACAAGAAAAACCACAACATCCTATTAATATGTACTAAGAAACATTTGATAAAATTCAGCAGTCTTTTTTAGTGAAAGTGAAGTAAAATTTAAAAAAAGAAAGAAATTGCTTAAATATAATAAAAGCAATTACCCTAAAATCAACAGTAAATATTGTACTATATTTAGTGTATATGATACTGTATAAAAAAATCATAAAATCTCATTAAAGAAGATAAAGCAAGATCTGAAGTAATGGAAAGACATAGCATTTCTTTGATGGGTCAATATCGATAAAATACGTTATCCAAAAATTATAAATTTAATGAGATTACATTTAGCATCCCAGTGTGGAAAGCATAATTATTTTTCCTGAATTGTATAAAAATTATACGGAAGACCAGCCAACACAAATGTAAAAAAGAATAGGGCGATACTTCAATTGAAATAGTTAAAATGGAACTAATTAAATAGATGAGTAGGGAAAAAAAATCACAAAAATCCAGAAAGATGTCCCAACATACATGAAAAAGGTGGCATTTTAATTCCCAGGGAATAACGTGATTTATTTTTTAAATGGTATTGGTCCAATCTTGAATACACTTTGGCATACTGCTATCAAACCATCTGAAAAAAACAGGTAGACCCTCAGCTGATACAATAAACAAAAATATCTTCCAGATAGATTCAGTACTCAAATACAAAAAATAAGAACATGGTTAGGAAATCTAAGTAGCTATATATATGATCTGAGGACAAAAGAGACTTCCCTAGGCAAGACTGGAAACTCTGGATGACAAAAGATACCACAAAATTTTGAAATCAATAATTCAGCAGACAAAGAGCATGTACAGGCTTCCCTGGTGGTGCAGTGGTTGAGAATCCGCCTGCCAATGCAGGGGACACGGGTTTGAGCCCTGGTCTGGGAAGATCCCACATGCCGCGGAGCAACTGGGCCCGTGAGCCACAACTACTGAGCCTGCGCATCTGGAACCTGTGCTCCGCCACAAGAGAGGCCGCGATAGTGAAAGGCCTGCGCACCGCGATGAAGACTGGCCCCCACTTGCCGCAACTAGAGAAAGCCCTCGCACAGAAACGAAGACCCAACACAGCCAAAAATAAATAAATAAATTAATTAATTAAAAAAAAAAAAAAAGAGCATGTACAAATTGAGAAGAAGACAATCCAAAAGGAAATAAAGGTTAAACAATATGAACAAGCAGTACACAAAAAAGCAAATCCAGGTCACCAAAATCAGACGGAAAGATGCTTAGATGGGCCGGGGGTCAGGACATGCAAATTGAGACAATGGTGAGATGCCACTTTCTCAAACTGGCAAAAATTTGAAAAAGTGATAACACTCATTTCTGGTGAGGCTGTGGTGAAAAGTGTTCTCGGGCATGGCTGGCAGGAATGTGCTCTCCAAAAGGGTTTAAATACTTTGCCCTGGCAACAGCTATTTTGGATGCAAATCCTTTTTCAGATATGTTTTGTGATATTTTCTTCTAGTCTACGACTTGTCTTTTCATTCTCTTAATAGCATCTTTGCAGAGCAAAAGTTTTTAACTTTACTAAAGTTCAACATCAATTTTTTTCCTCATGGATTATGCTTTTGATGTTGTATCTAAAAACCCATTGCCAAACCCAAGATCACCTAGATTTTTTCCTATGTTTCCTTCTAGAAGTTTTACAGTTTTGTGTTTTACATCCAGGTCTATGATTCTATGTGTGTGGGCCAGGGGTAAAATATACATAATACACAGTGTACCATTTTAACCATTTTTAAGTGTACGATTTGGCGGCATTAACTACAGTCACAATGTTGTGCAGTCATACCACTATCTATTTCAGGAACTTTTCATCACCCCAAGCGGAAATGGTACCCATTAAATGATAACTTCCTATACCACATTCCCCCAGCTTCTAGTAACCACTATTCAACTTTTTGTCTCTGTGAATTTACCTATTCATTGTAACTCACTACGATGCATTTTGAGTTCATTTTTGTGAAAGGTGTAAGGTCTGTGTCTAGATTCTCTCTCTCTTTTTTTTTTTGGCATATGGACATCCAATTATTCCAGCACCATCTATTGAAGACTGTCCTTTCTCCATTAGATTGCCTGTGTTCCTTTGTCAAAGATCTATTGACTATATTTGTGTGGGTCTATTTCTGGGCTCTCTATTCTGTTTTATTGATCTATGTGTTTATTCTTTTGCCAATTCCATGCTGTCTTGATTACTGTAGCTTTATAGAAAGTCCTGACATTGGGTAATGTCAGTCCTCCAACTTTGTTCTTCAGTATTGTGTTGGCTCTTCTAGGTCTTTGCCTTTCCATAGAAATTTTAGAATCAGTTCATTAATATCTACAGCCCGGGGGCTTCCCTGGTGGCGCAGTGGTTGAGAATCTGCCTGCCAATGCAGGGGACACGGGTTCGAGCCCTGGTCTGGGAAGATCCCACATGCCGCGGAGCGGCTAGGCCTGTGAGCTACAACTACTGAGCCTGCGCGTCTGGAGCCTGTGCTCCGCAACAAGAGAGGCTGCGATAGTGAGAGGCCCGCGCAACGCGATGAAGAGTGGTCCCCGCTCGCCACAACTGGAGAAAGCCCTCGCACAGAAACGAAGACCCAACACAGCCAAAAATAAATAAATAAATAAATTAAAAAAATATATATATCTACAGCCCGACAAAATCTATTAAAATTAAAAATACATAAGCCTGGGACTTCCCTGGTGGCGCAGTGGTTAAGAATCCGCCTGCCAATGTAGGGGACACGGGTTTGAGCCCTGGTCCGGGAAGATCCCACATGCCGCAGAGTAACTAAGCCCATGTGCCACAACTACTGAGCCTGCGCTCTAGAGGCTGTGCTCTGCAACAAGAGAAGCCACCGCAATGAGAAGCCCACACACCACAACAAAGAGTAGCCCACTCTCGCCACAACTAGAGAAAGCCCGCGTGCAGCAATGAAGACCCAATGCAGCCAAAAATAAATAAATAAATTTATAAAAAAAAAAGAATCCGCCTGCCAATGCAGGGGACACAGTTTCGAGCCCTGGTCTGGGAGGATCCCACAAGCCACGGAGCAACTAAGCCTGTGCGCCACAACTACTGAGCCTGCGAGCCACAACTACTGAAGTCTGCACGTCTAGAGCCCGTGCTCTGAAACAAAGAGAAGCCACTGCAATGAGAAGCCCGCACACCGCAATGGAGAGTACCCCTGCTCTCGCAACTAGTGAAAGCCCATGCGCAGCAACAAAGACCCAATGCAGCCAAAAATAAATAAATAAATAAATAAATAAATACATTTACTAAAAAAAAAATACATAAGCCTTTCACCCAGCAATCTCATTCCTAGAACTCTTTCCTTTAGAAATAAAATAATCAGCACATATGGACATAGGTATAAAAATATTTATTGCAGTGCTTTTTTTTTTTCTTTCAGGTAGCAGAGGGAATAAAACCTATAAAGCAAGTGAAAACCAGTTAATGGGAATGTGGTTGAACAAATTATGGTTCATCCACACCATGGGAGATTATCAAACAATTACAAAGAGTGAATTAGGACCTTAGCAGGTGGTCTGAGCAGTTTCCATAAGATACCCTGGGTAAAAAAATAGTGTATCCAATATGATTCCAATTTATAAAACAATAACCCTCACTCTCTATTTTTGGTCTATTTATTATGTACTATTATATTATTATTATTATTATTATTAT
The DNA here is from genome assembly GCF_009873245.2 of Balaenoptera musculus. Classification (NCBI taxonomy): domain Eukaryota; kingdom Metazoa; phylum Chordata; class Mammalia; order Artiodactyla; family Balaenopteridae; genus Balaenoptera; species Balaenoptera musculus. The sequence goes on from NC_045787.1 coordinate 165,207,981, forward strand.
TATTATTATTTTGTGGTCACGCCACGCAGCATGTGGGATCTTAGCTCCCCAGCCAGGGATGGAACCCATGCCCCCTGCAGTGGAAGCACAGAATCTTAACCACTGGACTGCCAGGAAAGTCCCTGTATTATGTAGTTTTAGTCAATGAGCAAGAATAACCTGGTAGAAAACACTGTAGGATGTTTACCTTGAAGGATGACCAATATAAGAGAAAAAGAGAGGGTAGTTTGCCCCCTGGCAACTGTTGAAAACAGTAACTGTTTTCTCTAAATAAGTTCCGTTCAATAGAAGTATAAATGCGACCCATGTGCACAATCTTAACCACATTAAAAAAAGTAAAAAAGAAACAGATGAAATTTAATAATTTTTTTAGCCCAATGTGCCCCAAATATCACCAACATCATTGATATTTTTAAAAGCATCAGTGAGGCATGTGACATTCTTTTTCTCTTACGAAGTCTTCAGAATCCTGTGTGTATTTTAAACTTAAATCTCCATTCGGACTGGCCATGTTTCAAGTACACAACCACTCCCTGTGGCCAGTGGCCACCATCTGGACAGTACAGCTCTGAAGACAATCTATAGGAAGACTTGAGTGCCCCCTAGTGGCAGGCTCCATTAACTCCACCCTTCTTGGCAATCTGGTCCAACTCAAACATCAATCAGATTGTGTGGCTCCCTGCCTAGAACCCTCTAAGGCTCCCTGCTGCCACCAGGTCACGTCCACACTCCCAGGTTTAGCTTTCAAGGCCCCTCTCAATCTGAGTCCAACTCACCTCTCTCCAAAGGAGAGGATGTTTTCCACTCCTTCCCCCCAGCCACAGTGGACTTGCCCACCATTCATTCATTCACTCATCCATTGATTGATGCAGTGAATGTTCACTGAGGACCTAGGGGCTACCCTGGATCATGGGTGTCTTCCGAGAGTGAGTGGTGCTTGAGCCTCTGGGACCAACAGTCTGCACTTAACCAACTGCCTCCTTGGGCCTCGGTCTTCGCGTTTGATCTTGGACTTCACACCTTCCTGGTAGGATTATTGGTGGAACTCAATGTGATAACAAATGTAAACACACACCTGGCACACAGTGGGTGTTTAATAGATGTTGACTGAACCAGTGGTATCCTTGAGGCTTGGGGGCAGGGCAGGAAGCTGCAAGTAGAGACTCTGACAGCAGCTGGGGGATGGATGGGTCCATCGGGAGACAGGCTAGGCCGGAGCCCCAGAGAGATGGGTGCAGATGGCGGGGCTGGGGGTGGGTACCCAGGTCCTCCCTCTCCCAGCAGGACTGATCCACACCTGGCCCAGGGGCCCCAATCTTTGCAGAACCCACTTGTAATCACCTCCCTGCAATGAAAGCCTTTGATGGCTCCCTGTTGATTTTAAAATAGCAAGAAAATCCCCGTAGATTGTCCCAGCCTCACCTCTCATTCCCCTCTCCCTTAGTTCCTGGTGCTCCAGCCACGCAATTCACACAGGGCCTTTGCACATGCCGTTCCCTCTCCTTGGGATGCTCTTCCCTTCCTTTCCCTCAGTAATTTTTCAAAATTTATTTTATTTTTATTTATTTTTGGCTGCATTGGGTCTTTGTTGCTGCGCACGTGGGCTTTTTCTAGTTGAGGCCAGCAGGGGCTATTCTTCTTTGAAGTGCGGTGGCTTCTCTTGTTACAGAGCACAGGCTCTAGGCACATGGGATTCAGTAGCTGTGGTGCATAGGCTCAGTAGCTGTGGCGCTCTGGCTTAGTTACTCCGTGGCATGTGGGATCTTCCCGGAGCAGGGCTCGAACCCATGTCCCCTGCATTGGCAGGCGGATTCTTAACCACTGTGCCACCAGGGAAGCCCTCCTTGACTTTTAACTCCTCCTTATCTGGCCAATCTCAGAGCAAGTGTTACCACCTTGGAGAAGCCTCCCCTGATCCTTGGCCAAAGTCAGGCCCTGGGGCACCAGTACCTCCCTTCCATGGCACTTACTACCACTAGAATGTGAGTTCCAGGGATCTTTGCTTTGTTTGCTACTGTGTCCCCCCAGCACCTAGAACAATGCCTGGTATACAGCAGGCACTCAATAAATGGTTGAGTGAACATTCCCCAGCCTCTGATAAACTGCAGGACGGCAGGGCCTGAAGCTGTTTCTGTTTCCTTCCTGTCCCCCGTGCCTGGTATGCAGTAGATGATCAATAAATGGTTGTTACAGACATGGAGGATGCCCTCAGGCCTAGGTCACTGGGCGCCTGGGTCTTGGGCCACCACGTGGCCACTGCACATTTCTATCAGCTTGATCCCACTTGATTTTCCCCAGAAAATCACCGAAAGAGAGATTTTTCTTTCCTATTTGGAAGATGAAGAAAACAAGATCTGGAGGTTGAGAGCTCAGACTCCATATCTTGTTTATTCCTCTGGAGCTGAGGAGGTTTCTTCTCCATCAGGAAAACTCTCTGTGACAGGCTACATAGAGCATCCCAAAGATGTCCACATCCTAATCCCCAGGACCTGTGAAAGATGGTACCCATCATGGAAACATATTTGCAGACGGGGTTAAGTTATGGATATGCAGATGGGGAGATGCTCCTGGGTTACATGGGTGCGCCCACTGGAATCACAGGGGTCCTTAAAAGAGGGAGGCAGGAGGGTCAGAGAGAGATAAGAGGATGCTACACTGTTGCCTTTGAAGATGGAGGAAGGGGCCACGGTCCAAGGAATGCAGGTGGCTCCCAGGAGCTGGAAAAGGCCAGGAAACAGACTCTCCCCAGAGCCTCTGGAAGGACTGCAGCCCTGAGGGCACCTTGATGTTAGCCCAATGAAAGCCATTTCAGATTCTGACCTCCAGAACTGTAGAAAGATAGAAGATAGGAAATTGGCATTTAAAAAAATATGTATTTATTTATTTATTTTTGGCTGCATGGGTCTTTGTTGCTGAGCGAGCTTTCTCTAGTTGCAGCAAGCAGGGGCTACTGTTCGTTGCAATGCACAGGCTTCTCACTGTGTGGCTTCTGTTTTTGCAGAGCACGGGTTCTAGGGCTTCAGTAGTTGTGGTGCACGGGCTTAGTTGCTCCGGGGCATGTGGGATCCTCTCAGCCTAGGGCTCAAACCCGAGTCCTCTGCATTGGCAGGCAGATTCTTAACCACTGCACCACCAGGGAGGTCCAAAAATTGGCGCTTTTTAAACCACCAAGTTTGTGGTAATTTGTTACAGCGGCCATAGGAAGCTCATACACCCTCCAACCTGGGAGGAAGTTTCCAGCCGATCAGAGGGCAGAAGGCATCTGACAGATGCCGCATGACCATTACCTCAAGTTCAAAGCCCCGTGGTTTGGACACAACCAGCACATCTGCCCTAATTGTCTCCCAGAAACCAGTGGCCAGGTCTGCCCTCCCTAGTGACAGAGAGAGGATTGTGACTTTAGAAATGTGACAGAACCATCAGAGGTACAGGAAATGCATGACTTGTGAAATGAAATGGCCGCCAGCAATTATTCATCCTACAGCTGCTTAAACATCCAGACTTCTCTCCATCAAGAGAGAAAACAAAAACCAAGAAAAACTCTGAGCTCTCAATGAAACTAACATGATATCATGTTTCTGGAGCTGCCCTGGGGAACAATGATGGCAGAGGAATCAGACTCACCCAGCCCCATCCCTTCAGAGACAGAGGGCGAAGGTAGAGAAGGAATTCTGCCAAAAGGCCGGGCTTGGATGAGCTCAGCAGTGAGACTGTGGCCTCCATATTTTTTTCAAAAATTGTGTAAAATACACATAACATAAAAGTTACCATCCTATTAGCAGATGCAAACTATCATATATAGAACAATAAACAACAAGGTCCTACTGTACAGCACAGGGAACTCTATTCAATATCCTGTGATAAACCACAATGGAAAAGAATATGAAAAAGAATATATATATATGCATAACTGGGTCACTTTGTTGTACAGCATAAATTAACACAACATTGTAAATCAACTATACTTCAATAAAATAAATTTAAAATATTTTACCATCCTAATCATTATTTAAACTATTTTAAAAAATGTTCCCACTTTATTGAGGAATAATTGACAAATATAATTGTATTGATTATAAGTGGACTGTGTGATGATTTGATATACATATACATTGTGGAATGATTTTTAAGTGCAGTTTAGGGCTATTAAGTACATTCACATTGTTGGGCAACCATCCCCACCCTCCATCTCCAGAACTTTCTCATCTTCCCAAACTGAAACTCTGTCCCCATGAAACACTGACTCCCCAGCCCCTCTCCCAGCCCCTGGCCCCCACCATCTACTTCCTGTCTCTACGGATTTGACTCCTCTAGGGACCTCCTGTGAGTGGGACCATACAGTATTTGTCCTTCTGTGTCTGGCTTATTTCACTGCGCATCATGTCCTCGTGGTTCATCATGGTGCAGCAGGTGTCAGAATTCCCTCCCTTTTTTAAAAAAAAATTATTTATTTTATTTATTTATTTTTGCTTGCATTGGGTCTTTGTTGCTGCACGTGGGCTTTCTCTAGTTGTGGCAAGCGGGGGCTACTCTTCGTTGCGGTGCGCGGGCTTCTCAATGCAGTGGCTTCTCTGTTGTGGAGCACAGGCTCTAGGCACGCAGGCTCAGTAGTTGTGGCGCACGGGCTTAGCTGCTCCGCGGCATGTGGGATCTTCCCGGACAAGGGCTTGAACCTGTGTCCCCTGCACTGGCAGGCGGATTCTTAACCACTGTGCCACCAGGGAAGCCCTCCTTTCCTTTTTAAGGCTGAATAATATTCCATCATATGGAGCTGGAGTGGGTGGGAGAAAAAGGAACCCTCCTACACTGTGGGTGGGAATGTAAATTGGTACAGCCACTATGGAGAACAGTGTGGAGGTTCCTTAAAAAACTAAAAATAGGGACTTCCCTGGTGGTCCAGTGGTTAAGACTCCATGCTTCCACCGCAGGGGGTGCAGGTTCCACCCATGGTTGGGCAACTAAGATCCTGCATGCCCTGTGGTGCTGCCAAAAAACAAAACAAAACAAAACAAACCTAAAAATAGAGCTACCATATGATCCAGCAATCCCATTCCTGGGCATATATCGGGGGAAAACTCTAATTCAAAAAGATACATGCACCCCAACGTTCATTGCAGCACTATTTACAATAGCCAAGACATGGAAGCAACCTAAATGTCCATTGACAGATGATTGGATAAAGAAGATGTGGCACATATGTATGTACAATGAAATACTACTCAGCCATAAAACAGAATGAAATAAAGCCATCAGCAGCAACATGGATGGACCTAGAGATTATCATACTAAGTGAAGTAAGTCAGACAGAGAAAGACAAATATCATATGATATCGTTTATATGCAGAATCTAAAAAAAAAATAATATACAGAGGAACTTATTTACAAACCAGAAATAGACTCACAGACTTAGAAAACAGACTTATGGTTACCAAAGGGGAAAGGGGGGGGAAGGAGTTTGGGATTAGCATATACACACTACTATATGTAAGGACCTACTGTATAGCACAGAGAACTATACTCAATATTTTGTAATAACCTATAAGGGAAAAGAATCTGAAAAAGACTATATCTATATATGTATATACATACATATATAGATATATATAGGAATCACTTTGCTGTACACCTGAAACTAACACAACATTGTAAATCAACTATACTTCAATTAAAAAATTTTAAAAATATTCCATCATATGGATACCACATTTAGTTTATCCATTCATCTGTCAATGGACACTGGCGTTGCTTCTACATCTTAGCTGTTGTGAATCATGCTGTTTTCAACATGGGTGTGCAAATATCTCTTCAAATGTGGCCTCCACACTTTGACCTGGAATGGTTGACCCACCTCCCCCACTGGACTTCCCTGAGCCCATGCCTTGTGTCTGACTCTGTCCTCAGGTGAGGTCCCTGAGAGTGTGGTCCTAGGGTCCCCTGAGAAGGGGGTCACCTTCTCAGCCTCCTCCAGATGAAATGAAACAGGTCCTCAGCAGGCACAAGCTGCTTATACACTTTGGTGACCTCAACTCTGCAAGCCCACGTGGGCTCTGCTGGTGTGCTGCCCCAGATTGGAATCTGGAGGGTTCAGGACACACTGGATGCAGAGGGATTGAAAACACTCTTGGGCTTCCCTGGTGGCGCAGTGGTTGAGAATCTGCCTGCCAATGCAGGGGACACGGGTTTGAGCCCTGGTCTGGGAAGATCCCACATGCCATGGAGCAACTAGGCCCGTGAGCCACAGTTACTGAGCCTGCGCGTCTGGAGCCTGTGCTCTGCAACAAGAGAGGCCGCGACAGTGAGAGGCCCGCGCACCGCGATGAAGAGTGGCCCCCGCTCGCCGCAACTAGAGAAAGCCCTCGCACAGAAACGAAGACCCAACACAGCCAAAAATAAATAAATAAATAAATTAAAAAAAAAAAAAAGAAAACACTCTTGTGTCACACCTGTTGTCAGTCAACAGGCAAACAGTTTCTCTCAGGGGCTCGGGTGAGTGTTAACTGATAGAACCAACTATGGTTTGAATTGCATCCCCTCCTCCAAAAGAGACATATTGAAGTCCTAACCCCCAAAGGAAGTCCTAACCCTAACAAAGAATGTGACTTTGTTTGGAAATAGCGTCTTTACAGAGGCAATCAAGTTAAAATGAGGTCATTAGAGTACGCCTTAAACCAACATGACTGGTGTCTTTATAAGAAGAGAGAAATTAGGATGGAGAGACTGTTTTAAAGTGCAGGTCTTAATCTGCAGGTATGACAAAGCCAACATATCAGGAGACAACTGCCATTGAAAAGGTACATTGTTACTCACAGTTGCTAAAAGGAGGGGGCACAGTACGCCATGCAGGGCCACGTGGAGAAGCACCAGGGTTGGTCAGGAGACCTATGGAGCAAGGGGGAAAGATGGGAAAAAGGCTTTTATTGTGGTTTCCCGGGGAAAGGCCAGGCAATGCAGGGTAAGTACACTTGAGATTGGCCAATTTGAATAATTTCAGCAAGCTCTGGGCATAGGGACTGGCTCTAGCTGTCTGGCACCTGGCCCTGGGGTGATTATGGTGGAGGAGAACTTGATAAAGGAGGTGGTTGAGGTTGTGGGCTCTGGATTGGTTGGTTTGCATTTGAAAGGCACACTGGCAGGTGAGCCTAGGAATTAGTCCTGGGAGGGGCAGTCCCTGAGTCAGCAAGGCCTCGGGTATCAAAGCATGAAAAATACAGATAACAAAGAGACATGCTTAATACGGAGACAGACACACACAGAGGGAAGGTAATATGGAGATACACGGGAAGAAGACAGCCATCTACAAGTCAAGGGAAGCCGGAGGCTACCAAAAGCTAGAGAGAGACCTGGAACAGATCCTTCTCTCTCATCCCTCAGAAGGAACCAACTCTATTGATACCTTGATTTCACACTTCTGGTCTCCAGAACTGGGAGACAATAAATTTCTATTGCTCTAAGTCACAAAGTTTATGGTACTTTGTTATGGCGGTCCTAGGAAACTAATATAAAATCTTTCTAGAGGGTAGTTGTGTAATAATCACATAAATATTTCTCTGTTCTTGAATAAAAATAAGACTGAATACTATTCCATTGTATGCATCAACCACATTTTGTGTATCCATTCATCCTTTGATAGACACTTGGGTTGTTTCCACCTTTTGGCTAGTGTGAATCATGCTGCTATGAACATAAGTGTGCAAATATCTTTTCCAGACCCTGATTTCACTTCTTTTGGGTAGATCCCCAGAAGCTGAATTACAGGATCATATGGTAGTTCTTGATTTAACTTTTCATGGAAACACCATGCTGTTTTCCACAGCAGTTGCACCATTTTGCATTCCCACCAGCAATGCACAAGGGTTCCAATTTCTCCTCATCCTCACCAACACTAGTTATTGTCTGTTTTTAATTTAACTTAATTTATTTTTTATAATAGTCATCCTAGTGGATACGAGGCACCATCTCACTGGCATCACAGTTAAAAAGCCTCTCAAAAGTACAGAGTGGTTTTCTGTTGTCTTCTGGCTTCTGGTGGTGCTAGATGAGAACGCTCTCCTTGGATTCCCTCTTGGTTTTCCAATTCATGACATTCCAGGTGTGGCAGGCATGTGTCTCTTCTCGGGGGTGCATAATGGGGGGAGTCTGAGAATCAGGAGCCCTTTCCTTCAGAGACACAAGCCTGTCTTCAGCTCAGGAAATGTTTGCCCATTGTGGTTATGTGGCTCTGTCCCCTCTGTCACTTCCAATTTCTCTTTCTAGAGTGTCAGGAAGAAGCCCTCCCATTTGGGAGCTCCTGCCTTGGACGTCCAAGTGCCTTTTTGTTAAATTTATTTTTTAATTGAAGTATAGTTGATTTAAAATGTTGTGTTAATTTCTGCAATATATCAAAGTGATTCAGTTATACATATATAAACATTCTTTTTTAAAAAATATTCTTTTCCATTATGGTTTATCACAGGAAATTGAATATAGTTCCCTGTGCTATAAGTGGGACTTTGTTGTTTATCCATTCTATATATAATAGTTTGCTTCTGCTAACCCCAAGTTCCCACTCCATCCCTCCCCCCACCACCTTGGAAACCACAGGTCTGTTCTCTATGTCTATGAGTCTGTTTCTGTTTTGTGGATAAGTTCATTTGTGTCATATTTTAGATTCCACATGTAAGTGATATCATATGGTATTTGTCTTTCTCTTTCTGACTTACTTCGCTTAGTATGATAATCTCTAGGTTCATCCAAATAGGATTATTTCATTCTTTTTTGTGGCTGAGTAGTATTCCATATACGTACCACATCTTCTTTATCCATTCATCTGTTGATGGACATTTAGGTTGTTTCCATGTCTTGGCTATTGTGAATAGTGCTGCTATGAACATAGGGTGCATGCATCTTTTTGAACTACAGTTTTGTCTGGATATACACCCAGGAGTGGGTTGCTGGATCATATGGCAACTCTATTTTTAGCTTTTTGAGGAACCTCCATACTGTTTTCCATAGTGGCTGCATCAACTTACATTCCCACCAACAGTGTAGGAGGGCTCCCTTTTCTCCACATCCTCTCTAGCGTTTGTTATTTGTAGACTATTTTTATTTTTGGCTGTGCCATGCGAACATGCTTGCAGGTTCTTAGTTCTTAGCTCCCCAACCAGGGATCAAACTTGGGCCCCCTGCAGTGGAAGCACGGAGTCCTAACCACTGGACCGCCAGGGAAATCCCTGTAGATTTTTTAATGATGGTCATTCTGACCGGTGTGAGGTGCTACCTCATTGTAGTTTTGATTTGCATTTCTCTAATATTTAGTGATGTTGAACATCTTTTCATGTGCCTGTTGGCCATCTCCAAGTGTTTTTTTGACCAGCACTTCTTCCACCTCTCCTCCAGGCCAGCACTTTTGTTGTCAGCAATGGCCATCCTTCCTTGCCCTGGGCTGAGTGACCACTCGACCACATGATGGCTAAGTCACATCTGCCACCCCCAGAGGATTCTTAGCGCTCCCCCAGAGCTCCCTGCATGCTCTTGTGGATGTGCTGCTTCCATCCTCCCCATCACTCTGGCTTCAGAGGGATCACGGGGGACAAGTGGTCCCCTGTGCATCTCAGGCTCCTGCTCTCCAGTGGCTGATCCTGTCGAGGGTTGTCATTACCCATGCTTCTCCACTCTGTCCCTTGTTCCTTCATGAGACAGGCTGGTTGGGTGGGAGGGGACAAGGGTGACCATATATTGGTAAGTATTGAAGCTGAATGATGGCGCCATGGAGGCTCATCACACTGTCTATATATTCACTCTACTTTTGTATATGCTTGACATTGTCCATAACAAAAAGATTTCTAGAAACCCTGCATGATGTCTAGCGTAGGATGACCCCTGTACCAGGCTATATCCTGAAGCACTGTCTGAAATGACCAAAGGTCTAGCCCCTGTAAGTCCACCAGCAGGCGACTAGGTAAATAAATCGCAGTTCAGCCCACCAAAGAGTCCTCTGTAGACATAAAAAAAAAGGAGCGAGTTATCTCGGAACTGACACAGAAGCAGTACCGAGATGTCTTAATAAGTGAAAAGAGCAAGTACATTCATAGCAGATTATTCACAAGAGCCAAAAGGTGGAAACAACCCAAATGTGTGTCAGCTGGTGAATGGATACACAAACTATGGTCCATCTATACAATGGAATATTATTCAGCCATATAAAGGAAGGAAATTCCTATACATGCCACAGCGTGGATGAACCTCGAAATCATTATTAATAGTAAAAAAAGCTAGATTGAAAGGTTACATATTGTGTGCTTCCATTGATATGAAAAGTCCAGAATAGGCAGAGCCATAGAGACAGAAAGTAGATTATTGGTTGCCAGGGGCTGGGGGGAGGGGATAATGGGTACTTGATTTCATTTTGGGGTGATGAAAATATCTTGGAACTAGATAGAGGTGATGGTTGCACAACGCTAATTGTGGACTTTGGTTAATTTGATGTTATGTAAATTTGTATCTTAATTTAAAAAACAATAGGAAAGATACATGCACCCCAATATTCATTGCAACACTATTTAAAATAGCCAAGACATAGAAGCAACCTAAATGTCCATCAACAGATGAATGGATAAAGAAGATGTGGTACATATATACAATGGAATACTACTCAGCCATGAAAAAGAGTGAAATAATGCCATTTGCAGCAACATGGATGGACCTAGAGATTATCATACTAAGTGAAGTAAGCCAAAGACAAATATCATGATATCGCTTATATGTGGAATCTAAAAAATGATACAAATGAACTTACAAAACAGAAATAGACTCACAGACATAGAAAACAGATTTATGATTACCAAAAGGGAAGGGGGGGAGGGATAAATTAGGAATGTGGGATTAAAATATACACACTACTATATATAAAATAGATAACCAACAAGGACCTACTGTATACCACAGGGAACTATACTTAATATCTTGTAATAACCTATAATGGAAGAGAATGTAAAAAAAAAGAATATGTATATGTATGTGTATATATATATATATATATATATATATATATATATATATATATATATATATATGAATCACTTTGCTGTACACCTGAAATTGTAAATCAACGATATTTCAACAAAAATTTTTTTAAAAAGAATATATATATGTATAACTGAACCACTGTGCTATACACCTGAAACTAACACTATCATGTAAATCAACTATACTTCAACTAAAAAAAATAAATTCAAGGTAAGTTAAAAAAATAAAAAATAAATTTTATCCCGGTCCCTAAAATAAATAAATAAATAGATAGGGACTTCCTTGGCGGTCCAGTGGTTGAGACTTCACCTTCCAGTACAGGGGGTGCGGGTTCGATTCCTGGTCGGGGAGCTAAGATCCCACATGCCTCATGGCCAAAACACCAAAAAACATAAAACTGAAGCAATACTGTAACAAATTCAATAAAGGCTTTTAAAATGGTCCACATCAAAAAAAATTTAAAAAAATTAAAATATATATACATACATATATAATTTAAAAAACAATAAAAATGATAATCATTAAGAGGCACTTATTTGGTTGACAAGTAAAATAAATGTTTACACAAAGAAAAAAAGGAAGGATGGAACAATGCATATGGGGGTTAACATTTGTGTTCATTGTTAAAGAGAAAAGAATATATATGTTTCTGTATCAAAGAGACACAGGATTCTGCTGTCTCCCTCTGCCCAGGAGATTGAGGTTTGGGGCTTTGTGACCTGGATTCAGTTCTGCCTGTGATCTTTACTGGCTCTGGGGACAGGGTGAGTGCCTTGGGGCTCTGTGCCTCCGTTTTCCCATCCGTGTAATGGGGATAGCAGAGTCTGCCTTGGGGGTCTATTGTGAGAATGGTTGCGGGGGAGCTGTCATTCCTGGAGAATCAGATGGGGAAGCCCTCGGCGTCCAGCTGCTGTCTCTGCTCCTCCCAGCCTGCTCCTGACCTTCCCGGGAACTCCAGGACCGGCCACCTCCCCAGCCTCATTCCCAGGCATCCGGCCAAAATCCCCGGCCAATGTGCTCCATCCTCCCTGAGCCCAGCTGCTTCCCGTGCTCAGACAAAGAGAACTCTGTCCCCAGACCACCAGGCCTGGGCAGGATCAGTGCACCCCACACAGCACACACTGCACTCCCATCCCCCCCACCGTGTCTCTGTCCCCAGCCCTGGCCCTGTGCCCCTGGACACGCTCTGCCAGCCCTGGCTCTGTCCTTCCCTCAGGCCCACGTTAATGGGGCATTTCGGAATCTTCTGCTCCTGGACGCACACAGTTGAGTTCTGTCTGCAAGAGGCAACTCCAGGACAGCACAGAAAGTTGGGGTGGGGGGATGTGGGGAGAAACAATAGAGCTGGAATGACTTAGACGTCCCATACTGACCCTACAGGATGACAACAGTGTGGAGGTCCTCAGGGTAGCATGAATGGTGTGGCAATGTGACAGGGACAAGTGACGATGAACAAGAACAGGGAGTGATGGAGACAGTGTGACAGCAACAGGTGACAAGGAGGAGACAGCAGGACAGCAACAGGTGACATGGAAATAAGAAAATACCCTAGGGATTGGTGTAATGTTGGTAGGGCAGCCATATGACGGTGACAAGGGACAGTAAGGAGAGCGCTGCAGTGAGAGATGACAATATTAAGACACTGCCGTGGTAATGGGTGACAGGAGGGAGATGGTGGGGCAGGAAGAGTGACTGATGACAAGACGGGGACAACACAACATATAGGACCTTTGCCATCTCCTTGGCCATCAGGTGACTCAGATGATCTTTCCCCGGATCTGGAAAGTGCCCCCTTCACGAGGCGGATCCCATGACAAAACAAGACACCAGACCCCATTCTCCCAGTTCCCTTGAAGCAAGATGGGGACATACGCCCCCCCACAGTCCTCCAGCCAGGTAACTCTGCCCCAAACTTTGATGGACACTGGCGTCAGAAGCCGGGCCCCCTGGACTCCGTTTTGCTGAGGGTGGCACTGGTTTCCAGTGTCCAGGATCATTAAGCACCATTTGAGCCCGGGGAGCAGAGAGGGGACGGATGGTGTTTTGGTGGGACCCGATCTGTGGGCGATTTGGTGGTGACTCTGCTGGCTGCAGAACCCCCAGGCTTGGGTCTCCAGCCTCCCAGGGATTCTGCACCTGACCAAGGGTTCTTTCTGCCGTGACCGATTTCTGCTGCTTGCAGTTTAAGAATCCTGACACCCTGGGTGACGGTACAACTGTTAATGGGTGACAATGTCACAGCAATAAGGTAAGGGTATAACAGTGACAGGAGACAACACGAATGTCCCAGGCAGTGGAGCAAACCAGAAAACAGCAAGGTGTCCCATGGATGGGTGACAGTGAGAGGGCGACAGCAGTGGGTGACACTGACAGGTGACCCTGTAATAGGAATTTGGTGGTCATGCAATATTGACAGGGAGACTGTGTGAATGCTCTACCCTTATGACAGTGTTGGGGTGCACGAGGATCCTGGAGGAGGAGTGAGAGCCTAAATGTCTCTCCATGACAGTGTGATGTAACAGTCATCCTATCGGTAATGGACACCAGTGTAGCAGACTCAGGCAGTGGAAGGCAAGGTGGTGTGACAGTAGTGAGGAGGGTGCAGTGGCAAAAAACACTCACTCCCTGCTGTCATTAAGAACTTCCACGTGTCACTGAGACTTCCAACAGCTCCACACCGCCTCTGTCTCGCCACACTTGATGGATTCCTTCTACCCTGGCTTCCGGAGAGCGGGTAGGGAGAATTCTAGAAGGAATCACTGCCTGATCTACCAGCCTACCTCTGGGTTTAGCCATCGAAGTATTGGTCATGCCGTGTCCCTGGCGTGGGACTGTACCTCCCCACATTCCACACGTATGCTGAGCTGCTTCTGGGGCAGCCGGAACCTATCCCAGTGCCCGTGTAAGGCACAGTTGGCGGCTGAAGAGCAGACCAGGGTGGACCTTGGCAAAGGAGCCTAAGAAGCGGTGACACAGGCGTCCCCGAAAGCTGGCTCATCCACGACAGCCCCCGGGCCTTCCCACGCTGGAATTCCACACCTCTGTCAACTTGATCCTGGGGTTCCTTTCCTAGCTCACTCTCCCCACACCTCACCTCCCCTCCTGACCGTCCTCACTGGCCCCGGAAATCCCTCTCCCTCAGCCAGGATGCCCTGAATCTTGTCCCCAAAGTTTCGCTCTGCCTCATGCCCCCCTAGCCCAGCCCTGGAGCCCTCACTGCTCCCCAGACCCAGTTCTGGACCCCACAGAGCAGCCTTCAGAGTGACTCCTCTTCCTGGAAGCCCACCATGGCTCCCCTCAGAGGTGGGGGGATACTACTGAGGGCTCCTGGACTCTGCTTACCCCTCCAGCTTCCCTCTTGCCCTCCTTCCCTTTTCTCCCCTCCCCAAAAGCTCCAGTTTTGCTCAATTTGCGCATGTTCCATACTCTCCTGTCTCTAGGCATTAGCCTGTCTTTCCCCCAACTTTTCATATTTGCTCTTTTCCACTGAGCCTTCAAGGCTCCCATTCCCAGGCAGAATGCTCCTTTCTGGGCTTCCCTGATGGCGTAGTGGTTAAGAATCGGCCTGCCAAGGCAGGGGAAACGGGTTTGAGCCCTGGTCCGGGAAGATCCCACACGCTGCAGAGCAACTAAGCCCGTGCGCCACAGCTACTGAGCCTGCGCTCTAGAGCCCGCGAGCCACAACTACTGAGCCCGCGTGCCACAGCTACTGAAGCCCGCGTGCCTAGAGCCCATGCTCCACAACAAGAGAAGCCACCACAATGAGAAGCCCATGCACCGCAACAAAGAGTAGCCTCCGCTTGCCGCAGCTAGAGAAAGATCGCCCGCAGCAACGAAGACCCAACGCCGCCAAAAATAAATGAGTAAAAAAAAAAAAAAAATAGAACGCTCCTTTCTTTCCCCCCTCCTGGGGTCCTTCTCTGTGGCCCAGGAGTGTCATAGAGTCCAGGTCTGTCTCTTGGGACCCATATTGGGAGATTATAAAAGTTATCTCTCTCGTAGAGTTTTTTTGGTGATTAAATGAGATAATGTGTATGAAACTCTTCACACCAAGTCTGGAACATAAGCACCTGCTAAATATCACCTCAAACTGTTATTTGCTATTTATTTATTACATTCCAGAAGTACTTTGATGGAGGCGTGATCAGCACAATCAGCTTTGGGAATTCAATAGGGTAAACTAACAATTTCAGTGTGGGGAATGGATTTTTGAACTGGGCTTTGCCAGATGCATAGGAGTTTGCTGAGTGGAATAACAGCCTCAGGTTCAACAAACAGCTTCTGACTAATCTGCAGATTCAGGCTCACTGGTCTGGTGGTGTCTGTTCTCAGAGGTGGGAAAGTAGTGGGGAAAGCTAGAAAGTTTTGTTTGGATATAAGCTCCAGCTAGGGAGCAGAAATTCTGAAATTCAGCCCCTGTGACAGGTGGAGAAACTGAGGCTCAGAAAGTCTAGAACTTCTGGATTCTTAAACTCTTCATTTTGAGAATCCGATGAAAAATGTGGACCTCCTCTCTAGAAAATGCATCTTTGGCCAACGTTTTGCCTACATTTTTAGGGGCTTCCGGATCTCAGTCTAGTTAAGAATCCAGGCCCCAGGCGCCAGGTAAGTTTCCCAAGTCACACTTGGAATTCTCCTTGCCCGAGCGAGGAGGCGGCGGCTCAGGAGGACGTAGGAGTGGGCCTCCAGGTGAGTCCCGGGACCATTCAAGCCTGGTTCTCTTCCAGGCCACCCCAAATCGCAGCCCCATCTGAGGGCACCGCCACTCAATTTCTATCCGAAAACGTGGTCCCCCCAGCCTCCCCACGCCGCGTCTCAGCCCACGCCTACGGCTCTATACCCCCCGCCTACGGCTCTATACCCCCCATCCCATTTCTTCAGCCCCTCGGAGTTTCTCCCGGAGCCCCAGGCCCTCCCCCAGCTCCAGCCCCTCCCTCCGCCCGGCATCGGAGCCCCCGGCCCCCGCCCCGGGAGCTTCAGAGGTGCAAACGCGCCCTCCCCCAACTCCTCCCGCCCCCGACTCCCCCCGTGTGGCAGCTCTGGGCTGGGCTCGGCGGGGTCGGCCTCTCGGTTTCGCGTTCCCGCCCCGGGCCCCCGGCGCCGCGCCGAACCGGCCCTCCAACGCCGAGCCCCGCGCGTCCGCTCGCCGCGCCTGCCTCCACACGCGCCGGCTGGCAGGTAGGGGAAGCGCGGGACCATCGGCGGGCGGAGGAACCGGAGAGCAGCGGGTGAGGGGCAGGCAGGGGCGGGAGGAGGGGGCCGGGGCGACGGAGGGGGAGGGGATTCCTTTGTTTGCAGCCGGCAGCCCCGGACCCAGCCCCTTCCCCTCCCCGCGCTCCGCTCGGCGCCGGCGTGGGGCGCGGGGACCTGGCGCGGGCGGGAGGGGCTCGGCCCGGGTGCGGATGCGGGCGCGGGCGGCGGGCACAGCCGGGCTCTGACCCGCAGGTGAGGGCGGAGCCGAGCATGGTCGCGGCTCCCGGGCCTGCGTACCCGGCCCTGACGGGTGGAGAACGCGGCTGGCGGACTCTGAGGACGCGTGCCCCCTCCTCGTCGGCGGTGCCCGGGATTCCTCGCTTCCCGCCCCCCGCCCTCCCCCGGTTACCCCGTGCAGTGCGCGCCGTCCCCCCGCTCATTCATTCCACAAACTCCCGGGCGCGGTTCTCAGAGGCAAAGTGGGGGGTGAGGGAGGAGTTGGATCAAGCCAGGCCGGAGATGGAGGCCCCGTGGGCCCTGAGTCCGCCTAGAGAAGGCGTCCTCGGAGTGCAAACCAGCCGGGACAGCCTGGGAGCAAGAAAGGGGTGCCCCTCACCAGCCGGGCCGATTCTTTCTCTCTTCCCCGTCAAAGGTGACAAAGGTCTTTTCTTTCTCCAAGGACCTTGGGACCACCAGGTCAGACTCTCATGTTACCCCAAGGCCCAGAGAGGGGCAGCCACTGGCCCAAGGGCACACAGCAGACTCCCCGTCTGTTCTGCACCCAGGCCCAATTCTTCTCCCTGGTGCGGAAAGTGGGACTTGAAAGGGGCCCCCCATGAAGGCCACTTAGTCTGCCTTTTGTTCCCTGAGGGTTCATCTTCCATCCTCCTAACCTTTGCCTGGTTATCTCCTCTGCCAGGATTGGACGTGTCCCCATCGCCTCCCTCCCATCCTTCCAGGTCCTGGAGAGAGCCAGCCACCTCCTCTCCTGGAGGGTAAGGTACCCTTGATCTTCTTTCCCTCCCTCCCCTCTGCCTGGGCTTCAGCTCCCACTCAGCCCCTCACTAAATGTGTGATGGCCTTTGTTTGCTCCTCTGTGAAGTGGGCACAAAAGCTGTCCCTTCCCTGCTGGGCAGAGGGGTGTTCTGTCCTTTGGGAAGTTCCAGCCTGTGCCCCCTGCTCCTGGAATCCCTTCCTCTCATCCGGGTGCCTGCCCCAGCCTCTTCAACTGCGTGCTTCCTCTGGGGCCCCTGCAAGTCCTTCCACACTCCATCAAACACCCATTTCTGCCCTTGTTCCTCCCACTTAGAGCCCTTCAAGGGCTCTCCATTGCCCTTGACGTACAAGTAGAAGCTCCATTACACAGGTATGCACTCCTGAAACACCTTGGCTGCCTGCCACCCCCTCCCCTCCACTCAACGGTCCACGATCTTCTTGCCTCTGCTCTCAGTGTGCTGTGTCTGCCCCGACACCCTTCTCTTGGATGACTCCATCGCTGAGACATCACACCTCCTCCGAGAAGCCTCCCCTGACTGTTCACCTGCTTGCGGGTCGGGGTTGGATGCCTCCCTGGGCTCCCACAAGCCCCCAGTTTCTCCATCCCGGCAGCCGTCCCACTGCTTCTGGTTCTCCTGGGTGCCCCGTGGCCAAGGGCTTCTTGCTGAGGTTGACTCTGCTTCCTCTCCGCAGCCTCCAAGGGACACGTCATGGTTCTGGAGGGTCTGTGCTTGACAAGGAGAAGGGCCGGCACCCACACCATGGCCCGGGACCCCTTGGCTCGGCTCCTGCTGGCCTGGACCGCCCTGTCGTGCGTGGCGGGTGTCCACGGCCGTTGGGATGGGGCCGTGGAGCCTGCAGGTCTCGGACGTGTGCGCAGGCGTGGCAGCCCAGGCTTCTTGCAGGGGTGTGTGGTACCCGGGATGCTGAGAAGCCCCTGGGGTGTGGGCTGGGCTGGGCTGTCCTGCTAGGTTGGGGGGGATGAGGCCCAGGGGATGTCCAGCTGGGCAGGGGCTCACCAGCCATGCCTGCTCTCCTGAAGGCCGAATGTGTGTGGCTCCCGATTTCATGCCTACTGCTGCCCCGGCTGGAGGACGCTGCCCGGTGGGAACCAGTGTGTTGTGCGTGAGTGTCGCTCCCTTCCGGAGGTGGGGGGCGCAGGCAGGGGACACTGGGGCAGTTCTCTTACTTACTGCCAGCAAGTCCAGCCTTGTTTAAAAGTGGACTTGGCCTGGGACGTCTGGCTAAGCCACAGGAATGGCCCTTGCTTCTGTCTGCAGGCTCCCAGGGCACCCGCCCGTGTTTCTTTGTCGTACAACTTCCCTTTGTCTGTCTGCTTGTTGGTCCGTCTGTCTGTCTCAGTCTCTGTCTCTTTCTGTCTTGGTCTCTCTCTGAGTCTCTGTCTCTCTGTGTCTGTCTTTTTCTCTGTGTGTGTGTGTCTCTCTCTCAGTCTCTCTGTTTCCCCACTCCCACCCCATTCTAATGTGTCTAGAATCCAACTCTGCTCCCAGGAGATGCCCCCTCGCCTCCTCCCCAACAGTACAGCCAGTGCCCCAGCACCTCCAGCTTCTGTCCTTACTCCTCAGCGTTTCTGACCCAAAGAGCACCTCTGTCTCCCAATGGATCCAGCAGAGCCTCGGCCCCCGGGGCACCCATGGGGTGGGGATGGCGGAGGATTCGGGTCCTGGCGTTGACCGTAGCCTGCTACCCTCCAGCGGTCTGTAGGCACGCCTGCGGCGAGGGCTTCTGCTCCCGACCCAACCTGTGTGCCTGTGCCGATGGGAAGCTGGCCCCCAGCTGCGGGGTGAGCCGAGGTGAGCAGGAAGTGACCCCCCCCAGGACTTCCCTGGAGGTCCAGTGGGTAAGACTCTGCGCTCCCAACACAGGGGACCTGGGTTCGATCCCTGGTCGGGGAAGATCCCGCATGCCGCGTGGCGAGGTCAAAAAAAAAAAGTAAAAAATGAAAAAAAATTATAAGCTTAAAATAAAATAAAGAAAGAAAGTGACCCCCCCCCCCAGGGGTGGGAAGAGAAGGTGAGAGGCTTCCCGAAGCTTCTGGGAGCCCAGGCTGGTTTTGCTGAAGGACCAGAGCCAGGCTGGGCGCACCTGGTCCCGGCGCCTTTTACGTGCATCTCGGGGCCTTCCTGTGTGTCCCTCTTCCCCGCCCGCAGGGTCGGGGTGCAGTGTGAGCTGCATGAATGGGGGCAGCTGTCGAGGGGAGTCCTGCCTGTGCCAGAGGGGCTACACGGGCACCGTGTGTGGGCAACGTGAGTACCCACCACGCACACCTGGGCTTGGGACCCCAGAGGTCAGGTCTCTGCTGCCACCTGCCCACCGCCCACGGGTCAATCCTCTGGGACCAGGATTGGAGGGGACACACTCATTGTCACAATCTTATCTCTTGGTCTGGGCCGGATTGTGGGGATTTCTGGGTGAAGGAGGGCTCGCCCGGGCCCCAGCGCCCTCTGCTGCGGGGGGACCTCAGGCCACACACATCCCCACTTCCTCCACAGCCGTCTGTGACCACGGCTGCCACAACGGGGGCCGCTGCATCGGGCCGAACCGCTGCGCCTGTGTGTACGGCTTCATGGGGCCTCAGTGTGAGAAAGGTACCAAGCTGAGCACGGGGCAGGGGTATGGGGGGAGGAGGGCTTCCTGGCAGCCCCTGAGACGTGGCCAGGCCCTGGGAGGGTCCAGCTGACCTCCTTCCTGCTGTCCCTGCTGCTGTGAAGGGCAGAGAAACTGTGCTCCAGGGAAGGGAGTCACGGAGGGCTTCCTGTAGGAGGGATAAGTCGGAGTTCATGAGATGGACACGCCCCCTCATGTTGCATCCTCACTGTTGAAATGATCCCACGGGCTGAGGTGGGTGGAGGTCACCTGTTGGGAGGCTGTTACCAAGACAAACACAGTGGAAACAACAATGTTTTGTGAGAAGTTGGATGTTGGGGGGTGGGGTGGGCAAGGGGAGGGATGGAAGCAGGGACAAATCCCAGGTCTGCTCTGAAAACTGGAGGGAAGGTGGTGCAGCCGGGGGTAGGGAGGGGGAGGACCCTGAGGCTCAGTGTTGGCCGAGGAGCCTGTGGGTCACCCAGGAGGCAGCTGGACACCCAGGCCTGGGGCTGCCCCATCCACGGGGCTGAAGCCCAGAGGATGGTTGAGGTCCTTGGGGAAGAAAAGGGAGGGCGATTTAAGGGTCCACCAGAGAAATGGAGGCCATGGGCGGCTGAGAATGAGAAAGTGAACAAGAGCAGGTGGCGTTGGGGATGCCCAAGCTGGCGAGCTTTTCAGCTGTAGGAGCCATCAGAGTGCCGTGTGTGTCCAACGAGCCCGGGAAGGCAAAAATGGGCAGAACCCTGGGACTCACCCCAGTGTGAAGGGTGCTGCTGGGGATGGAGGCCCATCTGTGGCCGAAGCCGGGTTGGACAGGGTATAGCCATGAATCAGAAGCTGGAGGGGCTGGGGGTTACCTGGGTTTGAGAGTGAGCATTTGGAAACTGGATTTGGCAAGAAAACAGAGTTGGAATTCAGGCTGATATGGGGAGCAGTCGGGATGGCTGAGGGAAAATGAAGGTTAGTGGAGAGGGTGGGAGAGGAGAGGCCTGGAGTGGGGCGTGGGGGCCCCAGAGAGAGGCAGGGTTGGGCGCCTAGGCAGGAGTGAGTGGGGTTCCAGGGTCCCGGATGACTGAGGTGAGATTCTGGGGGCCGTGTTTTGCTTTAGAAAGTCAGGACTGTCGCGGGTCTCCGCTCCTTCATACAGGCCTGGGGGCTGGCTTTGGCGTCTCCTTCTGGAAGGGGCTTCCCTTGGTCCAGCGCCAGCCCCTTGATTGGAGCCATCTGGAGGATGGAGCCAGGAAGTCACATCTGGGCCCGTGCACGGCGGTGGGCGGACCAATGAGACCACCTTCAGCTGGGTGGGGAGGGGGTGTCAGGGATGCAGGGTTGTGGGTTCAGAGCATTTGGGCGGATGCTGGGTCTGGGAGATTTGGCAGAGCCAGATGTGTGCTCAAGGATGAGAGAGGCTCTCCAGCGGGGCATCCATGGGTCCCTGCCCGGGCTTGAAGGGAGGGTGAGCCTGGGGGAGTGGTGGGGGTCTCCAGACATGCCCTGGGCTTTGTAGGCTTGGAGGTCCTGGCCTCTGTTGGAGGTTGGTTGGAGAATGCTTTGGAGAGAAAGGGTTTTGAAGGGTGAATAGGAGTTCATCAGGTAAGGAAGGGGAACAGTATGAGTAAAGGCTTGTGGTCAGGAAAAAAACCTGGTGTGTTGGTATAGGGAGGCTGGGAAGGTGGCTACTGCCGTGGCCCAGGCGAGAGAGGTAGAGGCCTGAGTTGGGCTTGCTGGGATGGAAATGCAGAAGACTATGGGGTGGGGGCAGCCTGAGGCCAGCTGCCCACATCCATCTGCCCTGCAGACTACCGGACAGGGCCCTGCTTTGGTCGAGTGGGCCTGGAGGGGTGCCAGCACCAGCTGACAGGCCTCGTCTGCACCAAGGCGCTCTGCTGTGCCACTGTGGGCCGGGCCTGGGGCTTCCCATGTGAGCTGTGCTCCGCTCAGCCACACCCCTGCCGCCGGGGCTTCATCCCCAATATACACACGGGGGCCTGCCAAGGTGAGTGGGGGCCCCGTGCGTGAGGACCGAGGTCCTGGGAGCCAGGGCTGAGTGGGAGCCCTCAGCAGCCTTGGTTTCTCCCTGTGACGTGCCTCTCATTCCCTTGCAGACGTGGATGAGTGCCAGGCTATCCCAGGCCTGTGCCAGGGGGGCAGCTGTGTCAACTCTGTGGGTTCCTTTGAGTGCCGCTGCCCAGCTGGACACCAGCTCAGTGAGAAGAGCGCCAAGTGTGAAGGTGGGCGATGGGGAGAGGTTCAAGCTGGGACCTCCTCTCCGCTCTGGGTGGCTCAGGCTCCCCTGCAAGGAGGAGGAGGTGGAGGTGGGGTAAGGCTGGTGGGGGGCTGGACCCTAACCGGACATCTATCTACATAGACGTGGACGAGTGTCTCAGCGTGCCAGGCCTCTGCTCCGGGGGCGACTGCACCAACACGGTCGGGAGCTACGTGTGCACCTGTCCCCGTGGTTATGCCAGCAGCCTGGACGGTACCCGTTGCCTGGGTGAGCCAGGGCCCAGGGGGGCTGGAGGGGCAGAGGGCAGGTAGGAGACAGACCCTCTGCTCATCTATCTCTGCAACCCTCTGGCCCTCGGGCTCCTCTAGCTCTTCGATTTCTATGTCCTTCTGTCTTTTTTGGACCCCGGTTTCCATCCCCTCGTTAATTCTGGTTCCCTACCCATTGGCCTTTGTGCTCTCTGGACCCCAGTCTGAGAGGCCCTCTAGCCCCCATCTCTATGCCCTTTAGCTCTCTGGTCCCCTGTCTCGGTGTCTTGGCTTCACGGGCCTCCTGTGCCCCTGTGCCCCTAGGACTCTATGCCCTTCTGGCTCACTGGTTGCCTTTCTTCCCTTTCTGGCTCCCGCCTTTATGCCCCTCTGCCCCTCTAGCCCCCATCTCGAGGCCCCTCTAGCCCCCGCCTTTATGCCCCTCTGCCCCTCTAGCCCCCATCTCGATGCCCCTCTAGCCCCCACCTCTATGCCCCTCTGCCCCTCTAGCCCCCATCTCGATGCCCCTCTAGCCCCCACCTCTATGCCCCTCTGCCCCTCTAGCCCCCATCTCGATGCCCATCTGGTTATCTGGCCTCCGTCTTTACGCTCTTCTGTCCATTAGCCTCTCTGGCCCTGTCTCTGTATCCGTCTTTCCGCTCCCGAAGACTTTTTAAAAGTACCCCACCTTCCCCCACACTGTGTTTGAGGTAAACTGAGGCCCAGAGAGGGGAGGTTTGCTTAAGCCAAATCCGCAAGTCCGGAAGAGAGAGCTACCCACACCCCAACTCCCCAGACCACCCCGCTCCCTACCCCCAGCCAGGGTGGGGTCGTCTGGGCTGTGCCTGCCCCTGGGCTCACCCTCCTGGCTGGTGGGGGGGGGATCCTTGGGCTCTCACTCCCTGTCCTGCTGTCTTGATGAGCTGGTCATTAGACTTCA
The DNA here is from genome assembly GCF_009873245.2 of Balaenoptera musculus. NCBI lineage: Eukaryota > Metazoa > Chordata > Mammalia > Artiodactyla > Balaenopteridae > Balaenoptera > Balaenoptera musculus. The sequence goes on from NC_045787.1 coordinate 165,231,199, forward strand.
GAGGTTGCCAGTGGCCAGCAGGGCCGGCCAGGAACACTTGTGGTGGGGCATGGGCAGCGTCTTGGTTTGGGGAGGTGGGGTGGGATTGGCACGTCTCCAGCACCACTCGGACCTCTCAGGCTGGGTCTCTACCAGCCAGGACAGGGAATATTGTGTCTGGAGTTCTGCCAGTGTGCCATGGCCAGCGCCAGACCTATTTATTCCTCCACCTCTGGGGGCCATCTTGGCTGGCATGGAGGCTACCACTGGGCACGTCCCCTGGACTGTGGGGCATTTCCCAACTACTAAGTAGCAGAGCCTAGATTTGAACCAAAGTCAGGTGTCCTCTGAACATGGGCTTGGAATTCAGTCCTGGGTTCCAACTGCTACTTAAGCTGCTTGCATACTCTGTGACCTTGGGCGAGTGACTTAACTTCTCTGGGCCTCAGCTGCCTCATCTGTGAAATGGAGATAATAGCAGTACTAAACCACATGGGGAGGATTAAATAACAATTTATGAAGAGATTTGCCCAGGGCTGGATGTAGAGGGCACTTAATACACATTCACAAAGACAGGGGAGCAGGGAAGTTGGGGTTGTGACTGCTTAGCAGGTCCTGATCACAGTAGGCGCTTAATAAGCAAAGGCAGCATCATTTTCGTCAAAATTCTTACATTTTGTCTCGTCTTCCCTACTTGAGAAGCAGCTGCTTGGTCAGGTCCCCTGGGGTTCAGGGATTTGGGTTTCCATCCCGCCTCACTCTCCAGCAGCTGTGTGACCTTGAACAAGTCTGTTGACCTCTTCTCTCCTGGGCAGGCCCAGTCCTGTTCGTGGGCCAGGGGTGGTGCTGGGAGTGCAGAGCCTCGACTCCCACACATGCACCTGGGGACCCCCCCCCCCCACCAGGTGCATGGGGTATGGCTGGGGAGGTGGAAACGCTTGCTGTTTTCTCCGCCTCGGGCAGCTCAGGGACAGCTGCAAGGGCCCTCCCGGCTGGTGGGAGGGGTTTTTCCACTGTGGGCCACTGGCCAACATTTGTGGGTTTTCAAACCTAAAAATATGCTCTTCTGGAGTCAGAGCTTGAGAAATATGATCACCGTGTAACGCCATCAGGCTCGAGGGCACGGTGGAAGCGTCTGTGGTTCTCGTACCTGGGGAGTCTCTGCCTCAGTCTCCCCAAGAGTTGCAGCCATCAGTCCACCAGTCTGCTCCCCCAGCCCCTCCTCAAATTCACAGCCTCTTAGGTTTCCCCAGAATGCCCAGGGCTGGTAGGCGGGGACACACAGATACAGATCCCAGCATCTCTGCTTGGGCACCCAGCATGACTTCTCACCGGGGCAACCCCCTGAACCAGGGGTCTTCCTCAGTGTGCTTGAATACCCACAGTGACAGGGAGCTTCCTAACAATGCCAGCTTTAGATGTTGGGACACTTTTGCTCAGCACGAGCCCAAGTCTCCCCCCCTGGGGTAATTTGGAAATCTTGGTAATAAGATCCTCAGTGAGGATCGGCCACGTGCCAGATACGGTGCACTCTGCAACACTCTACCGAGGTGAGGTGGGTGCTCTGAGCATCTCCTATCCATGGATGGAGAAACTGAGGCACAGAGAGGCAAGGAGGTCTGTCCCGCAGATGGTGCTGGTAGAGCTGGGATTTGAAGTCTGTAACGGATCCTCCCGACCCCCCACCCCCTTGCAGACCACCGTGCTGGCACTTGCTTCTCGGCGCTGATTGTGGGCCGCTGTGCCGGAGACCTCGCTGGCCACTATACCCATAGGCAGTGCTGCTGTGATACGGGCAGGTGCTGGGCAGTTGGCCCGGCCCCTGAGCTGTGTCCTCCGCGGGGCTCTGGTGAGTGGCCTGGGGCCACCTCCCACCTTCCTCTGCCCCCAGGGCTTGGCCTGCGGGTTGGGATCCCGGGGCACAACCGAAGGCTTGGCTTCCAACCCCGCTTCCTTGCAGATGAGTTCCAGCGACTGTGTGCCCTGGGGCTCCCGCTGCTGCCCTCCTACCCAGGCCCCTTCCCCGGCCTCCCTGGCTTCGGATCCAGTGGCAGTGTGGGTCCTGGCCTGGGGCCGGCCCAGCACAGGCCCCACGGCTCCAGTGGGCGTGGGGTTCCCAGCCTGGGCCTTGGTGACGCCAACATTGGTGAGGACTTGGGATCCAAGGCTCCTCCCTTGGGGGAAGGGGGTCCAGGCCTCAGAGACAGAGAGTCAGGGCTTTGGAGTGTGGGTCCTGGCCTGGGCAGTAGGGATGAAAGTACTGACAGTGGTCTGGGGCTGGGGGTAGATTGGGGATCCAGGCCTCCAGGTCAGGGTTTGGGTTTTGGGTGAGGGTCTAGGGCCGGGGTGGGGGGCTGGGGGTCTCAGCCAGGGTGGAGGTGTGAATCTAGGGCAGGACTCTGGGCTGAAGTGGGAGAGCCTGGCCATAGGGGTAGGGTTCCAGCTTCTTGAGTGGGTGTCTGAACCCGGAGGTGAGGTCCAGACCCGGGGGGCCAGCCCGTGCTCGGGCGCCCCACGTCGGCCCTACTCACAGGCACAGCCACGCTGAACCAGACCGCTGACATCTGCCGACACTTCACCAACCTGTGTCTCAGTGGTCGCTGCCTGCCCACGTCTTCCAGCTACCGCTGCGAGTGTAACGTGGGCTACACCCAGGACGTTCGGGGGGAGTGCGTCGGTGAGCAGCGGCTGGGGCAGGGGTGGGCTGGGGGCAGGGGGAGCGCCCTGGCGGGCTGGGGCTCAGGGTCCTCTGCCCGCAGACGTGGACGAATGTGCCAGCAGCCCCTGCCACCACGGAGACTGCGTCAACACCCCCGGCTCCTACCACTGCCGGTGCTGGGAGGGCTTTCAGGCGACGCTCACCAAGCAGGAGTGCGTGGGTATGGCCGTCCATCGGAGAGCGGGGGGTGACCGGGAGCCTGGCTGATGGAACCTGCATCTGAATTAGAGCCTGGGGGCTAGGAGGACGCCTGCTGACTGCCCCGCCTGCCTCCCCACCAGACATGGACGAGTGCATCGCCAGCAGTGGCCTCTGCCACCACGGCCGCTGCGTCAACACAGCAGGCAGCTTCCAGTGTGTCTGCAATGCAGGCTTCGAGCTCGGCCCCGATGGCAAGAACTGTGTGGGTGAGTTGAGGGTGGGCGGGTGGGGAAGCGGCTTCTGGGCCCCAGTAGCTGCCTTTTGCATCTTGCCGCTCCTGTTCCATCCCCCACCTCCCTCCTCACGGTGGGTGCTCTCCTCCCCTTTCTGAGCCGAACCAGCCCATCTGAGATCCTCCTTGTGGTCTGTCCACCCCCTACTCACTCCTTCATTCTCTCCTTCCTGACTTCATTCCCTGAATCCCAGGAAGGGGCCTTTGGGGTAAGACCATGCCATCAGCTGCCTGCCCCTGACTCATGGCCCCTCACCTGTCCTCGAGAGAGTCTGGCCTCTGAGAGAGGTGGGTCAGGACCGTGGAGAGCGCCCCGATCTCAGGCTCCCTGCGGGGTATGGGGGTGCCACCCAAGCTCCCCACAGCTTGTAGGGGCCACTGGGGACTCCCTTTATTCTTTTCTGTCATGCTCTCTGAGGAGACCTGCCTTGCAGTCTTCCCTCATCAGGAAGGATTTTCTTCCTTTCATTCTTTTTTTTTCTTTTTTTTGCAGAACATTTACTTTCTATTGATTTTTAGATACATTTAGAAAGTTGATTATTAAATTAGCTATTTTCTTAGCATTAACTTTAGGTATAGTAATTTATGTCTGTGCATAAATCATTATTATTTTTATTTGCATTGTTTTTTATTAGTTAGATATCACCTACTGAAAGTAATTTTGATTAATTCATTGTTTTATAATTTTACCATCATGTCCTTTTTTTTTTTTTTTTTTTTAATTTTTGGCCACATTGGGTCTTCGTTGCTGCACACGGGCTTCTCATTGTGGTGGCTTCTCTTGTTGCGGAGCACAGGCTCTAGGCACACAGGTTTCAGTAGATGTGGCATGTGGGCTCAGTAGTTGTGGCTTGTGGGCTCTAGAGCGCAGGCTCAGTAGTTGTGGTGCATGGGCTTAGTTGCTCTGAGGCATGTGGGAACTTCCTGGACCAGGGCTCGAACCCGTGTCACCTGCATTGATAGGCGAATTCTTAACCACTGCGCCACCAGGGAAGCCCTACCGTCAAGTCTTTAATATTTCCTTCAGATCTCTGCATAGTCTGTAACCAGTAAGAGTTGAAATCCTTAATCCGTGTTTTTTTGGTACATATAAATTTTATTCTTTTAATTTATTTTTTGTAGTTGAAGTGTAGTTGATTTACAATGTTGTGTTAGTTTCAGGTGTACAGCAAAGTGATTCAGTTATACATATACATGTATCTATTCTTTTTCGGATTCTTTTCCTTTATGGGTTATTACAAAGTACTGAGTATAGTCCCCTGTGCATTCTTTCATTTTTTAAAAACCTTTTTAGCATCTTTATTGATATATCATTCCATACCATAAAAGTGGCCATTTAAAGTGTACACTTCAACGGCTTGTAGTACAAGCATCACCACAATCTAAGTTTAGAACCTCTTTATCACCTCCTGTCCATTAGCAGTCATTCCAGAATCCTCTCTCTTCCCCCCCAGCCCTCGGCACTAGGCTAATTGACTTTCGGTCTCCATGGATTTGCCTGTTCGGGGCATTTCGTGTAAATAGAATCACATACTCGTGGCCTTTTGTGACTGGCTTCTTTCACTGAGTATCATGTTTTCAAGGTCCATCCGTGTTGTAGCAGGTGTCAGAACGTCATTCCTCTTTATTGTCAAATGACATTCCATTATATGAGTAGACCACATTTTGTTTATACCGTCCTCAGTTAATGGCTATTTGGGTTGTTCCCACTTTTTGCTGTTGTGGCTAATGCTGCTATGAATGTTCACGTGCGAGTTTTGGTGTGGACCTTATATTCATTTATTCTTTTCTTTCCTTCCCTCCCTCCCTCCCTTCTTTCCTTCCTTCCTTTTGGTACAATCCTTTATTGTTCAAAACTGATACTTTGGTAAGCAAATCATTTCTGCACCCACCGCCTTCCTTTAAATTAGACTGTTTTCTTCTCAGCTGACGGTTTTTGCCCTTTTCTTTTTAAATTCAAGTGAGATTCACACAAGATAAATTTAATCATTTAAAAGTGAAAAATTCTGTGGCGTTTATTTAGTTCCCAATGTTGTGCACCCACATTTACTCAATTTTTTTTCTGCATGAAAGTAAACGTAGCATTTTTAAGTGAACAATTTGGTGGCACTTAGGATATTTCCAAGGTCGTGCAACGACCATCTCATTTATGCAATTCTTTTTTGCATTTTTAAAAATCGTGGCACAATATACATAGTGTACAATTTACCATTTAACCCTTTTTTTTTCTTTTCCATTATAGTTTATTACAAGATATTGAATATATAGTTCCCTGGGCTATACAGTAGGACCTCGTTGTTTATCTATTTTATGTACAGTAGTGTATATCAGCTCCATTCCTACCCTTTTTTAAGGGAACAGTTTGGTGGCATTTAGTACATTACATAAAGTCATGCAAACACTACCTCATTTTTTCCATTTTTTTTTGCATTTTTTATTGTGGTGAAATATACATAACGTATTTACCATTTTAACCATTTTTAAAGGAACAGTTGGTGGCATTTAGTGCAATGTTGTGTAACCACCACACCTCACTTATTCGACTTTGAACAACTATTTATGGAGCATCTACGGTGTGCCAGGATGGAAGATGCAGACTCGAGCTAGTGGCCCCAGTCTTGCCCCAGGGGAGTTCACACTCCAGCAGTTCACTATATCCAAGTCGACATAGTCCCCGCCAGTCACATTTTGTCCTGTCAGGCTCGAACTGCCCTGGGAAGGGTCCCTGGAAAAGTGAGAGGGCGGGGCTGGTCTACCTGGCAGGGCTGGCCCAAAGAGGGGTGACTGCTGGGACCCTGCTGGGAACCAGCCTCTCCCGGTGTCCCCAGACCACAACGAGTGTGCCACCACCACCATGTGTGCCAACGGAGTGTGCCTGAACGAGGACGGCAGCTTCACGTGCCTCTGCAAACCTGGCTTCCTGCTGGCGCCCGGTGGCCGGCACTGCGTGGGTGAGGCTGGAGGCTGGACCACAGGGGAGTGATGGGGATGGGGAGGAAGAGGTGAGGGCAGGCGGCAAGGGCGGGTGGCGGGCGACTGGGACCTGTCGCAGTCGCCCACGGCCCCCCGCAGACATCGACGAGTGCCAGACACCGGGCATCTGTATGAACGGCCACTGTACCAACACCGAGGGCTCCTTCCGCTGCCACTGCCTGGGGGGGCTCGCGGTGGACGCGGATGGCCGCGTGTGCGTGGACACCCACGTGCGTAGCACGTGCTACGGGACCCTCGACAAGGGCTCCTGTGCCCGCCCCTTCCCCGGTGCCGTCACCAAATCCGAGTGCTGCTGTGCGAGCCCCGACCACGGGTTTGGGGAGCCCTGCCAGCTGTGTCCTGCCAAGAACTCCGGTGAGGGTCGGCTGCCCCACCTCCACCTGCTTTCCTTTAGTTCTTGCTTCTAGTTTATCACCCAGGGGGCAGGAGGGGACAGTGGTGGGGGGCTTGGTTCCTATGGGGTGGGGGGGGATTTCTCTCCCCAAGACGACACGGAAGGAAGTTGCTCTTCCCATTGGGGGGGGCATCTTAGTCCCAGACCCTCGCTCAGCTCCAAGGGGCCACGTCTTGGGCGTGGTTTGGGTTCGGCAATGGCCAGTGACCCCTCTCGCTCTGCTCCCGCCACCCCAGCCGAGTTCCAGGCCCTGTGCAGTAGCGGTCTTGGCATCACCACGGATGGCAGAGGTGAGCGGGGCAGCGCTGGGACAGAGGGGTGTGGTCGTGGTTGGGCACTGTCAGGTCGCTGGGGCTGCAGTAACAAAGTACCACAGGCTGGGAGACTTCAACAACAGACGTTTATTCTCCCACAGCTCTGGAGAGGCTAAAAGTCCGAGATCAGGGTGTGAGCAGGGATGGCTCTTTCCGAGGCTGTGAGGGAGAGTCTGTCCCATGCCTCTCCCGCAGCTTCTGGCACTTCACTGTTAAATCTTCAGCTGGTAGAAGCATCACCCTGATCTCTGCCTTCATCTTTTTTATTTTTTTAAGTTTACAATGTTGTGTTAGTTTCAGGTGTACAGCAAAGTGATTCAGTTATACATACATATCTATTCTTTTTCAGATTCTTTTCCCTTATAGGTTATTAAAAATATTGAGTTCCCTGTGCTATACCGTAGATCCTTGTTGGTTAACTGTTTTATATAGAGTATTGTGTATATGTTATTCCCAAACTCCTAATTCATCCCCAGGCCCTCTGCCTTCATCTTGTTTTTTCACGCTGTGCAGCTTGCAGGATCTTAGTTCCCCGACCAGGGATTGAACCCGTGCCCTCGGCAGTGAAAATGCAGAGGCCTAACCACTGGACCACCAGGGAATTCCCCCTCTGCCTTCCTCTTGACATGGGGTTCTCCTTGTGCGTCTGTGCCCAAATTTCCCCCTTTTATAAGGATACAGTCATATTGGAATGGATTGCGGGTCCACCCTAATGACCTCGTTTTAACTGGATCACCTCTGTCAAGTCCTTGTCTCCAAATAGAGTCACATGCTGAGATCCTGGGGGTTAGGACTCCAACCTATGACACCATCCCTTCCTGAAACAGCCTTTCTGCCTGAGCAAGAAATAAAAGGACTTAGAAGAGTCAGTTTTCCCATCCACTGCTAGGCCATCAGGGCAGGACAGATGTCCAACCCTCCCCCACCCCCCTGTCAGTTAAAGGGACAGATTCTGCAGCCAGATGCGTGGGTTCGAATCCTGGCCCTAGTATTTATTGATTGAATAACCTCAGGCAAGTTACCTACCATCTCTGTGCCTCCTTGTCTGTACAGTGGAGATAACGGTAAGACCCATTTCAGAGATGTTGTGAGGATCAAATGAGTTAATATGCTTGGCACAAAATAGTAAACATCCTATAATGGTAGTGATTATGATTGCACTTTTTTTTTTTTAATTATGTTGCTGCCATATAAACATCTGTTCCATGAGTTCCAAACTGGGGACAGTTTTGCCCCCCCTCCCGAGGGGCCATTTGGCAATGTCTGGACAAATATTGGGGAGGGTGCTACTGGCATCTCCTGGGTAAGGCTGGGAATGCTGCTCAACATCCTACAATGCACAGGACGCCCCCCGTCACAGCAAAGGATGATCTGGCCCCAAATATCCACAGTGCTGAGAAACCCTGGTTTCAAGGGGAAGGAGGCAGGGTCTAGGCTGGAGCTCTGGCCCCGGGGGACATGGCTTCTGGAGCCTCCAGGGAGCCAGGGCAGCTGCTGACGCCCTCCTCCTTGTGCAGACATCAACGAGTGTGCCCTCGACCCTGATGTCTGTGCCAATGGTATGTGTGAGAACCTGCGGGGCAGCTACCGCTGCATCTGCAACCTAGGCTATGAGGCAGGCGCGGCCGGCAAGGAGTGCATGGGTGAGTGTGCCCGGCAAGTGGAAGGGCAGGTGGGTGGGCTGCCCCCACTGCACACCCCTCACCCCACTCTCCCCCCCTCACCCTGCAGATGTGGATGAGTGTGCACTCAACAGCCTCCTGTGTGACAACGGGCGGTGCCGGAACAGCCCTGGCAGCTACAGCTGCTCCTGCCCCCACGGCTTCAGCTTCCGGCAAGACACGGAGACCTGCGAAGGTACAGGGTCCCGGGGTACACAGCCACGCACACATACATGCAGATACTTATGCACGCTGCATGCTGTGGGTACACACATGCTCAAAGACACATGTATCCCTGCATTCACACACACAGACACGCTCAAAGGCATACATGTATTCAGTCTCACAGTTACACACACTTGTAGGTACACACACAATACCCACATTCACACACTTATTCTCACACTTTACATACATGCTCACAGCCACAGTTACACCCTCAAAGGCACACCCTTATGCACTCAGACCCTCTGACATTCACACATGTGTGCATATGATCACTCAGTTACATACACCGGTACTCACACAAAACACACTCACATACCTATATTCACACTCACAGACATTCCCAGTCACACACCCTCACGTGCACACTCTCAAAGACATGTGTGTGCCCACATTCTTTCACTCACCCTTCCACACACTTAGGCTCACAGCCACACACACTTATGTATGCAGTCACACACACCCTCACATACCTGCACAGTTGTGCACTCACATGCTCGTACACACACGCTTATACACAGGAATACGTGCCCATCCTCCCTCTCACACACGTGCACTCACTGACACATACACATGTTCAAGTGTGCATGCTCGCCATTGCCCACACACACTTTGTTGTGATGACCTTGCCCATCGCATAGATCCCTTGGCACTCACAGACACCTGCACGCGCGCGCGCGCAAACACACACACACACAGTCACGCACAAGCTTTCCGTCTGGCCCCACCCCTCCCCTGGTCCTTTGTCTTCTTTCCAGCTGACACCCCTCCCCCACCCTGGCCACACCCAGGCCTCCATCCCCTCTGGGTTTTCCTCCTGCCTCTCACCTGTCGTGTGCCATGACCGACCCTTTGAGGGCCACGGTTCCCCACCGTGCCTATCCCTCTGCACTTTTACGTGTGTGCGCTCCCAGGACCCTGCACGTCAGTGTGCTTGTGCAGGTGCACAAGACGATTCAGTGCAAACTCACGTGCGTCTGAGCCTGCGCAGTCCGTTCCCTTGTATTCTGACCTCTTGCGCCCCCTGCCTCTGGACTTTGGCAGCCGTGGGGAGGAGGGGCCCCTGGTCAGGTGGGCTTCCCCCTCCCGCAGCTCAGGACTCGCTGGGGGGTGGGGCGGCTGGGGGCCGCTGTCCCTGCAGACATCGACGAGTGCCTGTCCAATCCGTGTGTGAACGGCGTGTGCCGCAACCTGGCCGGCTCCTACGCCTGCGAGTGCGCCCCCGGCAGCCGCCTGGGACCCTCCGGCACCGTGTGCTTAGGTGAGAGGCCTTACAGAGCAGCGGGGACCCCAACGCCCCTGAGTAGGCTGGGTCTCTGCGGGTCGGCGTGCAGGTGTGGGCCCGCCAGGTGAGACAGCAAGCCCCTCCCCGCAGACAGCACCAAAGGCACCTGCTGGCTAAAGGTCCAGGATGGCCGCTGCGAGGCGAACCTGCACGGAGCCACCCTGCGGTCCGAGTGCTGCGCCACGCTCGGGGCTGCCTGGGGGAGCCCCTGCGAACGCTGTGACATGGGTAATGCCCTGGGGGGGGGGCTCCGGGGGCTCCCACGCCATCGGGACAACTTGGGGGGGACAGATCCCCTGTGTTTGAGTGGAGAGAGTGACTTCTCTCCCCAACCACAGACCCTGCCTGTGCCCGTGGCTTCGCCCGCGTGAAGGGGCTCAGCTGCGAAGGTAACCCCCATCCCCAACCTCTGCGGTTCGCCCTCCAAGCCACACGTGGGCGAGTGTCATAGGGGCTGCCTGGGGCCCCTCCCTGAAGCCATTTGAGATCGAGACATTCTCCCTCCTTGGTACCTGGGTCTTCCCCGCGATCCGCCAGCCCCCGAGGCTGGCACTGCCCCTTCCCCCTCCCCAAGGACCACGTGGTGTCCTGAGGCCCCAGGGGAACAGCTCCTGGGAGCCTCCAGCCCTTGCCTCTCCTCCTTGCCTGCCGCTGCCCAGATGTGAACGAGTGTGAGGTCTTCCCGGGGGTCTGTCCCAATGGGCGCTGCCTCAACACCGCTGGCTCCTTCCACTGCGAGTGTCTTGAGGGCCTGACGCTGGATGCCACGGGCCGGCTGTGCGTGGGTGAGTGCGGGCTGGGTCCCCATGCAGGGCCCCCTGCCCTTCATTGCCTCCACTCCCAGCGGCTGGAGACCCCTCCTAGGGACAAGCGGGATCTCGGGGTCCTCCAGGACCCTCTGCTCACTGCCCACCTCCTGCCCACGTGTCTCCAAAGACATTTGTTTTGGCGGATGCATCTTCTTAACTGCCCTTCTAAGGAAGGTCATTGCAGATGGCAAAATCTCGTGGAATAATACTTGCAACCTTTGTTTATTCTTTCTTGTTACCGAGTAAGGTTTACACGGGGGGATTTGAGCAGGAGGCACCTCTAGCATGAGTGCTAAGTGATGCCGGTGAACCTTCCTCAGCATCCAGGGCTCAAACCCTCACCCTGAATGGCTTACCCTCAGTCTGAAAGGCCCTGAGATATTTTCCCCCTCGATGAGGGCTTCTTGCTTTGTCCCTATCAGCATCTTGAACAGGACATTTCTTGGCCAAAAGCATGTGCCGGCCAGCAGGTAGCGCTCCGAGTTCTATCAGCTTTTCCTCCTGTAGTCCCATCAATCCATTGGTGGCCTCCTCGGGGTCACCTTGGAGCCTGGTCAACATAAGGCAGATGGGCCCTGATGACCCTTCTCAACTTTGATTTCCTTCTAAACTGAGCTTCAGGTGTGCAGCGGGTCTTCTTGCTGATTCCAAAAGTGAGCAAGGAAAGAAAGTAACTGAGTAAAGAGAAAAAAGCCATTGCTGAATTCATGGCCAGGTGAAATGGCTCAGTCTGGTCAGCCCTGGACCAAGGCACTGGGTACACGGGAACTTAAGACAGATCCCTGTGTGTCATGGCACTTCTGCTTATCTCTATTTTTTCCTAAAGATTCTGTAACGGGGTCTTGTCCTCAATAGACCCACTTAAACGTATGTTCCTTTTGTAAAGAGTGAGAAGTTGTCTTAGACCAGGGATTAGCCAACTGTTTCTGCAAAAGGCCAGAGAGTAAATATTTTCAGCTTTGGGGGCCTCACAGTCTGTTGCAGCTACTCAGCTCTGCTGTGTAGTGTAAGAACAGCCACAGACAGTACAGAAACAAATGGATGTGGCTGTGTGTCAATAAAACTTTATTTACAAAAACAGGAGGCTGGCACCCCAGGCTGTAGTTAACCAGCCCCATTCTTAGACCCTCATGTCTGGTGCTGAGGAAGGCTTATCCGCTCCCAAATTATTCTAAGGGAGTTTTACAGGTTAAACACACACACTCTGGAGCCAGATGGCCTGGTTTGAACCCCGCTCTACCTCTTACTAACTGTTTGGCCTCAGGTCAGCTACCTAATCCTTCTCTGCCTCAGTTTTCTTGCCTGTAAAATGGGCATGATGATAATATTTTCCTCTTGGTGTTATTTTGAGGATTCAATGGATTGATGAGCTTAGAACAGTGCCCATCACATAGCAAGCACCTAGCAGTGCAAGTTATTATTATAGTGTAACTTTTGGATTATACCATTATTCAAATGTAACTGTTGGATTATATCATTTTTAAAATGTAACTGTTGGGAATTCCCTGGTGGTCCAGTGGTTAGGACTCGGTGCTCTCACTGCTGGGGGCCCCAGGTTCGATCCCTGGTCAGGGAACTAAGATCCCACCAGCCGTGCAGCACTAAAAAAAAAAAAAAAAAAGTATTGGATGATATCGAATCTCAGCATGAGGAAGTCACTCTTCCCGTTGGGGAGGAAGTTTCACAAGAAGCTGCTGAAGGAGGCTCTAATGCCTGTCCTGACAGGCACAGTGTGGCAGGGGCAGGACTGGTGACGGCCCCTCCTTGCAGATGTGCGCCTGGAGCTTTGTTTCCTGCATTGGGATGAGGATGAATGTGGGGCTGCCCTGCCCGGCAAGTACCGGATGGACGTCTGCTGCTGCTCCTTGGGGGCCGCGTGGGGGACCGCGTGCGAGGCATGCCCTGAGCCTGAGTCCCCAGCGTTTGCCAGCCTGTGTCCCCGGGGGCTGGGCTTTGCCAGCCGGGACTTCCTATCAGGCCAGCCCTTCTATAAAGGTGTGTTTGGGCTCAGGGAGCCTGGTGGATGGGGAGAGGACACAGCGTGGGCAGAGGCCTGGAGATGGGAAGTGTGTTTGGGAGAGAGCAAATATCTGTGGCCAGAGGGGTGAACGCTCAGGAGGTGGGGACCCAGAGACATCGGGGCAGCGTGACGTTTTGTGCTCCCATGCTGCAGATGTGAACGAGTGCAAAGCCTTCCCCGGGCTGTGTGCACACGGCACCTGCCGCAACACCGTGGGCAGCTTTCGTTGCTCCTGTGCTGGGGGCTTTGCCCTGGACGCCCAGGAAAGGAACTGCACAGGTACGTGCCCGCATCTGCCTCCTGCAGTGGGGGGCACGTACAGGGATGGGGGCCATAAACTAGAGGCACCTAAAAGACAAGAACCGGCCTTTTCCTGCCTGTCTACCTGCCTGCTCTGTGACCGAGGACAGCTCAACACCCTCTCTGAGCCTTCAGGATCCCAGCTATAAAAGGAGGGGCTGGCAGAGGTGGCCTCCAGGGGCCTCCAGGCTGAAAGGAAATTCCCTACCCTCGTCCAGGATGCAGTCACGGCATCTCTGTTAACCTGGCTCAGTTCAGCGGCTTGGGGCTCCCATGCACCCCTGGGTGTTTGCAGATGTGGAGGCCCAGCCCGTGCCCACTCTCTCCACAGACATTGACGAGTGCCGCATCTCCCCTGACCTCTGTGGCCAGGGCACCTGCGTCAACACCCCGGGCAGCTTCGAGTGTGAGTGTTTCCATGGCTACGAGAGTGGCTTCATGATGATGAAGAACTGCATGGGTAGGCAGCCACCCTGGGAAGGATGGTGCTCGGGGGTCTCGGGGCCGAGCCAAGGGATGGGGGTGACGTTGCTGTGATGGATGTAGGTGGAGGGGGCCGGAGTGGGGAGAAGCCATGATCCAGCTGGGACACGGCAAGTGTGGGCGTCATCCCTGTAGGCTGCTGGACATTGGGTGTGGCATTCAGATGAGAAGCCTGGGAACCAAGATTCGGGCAGGTCTCCCAGGGGGTCGTAGCATGAGAAGAGGAGGGGGCCAGGGACAGAGGAGCCTCTTGCCCTTTCATTCACTTTTTCATTCAGTGAACATTTCATGTGCATCTACTTAGGGGAGCCACAGAGAGCTCGGCAGCAGAGGGCCATTTTCTTGGAGCTCATGACCTAATGGGGAGATGGATGTTTAATAAAATAAATCCCCAGACAAATGCAAAATAAATAGCCACTGTCATAAGCACTTGAAAGGGCCATATGGTGCAGTGGGAGCATAGACCCCTAGGATGTATCCCATTCTGTGGGGCTGGGAGAGTGGGAGTAATTGGGGTGAAGAGGGGTTGAAGAGCGGCTTGAAGCAAGAACAGTGCGTGCAAAGGCCCTGGGGTGGACATGAAGGATAGAAGGAGCTGCTGTGTGGAGGGCCAGGTGGGAGGGGGAACAGCACCTGAGGGGTGGAAGGAGGCCCATGAGGCTGGAGTGGGAGGAGAGTGGGGGTGGGTGGTGAGGTCCCCCACTCCCTGTGCTGATGCCTGGAGGGGCTGGGCCTTGCCTTCCCTCTGTGTCCTCCGGGGGGGGGGTGCTTCTCAGGGCCTCCTTCAGCTCCAGGAGTGTCAGCCTGTGTCCCTGATAATTCTGAGAATTCCAGCTTCCCTCCCAGTCTGACTCCCATGGGTCACCCAAGTCCCAAAACTCCAGGCACTTTCAGCTTCAGCCAGGGTGACAGGGTTGGGGGAGAGGGGCACAGGGAGAAGCTTCCACAAGCCACATCACACCCTGCCAGGTCAGCGTCCTCACACCTCCTCTCTCTCTCCACACGCCCAGACGTGGATGAGTGTGCCCGGGACCCACTGCTGTGCCGGGGAGGCACCTGTACCAACACGGATGGGAGCTATGAGTGCCAGTGCCCTGCTGGACATGCGCTGGTGTCCAAGGGCACTGCTTGTGAGGGTGAGTGTGGGTTGCATGAGGGAGATGATGGGAGTGTGTGTTTGTGCATCTCCCTGAGTACATACTTAGGTATATGTGTGCACATGTGTGTCAGTCTCTATGCATGTGAGCGGTTGCATGCATGAGGTAGCATGGGTGCAGGTCATTGTGCGTCCGTGTGATATGACTGTGCGTGGGTGTGAGGCAGGGGGAGTGTGTATTTGTGTGTCTGTGTGAGTATGCAGGTGTGTATCTGGGAATGTGTCTGTACAAGTGTGTGTGCATGGGTGTTTATGTGTGAGTCTGTGTGTAAGTGTCTACACAAGGATGCGTGTTCTTATGTGAGGGGATGTGGTGTTTGTGCATCTACATGAGCTTGTGAGAGAATGTGTGTCTAGGTGTGGATGTGTGTTTGCACACGGGTGGGTGTGTTTGTGGCTGGGGATGTGTGCATGTGGGTGTGGGTGTGGGTGTCTGTCAAGGGTGAGTGTGTTTGCATATGAGTAGGTGTGAGGTGTATTTGTGAGTCTTATGAGTGTGCATGTGGCTGTGAAGGTGTGTCTACTGAGGGTGATTGTGTTTGCATGTGAGTGGGTGTGAGGGTGTGTTTGTGTGTGAGCTGTGTGCACGTAGGTGCATGGATCAGGGTGTGTGTGTTATCTGTTGAGCATGAGTGTGTATTCAAGAGTGTGTTTTGGGTGAGTCTTGTGGGTGTGCACGTGTGTGGGCACGTGGTCTTGTGGGTGTGCACGTGGGTGGACACGTGGATCTGGGTGTGGGTGCGTGTTTGTACAAGGGTGAGGTGTGGACTCACACCTGTGGTGGCGCGTGGATGCCAGGAGCATGAATGCATCGGAGTGCACACGTGTCCGAGTGCCTCGGGGTCCTGCAGATGGCGGCTGAACACAGGCCGGGCCTTCCCTGGGGCCCCTCCCCTACCTGCTGTCCCCACCAGCCATGTGCTCCCCCTGCAGACGTTGATGAGTGCTCCCTGAGTGACGGCCTGTGTCCCCACGGCCAGTGCGTCAACGTCATCGGTGCCTTTCAGTGCTCCTGCCACGCCGGCTTCCAGAGCACACCTGACCGCCAGGGCTGCGTGGGTGAGACCGCGCCCGCCCCCAGCCCCAGCCGAGGCCCCCACTACCACAGCAATCTCTCCAAGTCCCTGCCTCTGCTGGCCCCTCCCCCTAGTCAGACCCCTGCTTGACCCGCCCCCGGCCCCCCATCTCGCTCCCACCTCCCCCTGCCTCCCGTCCCACCACGCCCCCACCTTGCTCCCGCCACGCCCCACCTCGCCCTGCCTCCCGCCACGCCACGCCCCCCACCTCGCTCCCGCCTCGCCCCCACCTCGCCCTGCCTCCCGCCCTGCCACGCCCCCACCTCACTCCCGCCACGCCCCACCTCGCCCAGCCTCCCGCCCTGCCACGCCCACCCACCTCACTCCCGCCACGCCCCCACCTCGCCCTGCCTCCCGCCACGCCACGCCCCCCACCTCGCTCCCGTCATGCCCTCACCTCGCCCTGCCTCCCGCCCTGCCACGCTCACCCACCTCGCTCCCGCTACGCCCCCCACCTCGCCCTGCCTCCCACCCCGCCACGACCCCCACCTCACTCCCGCTACGCCCCCTACCTCGCTCTGCCTCCCGCAGACGTGGACGAATGCCGCTCTGGGAACGGTGGGTGCCACGTGCACTGCGTTAACACCGAGGGCAGCTACCGGTGTGGCTGCAGACACGGCTACTCGCTGATGCCCGATGGCAGGGCGTGTGCAGGTGGGTGGGCGCGGCCCCCTCCCTCCTCCTGGGATGGGGAACACACCTTTCCTGACCCAGACGCAGCCGGCCAGACCCGGGACAGGCCGCTGACCCTGCAGCAGGGTCCCTGGGGCTCCCCCTCCATCCCTGCCTGCCTGCAGCCCAGCCCCCCACCCTGCTCCCCCAGACGTGGACGAGTGTGAGGAGAACCCGGACATCTGTGACGGGGGCCAGTGCATCAACGTTCCGGGGGGTCACCGCTGCCTCTGCTACGATGGCTTTGTGGCCACGCTGGACATGAGGATGTGTGTAGGTGAGGAGCTGGGACTACATACAGGTGGAGGAGGCAGCTTCACAATTCACCCACCAGACCTTCCACAAGGAGGCCACGTGGGCAAGACAGACGCCAGTCCCGTCCCCATCACACGCGGGCAGGGGAGATGAGGCTTTGCACTTGGCGGTCTGCTCATGGCCACCTGTGCCTAAAGCCCCTGCACCAAGACCCGTGGGATCTCATTCACAGCAGCAGAGGCCCTTGAACCTTGTTATTTTATGAACAGTTATTGAACACTTACCGTGTACCCAGTGCATACAGAGGCGCGTGCCCTGTTCTGAAAGCAATGTATAAGATCACTGCAGACCAAGGGGTTTTCTGCAGAGGAAGGTGAGCTAGATGGAAAGACACTGTATTCTCTGAGCTCTGCTTGGGGACCCAGGCTGTTTGGGCCGTGATCACCGTCCTGTCCTGGCTGCAGGTCATCACGGGGCCCAGGGAGCAGATGTCTACTGGGTGCCCCATCAGGGCAGAGCTGGGGCCAGTGTGAGGAAATACCAGGAAGTAAAAAACATAACTCTCCCAGGGAGATGTGTCCAGCCCAGGGCAGCTTAAAGCATTCCTGATCACAGGTGTCTTAGGAAACACTGAAGAAAAGGGGGCTTAGGACCAAGTTAAATAGGAAATGCTGCTTCCTCCATCCCTTCTTGCAGATCCACGTTGGCATAAAGGCTCTGAAAAGGCCTGCAGGAGAAAAAAATCCAGTTAGCTTTGTTTAACTCAGCGTTGTCTAAATGTATTGGTATAAAATCCTTTTGGGAATGCATGTCCGGTGCGTTCCACGGAATATGTGCTGTAGACTGTTAACTGAATATTCGCGGCTGCCCAGTGGTGGAATTGGGGGAGTTCCCCACCCCTGAAGATGGGCAAAGAGAACCCCGATGCAGGGGACCCATGTGGCAGGGCACTTAGCAATGCTGCTGCGTCCCCACCCTCACCTGCTTCCTCTCTTGTCATCCCACAGACGTGGACGAGTGTGACCTGAACCCCTACATCTGCCTCCATGGGGTCTGCGAGAACACAAGGGGTTCCTTTGTCTGCCACTGCCAGCTGGGTTACGTCGTCAGGAAGGGGGCCACGGGCTGCTCCGGTGAGCTGGCGGTCAGTGGAGCAGGCGAGGGGGACCCCGAGGGGCCAGCTCAGGGTTCATGGGGTCTGCCCCATCCCTTGGAGCAGAGCACAGCCAGACCTCATTCTTAACACACTTCCACTGGTGGGGCCTCATGTTAAAGCAAAAAAAATAGGATCCGATCACGTGCCCCCGGGGCTCCCTTAACAGCTCTGCGGGGGGAGCTCTGGATCCCTTAGTATCCACATCAGTTCCCAAAGCATACAAGCCTGATGCTTTTAAGTGGTATAGGGATGAACATTTAAACACTTCCGTAGTTCCTGTTTTAGCTTCCTAGGGTTGCTGAAACCCCTGACCACAAACCTGGTGCCTCAGAACCACAGAAATCTACTCTCTCTAGAATTAACAGTTCTGGAGGCCAGAGTCTGAAATCATAGTGTCTGCAGGGTTGGTTCCTTCTTGGGAGCCCAGAGGGAGAATCTCCCATCCCTCTCTCTTCACTTCTGGTGGTGGCCGTTGGTCCTTGGCATCCTTGAACACACCATTCCAATCTCCACGTCCATCATCACAGTGTGTTCTCCTCTCTGTGTCCAAATTTCCTTCTTCTTATGAGGACACCAGTCATTGGTTTCGAACCCACTGTAATCCGGGATGACCTCATCTGATTCTGGTTACACCTACAAAGACCCTATTTCTAAAAAAGGGCACATTCAGAGGTTCTGGGAGTTAGGATTGGAACACACTTTTTTTGGAGAACATAATTCTACTTGCCATAATTACATAGTTATTTTAATGCATGCTAGAAACAAACCTTGGAAAACAGCATCAAACCCATGATTTCTCAGAGATCGTTGTTATTTTTCTTTTAAAATATGTTCACGTGAGTAAAAATGGGAGGCAGTGTAAAGAAACTTTCAGTGAACAGCAGCTCATTTAGGTGGTGTATGAACATTGCCGAGATAAGGGTGATGCAAAATTGGCTGAGGATTAGACACAGTGGTTTAGAAGGAAATCCTGCTTTAGAGAGGGAGTGTGTGCATTAGGACAGTTACTCTTAGTGTCTACCCTAAGTCTCTCATGCTGCCATTTCAGACCATTGCTGGGGGCTGCTGGGAGTCATGCCCTGTTGGGTTTGGGGGTTTTCCTCTTGGGCTCTGGGTGAAGGTGGAAGCTCCCGCAGTGGTGTGGGGACATGTCTGGGCCAGCCCTGCCCTAGGGAGGATCCTTGCTCTTTCCCTTGCTCCTGCACTGAGTCTTGCCACTCTGTACCTGAAGCCCTATTTCTACTGGGCCCAGGTTTCCTGGGGGTGTTGCATCCTCCACCCCCTCTCCTGGTCCTGCCCCTCCTATGCCTGGTTCCCTCTCCTCTCAGATGTGGACGAATGTGAGCTTGGGGGACACAGCTGTGATGGTCACGCCTCCTGCCACAACATCCCTGGGAGTTTCAGCTGCAGGTGCCAGCCAGGCTGGGTGGGGGATGGCTTCGAATGCCACGGTGAGTGCCTGAGGGCAGGAGGTCCGGGCAGAGCTGTAGAGGTAGGTGGGGCAGTGGGGGGGAGGCAGGCGGCGGGGAGGAGTGGCTGGGCTCAGGCATGTCCGGGAGGCCGGTCAGGGCTGGGATTGGAGGGTCTGCCTCCCTGCAGCCCCTCAGTGCACACACCCGGGGGACTCCGGTTTCCATCTCCTGCAGACCTGGATGAATGCGCCTTCCAGGAGCATGGGTGCAGCCCGAAAGCTGACTGCCTCAACACCCCCGGCTCCTACCGCTGTGCCTGCCCCCCAGGATTTGCTGGGGACGGCTACTTCTGCGAAGGTGAGGTCGGGGGTTGGGATGGGAGGGCTGGAGGGGCCCGAGAGGGACAGCCATGGGGGCTGGATTCCGAGGTGGCCACAGTGGTCAGTTGGCTTCCCGACTTGCACTGATCCACCCACCCACCCCATGGGTGCCGGAGAGGACGTGCCTTCAGCATTTGGGGCCACAGGCCAAACCCTGAGTCCCTGGGGGCAGTCTTCTCCCCTGGACTCAGAATGCATGGAGCCTTCTGGATGTGGGGAGCAGGAACACTTGCTTACTTCCTGGCAGCCCTCCACCCCAGATCCTGAGTGACCAGGTCCCCTGTCTGCTCCCTGGCCCTGACTTGGTCACCTGCCCTCCAAGTTCCCCGGGCTACTTGCCAGCTCCCTGGAACCCTGGGTGACTGAAGGATTTGAGTGACAGGGGCCACCTGCCCACCCTGAGTGGGTCCTGGCCAGCCGACCCCCAGCCCTCCGTCTCTGGCTCCCCTTAGACAGGGACGAGTGTGCGGAGAACGTGGACCTTTGCGAGAACGGGCAGTGTCTCAATGCCCCCGGGGGGTACCGCTGTGAATGCGAGATGGGCTTCAACCCCACAGAGGACCAGCACGCCTGCCAGGGTGAGGTCTGGGGCTGCCGGGGTGTGGGCGGGTCCCTGGAGCCGCTGGCACTGGGGGTGGCAGGAGCAGGATGCCAGGTGGGCTGGGCTGCGCTGAGCTGGGGTCCGCCCCCCCAGATGTGGACGAGTGTGTTCTCGGGAACCTCTGTGTGTTCGGGAGCTGTGAGAACCTGCCAGGCATGTTCCGCTGCGTCTGCGATGAGGGCTACGAGCTGGACCGCGGAGGCGGCAACTGCACAGGTGTGGGGTCCATGGGGCTGGGGAGGGACGGTGCGGCTCACTCCCTCACTGCCCACGGATCTCTTCTCACACGTCCTCTCATGGAGGGGGCCTTGTGTGACCGCCGTCTCCAGCAGTGCTCCTGCCCCGTTAACCTTCATCATCCTCATTTATCATCCCCTGAATAAATGCAGTAGATCAACAAAGTCGAGCTCCCTCCACCACAGCCATCAAAATGGTCTCCCACCTGTGTGTCCCAAACAGGGTTCGGCAGACGTTTTCAATGAAGGGCCGGACAGTAAATATTTTCAGGTTTCGGCCATACAGTCTCTGCCCTGTTGCTCAGAAACAGACACAGGCGATAAGTGAATGAATGAGCGTGCCTGTGTGCCAATAAAACTTTATTCACACAAACAGATAGGGGGCCGGATTTGGCCCACAGGTTGTAGTCTGCCAGCCCCTGGCTGAAAACATGTCCTGAATGTTGCTTTTTGTAGGTTAGCTCGTGGAATCTGGAGCAGGGAGAGCTGTCAAGGGCAAACCTCCAGGCCAAGTAGAACAGAGCAGGGGAGGGCGTGGGGTCGCCTGGGACAGGGCAGACCCCAGAGGCTGCTGTCCCATCAGGCTTTCTTCCCGGGGGAGGATGTGACCTTGCCCCTAAGCCTGGCCCCCAACAGCCAGGGCTTGACTCCCTGGGAAGAAGGCAGGAGGGAAGTGGGTCAAGGGAGGGCTCCCTGCTGATGGTGCCCCCACCCCACAGATGTGAATGAGTGTGCAGACCCCGTGAACTGCATCAACGGCCTGTGTGTCAACACCCCCGGCAGCTACCTCTGCAACTGCCCTCAGGATTTTGAGCTGAACCCCAGCGGGGTGGGCTGCGTGGGTGAGCACACACTCCACTCCGGGTGGGGTTTTGGGGTTAGTGGGCTGGATGGGGCCATAGCCTGGGTCACCCAGATCAACCTGCTCCTGACAAACAGGCCCTTGGCCAGAGTGATCATCTCGATCGTCTGTTGAGATACAACCTTCTGCTCTAGACAGACAGACAGACACATGCATAGAGTCACACATGTACACAGAAATATGCACACACAGAATTCCACAGTCACACACAGAGACACCCATGCACACACAGACACACATAGAGTAACACACAGTTACACATACACAGAAGTGCAAACACACACACACACACACACACACACACACCCCATTTCTCCCCCACCACTTGCTAACCATCCCTTTCTGCCTGTTCAGACACCCGGGTCGGGAACTGTTTCCTGGACACACAGGACCGAGGGGACGGTGGCATTTCCTGCAGTGTGGAGATCGGGGTTGGCGTCACCCGAGCATCCTGCTGTTGCTCCCTGGGACGGGCCTGGGGCAACCCCTGTGAGCTGTGCCCGCTGGCCAATACCAGTGAGTCCCTGGGGGAGTGGGGGCGGGGGAAGGCAGAGACCTAGCCCTGGTCCAGGCTCCCGCAGGGCTTAGGGGGTCATCTCTGCTAAGGGAGGGACACTGGGAACCAGAGAGGGAGGAGGGCTCGCCCTGGGTCACACAGCATATTCTCAGCAGTTCATCGTCTAGGTCTCTCCCCAAAGTCTCCTTCTGCCATCTCTTCCTGCGAATTCTTTGTGTGTTTATATTCACTTGCTCACTCAGTCAATCAACAAACATTGAGCATTCCTCTGTGTCCTTTCCTAGGGGTGGGGACCTAGAGAAGGATGAACCACAACCGCTGCACACTGCCCCTTACCCATAAACCAACAGTCCCTGGACTGTTGAGAGTGGAACTATCCTAAGGGTCTGTTTGAGGCATAGTGATGGGTCAGGAGGAAGCCATGGAGAGGAAGGGGGTAAGGGAAGCCTTCCCAACATAGGGACTTGAATGAGGTTTTGAAGGATGAGTAGGAGTTTTCCAGGCAGAGTAGGGGAAAGGATGTGGGGTGCAGTGGGAAGAGCATGTGCAAAGTCGTCAGGTGTGAAGTAAGGAGGCAGCTGTCCACCTATTCAGGTGTGTGTGTGTGTACATCCAGGGTCTTCCTTTCATGGGGGAAACTTGTGGTCACACTAGGGTCTGGTTTTGGATCACAAAGAATCCCTCCCTACCCCCAGCTACTACCACAAGATCGATCTGCTCACATGTTGAATTGTGAGCTCATGTTTACACACACACACACACACACACACGCACACACTGGATACCCCAGGATTGGATCAATGTCTCTTGGCCCCAAGAAGCTGAGGAGGTAAGGGGATGTAGTTTCTGTGGTAAAGGGATGCAAGGCCCACTCTTGAGCCCTTTCTAGGGGACCTCCCCTCCCCTGCTTCCCCTGAGCTTTGCCCAAATGCCCCATCCCACAGCCCCTCACAAGCACCTCTTTCCCTTGCAGCTGAGTACAGAACCCTGTGCCCGGGGGGTGAGGGCTTCCGGCCCAATCCCATCACCGTCATTCTGGAAGGTGAGTTCCTGGTAGACCGTCCACTGATTGACCTTCCTCTCATTCCCCCCTCAGCAGGGAGCAGAGTTGGGCAGCTTTGGGGTTGAGGGCAGATCCTCTCAGCCATCTCCTCTTCCACCTATTGGTTTATTGATTCATCCTTCAATCCAACCCCCATCCACCCATCGATCCATTCATCTCTCATCTACCCACCCATACATCCATTCCCTATTTATCCATTCTTCCTTCCTTCTTTCCTTCCATCCATTCTTCCTTCCTTCTTTCCTTCCATCCATTCATCCATCCATCCATCCATATATATAAGTACATTCATCCATCTACTCACCTACCCACCCACCCATCCATCCACTCATTTATCTTTTCGTCCATTGACCCATTTGCTTATTCACCCATCTAGCACTTTTCATATCCACCCATCTACCCATCCACACATCCATCCTCCCATATCCATTCATCCATCCATCCATCCATCATTCTATCCATTCATCCTTTATTCCATCCATCCTTTATTCCATCCATCCATCATTCCATCCATCCACCCACCCATCCATCCATCATTCCATCCATCCATCCATCCATCCATCCATCCATCCATCCATCCATCCTTCTATCCATGGGGGTAATGAGATTGGAGAATTCCATCAAGACGGAACTTGGATGGATGGATGGATGAAAGGATGTTCTATCCAATGAAGGGAAAGAGGATGAATTCAGGGTGACATTGACCCAGGAGAGTCTGGGTGCAGCCTCCAAATATCCAACAGCTCTTGGGTATTCTTTTTTTTTTAATTAATTTATTTTATTTTTGGCTGCATTGGGTCTTCATTGCTGCACGTGGGCTTTCTCTAGTTGCGGCGAGCGGGGGCTCCTCTTCACTGCGGTGCGCTTGCTTCTCATTGCGGTGGCTTCTCTTGTTGCGGAGCACGGGCTTGCAGCGCATGGGCTCAGTGGTTGTGGCTCGCGGGCTCTAGAGCGCAGGCTCAGTAGTTGTGGTGCGCGGGCTTAGTTGCTCCATGGCATGTGGGATCTTCCCGGCCCAGGGATCGAACCCATGTACCCTGCATTGGCAGATGGATTCTTAACCACTGCGCCACCAGGGAAGTCCCTGAGTATTCTTAAAGAAGCAGGACTGACTCTCCAGGACCCTGGAGAGCCCAGGGCAAGGCATGGGTGTCCCCCAAGTCCTCTGCTTGGATTTACCTTCCAATCACAGCTTCCTCACTTCCTGACAGACATTGACGAATGCCAGGAGCTGCCAGGGCTGTGCCAGGGGGGCAACTGTGTCAACACCTTCGGCAGCTTCCAGTGCGAGTGTCCACCCGGCTACCACCTCAATGAGGACACCCGCATCTGTGAGGGTGAGCTTGAACCCACCCCATCCTCCCTGCCTTCCTGCCCAGCCTCACCTCCTTTTCCGGTACTGGGGCCTCACATGCCCCTTGGAGTCTGCTCACCTGCTTTGCTGCCTGGGGCCCGTAGGAAGGGTTGGGAAGGCTTCCTCGGAATGTCCCAATCTACCCTCTGCTCCGCTGCCCCCTCCCTGTCTCCCCATTGCCTGACCTCCAGCCTCCTTCCCTCTCAGAAATGACCTGGCTTTATCTCAGCAGCCATGCCCTTCTTCCTTTGAGCAAAAGCTGAACAAGGCCCAGAGCTAAGAGGGGGAAGGGAAAGACACCAAAGGAATAGCCATACCTTTCCTTTTCACTTGTCTCCTTACTGTCCTCTTTTGCATCTTAGTAACAATCAACAGTTAACTGGTGTCTGTGATTGCATGTCACCACGGTGCTGAGCATCTGCATTTGTCATTTGTTCATTCACCAAAACAGCCTCATGAGAAAGATGTTCCTATTATGACCCCATTTTTCAGATGCAGAAACTAAGGCTCAAGGGGGTTAAGTCACTTGAGATACCAGCTAGTAAGTGATTGAAACTGGCTTTGAGCCCAGCCATTCTTATCCTTGAGTCTGAGCTCTTTTGATGCAATATATGAAATTCCTTCCTTCCTTCATTCATCCATCCATCCATCCATCCATCCATCTGTCCACCAATCCATTCTTTTTCTTCTTTTCAACAATATTAACTGAGCACCTGCATGCAACCAGACACTGACATCAGCACACAAGGACAGTAGATCTTTCACTCTGATCAGCACTCTTTAGAAACTCAAGGAAATGGTGAAAGAAGGGAGAGATCTAAGATTGAAAGCCCAATTTCCTTTCTACATGGAGGTGGGAGCTGTCAAACCAGAGTCAGAACTCAAAATGCTTGAAAAATATCTCATCCCTCCCTGCCTCCCCTATTCCGTAGACTCTCAAGGGAAAAAGGGAAAAGTCCTGTCATCAGATATGGCCCTGTGCTGCATTTCTTGACTGTCCCAGGGCAGGTAGACTTCAACCTGAATGTTAACCTTGGCCGTGGAGCCTCGCAGGGCCAGTTTGTGCCCTTGAGGGCTGCAGGCTTGCAGCATTTCCCAGCTTTCAGACTCAAGGGCCCTGTACTCCAAAGGGTGCCATTCCCCCATCCCCCCACCCCCGCTTAGTTTAATGCTCTGCTGTCGCCATCTTGAAATTCTTCATATACTTTGCACTGGACAAATTCTGTAGCCAGTCCTTGTCAAACATTTTGTCTAACTCCTAGAATCACTAAGTCATATGGTAATTCTATGTTTGACTTTTTGAGGAACTGCCAAACTGTTTTCCACAGCAGCTGCACCATTTTGCATTTTCACCAGCAACATAAGAGGGTTCTAGTTTCACCACATCGTTATCAACACTTGTTATTTTCCATTGTTTAAAATATTATCCTAGTGGGTGTGAAATGATATCTCATTGTGGTTTTGATTTGTATTTTCCTAATGACTAATGAGGTTGAGTACCTTTGGAGAAATGTCTATTTAGGTCTTTTTCCCATTTTAAAATTGGATTGTTTGCCTTTCTGTTGTTGAGTTGTGAGAGTTCTTTATGTATACTGGATATAAGACTCCCATCGGATATGTGATTTGCAAAGAGTTTCTCCAATTTTGTGAGTTGTCTTTTCACTTTCTCGATAGTGCCTGCTGATGCACAACAGGTTTAAATTTTGATGAAATCCAGTTTATCTGGGTTTTTTTTCCTTTTGTGGTTTGTGCTTTTGGTGTCATATCTAAGAATCCATTGCTAAACACAAGGTCATTAAGATTTACCCCAATGTTTTCTTCCAAGAGTTTTATAGTTTTATATATTTATTTTTTTTTGGTAGATCTTTTTTTTTTAATTAATTTATTTTATTTATCTTTGGCTTCGTTGGGTCTTCATTGCTGCATGCGGGCTTTCTCTAGTTGCGGCGAGCAGGGGCTACTCTTCATTGCAGTGCGCAGGCTTCTCATTGTGGTGGCTTCTCATTGCGGGGCACGGGCTCTAGGCGCACGGGCTTCGGTAGGTGTGCCACGCAGGCTCAGTAGTTGTGGTTCGCAGGCTCTAGAGCGCAGGCTCAGTAGTTGTGGCGCACAGGCTTAGTTGCTCCGCGGCATGTGGGATCTTCCTGGACCAGGGCTTGAACGCGTGTCCCCTGCATTGGCAGGCGGGTTCTTAACCACTGCGCCACCATGGAAGCCCGAGTTTTATAGTTTCAGCTCTCATGTTTAAGTCTTCTATTTTGAGTTAATTTTTGTATATGATGTGAGGTAGGGATCCAACTTCATTCTTTTGCCTGTTGGTATCTAATTGTCCCAGCACCATTTGCTGAAGAGACTTTTCTTTCTGCACTGAGTGGTCTTGTTGAAAATCAGTTGACTGTAGATGTCTTGGTTTGTTTCTGGTCTCTAAATCCTATTCCACTGATTTATAGTTCTATCCTTATGCCAGTACCACTCTGTTTTGATTACTATAGCATTGTAAGTAGGTTTTGAAATGGGGAAGTGTGACTCCTCCAACTTTTTTTTCTTTTCTCAAGATTATTTTGGCTGTTTGGGGTCCCTTACAATTTCATATGAATGTTAGGATCAGCTTTTCCATTTCTGCCAAGAAAAGAGAAGTCACTGGGATTTTTATGGGAATTACATTGACTCTATAGATCACTTTAGGGAATATTGCCATTTTAACAATAATGAGTCTTTTAATCCATGTACACTGCATGTCTTTCCATTTATTTAGGTCTTCTCTAATTTTTTTCAGAAATGTTTTATAGTTTTCTGTGTACAAGTCTTTCACCTCTTGGGTTGAATTTATTCTTAAGTATTTAATCTTTTGGATTCTATTATAATTGGAATTATTTTCTTAATTTCCTTTTCAATTGCTTTTTGGTAGTTTGTAGAAATACAACTGAAATTTCTATGTCAGTGTGTTGATCTTGCATTCTGCAGTTGTGCCGCTTCATTTATTAGCTCTAATAGTTTTCATTCTGTGGATTCTCTAGGATATTTTATATATCAGATCCCCTGGTTTTGTAAGTTTTTGACTGGATTCCTGAGTTCCTCAAAAGTTAATTTTGTCAGTTTTTGCTCAGCTCAATAGTTGTTTTTGTGGAGAAATAAAGCTCTGACATTCCCTATTCTGCCATTTTTGGAAATGTGACTCCTAGCTTGCTAATATTCCACCACCTGTTTTTGTATAGCCCACTAAGAATGCTTTTCACATTTTTAGGTTATTGGAAAAAATCAAAAGGAGAATAATACTTTGTGCCACATGAAAATGACATGAAATTCACATTTCAGTGGCCATAAGTCAAGTTTTATTGGGGCACAGCATGCTAGTTTGTTTACCCATTGTCTATGGCTGGCTGCCTTCACGCTACCATGGCAAAGTGAATAGCTCATCAGAGACCATTGTTTGGCTCGCAAAACTGAAAAAAACATTTACTGCCGGCCCTTTACAGAAAATGTGTGCTGCCTCTGGACTAAGGGATCGATCAGGTTGAGAATCAACTTTTTTCTTTCAAGAATATTTTATTCATAGGGCTCTTGCTTCCTATTGCATCACACTGGGAAGCACATGATTGCCCCACTCTTGGTGATAATATCATTAATTCATGAGCTCAGGTCATGTTTTCTCTTAATAGAAGTGGGATCATAGTAAACTTTTTTCCCCACCTAACACTGTGCCATATCTTTACACATCACTAAGATGTCTGTGCATTTTAACCTAATCTTGAAACTAAACTCAACCGCGTAGCGAAGTGGCTCTGGCAGACCTGGGGTGGGGAGTTATCCAGACAAGTCCTGGATGCAGACAATTCCTCCCTCCCCCTGCAGACATCGATGAATGCTCTTCACACTCGGGCATCTGTGGCCCTGGTACCTGCTACAACACTCTGGGGAACTACACTTGTGTCTGCCCAGCGGAATACCTGCAAGTCAACGGTGGCAACAACTGCATGGGTACGAAGTGTGATGATGGGGGAGTCCAGCAGTTGTGGAAAAAGCACTTGGGTGTGGGAGGGGCTTCTGGGAGTCTCCAAGCCTTGGAAGAGTGTGGAGAGGTGTGTTTGTAGGAGGAGAGAGGGAGGGTGAGTGTATTTGAGATGCTGGTATGCAGCAGTGAACAAGGCTGCAGGGCTCAGGGACCCAGGGCTGCCATGTATGGTTGTCCAGGTTGTGCACTGCCCGAGAAAGGCTAAAATGTGAAGCGCACCCTCATGTGTGTTGGGGAGAAGTCAAGCCAGTAATTTCCAAATAGATTTGTGAATGAGTTCCTATCTCTCTGGCTCTCTTCCTCTGGTGTCTCTTGCCTGCATCCTTCACCCCAACCCAACTGCAGACATGAGGAAGAGTGTCTGCTTCCGGCACTATAACGGTACATGTCGGAATGAGCTGACCTTTAACGTGACCCGGAAGACGTGCTGCTGTTCTTACAACATTGGCCAGGCCTGGAATAGACCCTGCGAGGCCTGCCCAACCCCTGCCAGCCGTAAGTGCCCCTCCCTGGCCTTCATTCCAGCTTGGCCCTTTTTAATGCAGTGTTTAATGAGGCACACCCGCACTTAGGACTCCCAGATGAGTCTGTGTTGTTTTGATGAGAGCTGAAGAGTTGAAGTTCCATCCCAATCAACGTATGGAAAAATCAATACTTTTAAGGAGGGCAAGGCATCCTTCTATTTCACAGACTTGAGGAATTCAGGATGGATCAGTGAGGATTTCATTTGTGCTAAAGAACCTTGAACACTCACAGATTATTTGGGGGGGTCAGTGAGTGAGTGCCTAGGGCCAGAGAGAAAAGCACAGCTGGTTAGAGGTACCAGGGCCCCAAGAGCTGCGGGCGGAGCAAGCTTGCAGAAGCTCTGGGGAGGATTACAGAAATGTCGGTCAGGATGAAGAAGGGTATTCCAGGCAAAGAACAGCAGGAGCAAAGTCCTGAAAGAAGGACTGAGCAGAAGACCTTTTTGGCAGTTGGGATGAGACCTATTAGGATGATCTAGCAACCAGCCCAGGCATCAGAAAGAGCTGCAGGAATGGAGCGGTGAGTAGAGGGGATAACTAGGGGTTACAAGTGTACTAGTGCTATGGACTGAATGTTTGAGTTCCCCCAAAATTCATATGTTGGAGCCCTAACCCCCAGTGTGATGGCATTTGGAGGTGGAGCCTTTGGGAGTTAATTAGGTCATGTGGATGGAGCCCTCTAAATGGGATTAGTGCCCTTATAAGAAGAGACACAAGAAAGGTTCTCTCTTTGCCATGTGAAGACACAGCAAGAAGACAGACAGGAAGAGTTCTCAGCAGACACCAGATCTGCCGGCACCTTGATCTTGGACTTCCCAGCCTGCAGAACTGTGAGAAGTAAACCTTTGTTATTGGAGCCAAACAGTTCATGGTATTTCCTTATAGCAGCCTGAACTAAGACAATTCGTTTCCTAGGGTTGTGGCAACAAATACCACAAACTTGATGGCTTAAAAAAAAAAAAAACACCAGAAACATATTTTCTCACAGTCTTGGAGGCTAGACGTCATAAATCAAGGTGTGGGCAGGGTCACACTTCCTTCAGAGGCTCTAGGGATGAATTCTTACTTGCTTCGTCCGGTTTCTGGTGGCTCCAGGCATTCTTCGGTGTTGCTTGGCTTGTACCTGCATCTCCTCCATCTCTGCCTTCAACTCATATGGCTTCTCCCTGTGTCTCCACATGTCTCTTCATTTCTTATAAGGACACCAGTCATTGCATTAGGGCTACTCTGATCCAGGATGACTTTAACTTGATTGTATTTGCAAAGACCCTATTTCCCAAAAAGGTCACATTCAGAGGGTCTGGGTGGACATGAACTTTGGGGGTGGAGGGTCATTGTTCAACCCAGTGCAGTGGTATGAGAAGGGGTCATTACTGGCTGTCTCTGAGTGCCGGGCCCTGTTCTGGGTTCTAGGAAATAAGAATAAGGTAGACCCAAGCTGTGCAGTCTGGGAGGAAACTGCAGACAGCCAAGTATGGTTATGAGATTGTCAAGACAGATCAAATGTCACTCACAAATTATGTGCTGGGAGTTAGGTACCTACCTGAATCTTATGCACCTGAATCTGAGGTGCAGGTTGCATATGATGAGACAGAAGTCCACACTAGGCATAGGGGCCACTGAGATTGGTCTGTTCTCATCACGATACAGGCAGAAGAGCAAGTGAGGAGCAGGGCAGGGATGTGGGGAAAGGTGGCACTGCCCAAATGCCTGCTCATGTCTGTCAGGTGGGTCCAGGGACACCCACCCACCTGGGGATCAAGGTCAGGCAAGCAGTATCTTGGTGTCAGCAGTGGGATATAGTCAGAGAGTGAATTGCCCTGGAAGAGCCAAACGATGGCGTCATCAGCTGTCCAGGGCCAGAGTGGTGGGCTGCCCTGAGTCCTCAAGGTTGAAGTGAACTATGCTAGGGAACAGCATATGCAAAGTTTCGGAAGCATGACAGAGCAGGACACATCCAGACATGGAATGAAATCATATAACAGGAGGGCAGGAGATGCTGTTGGAGGAAAGGTGGGGTTGAGGGTGAAGGTTCTTGAGGTCCAGACTGAAGAGTCTGCACTTTATGGTGAGGACAGTGGGGTGTGGCTGGTGGCACTCATGCAGGGAAGAGATGAGGGAGGTCATGTCTATGTGTTAGAAGATCACCCCGCACAGGTGTATGGCACCCGTAACCCTCCCAGTGCTGGTCAGAGTGGTGGGAGGGAGAGGGACTAGTTATCAGAGGCCAGGTGAGCACTGGGCTACAGGGATGGACAAGCTGATCAGAGGAGGAGGAGGTGTCCACCCGGGGAGGCTGCAGCCCCAGCGCCCTGCCTTCCCCATTCTCCTTTGCCCAGTGGATTACCAGATCCTGTGTGGAAACCAGGTTCCCGGGTTCGTCGTTGACATCCACACAGGGAAGCCCCTCGGTGAGTGACCACCACCCTCCTGCCTGTAGCCCCAGGTCACTCTGTGCCTAGAGCCCTGCCCCCTCTCTTCCCCTCCCCCCACAGCTCTTTCCCTTCGACCCTCCCCCACCCCACACCCTCACTCTTCCAACTCCCCAGGCCTGGAATCATGCCCCTTTTTTAAAAAAAAGCAATGAGAGTATTTTTATTAAATTGTTATTCATTTTTTAAAATTCTGTAAAAATACACATAACATTTACCATTTTAACCATTTTTATGTGTCCAGTTCAGTGGCATTAAGTACATTCACACTGTTGTGCAACCATCCCCAACATCCATCTCCAGAACTTTTCATCTTCCCAGACTGAAACTCTGTCCCCATTAAATACTAACTCCGATCCCCCTCCCCCAGGTCCTGGGAACCGCCATTCTACTTTCTGTCTATAAATCTGACCTCATAGAAACAGATTCACATAGTATTTGTCCTTTTGTGTCTGTCTTATTTCACTCAGCATAATGCCCCCAAGGTTCATCCGTGTTGCAGCGTGGAGCAGAACACTCCCTTTTTAAGTTAAATGAGGTTTTGTACAATTTGATACCCGAATGCCAAATTTCAGCTGTGCGGTGTTTAATTGATGAACCTATTTTCAGTTGTTTTCATTCTACGGTTGTATTCTCCTTATTTTCAACAATTGGAACAGAGCAGATAAGAGCAACTCCCCCTCCAGTCACCCCCTCAAATCTAAGTCTCCTTCATACTCTCCCAAGGTCATAAGTCAGTCTCCCATGGGTGGATACAGGCTGATTCCAGGTTCTTTTATATAAACAACAGCTTTATTGAGATATAATTCATGCTTTACGCCTGGAGTATTTCTTTCTAGTTCTTTCTTCATGCATTTAAAGACACATAGAGATCCGCCTTTGAAAATGCATGGCATTGTTTTCTGGGGAGTTGGACATAAATTCTGTGCTTTCTTATGTCTCGTCTGCAACTTATTTTTTTCACCCAGCAAAGAGTCGTGAAGAACCAGCCAGGTTCCTACACTCAGCACTGCCTCCTTCTTTGCCCTGCTTTGTAGTATTCCATATATGGACACATCCCAGGTCATAAGTCAGTCCCCCATGGGTGGACACATAGGCAGATTCCAGGTTCTTTTATATAAACAACAGCTTTATTGAGATATAATTCACTCCACCCATCAAAAGTGCACAATTCAGTGGGTTTTCGTATATTCACAGAGCTGTGCCCCATCACTTCAATTTAAGTTTGAACAATTTCATCACACAAAAAGAAACCCTGTCCCCATGAACAGTCATTCCCCGTTCTGCCTTCCCCCAGCCCCTGGCAATCAC
The DNA here is from genome assembly GCF_009873245.2 of Balaenoptera musculus. Taxonomy (NCBI): domain Eukaryota; kingdom Metazoa; phylum Chordata; class Mammalia; order Artiodactyla; family Balaenopteridae; genus Balaenoptera; species Balaenoptera musculus. The sequence continues at coordinate 165,263,834 of NC_045787.1, forward strand.
TATTCCACTTTCGATCTCTGTGGATTTGCCTGTTCTGGACGTTTCATATAAATGGAATCGTACGGTATTTGTCCTTTGGGGACTGGCTTCTCTCACTGAGCATCATGTTTTCAAGGTTCGTCCACGTTGTAGTGCGTGTCAGTGCTTCACCCCTTTTTCAGGATGAATCGTATTCCCTTGTAGGGAGGGACCACATTTTGTCATCCACTCCTCTGGTGATGTTTCCAGTTTCTTGCTAAACGTCACCACAGGTCCTCCCCTGCAGCTTCCTGCTCACACACAGGGCTGCTTCATTCCCGGAGACCCCACAAAGCAGGCTTGCTGGGTCACAGCAAATGTGCATTTTTGTTGAGAAAGAGGCTCTCTCCCCCTGCCTTCCCTCCCACATCCTGATTTCTTTCCGGTGTGAACAGATATAGTTTGGCCACTGCAGAATTTTTCAAGTGTGTGCTGGTTGGGGGACACATCTTCTCCTAGACTGCATGATCTCTTAGGTCAGGGTCCCCAGACGTTGCGGGGGGCTGGGCTGCTCCTGACGGCTGGCGCCCTCCCCAGACATCGACGAGTGTGGGGAGATCCCTGCCATCTGTGCCAATGGCGTCTGCATCAACCAGATCGGGAGCTTCCGCTGCGAGTGCCCCACGGGCTTCAGCTACAACAGGGTGCTGCTGGTCTGCGAAGGTGCCGCCCCCCTGCCTCCCCAGCCCCGGGTGGGATGCTGGTCCCCCCTCCCAGCCTGTGCTCTCTGGGCAAGTCTTTTAAACCCCGTGAACCTCAGTTTCCCCCTCTGCGTATGGGGCTAACGCCTTTCCGAGGGGCTCCATCCCACATCACCCCGCTCAATGTGGTTCTGGCTGCTTCTGGAGGGACCACCTGCCCTGAAGTGGGGGGGGGGCTGGGTTTAGGGTTTGATTCTGCAGGGAAGAGTCTCTTTCAACCCCACCCCGCTGGCTGTACTCCCCAGACGTGGACGAGTGTGCCAGCGGGGAGAGCCCCTGCCAGCAGAATGCCAACTGCATCAACATCCCCGGCAGCTACAGCTGCAAGTGCGCCCGAGGGTACAAGCTGTCGCCAGGGGGGGCTTGCGTGGGTAAGTGGGGACCCCAGTCGGGAGGTGAGGGAGTGGGGTGTAGGACAAAGCCAGACTCTGCCTCCCTCTGTGACTTGGGTAGGGCACGGCTCTGTCCGGGCTTTTTTCCTTGGCTGTACTTTCTTTTGGGGGGGGGAGCTGTGCCACACGGCTTGCAGGATCTTAGTTCCCTGACCAGGGATCGAACCCGTGCCCCCCTGCAGTGGAAGCGTGGAGTTATAACCTCTGGACTGCCTGGGAATTCCCTCCTTGGCTGTACTTTGGGGTGGGGGTGCTGAGAGCATCTGTTAACAGGGGAGTCATGAGGGTGAAATGGGAGGTGAAGCATTTCCCCTGGGACAGCAGCTAGAATGGGTAGGCGGTCGGGCTTGCCCACTGCCACGTGTGATGGCTCGGGACACACTGTGGGGTGGGGACTCTGGGGGCACCACACTCCCTGCCCTCCCTCAGGACGGAATGAGTGTCGGGAGATCCCAAACGTCTGTAGCCATGGCGACTGCGTGGACACAGCTGATAGCTACATGTGCCTGTGTCACCGTGGCTTCCGGGCCTCAGCAGACCAGACCCTGTGCATGGGTGAGAGCCCCCTCTGCTCCTTCCTCTTAGGCCAGGCTGCCAAGGGCGAGGGGCCATGGGTCTACACCTCCCCTGGGGTGGGGATGATGCTTCTGCCCATCCTGATTCACAGACTCACAGCTGTGAGCCCTGGCACCTGAGACCTTAGGTAAATGACTTATTCACCTCCCTGCACCTCAGTTTTCCCATCTGTAGAATGGAAGTGATAAATAGGGGTATTTCCCAGCCATCACTTCCCATCCACCTGGGCAGGGTGAAGTGCAGGAGAGGGGGGCTGGGTCCAGCCAGGCCCTCACTGCCCAAGCTGCCCGATGCCCTGGGTGAGCTGGGCGGGGATCAGGGGCTTTGCTCTGGCAGACGTCAACGAGTGTGACCAGCAGCCATGCGGAAATGGGACCTGCAAGAATATCGTCGGCTCCTACAGCTGCCTCTGCTTCCCTGGCTTTGTGGCGACACACAACGGACATTGCGTGGGTGAGCTGCCCGGGCTGGTGGGCAAGCCTCAGTGCACCCCTACTGAAAAGTGGGTTCTTGGCTTGAGGGCACCCCTCTGAAATTAAGGATCTCGCCCCAGGGATGCCTTCAGAAAAACAACCTCAGGGGATTGAAAACTAGTTAACCATAAAGTTCTCCAAACCCCTTCAATTGTCAAGTACCGAGGGTCCCTCACTAGAGTTTACACTCAGGTTGATAAGAAGGAGATGGACAGTACAGAGAGAAAGGTGAACAGTGAAGACAAGACCTGGGTGGTGGGATGCTGGCAGTTGAGTGCAATGGTTGAAAGTGGATTCCAAGGTCAGGTGGTGTGAATTCAAATCCCAGCTTTGCCATCTGCCAGCTGTGTGACCCTAGGCAAGTCATTTACCTCTCTGTGCTTCAGTTTCCTTCTCTGTAAAAAGAAGGTTAATAGTAGTACCTACCTATCTTAATATCAGACCAAATTGACTTCTGAACAAGGAATATTACCAGAAATAAAGAGAGTCAATATATATTGATTAAGGGGTCATTTCTCTGAGAAGACATAACAATCATAAATGCATATGCAGCTAGCAGTAGAGCTTCAAAACACATGAAGTAAAAATTGATAGAACTGAAAAAGAAATAGACAAATCTGTAATTACAGTTAGAGGATTTAACACTCCTCCCTCAGTAATAGAGGGATCAAGTAGAAGATCAGTAAGAATATAGAACACCTGAACAATCATGTGAACCACCTAGACCTGAGTGATATTTATAGAACATCCCAGAACATACATTCTTCTCAGGTGCACATGGACATTCACCAGGAAAGACCATATTCTGGGCCATAAGATAAACAACAAAATTTTAAAAATTGAGGTTACACAAGGTAGGTCCTTGGAATGTAAGTGAATTAAACTAGAAATCAGTCACAGAAAGATATCCAGAAAATCCCCAAATGTTTGGAAGTTAAACAATATACTCCTAAAGAATCCATAGGAAAAAGAACAAATCATAAGAAAATTAGAAAACATTTTGAATTAAATGAAAATGAAAACACAACATAACAAAATTTGTGGGATGCAGCTAAGGTAGTATGTACAGGCAAATTCATAGCCTTAAAATGCTCATATTAGAAAATATTGGTGTCTGCTTTATAGGATAGTTGGAGGGTTAATATACAGCTGGTATATAAGTGCTCAATAAATTGAAGTCACTGCCATCAACTCAACTTTGTGAACAGAAGAGCAAGGGAGGCTCAGAGCCCTAGGCTATGTGGGTGACCCCGCTGGCCCATCTTCCATCTGCAGACATGGATGAATGCAGCACCATCATGGGGCAGGTGTGCCGATTTGGCCAGTGCCTCAACACAGCAGGCTCCTTCCACTGCCTCTGCCAGGATGGCTTTGAGCTCACGAGTGATGGGAAGAACTGCATAGGTGAGTCTCACTATGGTGCTGGAAGCCATCTCAGCCAGCCCCTACTCCAAGTTTACCTGCAGTTGGTACTTCTGAGTGAGCATGGTTCCATTTCATAACCATGCATTTATTTTAAGGTATAAAACCAGCACATCACACCTATGTTTTCACAGGGTTTGTGGTTTAGGGTGAGGCTGTCTTGAAGCTCTAAGTTTTATGAAGTATGGTATAATAGAGGTGTTGAATGGATGCCATGGAAACCATGAAAGGGGTGTGCAAGTGGCTTGAGATTAGGAACTTTGCTTCCCCTTCCCCTGGCTCCACCTATAACCCCCATCAAGACCGAGAATATTCTTCTCCAGATGTCCCTGTTTTCCTGAGTATCAGCCCTTCCTCTGGATCCAGAAAGGCTTGTCTGGGGGCCTTGGCCATCGTGCAGTGACCATAGGTGCCGGCCCTAGCCCCTGGCAAGCCCCTGCCACCAGCTGGTGCTGGGACCCCTCCTCCTCCTCTCCCCAGATGCCAACGAGTGTCTCAGCCTCGCGGGAACCTGCCTACCAGGCACTTGCCAGAACCTTGAGGGCTCCTTCCGCTGCATCTGTCCCCCCGGCTTCCAGGTTCAGAGTGACCACTGTGTCGGTGAGTGTCTGGCCTCACCTCCCAGCTCTGGGGCCAGGGAGGTACCTCCGGCCTCTGTTCTTCCCCCATCTGTAAAATGGGAATGCCAGCTGGGGTGGTGGTGAGTGAAGAGATGCAGTTAGCACAGCGCCCAATACAGTTCCGTATACTGTTATTGTTATTAGGATGCTCTCTTGGCTCAGGGCTCTCTCTCTCTGGGGCCCCCAGGCTTCCTCGTGAATCCTATAAAATGGGCATGGGTGTGGGTCTCACTGCACCAAACCTGGAACTTCTCACCTGATGAGTGGTGGTCAAGGACCAGTCTGGCCTGAACACCTCTGGTCCATTCATCCACTTGGACTAGCCTTGTACAGCCTGGGCTAATGTGGGCCAATCTGGCCTGAGCAGATGGGCTAGCCTAGTACAATGCAAGCTAACTTCTTCCACTGTAGGCTAATTTTATCTAGTCTTAGTTAGCTCTGTAAAAATTTACTCTCTAAAGATGAACTTTTCCAGACCATGACCCCTAACCTGGAGACACCTTCTAGGAAAGACCCCCACACACACTGCCCACCTGGTGCTCCAGCTAATCCTGAACCCTGGGGACCCCACCCTGCGTCAGTCCCTGGACCCTCCCTGGCTGGGCCCCCCACTCCATCTGCCCCTCCCAGCAGCTGAGGCCACCCACCCCAGTGGAGGGCCTGCTGCACCCCACCCACCTCATGTCCCTGCCCCTCCAGACATCAACGAATGCTTGGAAGAGCCCAACCTATGTCTCTTTGGCACCTGTACCAACAGCCCCGGGAGCTTCCAGTGCCTCTGCCCGCCTGGCTTTGTCCTGTCTGACAACGGGCACCGTTGCTTTGGTGAGTCTGGGGCCAGGGAGCACACAGGGTTAGGAAAGAGCTGGATCACCCAGAAAGGGGGCTGCAGTTTCTTGTATGGATCTCCAGGAGCCTTGTCCAGTGTGGGCTAGCCTCACCCAGGCTGAGCTGGCCTCTTCTCTCCCAGGTTAGGGCAACAAGGCAGAGGGCAGGGCAACTCAACAAGTATTTGTTTTTATGGGGGCCAGTGGTGAACCAAACCCCAACCTATCTGTAAGGACATCTCAGGCCGGTGGTGGTCCAGGGCTGACTGGGAGTCAGTAACGAGGATTTGGAGTCTGAAATCTTGGGTCCTCTGGCTCTCTGGAATGAGTCACTTTGCCTCTCCAGGAAAGGAATTCTGATCCAAGAATAACGTGGCTAGGTTTGACTATTCTCCCAGCCTGGGATGACCCCCACAGATGTGAATGTGGGGTGTTGCTGGAAGGGATTCTCAGATTTTCAGCAAAAACCCCGGGGCTGACCCTCATTGGCCCGGTGTGGGTCACATGTCCGTCCCTGAACCAATCACCATGGAGTGATTCTGGAGCGTTCTGATTGGTTGCTGGTAGGGTCAGGACCACCCTATTCATGAGGACTGGGGTGGCTAGCCCTCCTAGCGTTTCTCTGGGGAATCACCCCACAGACACACGGCAGAGTTTCTGCTTCATCCATTTCGAGGCTGGAAAGTGCTCGGTACCCAAAGCTTTCAACACCACGAAGACCCGGTGCTGTTGCAGCCAGAGGCCCGGTGAGGGCTGGAATGACCCCTGCGAGCTGTGTCCTCAGGAGGGCAGTGGTGAGCACCCACCCCCGTCCAGTCTCCCCTGACCCTGCCTGCCTGCCCCCATCTGCTCTCCTTCAGCCTTCCCTACACACAGGGGCATCCTGGGGGCTGCACGTGGCCCCAGACCCTCACCTCCCTTCCCCTCTCGGTGTCCAGCCGCCTTTCAGGAGCTGTGCCCCTTTGGCCACGGGGCAGTCCCAGGCCCGGATGATTCTCGGGAAGGTGAGCCCCTCGCCCACATGCTAAGAGCCCCCCTGGGCCACCGCAGTCTCCTCCTTTCCCGCCCAGCCCTGTCTGGGCTCTACCCTGGTTCCCAAGTCTCAGGCTCCCTCCTCGACCCATGGGTAGCCCTGGACCCCACTCCCCTGGAGGAAAGGAAGAGACCCTGAGTGTGGCCAGGGCATGACAGATGCCGTGCCTGCAACCTCCGCTACCTGCAGATGTGAACGAGTGTGCGGAGAACCCTGGCGTCTGTGCTAACGGCCTTTGTGTCAACACTGATGGCTCTTTCCGCTGCGAGTGCCCTTTTGGCTACAGCCTGGACTTCACAGGTGTCAGCTGCGTGGGTGAGTGACCAGCCTGCCCCAGCCTGCTTCCCAGGGGAGGAAGGAGCCGGGGAAGGCAGACACCACCCAAGGCAGCACCCTGCTGCTCAGCCACTGTCACTCTCCCCCACCCACTCGTCCTTCTTGCTGATGTTTATTCACTCATTCATTTATTCATTTACTTACTCATTCATTCACACATTTGCACACTTTTCATTCATTTACTTGCTCTTCACTCATTCATTCACTCACTCATTTACTTATTCATTGAACACATACTGCATGCCTGCCCTGCGTCCAGCCTAAAGGTGCAGCAGATCTGGCCCTATCCAGTCTGTAGGCAGTCAGCAGGAGGCAGACAGGATCATGTCAAGGGTGGGAGCCCTCGGCAGGCTCTGACCACCCCCTTACCCCCACCCAGACACAGACGAGTGCTCCGTCGGACACCCCTGCGGGGAAGGCACCTGCACCAATATCATTGGAGGCTTCGAATGTGCCTGTGCTGATGGCTTTGAGCCTGGTCCCATGATGACCTGTGAGGGTACGACCCTGCCTGCCCAGACCTGGGCTGTGTGATGGGGGTGAGGGGGGCTGGCCTGAGAGAGGGACAGGGGGTCCCGCAGGCAGACCCCGACCAGCCGGCACCTCCCCTGACCTCCCCAGACATTGATGAGTGCTCCCTGAATCCCCTGCTCTGCGCCTTCCGCTGCCACAACACTGAGGGCTCCTACGTGTGCACCTGCCCGGCTGGCTATGCCCTGCGAGAGGATGGGGCCATGTGCCGAGGTAGGACCCGTCTGGGCAGGTGGGCTATGGATAGGGCCCTGGGGCTCCCCATGCCTCAGTCCCGAGAGAAAATGAAGAAATAAGACCTCTGCCTCCAAGGGTGGGAATGAGCAATAAGTGATAAAGTGAGGGGAGAGCTGAGGCAAGTGAGGGTGCAATGGGTGCTCTTTTGTGACTAGTGGTTCTGTTTTTATAGTTATGAAAGGGGGTGCTAGCATCTCCTTGGCTCCCCAATCTAACAGAACAGTGAGTGTGGCTTTGGGGGCCTCTCCAGTTGTGGCTGGACATGCTCTGAGTGGGCTAGCACAGTGGGGACAGCGATTGTGCCCCCAACCCAGGGACATGTGGCAATGCCTGGAGACATTTTTTATTGTCATGGGTGGGTGGGTGGGTGGGTGCTACAGGCATTGAGTGGCCAGGGATGCTATTCAATATCCTACAGTGTGCAGAAGAGCCTCCCACCACAAAGAATTTTCTAGTCCCAAATGTCCACAGTGTCGAGGGTAGAAACCCTGGCCTGCGACTTGGTCCCTCAAGGGCTATTTCAGAGTCAGTGTTCCAGGGACCACAGTGAAGGCCAGACAGATTCACAGACCCTGATGTAGGCAGGGGATGTGAGTGTTTGGGGCAGTTGTGACCCCCCCCTCCCTTGGCTTCCCAGGAGGTCTGGGACGGTCAGGGGAGGAATGGGCACCTGGCAGTGCTTCAAGGACCTCACTCTGGCCCACCGAGGCCACCGAGGGGTGGGGTCCAGGTCCTCACATCCTGGAGCTGGTCCATGGTGTGTCTGGCCTTGAGCCCCATTGGTCTGGGGTTGCCCGCAGATGTGGACGAGTGTGCAGACAGCAAGCAGGACTGCCACGCCCGGGGCATGATGTGCGAGAACCTCATTGGCACCTTCACCTGCATCTGCCCCCCGGGCATGCGGCCCCAGCTGGGCTCTGGGGAGGGCTGCACAGGTACAGGAGGGCTTCAGGCATGCACGGCCTCCCTGCCCCCGACGGACGGGAGAGTTCAAAGCCAGAGGGTGTGGGCGGGCAGGCATCGACCCTGGAGGTGGAAGCCAGCTCAAGGGACTCTGGCCTCCCCCCACCCCGGCCTGCCGCATCCCTCCCGCCTCAGATGACGATGAATGCCATGCCCAGCCCAGCCTCTGTGCCAATGGCCGCTGCATCAACACCGCAGGCAGCTTCCGCTGTGACTGTGACGAGGGATTCCAGCCCAGCCCTGGCTTCACTGAGTGCCACGGTGAGTGTGGCCAGGCCCAGGTACGGGGGACATAGCCACCCAGCATGTGGCACCGCCACCTGGGAGCTCCCCAAGGCGGGGACGGGGCCAGGGGCACCGAGGGGGTCACTGAGCCAATCTAGACACACGTGTCCACCGCACGCCCCCAGCTTCCCTTTGTCCCTTCAGTCAAACCCCCTGGAAGATTAGAGCATCTTCCCCCTGCCCTGTCCATCATCACACCCAGGAACCGGCCCTCCCCAGGTTCACCACTTCCTAGGGGCTAAACCTGGAGGGCGACCCAGTGGTACCGTGTGTCCTGGCGACTTGTCTATCCCTGTCCCCACAGTCCTTGCCACTCTTCTCCCTTTTTACTCTCCCCCTACCCCGAGCGCAGTCTCCACCCCACAGCTTCAGACCAAGCATGTGTATCCAGCTGCCTCCTGGACACCCCCATCCCCCATGCACCCCAGATTCAGCTCAGCATCTTTGCTCCCCAAGCCTCGTCTCAGCGATGCCCTACCTCCCACCCGGACCCCCAAGCCAGCCTCCTGGGGTAACCCAATGGCCTCCTCCCCACTTCCCTGGACGTCACCCCTCGCTCTGTCCCTACTGTCTGTCCTGGACACCACCACCTTTTGCCTCCACGCTGTCCCTTGTTCTCTCTGCGGCCAGAGGGATGCTGCCCTCTGACCTCAGGAAGCCATCCTCTGCAGCCCAGGGGTACCTTTCCGATTTGGGGTCTGCAGCTTCTGCCACAGCCCGGCCCCAGCCCCGAGAGGGCGTTTAACAGCACTAGGCAACCACAGCTTGCAAGATGTCACCCCACGCACTGGCACAGATGCGTCGGAGATGCTGGGAGCCCATGTGTAGACTCTCAACACCGCTGGACGCCACGGGGAAGGGGCACCCAGACAGCTCGTTCCTCCCACCCACCATCCCCACCCGTTCTCTCCAGACACCCGGCAAGGGCCCTGCTTCTCCGAGGTGCTGCAGGCCACGTGCCAGGCTCAGTCCAGTGGCGGCGAGGCGGTCACCAGGGCCGAGTGCTGTTGCGGGGGTGGCCGCGGCTGGGGCCCCCACTGCGAGCTTTGTCCCCTGCCCGGCACTGCCGCCCACAAGAAGCTGTGCCCCCATGGCTCGGGCTACACCGCCGACGGCCGAGGTGGGTGGGGATCTGTTCACGGTTGTGTGTCTGTGCCTCAGCCGGTGTTAGAGTACGTGAGCCAGTGTGTGCACCTCTGTGCTGGCAGGTGTGTGGACCAGCGTGAACCAGAGCCTGTTCGTCGCTCTGCGTGTGTGCATGAACTTGGGTGGGATGGGGGAGCAGGTGTGTGAGCCAGCGTGTGTGTGTGTGTGTCCTTTGTTCTGTGTGTGCGGGCTCATTAGTGAGCGTGTGAGCTGGTGTGCATCCCCCTGTGTGTGCAAGCTGGTTAAAGAGCAGGTGAGCTGGTGTGCATTCTGTGTGTGAGCTTGTCCTTGCGTGTGTGCACGTGCGTGTGTGCATGTGCTAGTGAGGGTGGGAGCCGAGTGAGGAGTACACACCAGAAAGTGGGTGAGAAGGAGTGAGCTGGTTCAGTGATAAGGTCTGTGAGGGTGGGTACGTGTGTGAGCGAGTGTGAGTGTATTTCTGTGTGAGCGTGTCTCATTCAGAGGAGCCCATGAGCGTGTGTCCTTGTGATTCTGCAGAAGCGTCTGAGTGTGTGACTGGTGTGCAATGCTTGTGCGTGCATCTCTGCTTCCATGTATGTGGACGGGGTGCCCTGAGAAGGTGTCACTGATGAGGCTATGGTGTGGGTGTGTCCCCACCACGGGGATCCTCAGCGTCCAGTGGAAGGAGTTTCATTCGCCTCAGGGTGGGGTTCACAGGGGCCAGGCCGCCAGCTCTGGGGTGCCAGGAGGGGAAGCAGAGGCTGGCCTTGCCTCCCGGGAGAGGGCTGGTGGGCCCGAGGGAGGCGGCATGCCCTGGTGACCCAGGGGGGACGGCCCCAGCCGAGCCCTGCTTGTCCTCAGACGTGGATGAGTGCCGTGTGCTCGCTCACCTGTGCCCCCACGGCGAGTGCATCAATAGCCTTGGCTCCTTCCGCTGCCACTGCTGGGCTGGGTACGCGCCTGACACCACTGCCACAGCCTGCGTGGGTGAGCCCCCCGCCCCACCCCCCGAGCCTCTCCATGCAGCGCCTGGCACACACCCCCGTGAAAAAACTGAGACCAGAAGCAAAGCATCCTTGTTTCTTCCCTCCACCCCCAGCCCATATGGACCACTTTCCTCCTGTTCTCTGCTGCATCCTAAGATTTTTCAGTCACATTGTGTAGCAGGTGTTCATCTAAGTCAGGGTCGGCAAATTCCTGCCCGAGGGCTGAGTCCAGCCCTCCGCTTATTTTTGTTAATAAAGTTTTATTGGCACATGGCCACGCCTATTTGTTTCCTTACCCTCTGTGGCTGTTTTCCTACCACAGAGGCAGGGTTGAGTAGCTGGGATTGAGACTGTCTGGTCTGCAAAACCAAATATATTTACTCTCTGGCTTTATACAAAAAAAAAAAAAAAAAAGCCAGTTCCTTGTGTAAGCCCACAGATTCTGGGTAGCTGGGGTCTGGGAAGGAGGCCTCAGCAGGGTGGGGGTAGGGACCCCAGCCCCTGAGCCCCCCAGGAATGTCTGACTGACCCTCCTGAGTGCTGCGTCCCCTCTAGATGTGGACGAGTGCAGCCAGGCCCCCACGCCATGTCCCTTCCTCTGCAAAAACACCGAGGGCAGCTTCCTGTGCGCCTGCCCCCGAGGCTACCTGCTGGAGGAGAACGGCAGGATCTGCAGAGGTGACGTCCCTCTCTCCCCACCCACGCGCCATGGGGCTCTGTCCCTGTCCCCCCCAGGGGCATCTCACACGCTCCCACTGCATGGGGTCGGGTGCCGTCTCCAGGGTGTCTCCCTTGGGAACCCCGCAGTCCCGGCGGGCCCTGCCCTGAGCCCCCTGGGACCCTCTGTGCTGCAGACGTGGACGAGTGCTCCTCCAGGCAGCACAACTGCCAGTTCTTCTGCGTCAACACCATCGGTGCCTTCACCTGTCGCTGTCCCCCTGGCTTCACCCAGCGCCACCAGGCCTGCTTCGGTGAGTCCCCTCGGCCCTCGCGGCTGGTGCTTGGCCCCAGCCTTCACCAAGTAAGTGGCAAATGCACCGTGTGTGCCACACATCGGGGACACAGGGTGATTAGAACAAAGCCCTTGCTCTGTCGCTGCTTACGTCCTGGTGGCAACTGGGACCTCGGTCTCCTTCCTTGCCCTAGGGACCTGGGAGGCCACCCTCAGGAGTCTCTCTGACCTTGGCCCAGGACACCTACCCTCGCCCTTGACCTGCCAAGTCTCTCCCAGAGGGCCTCCCCAGGGTGCCCCCAAAAGCCAAGGGGCTCACGCAATCCAACCGTCACTTCTTAGTGTCTTGTGACCTGGGAGAACCAGACCTCCCTCAAGGGCTGAACCTAGAAGCGGGTGGCTTCATTCAGGCTCCCACGAATCCACTCAGCCAACACCTACTGAACACCTGTGTACCAGGCAGTGCTCTAGACCAGAGCTCAGCAGACGCCAGCCCGCAGGTCAAGCCCGGCCCCCTGCTTGCTTTTGTCAATAAAGTTTTATTGGCACACAGCCATGCTCATTTATTTACGTATTGTCTGTGGCTGCTTTTCCTACAACAGCAGAGCCAAGTAGTTGCAACAGAGTAAAAAATATTTCCTACCTGGCCCTTTACGGAAGCAGTTTGCCTCGTCCTGTTCTAGACCCTGAGGGCACAGCAATTGAACACAAGGGTCAAGCTTGCTGCCTCATGAACCATCCCATCTGTCAGGGAATGACTAGAAACAAACATAACAAATTACCACTGTAGCGTGTTAGAAGGTGATGTGGGACATGAAAGAAAGAAAAAGTAGAAAGCAGGGGAAGGCAATCAGGAGGGCTGCAATATAATTCTATTTTTTAAGTGAGATATAATTGACATGTAACATTATATTAGTTTTAGGTGTACAACATAATGACTCGATATTTATGTATATTGCGAAGTGATCACAATAAGGCTAGTTAGCAGCCGTCATCACATAATCACAAAATTTTTTTCTTGTGATGAGAACTCAATATATACTCTCTTAGCAACTTTCAAACATACAGTACAGTATTATTTTTTTTCTTAACAGATTTTTTAATTTAATTTTTATTTTATATTGGGGTATAGTTGATTTACCATGTTGTGTTAGTTTCAGGTGTACAGCAAAGTGAATCAGTAATACATACACACATATTTATTCTTTTTCAGATTCTTTTCCCATATAGGGTTATTACAGAATATTGAGTGGAGTTCCCTGTGCTATACAGTAGGTCTTCGTTGATTATCTATTTTTTTGTGTGTATATGTTAATCCCAAACTCCTAATTCATCCCTCTCCCTCACCTTTCCCCTTTGGTAACCATAAATTAGTTTTCTAAGTCTGTGAGTCTGTTTCTGTTTTGTAAATAAGTTCATTTGTATCATCTTTTTAGATTCCACATATAAGTGATATCATATAATATCTGTCATTCTCTGACTTACTTTGCTTTGTATGATAATCTCTAGGTCCATCCTTGTTGCTTCAAATGGCATTATCTCATTCAATGCAGTATTATTATTTTATTTTTATTTTATTTTTGGCTGCGTTGGGTCTTCATTGCTCTGCACAGGCTTTCCCTAGTTGCGGCGAGCGGGGGCTACTCTTTGTTGCAGTGTGCGGGCTTCTCACTGTGGTGGCTTCTCTTGTTGTGGAGCATGGGCTCTAGGCGCGCGGGCTTCAGTAGTTGTGGCATGCGGGCTCAGTAGTTGTGGCTCCTGGGCTCTAGAGCTCAGGCTCAGTAGTTGTGGCGCACGGGCTTAGTTGCTCCGTGGCATGTGGGATCTTCCCAGACCAGGGCTCGAACCCGTGTCCCCTGCATTGGCAGGCGGATTTTTAACCACTGTGCCACCAGGGAAGCCCTCAATGCAGTATTATTAACCACAGTCACCATGCTGTACATTACATCCCATGACTTATTTATTTTATAACTAGAAGTTTGTACCTTTGACCACCTTCACCCCTTTCAATCACCCCCCAAACCCTCCTCTGGCAACCACAAGTCTGTTCTCTGTATCTGTGAGCTTGGCTTTCTTGTCTTGTTTTTAGATTCCACATATAAGTGGGATCACACGGCATTTGTCTTTCTCTGTCTGACTGATTTCATCTTAGCAAAATACCCACAAGGTCCAACCATGTTATCACAAATGGCAGGATCGCCTTCTTTTTTATAGCTGAATAATATTCCATTGTACGTATATAACACATTTTCTTTTTTTTTTTTAATTAATTAATTTATTTATTTATTTTTGGCAGTGTTGGGTCTTCGTTTCTGTGCGAGGGCTTTCTCTAGTTGCGGCAAGTGGGGGCCACTCTTCATCGCGGTGCACGGGCCTCTCACTGTCACGGCCTCTCTTGTTGCGGAGCACGGGCTCCAGACACGCAGGCTCAGCAGCTGTGGCTCACGGGCCTAGTTGCTCCACGGCATGTGGGATCTTCCCAGACCAGGGCTCGAACCCGTGTCCCTTGCATTGGCAGGCAGATTCTCAACCACTGCGCCACCTGGGAAGCCCAACACATTTTCTTTATTCATCCATCTTTGGATACTTAGATTATTCCCAGGTCTTGGCTGTTCTGAATAATGCTGCAGTGAACGTAGGGGTGCAGATATCTTTTCGAGTTAGTGTTTTCATTTTCTTTGGATAAATACGCCCAGAAGTGGAATTGCTAGGTGGGCTGCAGGAATAATGGCAAGCCTCACTGAAAGGGGAAAGATTTGAAGGAGGTGAAGGAGTGAGCCGTGTGCATATCTGTGGGAGGAGTGAGCATTCCTAGCCACGAAATGACTGGCATTTCTCCTTTTTCTGTACAGTCAAGTTATTTTCCCTCCTTCCTAAGGTGAGCACACTTACTATGGCATTTGTGTGTGTGCAGCTGTATGCGTGTGCACACAGAGGCTTAGAAGCCCCATGTCCCAATGCCTCTTGTACCCAAGAGAGATTCCAGGTTCCCACAGGGATGTGCCTGGTGTCAAGAATCTCCATACTCAGTAAAGAAGATGTGGTGTGTATATATACAGTGGAATACTACTCAGCCATAAAATAGTATGAAATAATGCCATTTGCAGCAACATGGATGGGCCAAGAGATTATCATACTAAGTGAAGTTAGTCAGACAAAGACAAATACCATATGATATCACTTATATGTGGACTCTAAAATATAATACAAATGAACTTATTTACAAAACAGAAACGAACTCACAGACATAGAGAACAGACCTGTGGTTGCCAAGGGGGAGGGGAGGGATGGAGTGGGAGTTTGGGACTAGCAGATACAAACTATTATATATAGAGTGGATAAACAACAAGGTCCTACTGTATAGCACAGTGAAGTATTGATATATTCAGTATCACTCAATAAACCATAATGGAAAAGAATATATTTATGCATAACTGAATCACTTTGCTGTACACCAGAAACTAATACAACATTGTAAATCAACTATACTTCAATAAAATAAATTTTTAAAACTTAAAAAAAAAAATCTCTATAGTCAAGGAATCCTAAATTAGGGTTCCCCCTAAAAATGTATGGTTCATTCTCCATGACTCCAATCCCAATGCAATTTACCACCATGTGCCATGACCACCATAGCAATGTTGCCTGATAACCAGGCCTGTCTTAGCTCGGGCTGCCATGACAAAATATCATAGACTGGGTAGCTTAAAAAACAGACATTGCTCACAGTCTGGAGGCTCTAAGTCCAAGATTAACATGCTAACAGGGTCAGGTTCTGATGAGGGCCTCTTCCTGGCTTGCAGACGGCCACCTTCCTCCTGTGTCCTCACGTGGTAGGGAGAGAACAAGAGTAAAGCTCTTTGGTGTCTCTTCTTATAAGGGCACCAATCCCATCAGGAGGGCCCCACCCTCATGACCTCTTCTAACCCTAATCACCTCCCAAAGGTCTCGCCTCCTAATACCATCACTCTGGGGGTTAGGGTTTCAACATGGGAATTTGGCAGTGGTGGCATTGGTGGGGGGGGGGACACACACATTCAATCCATAACTCTGGCTGACATCCCACAATTGTCAGGTTTCCATGAGGACAGAGTGCAGCAGTTACCCCAGGTCATTTTCCCACAGAGAAGGAAAAGGGGTTTTGTTAAATCTTTTACTCTTAGGGTGAGCACTGTCCCAGTGCTTCATGTGATTAGGTTAATTTAATTCTCACAAAACACAATGAGGTAGATATTATCATCTCCATGCTACAGCTGACGAAACTGAGGCACAGAGAGGGTAAGTCGGTTGCCCTACGTCACACAGCACTGAGGTGGTAGAGATGAGATTCAAAGTCCTATATGTGCGTGATCTCAAGTGTTTGTGACAGTTCTGTGAAGTGGGAACTGTTATGGATCTCCTTTCACAGAGAGGGAAACTTGAGGCCCAGAGAAGTTAAGATTTGCCTGGGGGACTTCCCTGGCTGTCCAGTGGTTGAGACTCTGCGCTTCCAATGCAGGGGCTGTGTGTTCGATCCCTGGTCTGGGAACTAAGATCCTGCAAGCTGCATGGTGCAGCCAAAAAATATGTGTGTGTGTGTGTGTGTGTGTGTGTGTGTGTGTGTGTGTATATATATATATATATATATATATATATATAAAAGAGATTTGCCTGGAACAGTTGATCAGGTGGTAGGCCTGGTATCGTAGTGCCCGACATGAACCCCCTAACCAGCAGGTGGCCCTGCCCATTCTCTGTCCTCTGCAGACAATGATGAGTGCTTGGCCCAGCCTGGCCCATGTGGCACCCGTGGACACTGCCACAATGCCCCAGGCAGCTTCAGCTGTGAGTGCTATCAAGGCTTCACCCTGGACAGCTCAGGCCATGGCTGCAAAGGTAGAACCGGGCGTTGGGTGGTGTCTAGGCCCTGGGGGTGGTCCTGAGGGCCGCCAGGCAAGCCTTCTCTCCTCTCGGCGTCTCACAGATGTGGATGAATGTGACGGGCCTCATCGCTGCCAACACGGCTGCCAGAACGAGCTGGGGGGTTACCGCTGTGGCTGCCCCCAGGGCTTCACCCCACACTCCCAGTGGGGCCAGTGTGTGGGTGAGCGGCGGGGGCTGGGAGGAAGCCGACCCCCCAAGCAGAATCTGTCCAAAGCGGGCGACTGGGAACTACCCCCATGGCAGGATGTTGGGATAAGCACAACTACCTCAAGGTCCGATGGGCTGGTCTGGAAGGTAGTTAGTTCCCTGCTGCTGGGGAGGCTGGGGAGTCAAGGGTCTGCAGAGTCAGCCTGGCAAAGTGGTGGCCGTTTCTTAGGGAGTGATGGTCTGGAGGGCTCAGTGGAGAAAGATTCTGAGATGGTATCTGTGATCACTGGGAAAGGGGTGCTGGGATTGATTAGTGACGTCTGCCATGGATGTGGCAACGGAAATGGGTGCGTGCATGCTGCATCTTTTGTCATAGCTGTTGCAGACGCCCTTGGTTTGGGGGACTAGCCTTCTGCCTTCCCTCCAACCTTCCCCACTGCACCCTTCTGTTTGCTGCTCCGGGGCCTCCCAATGACAGCCTCATCCTCACCACCTCTCTTTGTTCCTCCTCTGCAGTCTGGCCTTCACTCTGTACCCATGTAGGGACCACTCTCCTGCATCCTCTCCATCACCTCTCCTCAGATTTCGCCTTCCACCTCCTCTGCTCTGGGCACCACTGCCTGCCCCTCCTGGACTCTCCACCCACGGCCTCTGTGACTCGGCTTTCCCCTCCCTCCCACTGCCTCGGCACTGCCTTCTCTCCAGCTCCTCCTCCTGCCCCTCCTGGTGGGTCCTCAGCTAAGTTCTCCGTCTTTTCCTCTGTCCCACGGCATTCGTCCCTTGGGGACCCTGCAGACCATTGCCTCTGCTGCCAATCCCTCTTTCTCAGCCTACTCCACATAGTCACTCATTCATTCCTTCGGCGACAGTTTGCCCAGGACCCGTGGATACGGAAGTGAGCCGAGATCAGACTCCATCCCTGCCCTCCCATTGTCCACTCTTTCGGGGGAGACAGGGATTAATTAGGCCAGTGGTTCTCAGCTGGGCACCGTTTTGAAGTGTCTTGGAGACATTTTTGATGGTCACAACTGGGCGCTGGGTGCTCCTGGCATCTAGTGGGTGGGCACCAGGGGCCCTGCTCAACACCCTGCAGGGTGCAGGACGGCCGCCATCACAGAGACTGAAACGGCCCCTAATGAAAACAGTGCTGAGGTGGGGAAACCTTGTTCTAGACCATCCACTGTTGAACATTCCTGGGAAGTTCTGAGAAATGCTTCAAAGGAGAATTACAGGATGGGGGGGCGGGGATGGGGGGGGCGGATAAAGGAGTGTAGGGGACAGCAGACCTGGTCCAGAGGCTCACCGGGAGCTTGATGGAGGTATTGACATTGGCCTTGGGCTCTGAAGGAGGAACCAGAGTTGCCACGTGAGGACGGGAGGGATGCAGGTGGAGGGATCTGGAGATGCGAAGGCTGTCCCCTGCCCCTCCCCCCGTCCTCCCCCTCCCCCTCCACAGACAAGAACGAGTGTGTCCTGTCACCCGCGGCCTGTGGCAGCGCCTCCTGCCACAACATGCTGGGCGGCTTCCGCTGCGTCTGCCCCTCCGGCTTTGACTTCAACCAGGCCCTCGGGGGCTGCCAGGACGTGGATGAGTGTGCGGTGCGGGGCGGCCCCTGTAGCTACAGCTGTGCCAACACCCCCGGCGGCTTCCTGTGCGGCTGCCCCCGAGGCTACTTCCGGGCTGGGCAAGGGTGAGGGGCTTGAGCGGGGTGGACACAGACACCCGAACCCTGGGCGTGCACGCGTGCACGCACACACACACGGGCCTGTGCACACGTTCACGTACATACGTGTGCATGGAGAAATGGGTGCAGTGGACTTCCCCGGTGGTCCAGTGGTTAAGACTCTGCGCTTCCACTGCAGGGGGCGTGGGTTTGATCCTGGTCGGGGAGACCCTAAGATCCCACATGCTACACACGCCGCGTGGCCAAAACAAAACCAAAACCAAAACAAAACACAGAAATGGGTGCAGAGGCCCAGTGGCACCTGTACCTGTGGATGCACAAGCTCACACCCCACGTGGAGTAATTGTCCTGTATGTGCTTAGTGCAGGATGCACGCCTCCCTGTAATACACGTGAGTGTGTGTGAGGCTCACACCTGTGCCAACATGCCCAGGCACCCTCATTCATATATCCCAATGTGCACATGCGTGCAAGCGCATGTCAGCATCCAGGGTGCACGCAGGCTCATACACGCATACGCCCCTGGGTACACTCAGGTACATCCTACACCCCTGCATGCATGCAGGTTCACACCTACACCCAGGAAAGCCAAGGGATGCACACACACACGTGTAGGCACATGCAAATCCACACTGGCACCTTGGTACACTCGTAGTTGCCCCCACGGGCAGAGTGGCTCCAAATGGAGTGTAGGGGGTGGGAGGGTGGGAGGGGAGGTCCCGTCAGCCTGCCCCTGAAGACTTGCCCACCCCTGTCCTGGCCCAGGCACTGTGTCTCTGGCCTGGGCTTCAGCCCTGGACCTCAGGATGCCCCAGATGAGGAGGAGCCGCTCTCACCCGAAGCCTGCTATGAATGCAAGATCAACGGCCAGCCCCCTCGTGACCGGCCACGGCGCAGCCCCCATGGGGGCTATCAGGTGCCATGGGGAATGCACTGGGCATGGGGCACAGTGAGTGGCAGGGACAGCCAGGGAACCGGCCAGGGGTAAGAGGACCAGGCTCCATGTCACAGCTTGTCCCCTAAATCATGGTGCCTTTCTGGGTCTTCCTGTAGTTCCTCAGCCTGAGGATTCCCCTTGGGAGCTCTCTGGGGGACACAGGCCCCCAAGCACCCCACCTTGCTCCAGATGAGAAGTCAGGCATCTCCCACACAGGCCCTGGGTGTGATGCCTCCCGTGGATCCCTTCCATGGAGCTTCAATGCAGGAAAAATGCCTTGGGCCCCCCAACCCTGCCTGCACCCTGGAACTTGTCACCTGTCACCTCCTGGCTGGCACAGCCCTCCCTCAGAGCCCCTCTGGATTTAGCACCAATAGCGCTCAGAGCAGCTAGCTTAACCCCTTCCATCATCTCCTTTCTTCAGACCCTCTGCACCTCTTTCCTGCACCCACAATGCTCCTGGAGCTATGCTCAGGCCTCCTGAACGCTCCTTGTCTCTCCCCCACCCCACCCGCCGTGCTCTCAAGAACAGTAGAGCAGTCCTGTGATTTAGTCCCTCTGTCCCCTGGGGCCACTCCAGCTATGACCCTGACCCCACCAGGTTGTGCAGGGAGGGCAGTTTTGTCACAAATTCAGCTTGCTTGTCCTTCAGCTGAAAAGTCCTTGAGGCCACTGCTGGCTGGTCTTGCCACTATCTCCCAAAGAATCTGAAAGCTAAACATTTATTAAGCACCTGCTGGATACACGTGCTGCTCCAAGCATTCTGCATTCATTCACAACCTCTCAATGTTTACAACAGCCCTGGGAGGTGGAGGTACCACTATTATCCTCATTTTACAGATGGGGAAACTGAGGCTCAGAGAGGTTAGGTCACATGCCCAAGTTATAGAACTAAAAACTGGCAGAGCAGGATGGCAGTCATCCCGGGCCCCTCT
Organism: Balaenoptera musculus; assembly: GCF_009873245.2. Classification (NCBI taxonomy): domain Eukaryota; kingdom Metazoa; phylum Chordata; class Mammalia; order Artiodactyla; family Balaenopteridae; genus Balaenoptera; species Balaenoptera musculus. Next base: position 165,283,919 of record NC_045787.1, read on the forward strand.
GCACCCACCACCTTCTGAGGTCATTACTTTCTGTTATTTCAAAAAAAAAAATCACTGAGCACAGAAGCCATTACCCACATCTGGAACCAAACTCCTTCACGCCATAGATTTTACTGAACACCTACTGTGTGCTGGACTCATAGTGAACAACCAAAAAAATGGAGCAACAGTGAACAACACATAAAACACACACACACACAAAAAGTCCCTGTCCCCATAGGACTGATATTCTAATAGAGAGACAGACAAGAAATATGTAAAACACATCTTATTTTGTAACGCGATAAATATGATACATGATAAATGCTATGGGGAAAAAAATGAAGGCAGAAGTGGGACAGGAATGCTGGGTCTGAGGGGCTCTCAATAGTAGATTATCTAAATATGAATGTTCCTTTGCTTTCCTTTTCCTTCTAGTTGTTTCCCCTTTCTGGGAAAAAGAGTGTGTGTACATATTATTCCCATTGTTACTGTTATTTTTGTAAGCATCACAGGGATAGGGCCCAGTGTCTTTCAGGTTTGCCACTGTGTCACCAGCCCTTGCTACTCAGTAAGAGTGAGTGGAGAGGTTGTCAAGGCTCCTGGCATGGACACAAGCAGATCTGGGCAGAGGCAGGCTGGGTCCTGTGGCTTTGCCTGCAATACCCACGGATTGCCAGCAGGTGTCAGTAAGAGCACATGTCTGAGCAGCAGTCCTGGTGAAGGTCTGGGAAACAAGAATAGTTTTCACTTTCATGCAACAGCAAAACACTCCATCAGCATGTAAATTAGGCAGAACAGACAGCTCTGCCCAGAGCAAAGAATAAGAAAGCACAGATAACCTCCTGTGGGATTGGATACATCACCCAGCCCCCATCAGCCTGCCTTTGAGGTTTGCTGGCTTATTCAGGGCTCTGTCCGGCTGCCAGGACCAGGAAGCATTCCGAGGAGCTCAGATAAAGAGGGGTTTGTCATCTGCACACAGGGGGGCTCTCAGAGAGCCCAGATGCAGGAAGTGCAGCCGGCCTCCAGGAACCGGATAGCTACTGAGCATCTCCTCTGTATGGCCCAGCAGGGTCTTGTGTTTCTCTCGCTGTGTCTGGGGCTGGCTCGTGCTGCAAGGCCCTTGGTCATAATTCCAGCCACCCCAGACCACCTTTGAGTGACCTTGGGTGCTTTGGGGCCAGATGCCATCTGACTGCCTCCCAGTCTGGGTATCTGAGAGAAAATTCTCCATTTCCTCCACCAGGCTGGCCGGGATCTAACTAAGGCCCCTCAGTTGAAACAAGGGGTCTGGAGTCAGCCTGTGAAAAAGTTTGCTTGCCACCTGGGAACTAGCCTCCACCTCCATCCTCTACTATAGCCCAAGCTGACCATTGGCCTTGTGGGTGGGGAGGGCTAGACAGGAGTCAAGGGCAGGGAGTGGTCCGTGTTTTCCTCCATTTTAGAGATTGCCTAAAATTCTCCTCTTGGCCCCCTACCCACCGCATTCTGATTTCTCCCAGCCCCTGCCATCATCCACCTGGTCTTTCTCCCCAGGCGAGCCTGGCCAGCCTTGATTCGGAGGCTCCGCTGACCTTGGGCCTGAACCTCTCCGGCCTGGGCCGGGCCGAGCACATCCTGGAGCTGCGGCCGGCGCTGGAGGGTCTGGGGGGCCGTGTCCGCTACATCATTGCCCGTGGCAACGAGCAAGGTTTCTTCCGCATGCATCACCTCCGCGGCCTCAGCTCCCTGCAGCTGGGGCGTCGGAGACCGGGGCCTGGAACCTACCAGCTGGAGGTGGTGAGCGTGGCTGGGGCCTGGGGCACCCAGCCAGAGTGGGGGCCGGCAGGCCGGGCCTTGCGGCTAAAGGTGCAGCTGCAGCTCATGTAGTCCAGAGGCACCCATGCCTCCCACCTGGCCCCAGGCCCCTCCCGCAGCCCGCTTTCCAGACTCACCACCTCGGCACTGCCCCGCCCCTGCCTCCTTCCACAGGATGTCACTCTGTTTGCTATACCCCTTCCCCACCCCCCCGCCCCCAAGAGACCCTTGACAAGCCCTGGCGTCGATGGGCCCCAGGGTCCCTATGTGGTCCTCCTCTCCAGAGGCGGGAGATTCTAGAGCTGGGAGGGATCAATCCCTGGCGGCAGTGGCCGACCAGGTGGAACCCCAAAACTCAGGAAGAGCGAAATGCTATCCTATGACCTCAAGCTAGCCCAGCCTCTATCCGAGGGACCCCACCATTCGGTGTTTCCTAGAGACAGCTGGCAGCTGCTGTGGCCTGCCCCCTCCACTTCAACGGCCAGGGTCAAGGAGGGCCCTGGGTTTCACTGTATCTGGTCAGTCTCAGGCTTAAACTTCTGCACTGCATGGGGGCTCAGCCCTGGGGGTTGGCGGGACATGGGAACAGCTGGCTAGGGTGGGCCTAGGGCTCGTCCCTCCCAGCAGAAGGGCCCACGGGGCCCCAGCCAGAGTTGCTGACATGCAGCCATGTTCGTCCCCACGGGGAGCTGGGCTAGGGTTCTGAGGATGCTTTTCTATCAGAAGTAGAGACAACAATAAAGTTATTTTGGGTTAAGTCTGTCCCTTGGCAAGTTCTGGCAGTAAGTAGACGCTGCCCTTGGCAGGGCCGGGCAAGGCTCACGTGGCGGGGGAGCAGGAGGCCCCAGGAGGGCAGCAGCTTTGGAAAGGATGTACTTCTGCCTAGGGTTCCGAAGAGAAAGTGTGTACGGGAGAGGTGGGTGAAGACCATCCTGCACCTGGGGGTGGGGGACACCATCCCAGGTGCAGGTAGGTTCTGCCAACTTCAGACCTGGGAGTTTGGCACGAAGCCAGGCTGCAAGTGGCAACCATTGGATCCCTTGTGGGTTCACCATTACTGATAATAATGGCTCATGATCCCTGACCCCATTCTATGTACCAGGCACCATTCTAAGTACTGTACAATTACTGACCCATTCAGTCCTTGTGACTGAGTCCAAGCTCATACCACTCGCCACACGACAGGCCAGTAAATCGAGAGACGAGTTGTTGGGACAAGGACTAGCGACTTTATTCGGAAAGCCAGCAAACCGAGAAGGTGCTGGACTCGTGCCCCAAAGAACCATCTTGCCTGAGTTAGAATTCAGGCTTCTTTTATACAAAAAGGGGAGGGAGTGAAGTCAAACCAATTTCCTTGTTCTGGTCAGCTTCTGGAGGGGATGTGTTCATTTCTTCCTTCCTGCAGACATTCACAGGTGGGCCTGGCCTGGATATTTCCTGTGAGCTAAACAAAGGTATTTTAGCTTAGTGCTCATTACCTGGGAAGCAGGGTTCCTGGCCCAAGATGGGCCATTATGTATAATTTAAGCTTATAGGCAATATCCCTTTAGTGGTTAACTTGTAATAGAATATAAAAAGTTCTTCCCTATTACATCATCACTATGACCCCATGGAATCGATACTGTTTTTCTCATCCCCATTTTACAGATAGGAAAACTGAGGCTCAGAGAGGTTAAGTGACTTGGCCGAGGTGACACCAGATTACAGGTAGAAGAACCAGATTCAAAGGTGGGCAGCCATGCCAGTGTCCTGGCTCCAGGTTGCACTGGATCTATTGAATTTGATGGCTGAGCTCAGTGGATGGGATACTCACTGTGTTAACATGTAGCTTGTGCGTGTGCTGTATGTCACAAACGGCAGTGTATTTAGTCCCCACAAACTTGTATGAGGCAGGCAGTGTTATCATCTCTGCTTTACAGCGGGGAGACCGAGGCGCAGAAAGTTTATGGCATCTGCTCTGGGTACCCGCACAGTGTAGTGGGGCCTGGAAGTTCCTTTGAGTCTGCACCCTGGCCCCAGGCCCCAGTGCTCAGCACCCCAGGCTGAGAGCACAGATCCTGGGGTGGGAGGGGATCACGTGGGTTTCAACACAGGCTGGGGACTCGCACCCCACGATGAAAGGTGACAGAGACAGGAATGACGTCCCACCAATGGTTTATTTAAAAGTTACAGAGAAGCACATCCTGGGAGAGAACTGAAGCTTTGCAAAGACCCAGAGGGACACAGGCAGGTGTGTCCCTACAGGTAGGCAACTATAGTGATGGTTCTTTCCAAGAATCGTTGCCCAGGCAGGTATGACTCTGGTGCCTGGAGCAGGCACGGGGCTTGAAATAACAGAGCTCCCTTGTTCCAGCTATCTGAGGAGCAGGAGGTAGCAGGGTGACAGGGAGGGAACTGATGCAGCCTCAGGTGCGGGGACTGAGATTTGCCCTGAAGCACAGAGGGGCTGGGGCGGTCGAGGCTGCAGGGTGATAACTGTGGCATACAGAGGTCCAGCCCATCTCATGCTGGCTGATCCTAGAGAAGTGCGGGCTCATGGTCCTGCAGGAGGGACGGGAGGGGGGCTGGAGTGGAGTCGGGGGCCCTGAAGTTTTCGGTCCACACACTTGGCGTTTCATTTGAGCACTTGCCGGAGCCCCCTGGGCCGGAGCAGGGTAATGAACAGTCCTCTAGGACCCTCCCGTGTGAATCTGTGGGGCTGACCACAGAGCCAGCCCTCCGTGGTCCTGGAGGTGAGTCCTCTGACCCAGTCTGGACTGATCAGGAGCCCTCATTCCTCAGGAGTGATGAGGGGAGGAATGGTCACATGCTCAAGCGTCCTGACCTGGATTAGCTGTTGTCAGGAGGGAGGTTTTCCTCTTGCTGCTTCTGGTGGGACCACTAAACTTCGACCATGGTAGCGTGGAGGTTCCAGAGCTCAACTTCCTCACCCCAGAATGAGGGACTGTCAGAGAGAAGGCAAGAGAAATAGATAAGAGCTCCACCAATACCTTTGGAACACCTGGATCCAGCCCAGCCTGATGCCGCCCGTTGGGTGGTTATTTGAGCCAATGAGTTTCCCATTTGCTTGTATTTTCCATCTCTAGCAATTGCAGGTGTCTCGACTAAAAGAGCTGCACGTTCACTCAGCCTCCCACTCACAAGCCACTGACTCTTCTTGGGGTGCAGGCAGCTGTCAGATGCTGGCCTGCCATCCCCTCCTTTGGGGGTTGAGAAGCTCAGGGGCCCGCAGCAGGGAGGGTGGGCCCCTTAGATTTTGGGCTGGGGTCTCACCCACCTTGGAAGTTTCTCCGGGTGCCGTGGTGGGGCTTTAACTGGGTCTTCCTCCGAGCATCCAGGATCTTCATCCCAATCTGCACCCACCTGGTCCCTGGCTTCCCACACACCATCTTGTTTTTGTGGGGGAAGAAGAATCTGCAGGGATGGGGGTGTAAGCGGGGAGCAAAGTTGCGTGAGAGTCCCCACCCCCTCCCCCATGGTCCCACTCACATCACTGCAGGCAGGTTGCAGCTCCCGCTCACGTCCTGGCGATGGTAACTCTGGGCGTACCGGAGCATGGACCGTCTTGCTGGGCCGTGGTAGGCCAGGCAGCAGTCCTCAAAAGCACCTGCGACCACACAGCCGCCCACAGGCTCGCGTCTCTACGCGTGCGTGTGCGGCTGCGCATGCGCTCTTCAGGAACGCCCACAGCCTTGGGCACCCGCGAGCCCGCACGCCCGCCACAACCGTCCCACGCCCTGTGGAGGCCCGGGGACAGCCCAGACGGTAAGGAGGCCGTTCGGCTCACCTTTGGTCCTTGATAAGGGGACAGGAAGCGGGAGTTGGAGAGGGCCCCGCAGGCCCCCGCTGGGTAGGGCCCAGGACCACGAAATAAATGGGGGACCAAGGCCATTTCCATTCCTGCTCTGGGTCGGAGGGCAAGGAGGGGCTGCAGCGCCCTGAGAAGGGGAGGGGGGCGTGGTTGGAGGAGGAGGAGGTGCTGGTGCCAGAAGGTTCTGGAAGAATGAGCAGGTGGAATGAGCAGAGGATGAATTAATGTGGAGACGGTGCTGGGCCTTCAGGGTCCTCTGGGATCCGTCCCTCTGCCCACCCGTGCCTCCAGGGGCCACATCTCAGTTCTGGGAGGGCCGTGGGGAGGGCTTGGAGGCTCCCTCCATCCCCCACCTTGACCCCGAGAGCAAGGGGCGGTGGAGTCAGATGGACCCTGTGTTGCAGTGCCAGGCAGGCAGTTCCCCGGGGCTGGGGGCCCCGCTGACCTCAGGATCAAAGGGCACAGGCTGGGCCTGGCGCCTGAAATGGGCCTCTAATAGCAGGACAATGGGAACGAAGCCCAGCCCCCTCCTGGGCAAAGGGTAAGGTCTGCTGGGGGCAGGGCTAGGGCCTCTCAGACCTAATGAGGGGCAGGTGGGTGGGGCCATGGGGCTTCCACCTGCCCAGGGGCCCTGCTTGGCCAGCTACTGGGGCTCAGCTGCCTCCTCGGGCCCACCGGGATGCAGAACACAGCGGCAGAGCTGGGGGACACTGGGGGCATCCAGAATAACGTTTGGTCACCAATATCCTCAAATGCCTACGCTAGGGAGAGGAGGAGAGGAATTCCCCATTGATAACAGTAATGGTTATCAATGTTGCTGCCAGGCACTGGGCCAAGAGTTTTGCAGGAATCAGCCCATCGGATCCTCATGTCCCGTCTCTGCAACAGGAGTTTGGAGCCCCACTTTGCCGATGAGGAAACTGGGGCTCATAAACGCTGAGTAGCAACTCTCAGCCGGACCGCACAGATAGCCGGAGTAGGGGAAGCTGAGATGGAGACCCATGTTTGTTGGTCTCCCAGGTTCTGATCTCAACCCCTACCCCTGGCTCTGCAGGTTCAGGTCACTGCAGTGTGTCCCTGGGGGTAAGTGGCCCCACTCTGCACAGTCCCTGGGCTGGCTGGAGTCCAGAGGGAGGCCTTGGGTCATGGACTGTGGAGGAGCCACCCAGGGGCTCTGAAAGGAGGGGCTGAGGACCATGCACCCCTAAGGAGCTGCACAAATGCTGGGAGTTTTCGCATGCCTGCTGGGGGGAGCTGGCCACCCGAGAATGAATTCAATGGTGATGGGATGGGGGAGGCTTCTGGAGGAGGAGACAGGCACATGCTAGGGGAGGCACGAGAAGGATGGGGAGAGGGGCACTCCAGGGGGGAGGGTAGGTATTGTCTGAGACAGTACCTTGAGCGTGGACAGTGGGAGCCCAGGCACCCACGAAGCAGGCCACCAGGCAGACCAGGAGCCACGGATTCATAGTGCAGGCTGGTCCTCCTCCTCCGGCGCCTTGAGGGTTAACTAGGAAGGGGGGGTAGGTGGTTGATGAGGACCCAACATGGGCAGTGGCAGGCATGGGAGCACCCCCATCTCAAGCCAGGGCCCTCTGCAAGGGAGGCAGGTGGCATAGGATGGGGACAAGTGTGCTGGAGGGACCTGCTGCTGGTCGGAGGGGGGAGGACTCACCAAAGCCAGTGGGGTCCCTGGAGCCGGTACCTGCTGAAGTGGACCCAAGCTCTCCTGCCTGCCAGGCCAGCAGGCTTCACCCTTTATAGATGGAGCCCCGCCCTGCCGCTCCCTCCCCACCTCCTCTCCCTCTCCACCCCCTGGCTTCTCCCTCCCGCCCTGCCCTCCTCTGTTCTCCCCATTTCTTTCTAGCTCCTCTCTCCAATGTCAGGATGCACCTGTTGGAAGTTGGGTGCGAGGGGGCAAAAGGACCCAAATCAAAGAGCTGGGCAGGAAACAATGACACCTTCAACTTAGTACTCGGATGGGGGGGACGGACAGGGATTTGGCTCCTTCAGTGATGAGAGGTGGACGGGTGCAGGTGGACAGACGCAGCCTTGACCTCAACCAGCCCGCTTGAAGGCTCACGTGCCCCCTATCCCAGGCCCCTCAGCCAGCTTTCTCCCTGAAGGGTCCTTTCTCCTCCTTGTCCTGGCCCCTCTCTTGCTGCACCTCTAGGTGGATACTGGCTTCCCAGGGGCAGGACCCAGGCAGCCTAGAGCGGGGGGACAGCCTCCGCCTTTGCTCCCCACTCCCAAGCCGCCTGTTGCCATGGGGCCCGGACTTCACCGCATTTTTCTCTCCTTCGACACAATGGGATGACTTATCGTGTCACAGAAAAGCCCTGTTTTTGAGAACAGGCAAACCCATAGAAATAGAAAGTAAAATCAGTTGTTGCCATGGGCTGGGAGGAGGGGAGAATGGGGGAGGGGGTGAGGGCGAAAGGGAAGGTATGGGTTTCTTTTTGCTCTGAAATTAGATGGTGGTGATGGTCAAGGGACTCTGAGAATATAGTAAACACCACGGAATGGTACACTTTCAATGGGTGATGTCGGTGAAGATAATATTAAGATTAGAAAGGAGTTTGGGGACTTCCCTGGTGGCGCAGTGGTTAAGAGTCCACCTGCCAATGCAGGGGACACGGGTTCAATCCCTGGTCTGGGAAGATCCCACATGCCGCGGAGCAGCTGAGCCCATGCACCACAACTACTGCTCTCTAGAGTCCGCGAGCCACAACTACTGAGGCCTGCGCGCCCTAGAGCCCGTGCTCTGCAGCAAGAGAAGCCACCACAATGAGAAGCCCGTGCACCACAATGAAGAGTAGCCCCCGCTCCCCGCAACTAGGGAAAGCCCGCGCGGAGCAACGAAGACCCAACAAAAAACAAATTAATTAATTTAAAAAAAAAGAAAAGAATAGAAAGGAGTTTTATTTGAGCCAAACTGAGGACTAGACCAGAAGCCCGCTTCCCAGATTACTCTGAGAAACTGCTCTGGAGAAGCAGGGTTTTCAGGGCAGTTTTATATCTTGTCAGAACAAAGAATATTAAACAAGTCGGGGAGACATTTCTTCAAGGTTTCAGAAAAACAGACCAGCATGTACACAGCAAGTCAGTATGACCTTGGCACCTGGAAGGGAGTCTTATCATCAAAGGAGGACCAGCCGTGGCATCCCAGGAAGAGGGGTTTTAATCTTTATTTTTAACATGGACATTCTTTACTTCTGGTCAATGTGCCCTTTTCTTTAATAATTAAAGCAGACTGCAGTGTATGTTTGATAGGCCACAAACAGGCTATTTTAGTTAGCATGAAATGCAAGTTAACTCATGTATAAGCCAGAATGGCTTCCCTATATCTCAATATGTAAAAATTTCTTTTATCAGTGCAATGTATGGAACATGAATTTTCCCTAATATTACATTGAGAATAATCTCAATAAAACTGTTATTAACGACCACAACAATAAAGCAATGCTCCGGTTTTGGAAGAAAAGCGGGAGCCCCAGGTAACCACGCAGGCAGGAAGCAAAGCAAAACCCATCTGGAAGTAGTTCCTTTTTCTCCTGGGTTAGCGCGGCCCACCCGGAACAGGGGTGTGGGGATCTGGGTGGCGGGGTGGGGAGCGTCGGGGAAGGGGAAGGGGGTTCTGCAGAGAGCTCGCAGCTGATTGCTTTTAACTTTTTATTGTCCGCATCCTTAGCTATGGACCACCCTGAGTATTTATGACACTCTGTACCTCTTTCTCATCTCTCGCGCTCCACCAGGAGGCCCTGTCAGGGGCTGGGGCACGCCACCCACTCCCTGGGGTCTGGCCGGGTGGGTGGGGCTTAGCACAGGGGGCGGGGCCTGATGAAAGGCACTGGGCGCCGGGGCGGGGCTTTCTCTGTGGGGCTTAGGCCAGGCCGGGGCTTACGGGCCCCGCCCCGCCCCTCCAGAGCCGCGGAGACTCGCGGCCAGGGTAGCGGTCCTGTGCCGGCGGCAGTGGCTGCTCCCGGGGTGGGTGAGGCTGGGCCAGGACGCGGCTCCGCGTGGCTGAGGGCGTGGGGACGCGGCGTGGCGGGCCGGGGCCAGCCTCCCCGCTGCGGCCCACTGCCCCTGCCTGCCCCGCCAGCGGTCAGCGGCCAAGACGTGGCGTTACGAAACCTTGGCTGAGGACCCCCGTGAGCGAGCCCACCTCCCTGCACCTCACAGTTTGTCCCACCGGCAGACTTAACGGGGAGGAAGGGGTGAGAGGAACCAGCACGCGCGCGGGGCAGACAGGGATTGTGCGCTCTTGGACCCGGCTCAGAACCCAGGTGTCCCGGCAGTGGACAGGATGCTTAGGGACCAAAGGCTCTGGGTTGAAACCCAGAGTTTGGAGGACCGCAGTTGCTTCACGGTCAGGGCTAAATTGGGAGAGGGGAAGCCTCCATTCCTACAGCTGCTGGAGGCATTAAGGGTAAACTGCTTCCAGCAAGGGGACTCTCTTCTCCGCACGTGTGAACCGGGCACAGAGGACAGACGCTTCCTCCCGGTCACCAGCTCAGAGCATGGGGCCGTTGTGCGTGGCCTCCAGCCTGCAGCTGAGCCAGACGCAGGGGCTGACCACACCCCAAGGACTGCAGGGCAGGCTGCAGTGCCCCCGGGGTGGGGGAGGGGTGGGCAAGGGCACAGCTCAGCTCAGGGCGCCTCTAGTGGGTGCACACAGATGGCTGTACTGCAGAGTGGGGCAGCCAGTGGGCTTGGTGAGGGGAAATTCCAACCACTGCCTTTGGAGTGAGCTCCTCTGGGGAGGACTGAATACCGGCTCCCTCTCATTTCTCTGCTGGAGGAACTTCCCAGGTGCTCAACCGTTGACCCACTTTTACAGAGAAGGAGACCGAGGGTCAGAGAGGCCAAGTCGGACTTCCCTGGCGGTCCAGTGGTTAAGACTCCACACTTGCAATGCAGGGGTTGCGGGTTCGATCCCTGGTCAGGGAACTAAGATCCCACATGCCGCGCGGCACATCCAAAATGAAAAACAATAGAGAGGCCAAGTCATTCCCCCTTCTAACTTTTTATTCTTGGCCAGGAAAATCCGACTTTTATTTCCTAAATATTGTGAAGGAAAGGGGGACAGCCCCCTAATGGGGGAAGGCCATTGAGCAGAGCTCATCAGAAAGGATGCTGAGGAAGCACCACCAGCTGAAGTAGGGGTCCTCCTGCAGTTGCTTTTGCATCAGACCCCCACCCCCCCACCCCAGTGCTGCCTACCACCCTCCTGAACCTACGGTGCCTTCAGGGCCCAGCTCGGGTGGCCTCTGAGAGAAGCAGCTGGGAACCCACCCCCCAACAACTCCACATAGTGCATCTCACGGGGAGCATACCAGACCCTGGGTGCCCTGTCTGCCATGCCTGGACTCCTGTTGTACCCAGCTGCCTTTCACTCTGGTCCTGATGCAGAGTGGTTACCAGGCAACTGGAGGAAGGAGGGAAAACTGGTGGGGGTTTTTTTTAAGGATGCCTTGCAAGCCTCTGGCCTGACTTTCAGGGACTTGGTTTCTAGACTGGCCCTGTGGGACCCATTTCACTGTGTTCCCGATGTGGATGGCCCTGCTGCCTCCTGAAAGGCCGGCCTTGAGGGGCTTCCCTCCCCAGACTGACCAGCTGCCTCTGGGTTCCAGGGGACCTGGGTGGGGAACTTGGGCTACCAGCACTGGTCGTGGCCTTGGCCTCGGCCCTTGTGCTTCTCCTGCTCCTACTGGACACGTGGGGGCTGAGCCAGCTGGGGCTGGGGCAGGGGCAAGGGTGACATGGGGAGCGAGGGTGGTGAGCCCTGAGGAGAGGGTCCCATAGGGTTGTGAGTCCCTCTTTGAAGCTACTGAGCTCCACTCACAGCCTCCACACAGGTTTTCTGGGCACCTCTTAACATACCAGCCATGTGCTAAGTCCTGGGGTGACCGCAGTGAGCAAGGAGATGGGTCCCAGGCATGGAAGTTGACGGTCATGTCACTGATCCTCACCAGACACCTGTTTGGGGCCATTTGTTATCTCATTCTTTCAACAGACATGTAGCGCATGCCTGCTGTATGCCAGGCACTGGGCTGGGTACCAGGGTAAGCAGTGCAGAACAGACAGGTAGCAAATAGCGAAGCAAGGCGTGACAGGGAGACGCTGGGGATGGGTTGGGCTCCTCTAAAGAGAGTGACTTGAGGTGACAGCAAACCCTATGGGATTAATATTTATCCCCACTTGACAGGGAAAGAAACAATCAGCTGAGGTCCAGAGAGGTTAAGTTACCTGACCAAGTAAGCAGGGGGTCAGATTCCAAGTCCAGGTCTGACTCCATTCCACATATACTGCTTGGGTGCTGTATTAAGTGTGTCTTTTTTTTTTTTTTCAATGATGTATTTTATTTAACCCTATCCAAGATAATATCATTTTAACATATAATCAAATCAAAATGATTTATGAGATATTTTCCCTTTTAAGTCTTCAAAACATGGCTTACTGTACATTTCCAGTACATTTCAAGTGCTAAATAGCCACATGTGGCTGGTGTCTATATTACTGGAGAATGCATTTCCAGCCACGGGTAACAGTCAATTCGAAATTTTACATTGTTTCTTTTTCCTCTTATTTATTTATTTTTCTGTGAAAATTTTTATCAATAGGGATAATTAACAATACCAAAACGATACAAATCACCTCAAAGTATAAATTGGTGAAACAATGGTAATACACACAATGTAACATATAGCTATCCAAAAGTTGTCAAAAACTAAGATGGAAAAATGCTCATTAAACATTAACACAGATCATTAACAAATAGGTACAACAGAATCTCATATTTATTTCTTAAAGTCTAAATGGATAAAAATATGAAAATGTTTGCAGTAGTTATTACCACTAAGTGTTAAGATGAATGCTCCGAAATATTCTTGGTGTTTTCCTGTATTTTCCTAGTTTTTCCTTACAATAAACATGCGTTACTTTTGCAATCAGAAAAAAAGGGAGGGGGAGGTTTGGGAGTAAATTTGACAAATCATTTTTTGCTGTACTGAGTCCCTAGCAAAGTATTCTCCCCCAGGACTGCCACCCTCAAACCTTAGTAACTCAGCTACTAATTCAAATCACTATAGAAGTGGTGCTGTTATGAAGACTGATATTTTTGATGAGTTTTTTTCTACTTTAGCGTTAAATTCTTTAGCAGATGACACATTAGACTTACCTCATTTTGATGAGTATCTGTTTGAGAATTGTTGAATGCTTGTTAACTCTTTTTAGTTTAATATTTATTACTACTCTTGGGAAAATTTACTATGTTTTTAGGTAGTGTTTACACACTGGCCTCGTCATGAACAAAATGTAAGCTACTGAAGGTTTTACCTTTGGTTATGCCCACAAAGCATGTGATCTGTTTCACAAATTTAAATGATGAAGAATTTGTTCTCCTTGTTGGCTTCATTTTGTGTTTGTAGGAGAATGAGGATTTCAAAATGTTAAAAATGAAAAGTAGTTTATAGTTTCTGGCAGTTTGTACAGTTGGGTACATTAAATTTCTACATTTAAAATTTTAGTTACGTTGGTTCAGGAAAAACACTAGTTGATACAAACCTAAGTCATTGTATATGATACATGAACACGTGACTGTTTTGCTAATGGTTCTGTGGTCTTCCATAAGAGCCTAAGCCTGTCTCTTCTACCAGTAGAGTGGTGTAGAATGTAAGCTCCCCCTCATACAACTTGTCTCCTCTTTCTCTCTTTACAAAAGATGGCAGGAAACTTGTTACTAGAACTTTATATAATGTTAAGTGATCAAAAAAATGATCTGTAAGAGGAAAAAGTAACCTATTTTTGTGTTGATGTGCTTAGAGTTTACCTTATAAGTATCATCTTTCTCCCCCAAGACATTTATTTCTGTAACCAAAGTGGGACACCATCTAACAGTAATATTTTGGGAGAAATAGCCAGTGCATGTAAGGCTTGCATATGTTGGATTCTACTATAAATGAAACATTAATTCATTTAAACCTCAACGTTCCTATGAGCAAGGTACTCTTATCACTTTTAACAGATAAGGAAACAGCACAGAACGAGTAAGTTGTAGAGCTGGGATTGAGTAGAGTGGTTACTACAGTGCTTGAACTTAATATATGTTTTACCTCTAGCTTCATTTCCTTTTATTTTTTATTAAGACACTTTTGTTTAAAGCAGTTTTGTTTTCCCAGCAAAATTGAGGGGAAGGTGCAGAGATTCACCATATACCCCCTGCTCCCACACATGCATTGCCTTCCCCATTATCGACATGCCGCATCTCATAGGTATGTTTGTTACCATTAATGAACTGACACATCATTATCATCCAAAGCCCATAGTCTGCATTTGGGTTCACTCCTGCTGTTGTATAGTCTATGGGTTTGGACAAATGTATAATGACATGTACCCACCATTATTGTGCCATACAGAGTATTTCACTGCTTGAAAAATCCTCTGTGCTCCCAGCATGTGTTTTTTATTCTGATGTTTTGACAGCCAGGGCCTTGCTGATCAGTGGAAGTACTACCCCTCCCAGGGCTAGCAGATTCCAAAAGATAGTAAATGACTTCCTAATAAGGGCACCTTTCATATGCAAACCAGACAATCCAGAGCCCATACCTTAACCCCCTCGTCTATCAGGCTCTCACACTCAGGGCCACTATCCTCCAGCCCTGATCACCCCAGGGCCAGGTGCCAGACAACTAGGGGCAGTCTCTGTACCCCAGAGCCTGCTGGAATTATTCAAACTAGCCAGTCCTAATCCTGCTTACCCTGCCTCACTCAATCCTTCCCACAGAAATCACAATAAAGCCTCTTGCCCACATTTCCCCCTCGCTCCCTCTGCCTCCTGACTGGCCCTGGTGCTTCCCTGTGTGGCCCTGCACGGCACAGTGTGTGCCCCCTCTTCCTGGGCTCTGTGAGTAACAAAGTGCCTTTTCAGTGGCAATCGTCTCCTGATCTGTTGGCCTCACCATACCTGAATAATTATAAAACCTACAGTTTAAAACAGGTGTCAAGGGGGACTTCCCTGGCGGTCCAGTGGTTAAGACTCTGCGCTTCCAATGCAGGGGGGGGTGGGTTCGATCCCTGATTGGGAACTAAGATCCCACATGCTGTGCGGCACAGCCAAAAACTAAAATAAATAAAAATAAATAAAACAGGTGTCAAGTGATATGCAGAGAGTTGGAGACAGAGGGCAGGTAACAGATGCATCACTCCCCACATGGGGCTCACAGCTGGTGGAGATGTTCGTGGGATGCTGCAAGGCTACATGGTCAGCATTCTAGAGAAACATTCACAGGCAGGCTGTAGGGGTTCAGAGGGCACCCTATCAGGTCTCCAGAGGGAATAACTTGAATGGAGACCTGAAGACAAGCAGGTGTTAGAGGCCAGATGGAGCAGGACACCAGAGAGACCCTGCCAAGTCCAGGATGGCTGGGGACCGGAGGTGCGGGGGTTGGATAGTGGATGATGAGGTGGGAGGGGACAGGCTATTCAGGGCCTCACGTGCTGAGCTAAGAAGGGCCACCTTCATCCAGAGGGCGCTGGGGCGCTGCTGAGGGATTTAGCCAGAGGGAGGGTTGTGGTCAGGCCTGTGTCACAGCTCTGCCAAGGTCACGTGGAAGATGCACTGGAGGGGCATGAGCTCAGGCACAAGAAGACTCAACAGTCACCAGGCTGTCTTCCCAGGAGGGCTGTGGGAAAGCCTCTTTCCCAGTGCTTTGGTATTTTAGCTGTTGATGAAAGAGTTTGAGATGCCTCGTAGACTATATGTCTGTTTGGCTGTGAACTTCTGCCAACTCAAGACGTATGGCTATAAAAATGAGATGTTTTCTCTCAGGGAGGAGGGGAAAAGAATTGGTCCAGGACATGTTGGAGAATGTGGGAAGCCTTTCAAAGTCAACTACGTGAAGCAAGGATTAGGGCTTTTTGGTCTTTACGTGCATAACTTTTTTTTTTTTTTTTAATTTGGGCAGAAAAAGTGATCATTTTGTCTGTTTCTCCATCTTAGTGTTCTAAGCCTGAGAAGGTGTGGTCCACCCAAGCCCTGACTCCTGGTATTCTCTTACAGTCACGGAGGGCCGAAGTCCTAAAATCAAGGTGTCGGCAGGGCTGGTTCCTTCTGGAGGCTCTAGGGGAGAATGGGCTTCCTTGCCTTTTCCAGTTTCCAGCAGCCGCCTGCAAGCCTTGGCTCCTGGCCGCTTCCTCCATCTTCAAAGCCAGCAGTATAGCATCTTCAAATCTCTCTCTGACCTCTGCTTCTGTTATCACATCTCCTTCTCAGACCCAGACCCTCCTGCCTCCCTGTCATAAGGACCACCATGATTGACGCTGGGGCCGCTGGATAATCCAGGATCATCTCCCCTCTCCAGGCGTGATTAACTTAATCACACCTGCAAAGTCCCTTTTGCTATGTAAGGTCACATATTCCCAGGTTCTGGGGGTCAGGACGCAGACATCTTGCGGGAAGGGCATTATTTGGCCTACCACAGCACCCATGGGGTTCAACCTCCTAAGGGGGGTGGGGAACACTCCTGGGGGCAAGTGATGTGTAGACTCAGTTCTGGAAGATGGCAGGTAGGGAGGGGGATGGGGGCAGAGAGTTCCAGGTAGAGGGAACAGGGCACATAAAACGGGAGGCTCCCTGAACACCTGACCTGGATGTGACCTGAGGGCCCTTAACATCAGCACAGGAACCTGGTCGAGGGGACAGCTGCCCAAGTCTGGAGAGATATTTGGTTGTCACAGTTGGGGTGGGGAGGTGGGGGGCCAGAGACGCTTGCTGCTACACATCCTGCAATGCACGGGGTTCTGTCTCCACCAGGAAGAATCCTCTGGCCCTAACATCAGCGGGAAGCCCCACTGCGGCCACTTTCTGGCCCTGTCTCTCAGAACCCAGAGGGGCTTCTCCCCTTCTCTCCGCATGGAGGGTTTCTGCTCAGCAACCTGTGGCCTGTCTACCCCTACCCCACCTTTCTGGGGAAAAGCTGTTTCTACTTCCTCCTGACCCTTGGCCCGCCCCAGAACGGAAACCTGTGTGTGGGCTGAAGGCTCCTACCTCTGGAATGTGAGGCCCTAGGAAGGAGACAGAGCTGAGGAGTAGTGCTTTCTCCCTGCCCCGCCCCGCTCCGCATCCCCACCCCAGGCCTGACCTACTCTGACCTCTGGGTCTCTGCAGCACCGGGAAGGGAAGGGAGTCAGACGGTGTGCTAAGGACACTGCATCTGTCATTGGACGGGGAACAATCTAGTTCACCCAAGGGACACTAGACAGCAGGTGACAGGGCTCGTGACAGGAGGAGGGGTGAGTTGGGGCGGGGGTTCCCCCCTCCAGCTCCTTGTTGCCGCCACCCTACAGGGCTCAGGTCGGTGACGTCCCTCAAATACGGGCCCCTTGAGTCCGACGGGTCTTCCTTGGGTCTGGGCGGGAGTGGGTGCCCATCTCACCCGCTGAGGAGGGTAGCCCTGATGGGGTGGGGGGGACAGAGCGGGGTGGGCTCTGCCGCGACATGGTGAAACCGGGCTGGTGTCTTACTGCCGTTGGCCCTTGAGAGCAAGTTGGCTTCTGGTTCATTAGCTCAGCAGACCTTTGACACCTACTGGGTGCCAGGCTCCGTGCTGGCCGCTGGGGGTGATAAGGCCAGCAGTTCCCTCAAAGAGCCCGCAGAGGCTGGGGAGGGCAGGGCTCTCACTCTGCTGACCGCTGAACCGAGAGCCAAACCCTGTGACGGCGCCCCATCTCCCAAGGTGGCATGGGAGCAGAGTGACTGCATTTCTGGGGGAAGGGACGAGGGGGTGGGAAGAAGGGGCGGGGTGGGAGGAAGGAGGGCTGCAGTGATCTGAGTAGAGAAAGCCCCGGCTAGAGAAAGCCCCTGCGCAACTGCGCAGTGGTCCTGGGAAAAGGGGGAGGCGAGCATGTATTCAGTGGGACTTCCCTGGGGTGAGCCCAGGAAAACCCCTGCTCCTGGAGGGGAGGGCTGGTCTGGGGTGACGGCCCACCTCTCCCACCACCACTGGCTCCTGCCCCTGCTGTGGCCAGCCTCTGGGCATTTCCATGTGGCCCCTGGCTGTGTCAGAGCCCCTGAGGTATGGCTCTCCGTCCACCCACTGGAGCCCCAGGGCTGCTCCATCCACCAGAGAATGCGGTACCCAAACCCCAGAATCCCCTTGACCTATGGAAGACTGGGCGGTGCCTGTGTGACGAGGGCCACCTGAGCTCCCCCGCCCACACCCAGTGGGCTGTGGCAGAATTACATGCTCCCCCAGTGTTATCAGCTGGATTGTGTCCCCCTCCCCCAAATTCATATGTTGAAGCTTTAGCCCCCAGGACGTCAGAATATGACTGTCTTTGCATTTAGGGTCTTTAAAGAGGTCTTGGAGTTAAAAATGAGGACAGGGTGGGCCCTAATCCAATATGACTGGTGTCCTTATAAAATGGGGAAATTAGGACACAGACAGACGCACAGAGGGAAGACCACGTGAGGACACAGGGAGAAGACGGCCGTCTGCAAGCCAAGGAGAAAGGCTTCAGAATGAAACCAACCTTGACCCTGGACTTCTCGCCTCCAGAACTGTGAGGAAATGTGTTTCTGTTGCTTAAGCCCCCAGCCTGTGCTTTCTTTTGGCAGCCCTAGTGACCTCACACACCCAGGATGCACCTGAGGAAGGCGGCAGCCCATTGGGTGCCTAGGGATGTGTGTGGGGGAACGAAGATGAAGATGGACCCTCTCTCCATGGCCTCGGTTTCCTCCTTCTCCCGTGTGAACCTGAAGCCATCACTTTAACTGCACCACTGAGGATGCCCACTTCCCTCCACCCTCGAGCATCTTAAGCCGCTGGACCCTGGCTGGATGGAGGAGTGGAAATAACACCCCACAGACGCTACCACGAACCCAAGACCCTCCACCCCAGCTGGGTTCTCCTTCCCCAGAGTGGTCCATGAAAACTATCCCCCGGCCCCTCCCCTCTCCCCAGCTCCCACGCCCACCCCCGAGTTATCTGCGTCCTGCTCAGTCCTTCCCCCTGCCCACCCAACAGTACCCAACTCACAGGCTTATGGTGAGGATTAAACTGCGCCCCCACAGTGCTCAGCCCACGCCTGAGAGGCACTCTTACTCCACGTGGTCGCGGGGCTCCTGCCCATCATTTCTAGAGGATGCGCAATTCCCCAAGCCAGCTGCGTCGCTGGGCGTCTAGATCACTGCCAACCTTTTACTCATTGAAAGGAGTTCCCCGGTAGCCTAGTGGTTAGGAATCTGGGCTTTCACTGCCGTGGCCTGGGTTCAATCCCTACTCATTAAAGGCTGTAAGAATAGCCCTTCCACTGGGGGCTCAGGACACTTTTCAGTGGTTTAACCAAAGGGTGAGACTATGAGACTATGACCCCCGTAAGATGCTGGGTAAGTATCTTCCAAAGGTTTTGGAATTTTCTGATTATCACGGCCACCACCCTGAGGAAAGCCAGTGTCCGGGGGTCCCGGCAGCCCTGGAATGATCTTCTTAACCAGCCCGCACCCGAGGGCCACTCTGAGGTTTGTTGACTCTCTCTCCCCCCCGTGAAATGTCTGTTTCTGATCTTTGCTCCTTGGGTTCTTATCAATTCGCGTGAGCTTTTAATAGCTGATAACACACCTGGCTTTTCCTTTGGCGCAACTTGCTCGTAACTATGCACGATCAGAGGTTAGCACGCGTGGAGCACTCCGAGATGTGCCACCGGCTGTGCTTTTGGACCTTTCGTCTGGGGAGCTGGGTGGTTTGAGGGTTTCCTGCTACATGGAATGTGGGAGTTGCCAGGGTGGGGCAGAGGGCCGTAATGGGAACACCCACACCTGGTTGCACTTGCTCCATCATATCAGGACAGGTGGGAGGCACCCTGGCAAATCCACGGGCCCCTGGCCTGCTTCCCATGGGAGGCTGGACGAGGAACAGGGCTGGAGAATGGTCACAGCCAGTTGAGCCAACGACTGAGAGGCACGCAGCCTCCATCTCATTTACAAAGAAAAGCTTTGGGAAAACAGCCTGGCAGTTCCTCAAAAAGTTAAAGTTATTTTGTCATCCAGCCACTCCACTCCTAGGTATCCACCCAAGAGAAATGAAAACATATGTTCACACAAACACTTGTCCAGAAACGTTCACAGCAGCATGATTCACTAAAGCCAAAAGTTGGAAACAGCCCAGAAAACGTCCACTGATGGATGAATGGATCAACAAAATGTGGTCCATCCACACAGTGGAATACTACACAGTCCTAAAAATGAATGAGGTACTAAATCACACTACAGCACAGACGAACTTTGAAGACATGATGCTCAGGGAAAGAAGCCAGGCACAATAGGCCACATATTGTATGATTCCATTTACGTGAAGTGATCAGAAAAGGAAAATCCATGGAGTCAGAAAGTAGATTAATGGTTGCCAGGGGCTAGGGGAAGGGCTGCTAATGGGCATGGGGTTCCTTCTTGGAGTGATGAAAATGTGCTGGAATGAGATAGTGTGAATATACTAGAAACCACTGAATTTCTGCTTAATTTTTTTTTTTTTTTTTTTAAGAAGCACTGCAAAAAGCCCAGCAGAGACATGTAAAACATTTAGAGACAGAGCAAGAAGGAGAACCTGTATGGCATGAAAAAGAACAGTTGGATTTTTTTAAAAAACCCAGAAATCTTAAAAATGGAAAAAAAAAAAAAAGTGACACAGCGGTTACTACCTGGTCACTGGCAGAAATGAGGAGGGTGACGTAATGGTGGAAGTGAAAGTGATCATCGTCAATAACACAGTGACCCTCAGAATCAAAGCTGTTGGGCCTGTTCTAACCTTTGACCCAGTGGGAGATAAAATGCCACTGCTGTTCTTGCCGGAAGGTCACCCGAGTGGAAGGGGCATGGGTCAGATCCAGAAAGGTAATTCTGGAAACCAACACTTGCCACGCTCACTCAGGCCAGTGACCCATGTGATCTCATGCTGGGGCATTTGGGGACCTCGCTTCTCAGATGAGTTGGGGAGCCCTTCCTGCTCTCCCAGGCACTAAGCACAGAATTTCCTTTATGGGCCTGCGCCACAACGGTTGTCCTAGGCATCATCTGCTCTGCTTGGGGCCTGCTCTACGTGTGTCCCTGGTGCCCCCTGTTTTTTACCAATAAGCACACGGAGGCTCGGGGAGGTTATCAGCACAGCAGTTCCTGGACGAAAGCCCTGTGTTTCTGTGCCCGCTCCAGGGCCAGGCTCTTCGGATGAGAAATGTGTACAAGCAGGAAGCACGGGGGACCCACACCCGAAGGAGCCAGCGCCCGTGCCTACCCACTCTTCCAACACTGAAGTAATCAGGGCCGTGAGCTCCAAAGGGTTGCCCACCCAAAAATAAACTCAACCGTCCAGGGAAAAGTCAATACAGCTTTCTGGTTTTCTAAATAACTCACCTATTCAGCACTTGCGATGGAATCAGGTTGAAGTTGGGCCCCAAAGAGCTCAAGTGCCGGAAGGTTCTTTGGGCTCGACCAGGCTGCCCGGCTTCTGTCCTCAGGATGGGTGCTCTGCTTCAATGCCTCGGCTCTGTTTGGGGGCTGACCAGTGAACGGCACCCCTGACATTTAAACCTATTGTTTTTGGCCGTGCTGTGCAGCCTGCGGGATCTCAGCTCCCCCACCAGGGATTGAAACTGTGCCCCCTGCAGTAGAAGCGCTGAGTCCTAACCACTGGACCGCCAGGAAGTTCCCTAAACCCATTTCTTATGTCCCCAAGATACCTCCCCACACACATTTGGAGCCCTGTAAGTGGTCGAGATGTCATGGCTTCCCCATCGCTGTGCCTGATGACTCGGGCCACCACCTTCTCCACACGTGACTGTCACTAAGTCCCAGAGATCCCACCTCTAAGACATCTGGAATCCTCCTCCTCTCCATATCCCGCCCCATGCCTGCTTTGACAGCTCTCCCGAGGGGTTTTCTTGACAGCCTTCCTCTTTTGAAGAGTGCACACCCCGCTTGCCTCTGGGTCCCTTCCTTCTAACAAATAAGCAAAGAATCATGTTAAGTGTCTCATTTAAAATTCTCTTTGGCTGAAAGACAAATTCTTTTAGGTGCCCACTGCCTATGGCAGGAATATCAGGGTCCTGTGGCTGCTACAGTAAATGACCACCACCTTGGTGGCTTAAAACAAGACACATTTATTATCTTACAGTCCTGGAGGTCAGAAGTCCAAAGTTAAGTCTTACCAGGCTAAAATCAAGGTACTGGCGGGTCTGCGGTCCTTCTGGAGGTGCTAGGAGAGAATCTGTTTCCCTGCCTTTCCTGGCCTCTAGAGGCTGTCTGCATTCCTTGGCTCATGGCCACTTCCTCCATCTTCAAAGACGTCAATGGCATCACTGCTTATAGTACTGTTGCATCTCCTTCTCTGCCCCTCCTGCCTCCCTCTGATAAGGACCCTTGTGATGACACTGGTCTCATACAGATAATCCAGGGTCACCTGCCCATCTCCAGATCCTTAATCCCATCTGCAAAGTCCCTCTTGCCAGGTCAGGGAACATCTTCACAGGTCCAGGAGACCAGGACATGGACCGCTTGTGGGGCGGTTATTCTGCCCACCACAGCAAGACCAACCTACTTTTTCTGAAAAGGGCCCCAGGGTAAATATTTTAGGCTTTGTGGGCCATCTGATCTCTGTTGCCAAGATTGGCTACACAATTTATAGAGCCTGGTGCAAGATAGAGACATGGGGCTCCTCATTCATAGATTAAGAATTTCAGAACAGTGACAGTAGAAGTGCAGGGCCCTGTGTCACTGCATCGTTTACGTGGCCAGAAAGCGGGCCCTGCCTGAGCAAGTCCACCTCTGCTCCTGTGGCCTGAAAGCAGCCACCAGCAACACGTGGACGACAGGTGCAGCCGTGTTACCATCAAACTTGATGGATGCTGAAACTGCACTTCATGTAATTTTCCCATGTCACAAAATGCTATTCTTCTTTTGGTTTTTTCCAGCCATTTAAAAATGTAGGGACTTCCCGGGTGGCACAGTGGTTAAGAATCTGCCTGCCAATGCAGGGGACACGGGTTTGATACCTGGTCAGGGAAGATCCCATATGCCGCAGAGCAACTAAGCCCCTGCACCACAACTACTGAGCCTGTGGTCTAGAGCCTGTGAGCCACAACTACTGAGCCCTCATGCCACAACTACTGAAGCCCGCACGCCTAGAGCCCGTGCTCTGCAACAAGAGAAGCCACCGCAATGAGAAACACGCCCACCACAACAAAGAGTAGCCCCTGCTCTCCGCATCTAGAAAAAGCCTGGGTGCGGCAACAAAGACCCAACGCAGCCAAAAATAAATAAATAAAATAAACAAATTTATTAAAAAAATAATAATTAAAAAAAATGTAAAAATCGTTTGTAGCTCACAGGCTGTACAAAAAAAAAGGCGTGGGTGGAATCGGGCTGTAGTCTGCCGGCTCCTGGTCTGATGGATAAAATCCCACCTTCCATGCCTGACTCTCTAGGGCCCTTTGCAGCTGGAGACAGACACCTCTCCAGTCCCATCTCACCGTCGTCCTTCCTCATAACCTGCACTTGGCGTGTCCCACCGCTCCCTGCTCCCGAACCACGCTCGGGAACAAAAGCTGTGCCTCTGGTCTGGCTGGTCCCTCTATCTGGAAGCCCCACTTCCCACATCCTCTGGCTGGTAGACCCTTGCTCCTGCTGTCCTCTGGCCCAGACGCTGCCCTCATGAGAGGTGGTGCTCTGTGCCTGGCCCTCGTCACACTAACTGGGTTTATGTGTCTACATGTCCTCTTCTCCCTTGCAGCAGTGATGTGCTCAAGAGCAGGAACCCAAGCTGAGTCATCGTTCTGTCTCCTGATCTCACGGACCCTCAGAGCATGTGCTTAGAGAGAAAACAAGGATAACCTGGGGACTTCCTTGGAAGTCTGGTGGTTAGGACTCGGCACTCAGTGCTTTTACTGCCAAGGGCTGAAATTCGTTCCCTGGTTGGGGAACTAGGATCCCACAAGCTGCGCAGCGCGGCAAAAGAAAAAAAAAAAAAAAAAAAAAGATTGATTAAACTAATAAATGGGGGGAAGAAGAGCTAAGTCTTTCATGCAGAAGAATTCCATATAACTTAAGTAGATATCCACCCTTGAGGAGGGGAACAGACATCTCCACTCTCCGTGTGGGCTGCACATAGTGACTACCTTCCAAAGGAAAGGGGGGAAAAGTGACTTTATAGTGGAGAAACCTGACAAATACTAACTCTGCCAGGTGATGAAAGCCAATATCAACATGCATAAATAAAGTTGATAGTATGTATCCTTGATATGATGTAAGAAGGATGGCACTTTACCTCTTTGGTCTTCCTCCCCCAAACCCATCATCCCAGTATTACCATGAGAAAAATACCAGACAAATGCCAATATAGGGACATCCTACCAAATATTTGACCAGCCCTTCTCAGAACCATCAAGACCATCAAAAACAAGGAAAGTTGGAGAACCTGCCAAAGCCGAGAGGAGCTTAAAGAGACAGGACAACTAAGAGAACAGATTTTGGGACTTCCCTGGTGGTCCAGCAGTTAAGACTCCGCACTCCCAATGCAGGCGGTCCGGGTTCAATCCCTGGTCAGGGAACTAGATCCCGCATGCTGCAAGCTGCAACGAAGATCCCACGTGCCGCAACTCAGACCCAGTGCAGCCAGAAAAATAAATATTTTTTTTTTAAAAAAAGGGATTTTTTTTTTTTTTTTTGGCCGCACCATGCGGTATGTGGGGTTTTAGTTCCCCGACCAGGGATCAAACCCATGCCCCCTGCAGTGGAAGCCCGGATTCTTAACCACTGGACCTCCAGGGAAGTCCCAAGAATAGATCTTAAAAAGTTCTCATCACAAGGGAAAAAAAAATTGTAACTATGTGTGGTGATGGAGGTTAATCATTAACCAAACTTATTGTGATCATTTTGCAATATATACATGTATCAAATCATTATGTTGTATGCATAAAACTAATGCAATGTTGTATGTCAATTATATCTCTTTTTAGAGAGAGAAGACAACTAAATGTAATGTGGTATCCTAGATGAGATTCTGGAAGAGAAAAAGGACATTAAGTAAAAACAAAGGAAATCTAAACAAACATGAACTGTGGTTGACAATAATGTGTCGATATTG
Source organism: Balaenoptera musculus (assembly GCF_009873245.2). Classification (NCBI taxonomy): domain Eukaryota; kingdom Metazoa; phylum Chordata; class Mammalia; order Artiodactyla; family Balaenopteridae; genus Balaenoptera; species Balaenoptera musculus. The sequence goes on from NC_045787.1 coordinate 165,308,639, forward strand.
GTTCATTAAGTGTAACAAATGTATCATACTAATGAAAGATGTTACAAATAGGGGAAACTGGGTATGGGGAAAATGGCAACCCTGTATCTTCTATGCAATATTTCTGCAAATCTGAAATTCTTCTAAGAAATAAAGTCTATTAATGATAGCAAGGATAAAGCACAGATGGATGAATGAAAGACTACATTATTCATCATGGTGACAGTGACTATAGCTGCCCTCTCACAGAGCTATTGTAAGGACTCCATAGAACCCACACAAAGCATTTAGCACACAGTACAAGCTCAACTCAGAGCACTGTACTCGTCGACATTCTACTAAATCTATGCCATCCACTCTGGGAGCCACGAGCTCTAGGTGACCAAATTTAAATTAAGTAAAAGTTAAGTACATTAAAAACTCAGTTCTTCAGTGCCACCAGCCACATGTCAAGGGCCCAAAAGCCACATGGAGCTAGTGGCTATTAAATTAGGCAGTGCTGATAAAACAAAACAAAACAAAAAACAAAAAAAACAAACAAAAAAACATGCCCATCATCACAGAGAGTTCTATTGGACAAACACTGCACAAAACAATAAATGGCATAATTACTGGTTCAGTGTTCTTGACTCCTTGGGGTCCTTCTGCAAATCCTATCTTCTCAACCTTCCTGACAGCCCTCTTTCAAAGTGCAACCTCCATGCCCCCCACCCTTGCCCTATGTCCAATTTACTTTTCAGTCTTACCACTTTTCACCACTTGGTGTGGAATCCACTTGATTTCTTTCCTGCCTCCCCATCTAGCTCTGCATGGTCCGATGCGGTAGCCGCTATCAGTTGTGGCTGCTGAGCCCTTGAAACGTAGCCAGTCTAACTTCAGATGGGCTGTGAGTGTAAAAGACATACCAGATTTCAAAGGCATGAAAAAAAAAGAGAATGTAAAAAGATCTCATACCTTTTTATATTGGTTACACGCTGAAATAACATTTTGGACATAAATTGGGTTAAATAAAACACATGATTAAAATTAACATCACCTCTTTCTCTCTCTCTCTCTTTTTTTTTTTTTTCCTTTAGTATGGCTACGAGAAATTTTAAATTATGCACGTGGGTAACATTTGTGGTTCGCTTACATTTGTCATGACAGCGCCAGTCTAGAATGTCAGCCAAATAGAGGCAGGTATTTTTGTCCACTGTCCATACAGTGACTAGCACATAGTAGGCGCTCAATTAAATTTTAATGAATGGATGTTAGGCAGAGCCTCTGGAAACCCGCTAGCTCTAATAATCAACACTGATGGAATACTGATCACGTCCCAGGCCCCACCTCCTCACTACACCTGATAAGGAAACTGAGGCCTGCCGAGGTGACGTCAGCCCATGCCCAACGACACGTAGTGCAGAAACGTCGGGGCCGGGATTCGAACCCGGGTCCTCTCCCCACAGCCCTGGCGCGCTTACCATTCCTACCTCGCAGGGTGGTGACGGCGGCCGCGGCGGCGGCGAGACAGACAGGCGCGAGACCCACAGCATGCCCTCGACAAGGGGCATGGCTCTTCGGCCACCGCCTTCCATCGGCCTCCGTGGGCCAGGCCCCAGCCTGCCCCCTCCGCGGCCATCGATGGCCACCCGCGTCTCTGCCTGCAGCCGAGCCCTTCGCAGGCGGCGCCAGACGGAAGTCCCGCCCCCGCCGCGCGCCCCGGGTCGCCGCGACAGCAACGCGGGCCAATGAGGAGCGCGCCGTGGCGGACGCCGGCCAATGGGCGCGCGCGCCGGGGGGGCGTGTCCGGGCCGTGGGCCGGAGCGGGTCGTGCGCGCTGAGGAGGAGCCGCCGCTGCCGTCGCCGTCGCCGCCGCTGCCGCCACCGCTACTGAGGCCGAGCGGAGCCGTTAGCGCCGCGTCGCCGCCGCCCGCCCGCCCCGGAGCAGACCCGGGCCCGCCCGCCCGCTTCCAGGTGAGGCGGGGGCCTTTGGCGGCGCCCGACGGAGTAGGCCGCGGCAGGCCTGAGCTCGCCTGGCCGGGCCGCGGGCGCTCGCGGGCCTGCACCGGTCGAGGCCCAGGCCGCGCCGGGCCGGGAGGGGACGCGCGCGGGCCTGGGCGAGCGGGCTGGGGCCGGCCGGTGTGGGCGCCGGCGACAGGCCCCGGGCCGGATTCCTCGGCCGCCGTGAGGGCCGGGATAGGGGGGCACGGCGTGGGCACGCGCCTGGCGGCCGGGTTCTGAGGCCGGGCCCGAGTAGCCTTGCAGGCCGGGTATCCGGGGGCGGGAGAGCGAAGCCAGAGGCGAGGGAGTGGGGTGGGCGTCTTCCGCGCGCAGAGGTCACGGCCCACGGGCTCGCTCCCCCGGGAAATCCTACACATTCTTTTGTGGTCGTTGTCAGAGGACCGCGGCCGATCTGAGGTCCTCCTAGAAGTGTGCAAACCCTTCAGTATGTATGAGAGTCCTAGAAAAAAAATATATTTTTTGAACGCCATCTCTAACAAACAATTTTTGGGGCGTGGGACGTTTGGATTTGCAAAGTGTGTGTGTGTGTGTGTGTGTGTGTGTGTGTGTTGAAAACACAAACTGCACGCAATTGAACAATGGGGGATGGATGCTCTTCCTTTTCCGGCATCCTTTGCTGCTAGGCTTATTAAAATGGGTTCTAATACCTACCGTGTGTAGGGCAGGTGGGGAAGGACTTGTGCAGGTGCTGTCCCTGGAGGAATAGAGCACACACTCCCCCTTACTGCAAGTATTCATGGGGGATCCGGATAGCCAATGCTCCAGAAGTGGGACGATGGGGAGGAGGATTCACTAGAGAAGGGTTTCTCCGCCTTGGCACTACTGACATTTTGGGTCTGATCATTCTTGGTTTGGGGTGGGGGGAGCTGTCCTGTGTATTGTAGGATGTTGGGTATCATCCCTGACCTCTACCCGCTAGACGCCAGCAGCGTCCTCATCCCCCAGTTGTGAAGATCAAAAATATCTGCAGACATTGCCCAAAGTATCACACACATACGCACTCACACGTGTGAGAACCACCACTGGACTAAATGATCTTCCACTAAAAGGTCCCCTAGCCCCATCTCTGATGCCTTGGAATCCAGTGCTCCCGAGACGTTGAACAAACTCAATTGTGGGAGCCTTAGTTTTCTTATCTGTAAAATGGGATGGATGAGAATATTGCCGTGCAGATTTAAGGGTGTGGGAAGCCCCTTGCATTGTGCGTGACCTGTGCTTGGTAGACACTGAATTTATAATGTTATAAGTAGTCGACAGTAATATTTAGTGGGGATTTACTGTGTGCTTTCTACTCACAGATGTTTATCTCCAGCCTTTGAGGTAGGTGCTGTATGTTGTAATTTCCATTTTAGGGACAAAGAAACTGAGGTTTCGATGGGTCACTTAATGAGACCACTCTCACACAGGAAAGTGGCTGATGGCAGGATTTGAACTCAGGCCCTCTGACTCAGAGTCCTTACTCTTAACTACTGGGCTTTACTGTTCTTATAATCCCAGGGCCTGGGGGACCCCGAGAGACATTCCATTCAATTGTCATTGAGCACTTTCAGTGTGCAAACCTCTGTGCTGGGATCTGTTATAAAATTATGCGACTTCAAGGCCCATGAAGAAGCCAAGATATAAGAACATCTCAAAATGTGGAAATAAATCACGTTTATGTGGAAGCACTTGGTTTTGAGGAGGCGGAGTTTCAGGTTGGATGTGTTCAATCTGAGGTCATGGGGCAGCAAGTGGAAAATGAGAGGAGAATTATGAAAATACCATCTTCCTAATGCCTTGCTTTTGCCTCTCTCACTCCCGCCTCCCATCTCTATCATCTTTCCACACTCCAGCAAGAGCTGTCTTTTTTAAATGCAGATCTGATTATGTTACTCCCAATTAAGAGTCTTTGGGTGGAAAAAAATTAATTTTTTAACCTTTTTAGGTGGCTTAAAAGCTAAAGTTTGGGATCCCAGGTCTTGCACTTTCTAACGCTCCCCTCCTTTCTGAGTTCACCTGCACGTAGGCCGTAAACTCTGACACCCTCTGCCTGTTGCCCCCACTGCCTGGAATGCCATTTTCCTCCACCTAGAGATCTCTTTCTCATGCTGTGTGGCCCAGGTCAGAGCTCACTCACCATTTGAAGCCTCCCTTGACTGCCACTCTTTCTCTACCCACGCTGGAGTCAACTGTTACCTCGCCTGTGTCCCCATCTCATTCAATGGAATCAAATTAAATGCTGAATGGTGAAAGAAGTGCAGTTACCTCCTTTCACCCCTAGGTGGCAGTAGTGAAGCAGCGAGGCCGACCTGAGATTTTGGGTCAGGGGAAGACCAGAGGAAACCAGCCTAGGGAAGGGAAGTTAGGCTTGCTTCCCGCCTTTAACCAACTCTCTCCGCTCAGCTACTGTGTCCCAGGTCCTGTGCTAGGCTCTGGGGAGGCGCTGGTGATTGCGATGTGTGCATAGATCGTTTTAGCCCACTCTGTTGAGTGTGGTGATTGTTATGCGCTGGCTGATGGAAGCACAGAAACTGTTAACCTAGTCTTGGTGGGCAAAGGAGATCACAGAATGCTTCCCAGAGGAGGTGAAGCGTGAGGGGAGGAGTTAGCCAGGCCAAGACTGCGGGGAAGGGCTTGGCAGGAGACAGGGACAGCACCCGCAAAGGCACGGAGGCGGGAACATCTAGGTTGGTTCAGGGAACCACATGGGGTCTGGTGTCTCAGAGGTAAGAAAGGTGAAGTCAGGGGCGGCAAGAGGACTCGCACAGCTGGTGTGCAGACGGCTTGGCTGTTGGCCTGTAGGCCAGGCCAAGGGTGTCTGTTGGGCAGTTTCAGTCCACAAAGTGAAGGGGTCAGTTTTGCACGCTGGAGGGGGCTATTGCTGAAGGCCAGCAAACCATTGAGGAGGTGATTACTTTCCCATAAAGCAGAAAAGTCGCTAACATGGCCCAGGGCTGTAGTGGTCGGGAGAGAGAGGGGGTGGGTTTGAGACACGGTTAGGGGGTAAAGGACACAGGTCTCAGTGGGTGTTTAGCTGTGGGACGTGAGCTAGAGAAAACATGGGTGGATGATTCTGGGTCCCTGCCTGAGTGCCTGGCAGACGGACACGGTCATTAAGAGAAACAGAGAAGGCAGGAGAAGGAGCAGTTTAGAATGTAGACGTGGACAAAACAGCACATCACTCGAGGAGGGTGCGCGTACGTGGATATACAGACAGGAAGTGGGAAGGTGGCAGAAGGTGCTGTCCGTGTCCATATGTGTTGACGGGACTCGCTTATATGATCGCCGTCCATCCTCACTTGACCCGGGGCCTTGCGTGTACTGGCCAAGTCAGTGAGCACAGTTCTATAGACTGAGCACACGTAACCTTACCGCTTGCTTGTTGTTGTGGGGAACGGGGAGAAGTGGAAGAAATTGCCTCCTCGAGGAATTTACACCCTGAATTGGGGAGAAAAGACATAGATGTGTGAGATTAAAGTAATGAAAGGAGGAAGCCACGGGTGGTGACAGCATCGAGACTACTGAAAGAAATGATTGTCCGTTGCTTGGGTTTTGTTCTTGACGAAAGAGCCGGTGTCCAAACTGGTCGCTGTGACCAGAGAGGTGTAGGCAACAGTTTCCAGGTGCGGCCAGCAGCCCGAGTGAGTAAGAAACGAGGCGAGTGCAAACAGGTCCGGAAGCCTGAGGGGACCAGTTTGGGCAGGCAAAGGGTCAAGAAGGTGGACTTGGAGATAAATCTAGAAAAGTATGCCACGGTCAGGTGGTAGAGGGTTTCTGGGCACAGTCAAGAGGTGAGCTCAGAAGATCGCTTTTCTGAGTGAGAGGTAAGGATGGACAGACCAGTCAAAGGCTTTTGCGGAACTGAGATGGTCTCGTACTGGCCTGAATTTGAGGGTCGGGACTGGGACTGCTTCTTTATCTTATACGCACACTGCCTTGCTCGTGCTGGCACGTGGTCGCACTCCGTGTGTGCTGGGCGAAGGAAGAGTTAGAAAGAAGCTCAGAAGTGACTGGCTCCAGCTACCCGTCAGACAGACATTCATGCCAGAGGAAAGATTTACAGGAGAGGGAACAGTCCAGAGCAATCCAGTCACCACGAACAGAAATGGGGAGACAGAAGGAACAGGAGTGATCTGGAGGGAGAAGACCAAATGACTCGCGGTTTGAAATAATCGTGTGACGGGGAGACCAGTTAGGAGTCAGTCTAGGCAAGAGGTGACAGGGACCTGAACAAGGATGATGGCATTGAGATGGGGGGAGAGTGAGACATCTCAGATGTAAAACTGGCAGAACTTGGTGCTTAGGTTTGGGGGATGGACAGAGGTGGCCTGGGGGACAAGTGTGTGCGTGTGACACCAAATGAAGTAATTCGGGGGAGGAGGAGGTTTGAAGAGGGGAGCGAGGACCGGCGGAGAGGAGATGAGGGTGTTTGCAGCTGAGGGTGGGGAGGGCAGGGAGACACGCGCTCACCTTCATTTTGTTAATAAAGTAAGAGTAGGGGGACAAGACTTGAATAAGGTTCATATCTTTGGTGAACAGATAAGGAGGCCCGCTGATTCGTCCAAGGTTATGTGTGCGACTGATGAGTGATTGAGCAGGACTACCAACGAGATCTTCCACGTTCCGTGGGGCGCTGCGCTCGTGGGCCCAGGCTGGTAGAATCGCATGTGGCTTCCGTGGAACCCAGGCCCATTAGAAATGACCTCAAAGGTGTGGATCGGTTCCAGGGTCCCAAGGGGAAAGGGTCAAAGTGTTCCTTAGTAAACCTGAGGTGAGTGGTGAGGTGGGCACTCACCAAGTGTCGGGAAGCGTGCTGAGAGCTGCAGAGCAGTGGGTAACACCCCAGTTTGCAGGCAAGGAAACGGAAGCTCAGGGAAAGGAAGTGACGTCCCCACAATGGTTCGGCTGATTAGCAGTAGGGTTAGTGTTGGAACTCAGGTCTGTCAAAGCCTGTGGGTTTTTCCCGCTGTGCCATGTTGCTTTGCAGTTCCCTGTGAGAGCCCTGGAGGGCCCTTGACCAGACAGAAAGAAGCCAGGACTCCTAACAGGGCTCTGGGTCTGATCAGGTCCCCTTGGGACCCATGGGGCACTTTGACTGGGCCAGACACCGGGCTGCACCTGATGGGCACCTGCTCTGCCCCTCCCCTGGGCTTCTCAGGCTGGCAGGCGTGGAGTTGCTGTGACTTAGATGAGCTGCCCCCACTGGGCAGCTTTCCCCTCTGTGGGCAGTGGGAAGGGACAGGTAAGGAAACGTGGACCAAGTCGACCTGAATGAGCCCTCACCTTGCATAGCAGTTATAATTGGGTCAGGTGATACCTTCAGTTTTTTTCTGGCACCACAGCGTTTCTTGGGTGACCTTGCATTCCTAAGACTTTCACCTTGAAGAACTCAGGACTATACATCTGGAAAGGACTGCAGAAATAATTGAGTCCAAGCCCTGTTGTATGATGTGTGAAGTGTCAGGGTTGAGCCTGAGGTTATATTTGACTGTTCTAGTTTTGTTCGGGCCCAAGTAGTTTAGAAAGCCTGCTCTGTGACTATAAAATGAGACAGATTCTCATGGGTGCCTGATGGAATCCGGTCTTGCTCCTTTACATATGTACCATCTACACATGTTTTTGTGTCGTTTATATTTATATATATACACACACACGTACACGCACATATATGTTGTATCTGTTCCTTACATACATAGTAGGTATACTACTGATGTGAACATCTCTGAAGTCACACAGACAACCAGGATTCTTTAAAATAGTGCAGTAGGGCTGAAAACCCTCAGAGATCATCCTAACAGGACTTCTGCATGGTATATCTGTTACCAGAAACATTTCCAAATCAGCAGGAATTGCTTTGCTAAACTAAGTTTCCCTTTTGCTCCCTGCAATTGACTTTGATTCTGTGGGTTGGGATGGGATGGGATGATTCTAAAAAAGTTATATACTAAGTGTATTAATAGACTGTCAGTACAATTTCCAGCCACCCTTCTTTAATGTAAAAGAATGCACCAAATACACATGATTCCCAGGTGAGTCTGAGACTCTGTTTCCGTCCCCCTCTCCTGTGTGTGCCTGCATGGTGCACCTACATTTTGCCAGGTACCTTGGGTTTACCTGGGGACCCTTGGCGACAGTGATGAAGCCTTGGGCCTCGAGGCTTTCGCCAATGCTGTGGGTGAAAAGCAACTAATTACGAGTTGGAGTGATTCATGCAGTAATAAAGGTTCACGCCAGTGGTATGCGAGCACTGAGAACTAGAGCAACCAAGCGTCCTGGGAGACTCTTTAAAGACAAGTGAGGAGGTGGTGGAGACGGAGGGCAGTCCCTGCCAAGGGAGCAGCCGTAACAAAGGCACAGGAAGATGAAGGTCTGCGGCGTGCTGGGGGAGCTCAAGTGAGGGGAGAAGGGGTCAAGCAGGGGCCATCGCTAAGGGCCTGGTGTTTCATCCCTGAAAGACTGCTCTGTAGCCACAGCTCAAGGCCTGGCCCTGCCACTGATTAATAGTGTGATGACTGCCCCGAGCAGAGTCATGTAACCTCTGGGCCTCAGCAGGTGGTGACCCCACTGACAGGGAGAGCCGGGGGAGGGGCTAGCTTGATGGGGCTGAGTGCGGTGACCTGGAGGAGTCCACAGGACTGCCCCGCGGAGAGACACGCTGAGCGAGAGGTGGCCAGAGGTGGCCGTGACTGGGAGTCATTGATTGTCAGGCAGGTGCCAAGGGCAGGTTGTAGTTGGTACTTGTGGGAACAGAGCTGGTTTGGCCCTGGATCAGATATGCAGATTTGGAAAGGGGCCTGGATGGCAGGGTGGCACTGAAGCACCGAGAAACTGTGCTCTTGGTGTTTGGGTTCTTCATTGTTGCCAGTTGACCAAGAATGGGGCCCGCAGGGGGCTGCTCAGCCTCGACTGGGCCCGTCAGTCACGAGGAGTCAGCATGCCGAGGAGCAGGGCGGTCGTGCAGAAGCTTCACTTTTTAAATCTTCTAAAATTTATTTTTTAATTCAGTTTTTGGTGTAGAGTTGAGTTTTGATAAATGAGTAGAGTCATGTGACCACCACCATGATCGTGATAGTGGAAAATTTTATTACCCGGGAAACAAAAGTATTTCCTCATGCTCCCCCTGTGTAGTCAACCCTTCCCCTGCTCCCTGCGCCCGGCAACCACTGATCTATCCCTGTGGTTTTGCCTTTTCCAGAATGGAATCATGCAGTAGCCTTCAGTCTGGTTTCTTTCATTGAGCAAAATGTATTTGAGATTCATACAAATTGCGTGAATATAGTACCTTTGTATTGCTGGGTAGTATTCCATTGTATGGTGTGCTATAGTTTATCCACTGAAGGTTTGAGGGACATTTGGGTTGTTCCAGTTTTTGGTGATTATGAAGAAAGCTGCTCTGCATGTAAATCAAAGAAGTTAAGACACTGCCTCACACCATACACAAAAATAAATAAAGACTTAAATATTAGACATGGCACCATAAAACTCCTAGAAGAGAACATAGGCAAAACATTCTCTGACATAAATTGTACCAGTGTTTTCTTAGGTCAGTCTCCCAATGCAATAGAAATAAAAGCAAAAACAAACAAGTGGGACCTAGTCAAACTTATAAGCTTTTGCACAGCAAAGGAAACCATAAACAAAATGAAAAAGACAACCTACAGATTGGGAGAGAATGTTTGCAAATAATGCTACCGACGAGGGCTTACTTTCCAAAATATACAAACAGCTCATACAACTCAATAACAAAAAAACAACTCAATCGAAAAATGGGCAGAAGACCTAAGTAGACATTTCTCCAAAGAAGACATACAGATGGGCAATAGGCATATGAAAAGGTGCTCAACATTGCTAATTATTAGAGAAATGCAAATCAAAACTACAATGAGGTACCACCTCACACTGCTCAGAATGGCCATCATCAAAAACTCTACACATGGGACTTCCCTGGTGGTGCCGTGGTTAAGGATCCACCTGCCAATGCAGGGAGCACGGGTTTGAGCCCTGATCCAGGAAGATCCCACATGCCGTGGAGCAACTAAGCCCATGCGCCACAACTGCTAAGCCTGCGTGCCTAGAGCCCGTGCTGCTCCGCAACAAGAGAAGCCACCTCAGTGAGAAGCCCACGCACTGCAACGAAGAGTAGCCCCCGCTTGCCACAACTAGAGAAAGCCCGCGCGCAGCAACAAAGACCCAACTCAGCCATTAATTAATTAATTAATTAATTAATTTAAAAAATATATATATTTTAAAAACTCTACACGTAATAAATGCTGGAGAGGGTGTGGTGAAAAAGGAACCCTCCTACACTGTTGTTGGGAGTGTAAATGGGTACAGCCATTTTGGAGAACAGTATGGAGGTTCCTCAGAAAACCTAAAAACAGAGTTACCATATGATCCAGCAATCCCACTCCTGGGCATATATCCAGACAAAACTCTAATTCAAAAAGATACATGCACCCCTATGTTCATAGCAGCACTATTTACAATAGACAAGCCATGGAAACAACCTAAACGTCCATTGACAGATGAATGGATAAAGAAGGTGTGTACATATACACAATGGAATATTACTCAGTCATAAAAAAGAATGAAATAATGCCTTTGCAGCTACATGGATGGACCTAGAGATTATCATACTAAATGAAGTAAGTCAGAAAGAGCAAGACAAATATCATATGATATCACTTATATGTGGAATCTGAAATATGGCACGGGGACTTCCCTGGTGGCACAGTGATTAAGAATCCTCCTGCCAATGCAGAGGACACGGGTTTGAGCCCTGGTCCAGAAAGATCCCACATGTGGCTGAGCAACTAAGCCTGTGCGCCACAACTACTGAGCCTGCACTGTAGAGCCCACGAGCCACAACTACGAAGCCCACGTGCCACAACTACTGAAGCCTAGAGCCCGTGCTCCGCAACAAGAGAAGCCACCGCAATGAGCAGACCGCGCGCCACGATGAAGAGTAGCCCCTGCTCGCTGCAACTAGAGAAAGCCTGCGCACAGCAATGAAGACCCAGTGCAGCCAAAAATAAATAAATAAATATTTAAAAATGATAAAAGATGGCACAAATGAACCTATCTACAAAACAGAAACAGACGTACAGACATAGAGAACAGACTTGTGGTTGCCAAGCGAGAGGGGAGGGATGGAGGGGGAGTTTGGAACTAGCAGATGCAAACTATTATATAGAGAATGGATAAACAAGGTCCTACTGTATAGCACAGGGAACTATATTCAATATCCCGTAATAAACCATAATGGAAAAGACTATGAAAAAGAATAAATAAATAATAAAAACCGAGTGTTAAAAAATGCATAAGGCTGCTATAAACGGTATTGCATAGGTTTTTTTTTTTTTTAATTAATTAATTAATTTATTTATTTTTTGGCAGTGTTGGGTCTTTGTTTCTGTGCGAGGGCTTTCTCTAGTTGCGGCAAGTGGGGGCCACTCTTCATCGCGATGCGCGGGCCTCTCACTATCGCGGCCACTCTTGTTGCGGAGCACAAGCTCCAGACGCACAAGCTCAGTAGTTGTAGCTCACGGGCTTAGTTGCTCCGTGGCATGTGGGATCTTCCCGGACCAGGGCTCGAACCCGTGTCCCCTGCATTGGCAGGCAGATTCTCAACCACTGCGCCACCAGGGAAGCCCTGCATAGGTTTTTATATGAACAAAACTCTTTATTTCTCGTACGTGAGGACTAGGAAAAGGTTGCTGGGTCATATGGTAAGAGTATGTTTAGGCATAAGAAAGTGCCAGTCTGTTTCCCACAGTGGCTGTAATGTTTTTACATTTCACCAGCAGTACATGAAAGTTCTAGTTTCTCCACATCCTCACCAGAACTTGATATTGTCTGTTTTGTCATCTTTGTTTGCTTGCTTGCTTGTTTTGTTTGGTTTCAGGCCTCCTAAATGGGTAGTGGTATTTCGATGTGGTTCGTTTGTTTGTTTGTTGGCAGCACCGCACGGCTTGCAGAATCTTAGTTCGATGACCAGAGATTGAACCCGTCCCTCGGCAATGAAAGTGTGGAGTCCTAACCACTGGAGCGCCAGGGAATTCCCTTGATGTGGTTTTAATTTGCGTTTTCCTAATAACTGGTAATGTTGAGCAACTTTTCATGTGTTTATTTGCCATCCATATATCTTCTTTGGCTCAGTATCTGTTCACATCTTTTGTCATTTTAAAATTGGGTTGTTTGTTTTCTTATTGTTAAGTTTCAAAGGTTTTTTAAAAAAATATGTTTTGGATACAAGTCCTTTTTCAGATATGTGATTTGAATATTTTCTTCCAGTCTGTGGATTATAATTTTCCTAGCAGTGTCATTTGCAAGAGCAAAAGTTTTAAATTTTGATGATATCCAGTTTATCAATTTCTTTTAAATGAATTTGGCTTCTGGTATGGTATCTAAGAACTCTTTGCCTCACCTGGTGTCGCAAAGATTTTCTCCAAGAAATTTTTCTATTTTTTACATTTTAGAACAAAGGTCGGCACACTTTTTCTGTAAAGAGCCAGATGGTAAATATTTTCAGCTTTGTGAACCATATGGTCTCTGTCACAACTACTCAGCTCTGTCACTGGAGTGCAAAAGCTGCCATAGACAATTCATAAACAAATGAGAGTAGCTGTGTGCCAATAAAACTTTATTTATGAAAATAGGAGGTGGACTGAACAAATTTGGCCTGCAGGCCATGGTTTGCCAACCACTGTTTTAGGAAGCTAACTTTTTACCAGGCATAGAGGACACCCCACTCTGGATAATGAGAATGGGGTAATTACTGCCCAGTTTATCTTCCATGAAAGCAGGGTGAGGGAAAAGGCAGAAGAATGGATGCCTAACTCAGAACAAGAGTGAAGAGAGAGGGGGATAAAGGAAAAAAAGAGGAAGGAGGAAGAAAAATGTGTGTGTCACATTTTGAGCAAATTTCAGCGTGCATTAGAATTCTTCAGAGTTAACCCTTGTACTTTGGTTCAGGCTTCAACAAATGTTTTTGTTTGTTTGTTTGTTTGTTTTTGAGCTAATGATCTATCTTAAAGCCTCATGGCCACAGAAGGTTTAATAGATTTGTGGAGTTTTTCCTGATTAAACCCGTTAATTCCTTGCTTTCTACTGAAAATTGTTATTTATTTAACCATCTCCCATTAATGACATACTTAGATTGTGTCCAGCACTTTACCAGCCATGGGGTCGGTGTTTTCCTCGCACATATTTTCCTGCATATGTATGATTATTTCTGTAGAGCAGTTTCCTACAGCTCTGAGTCAGAGGGTAGCATTCACATTAAACATTTTGATAGCACCTGCCATGTTATCCTTCCAAAAGGTTGTACCATGTCACACTCATATCGATGGTGTATAAGGGTGTTTTTTCCCCCTTACCCTTACTTACACTGGGTTCTATCCATCCTGGATTGTATTCCATCTGACTGACACAAAGTAGCATCTCTTTTTATTTTGCATTTTCCTCATTGTTTGTGAACTTGAGCTTCTTTTCATGGCTTATTAGCTCTATGAATTGCCAGCATCTATTAGTTGCAGCTCATGTATTTTGTCCACTTCTCTGCTAGTGATATGTGGGTTTTTTCTTTTTAATTTGCAGATGCCCCAAATCAACTTTTCTCAACCTCAGCAGTACTGACACTTTGGATTAGATAATTCTTGGTTGGGGCTGTCCTGTCCTGTGCCTTATGGAGTATTTAACAGCATCTCTGGCCTCTACCCACTAGATGCCAGCGGCACAGCACCACCCCCAGTCCTGATAGCCAGCAGTGTCTCCAGACACTGCCCCTGTCCCAGGGGCTGGGGGGCGGGGAGGTGGGCAGAATCACCCAGTGTGAGAAGCGCAGCTCTAAATAAGATGATAGGGAGCAGGCATTTTCTCCCAGTCTGCTGCTTGTCTGTGTGTGATGCATTTGCCGTCCAGAAGTTTTTAACCTTATGAAGTCTAAGTTTTCAATCTTTTCTTTTATGGCTCTTGATGCTGAAATATTTTATAAAGAGCAGGAAGCATAGAACATTTTCAAATAAATAAAAGAAATACTGGGAGACTGGACTAATTTTGCATGTTGTGTATGGTCTGAAGCAAGTGAGAGGGTGGAAAGGTAGAGAAGACCTGAATGTCTCCACCGGGAAACAGGGAACCAGACCTGATTCCTCTCTGCTTCTTGATTCGGGGCAGGTGGCAAATCCTGTGCAGGAGATGTGTTCAGGTTTCTATATAACCGCTGGCAAGGCTATTTTTAGAGGAGGCTAAATGCTCTTGACACTGGGCACTGGGTTGTTGTTTTTTTGGTTTTTTGTTGTGTTTGTGTTTGTGTTTTTTTTTTTTTTGGTTGCTCTGGGTCTTCGTTGCTGCGCATGGGCTTTCTCTAGTTGCTGCGAGCGGGGGCTGCTCTTCCTTGTGGTGCGCGGGCTTCTCATTGCGGTGGCTTCTCTTGTTGCGGAGCATGGGCTCTAGGCGTGCGGGCTTCAGTAGTTGTGGCTCGCGGGCTCTAGAGCGCAGGCTCAGTAGTTGTGGTGCACTGGGCTTCATTGCTCCGCGGCACGTGGGATCTTCCCGGACCAGGGCTTGAACCTGTGTCACCTGCATTGACAGGTGGATTCTTAACCACCTCACCACCCAGGAAGCCCTGGGCACTGGGTTTTGAAGCATAAAATTAGAACTGGGCAGTAGGAATCTGGAGAAAGGAGTGGGCTGCTCCCCTGTAACCTACCCCGACTGATGGGCAGCGGGGCCTTTTTCTCAGTGATGACATTTCAGCCCCACGGGGTGCCTGTTTCTTTAGAGGCAGAGACACAGGACATTTTGGACGAGGCAGGCGCAAAGCAGTGCCTGTGAGCAAAACCTAGAGTGAGTGGCGCTTCCAGAAGAGTGGTCTTGAGCCGACTCTAGTCCAAAGCCATCACTGTGCTCTGGTATTTGTCACTGAAAGTAAAGATTTGTGCAGGCGGCTAAAGGTATTCCAGAGCCTGCCAGCTTTGGAGACCAAGCTCCTCTAACAGGAAGAGAAATCGTAACCTCTTTCTTGGCTCAGTTGCTCTGTCTTGGGAATAAAGGGGCGCAGAGGACCATCGCCTGCCTGCTGGAGTACAGACAGGGTGTCTGGGTTGGGTGCTCAGGTGCACCTCGCAGGCTCCTCCGTGTACAGCTGCATCAGTAGTGCACATGGAGATGAGAGAAAGCAATCAGAGATCTTTGGAACCTTCTCAAGACAACCCACTTTTCCCAGGGGCTTGAATTGTGGTGCTGGAATTGTTTGTAGGTTTGTTTCTTTAAAGCCCTCTTGGTAAGTGGAAATGGTTGGACTTGGGCTTGTTTTGTTTTTGTTTCGGTAGACATTATTTTTAGAGCAGTTTTAGGTTTACAGAAAGATTGCAAAGAAAGTCCAGAGTGAGTTTCCATAAACCCCTCCTCCAACACAAAGTTTCCCCTATTATTAAATCTTGCCTTCCTGTGGTATTTTGTTGTAATTGATGAGCCATTGTTATTACATACTAGCTAAAGCCCAGGGTTTGCCTTAGAGTTCACTCTTCATGTTATATGTTCTGTGGGGTTGGACAAATGTATAATGACATATATCCATCATTACACCCTCATACAGAATAGTGTCACTGCCCTGTAAAACCCCCTGTGCTCTGCCTATTCACCCTCCCTCCCCGCAACTCCTGGCAACTACTGATCTTTTTGCTGTCTCTCTAGTTTTGCCTTTTCCACAATGCTGTATAACTGAGACCCTCTAGTATGTAGCCTTTCAAGCTCTTCTTTCACTCAGCAGTGTGCATGTAAGGTTCCCCCATGCCTTTGTGGCTTCCTGGCTCCTTTCTTTTTGGCACTGAATAACACTCCATTGTGTGCATGTACCAGACAACTGGCGTGTGTTTCTCCATTCACCTACTGAAGGGCATCTTGGCTGCTTCCAGTTTGGGGGCAGTTATGAATAAAGCTGCTATAAACATCCACATGCAGGTTTTTGTGTGGACATAAGTTGAACTTCTAGGGTTGAAAAGAAAAATGTCTAAATGCAACACAGTCACGAGCGTTGCCTTAATATCCTGCATTATGAACATTTGGAATTTACTTCTCTTTTTTTTTCTCCCTGCAGATTTAAAAAAAAATACAATGTCTAATGGTTATGAAGACCACATGGCTGAAGACTGCAGGGATGATATTGGGAGAACAAATTTGATTGTCAACTACCTCCCTCAGAACATGACCCAGGATGAGTTACGAAGTTTGTTCAGCAGTATCGGTGAAGTTGAATCTGCAAAACTTATTCGGGATAAAGTAGCAGGTAAAGAAACAAGAGCCGTTTTTGTAAAGGGGGTACGTGTGGCCATCCTGCTAAGCACTGTCTTCTTTGCCTGTGACCCTGCAGTGCTCCTCAGCCAGGAAGAGCCACAGCCTTGAAATGATAGCTGTGAAGTTTCATTTTTATCTCAACTCTGTTTTGCCCCCACCCAGGTGTAAGATTGGACGTAGGTTCCCCAAAGAGAAAAATCCATCATAAGACGGAGAGTATATACAAAACACGACGGTGGGAGGGGAGGGAAAATGAGGAGACAGGAGAACAGGGACACTCTGAGAGCTGGAAGGGGCATGGTGCCACGTGTAGAAGGGACTCTGGCCAGCGCCCTGCCCAGGGCAGGCCCAGGCAGGTCCACCCTGTCTTCCCAGGCTCACATACAAGGTCAGGCCCGCAGCAGAACACTGAGCCCCCTGTGGGCTGTCCTTCGTTAGGTTTGGGCCACCCTGACTGTCTGCTGTTGTGCTCTCAACTTAACATCTGAAACGGAGCTTGCACTCTCAGGGGGGCTGGAGCAGGGCAGCGGGTCATGGGCGGGCTGTGGGGTGGGCAGGCTGGCTCAGAGCCCCGCCCTCCCACCCCGTCTCAGTGTCCCCATCCATGAAGTGGGGATGGTGGCTCCTACATGCTGATGCTGCCAGCTGCCTAAGGGTTTGCACGAGGCCCGGTGCCTGGTGAGGCCCTCCCTACAGAGAGGCTTCTGTTCTGAGAGCGTGGTTTCAGGGGCTCTGGAGAAAAACACGGGGAGACCAGGTGCTCCGAGGCACCTCTTCCTTTCTTTTCACCCCAGGGAGGAACGATTTAGGGAGCCCTCCTCCTCCTCTCTCTCTTCCCCTCTTCCCTCCCCCTCCTCTTCTTCCTCCTCTCTGCATAGCTCCGCTGAGGAATGGCCAGTCCTCTCAGGAGGGCTCTGGCTGCCGCGCTGGCTTGTGGGACCAGGATTCCCTACACTGAAAAATAATTTCAAAGTCAAAAGCTGTATTTATTATAGAAATGTAATATTTTATTGTATTTCAATTTACATTGAAGTAGAGTAATATTATTGAACCCCATGTACCCATCATCCTGCTTCATCGACTTTCAGCCTTTGCCAGTTACGTGAAGATGCCTGTACCCGAGATGACTCCTGTAGAGGCTGGCTGACTACTGTACAGGGAGTTGGTTCATCAGAACGGGACTTTGAACTCAAAAGTCCTGTAAGGACCCTTCCAGTTCTGAGAGTCTGCAATGTAATAAATGTCTTCGAAATAGGATCTTTAGATAATACACAAAATTGAAGTGTTGGAATGTTCTAGAAGCCACACTCTCTCTCCAGTTCCAGGAGACCATCCTGAATAAGAGAGTCCTTGTTCAGAGGGGTTTGAAATTCTCCTGCACTACTACTAAGTCTTCCCTTTCTCCTTTTATGTTCTGGTGGAAGGGAATTTTCAGCCCTGTTGATATTCCTGACTTCTTTGTCTCTTGGCTTGTTGTGGTTTTCAAAGGAATGTGAGCTATGTTAATAGGAACACCTAGATTTGGCCAGATCAGTCCGGAGAGAACTGGTTTTGAGAACCAGCGAAAGCAGCAAAAGCGTAATTTGGAAATTATTTCAGTACAGAAATAGTCCTTTTCTGCTCTCTGGGCAAAGTTGAGTGTAATGCACCGGGAGTTGTGGAGTGGGTGGGCCTGGGTTGGCATTTCAGCTCTGCATCTTGCTAGCAGTTCTTTAAACTGAATGAACGTGACTTTATGGAAAACTTACCGCATTCACTTTTCTCCTCCTGCCACCGGTGTGTGAAAACTAATTCGAGGCTGGTCCCGGGCCGTGAGCTCACATCTCACTCCCTTTTGTCCTTTATTACACCGCTCTGGTGAAACCCCGGACTCGGTTATGTTCGTCTGACAGCTTTCTCCTGGCCTGGCTCAGGGGCCCACCCCAGAGAGAGTCTCGCATCCCAGCAGACAGGCACCCCGTCTGATCAAGCCCCCAACCGAGTTCACAACACGGGCATCCCCGTGCCACAGCAGCCACTTCAGCGCATTTTCTCCCCTGAGGCCCCCTTTCCTCTCACATGATGACCGCTTCCTACTTCACAGTGAAAATAACAGCTGTCTCACCTCTGTGCTGGATCCCTTCCCTTCTCGGCATCCCAGGAACCTCAAGTTATTCAAGTACCCACTTTCCTGGTGGGTCTTTCCAGGACCACCCGCCAGCATTCAAACATGCTCCAGCCTCTGCGCTCTTGAAGAGATGCCCGGACTCCCTCTAGCTCCCTCTAGCTCACGGTTTCTCCGCTAGAGCACTGTTGGCGCTTGGAACTAGATGACTCTTGTGGGAGGGCCGTCCTGTACGTTGCAGGCTGAGCAGCATCCCTGGCCTCCACCCAGTGGATATGCCAGGGGCACCTTCGGAGTTGTGAAAACCAAGAAATGTTCCCAGATGTTGCCATGTCCCTGGGGAGCAGAATCGCCCCCGAGTGAGGAGCTGCTGTAGCCGATGTCCTCCCTCTCCTCCCGGTCACAGAGCCGCCTCCTCTGTCTCTCCCCTCAGGTCCATGAACCTGGCTTTCTCCTACCTCTGAGGCCCCCCTCTGTCTCTCGTGCAGCTCCTTCCCAGCTGCTGACCTAGGCAGTCCTTGGCTTATTCCCATGCCTCCTCTTCTTCCTAAGCCAACCCTCGGGTCAGCGGATGCACACCCACAGCTTAGCTGGACATTCAGTTTGGCCACCTCTCTTTCAACCAGAAAGTTCTCCCGATCTCTAGGCGCTTCAGCCTCTCAGTGTTTCCCAAACTGTCCTTGACTCTCCCACAAGCCGACTGCTTATTTCCCAGGGTCCCCATCTTAGCAGATGGCACCACTGTCCACTCAGTGGCTCCAGTCAGAAGTCTAAGCATGACCTTTGATGTGTGTCCCTGACACTCGTCCTTCTGGATGCTTCCATCCTTTTTCCTCCATCTTCCCTGCCACCATCTTAGACCAGGCCACATCGTCTTCTGCCTGCCCTGTTGCTTTAGGCTCTTAACTGGCCAGCCATGCTCCCTCCAGCCCATTCTCCCAACTGCGGCAGAGGAATCTCTTTTTAACATACCAGATGTACCCTGTCACTCACCTGCTTTAAAAGCCTTCACTTCCTGGGCCCCGTTTGCTTTAGGATGTCTTCCTGGCCTGATCTACTCGGCGTTAGATGCTCTTCTCTGGGTCCCCATAGCAATGAGGCAGACCTGCAACGTGGGTTTCCACACTGCACTGAGGTTGGAACTTTCTGGTCCAGTAGGTCCTTATGGTTCTCAGAGGCAAGGACCCTATTGTATTCCCAGATGTAGCCAGAGTCAGTGTTTGTTGAGTGAATGAATGAGTGGATCTAGGGATTGGGGGAGAATGCAGATCAGCATGGACATTCATTCATTCAGCAAATATTTATTGAGTGCCGACCATGGGCCAAGCACCAGTGATAGGAGGAAGCGGGGACACGGTGGTGGCTGGGATGCTGAGAATGTTTGATGTGCTGGCCTCGAGATTCAGAGTGTTTCTGGCCAGCCACGCCCCCCTGTGGGAGACATGCATTTGTTGATGCCTGTTCCATCCACAGTCACTACCTGGCCTTACTGTGTAGCCCTGCCCTGCTCTCTGTCCTGGTGTCTAGCCCCTCCTCACATGACATATGACCCACGTGGGACCATGAGCCAGCCTCTACCTTGCTGCATTACGTCATGCTGGCCACTTGGTCCCCAGACTCCAGCCTACATGCTCAGCTTCTGTCTCATTGCCTTGCACCTCTGGTCAGGATAAAGCCCATACCCTGGCCTGTAGCTCCCAAGTCTCCCTGAGACCCTGTCCCCCTCTTCCCCAGCCACTGCACCCCCCACCCCCGTTCACCCTCCTCTTGGGCTAGACTGAGCTGCTTGTCATTTCCCAGACACACCCTGCTCTCACACTCTTGTGATTTCTCCAGTACTCTTCCCTCTGCAGGGATGCCCTTCCACACCTACCCAGCTGACCACTTTTTTTCTTAATGCGAATCACCTCTGTTCCTTTTAGAAAAAAATTTAACATGAGACAAGCAGGAAGAAAAGTTTAAATTACCCATAATCCCACGACTGTCAGCTTTTCGGTTCATGTCCATCCAGACTTTCTTCTTTACATATTTATGGTCGTGAGCAGTCATGTGCTTTTACAAAAATGGGCTCACACCTCCCAAGCTGCGTGGGAAACTTTTCTTCCTGTATCTGTGAACATTTTTCCCTGTCACTGAACATAGCTGTCTCATGGTCACGGGGGTTGCGTGGTATTCTGTTGCATGCAAGTTCTGAGTTTACAACAGGTTGTAACTGTTTTTCCATAGTTACAAGCCCGGTTGAGATAAATATCCTGGCACAAATCTTTGCTCACTGGTTATTTCTGTAGGAAGTCTTTCTAGAAATGAACCGGCAGAGAGGAGAGAGTGTAGTTTCTAAAAGCTCTTGACCCTTATTGCCAACTGGCCCTCCAGGGGTCTGTGGTTCACCCTCTGCTCGGCCCTGCCATCCCCTAGGCCAGGCAGGGTTTCTCACCTCTTAAGTGAAAAATGACAGCTGATCGTGGTGGCAGTTTGCATTTCTAGTAAAGTTCATCTGTTCTGGCTGCTTGTACTCTTCTTTTATAAAAGGGCTCTTCTTGTCCTTTGCCCGTCTTCTTTCCTTTGGGGACATTTGCTACTTCTTATTTATTGCCTAATTAATTCACTCATCTCCCCCAAGACCCAGTCTCTCTCCATCAGTGATGTCTTCCCTTGAGCCCCGTGGACCTTTAGAGAAAGGACTCACGTTGCAGAGGAGGGCCTCGTCCACGGGGTGCTCACCTTCCTCAGCTGTGCACCCCAGGTCAGTGTGAGGAACACTAAGGGCTTAAAACATTACGTCTGGCTGCTCTGGTCCATGAAAGCAAGGCGAAATGCCATGGAATCGTCTCAGTCTTAACCCTTGTCTAAAGAGAGAGAAAGATGTTTGGCAATGCAAGAGCACTGGCCCAGGGGTCACCCAGCCAGGCATGCAGAGTGCCCCTTGTGGAGACAGCCTTGCTTTCTCCAGGGCAGCGGCTCCCGGGTGCCGGCCCTTGACCAGCCGCAGCACCTGGGGGCTGGGAGAAATGCCTCTCAGGCCCCAGTCAGACCCACTGAGTCGGCCAGTCTGGGGTGTTTGAACCTTTCTGGAGGGAGGGCAACGCCGGTGCCGGGCATAGTCAGAAGCAGAGCTGAGAAGCAGTGCCCTTCCTACGGTGCAGGGAAGTGAGAGCTGGGGGGCGCTGGCCTCATACATCCCTAGACCAGGCCCAGGGTTTGTTCATCCTCCGTCCCCGTCCTTCTTTCCCTCATCTCCCGCCCCTCCCCCCTCCACCATATCTCCCATCCCAGGCTCTGGTTGCCCCCACCCCTGACGCTGGCAGGCCTCGCCCTCCTCAAGCCCCAGCAGCCTGTACAGGATCCACGCACTGGCCGGGCTTGTGCCTGAGCACCATGCCCCTGCTCCCCCACCAGACCGCAGACCCCCCTCATTCAGGGCTGGTCTTCCATCGCCCCTAAAGCGGGAGGGGGCAGCAGCTGACCTGCCTTCAAGGCACTGACTGCAGCGGGCCTGCTGCCTCTAGGGGGCAGGATCATCTATAAGGGGTCCTGGGTCCTGGGCTGAGGAGGGACCTGGGGAGCTGCATCGTCACCCTGCGTGGCTTGTGGCCCCTGTTAGAGAAACAGTAACTTGGGAAGTGAGGGCCTTCCCCCAGGCACCTGCTCTGAGCACAGCCCGTTAAGTGGGGGCTCTTCTGCATAACCACGGGGAGCCCTGCTCCTGTTGTGCACTTCCAGCGACAGTTCTCAACCTGGGCTCTGAATTGGAATCATTGGGGAGCTTTACAAACTACCGAAGCTGTCCCCACTCCTGCCTCGCCCACCCCCATTCTGATGTCATTGGTCGGGACGTGGCCTGGGCAGTGATAGTTTTTAGCAGCCGCCCTGGTGACTCTAACAAGCGGCTAGAGTTGAGAACAGTTGGTTTGTAGTGAAGGAGAGGGTGGAGGTGGGCACTCAGCGCTGTGTGTTAACGCTTTAGTCACCGGCCTCATCCAGTGGACGAAACCAGGGGCTCCCCTTCATTCCTCACCCGCCTTCCCTCTTGGCGCACACAGGTGCCCACCACAGAGAGTAGAACACACTGGAGGACAAGAGCTGGTCCCAGCCTGGGAGTGCTGGCGCTTTAAGGACCTCAGCCCCCTGGAGCTCCCTGCTGCATCAGCGCATCTGCAGGTCCTCTTGGAGGCTCTTCCATCTGCCACCCCTGCCCAGGTGCGTGGCCCCCGTCTCACACCTGGTCTGGCTCACGGGCTCCTGTGGTCTCTGCACTGGCCTCAGCCCCGTTGAGGCCACGGACCACCCAGCAGCCGTCTCGGGACCAGTCCCCTGGCTCGTTTCATTCAGCCGCACTGGCCACTTTTCATTTCCTGGAACACACCAGAGTCGTCTGAGCCTCAGAGGCTTGGTGCTTGCTCTTCTGCTGGAATGCTCGCCTCCGGCCACCCCGGGGTCTTGCTTCTAATATCCCCTCCTCAAAGGATGCTCCCGACTGCCTGTCTTCCCTGGACCGTCCTGTGAGTCCCTCTCATACCACCACGGAGATTCTCCTTGTAGCACCTGTGTATGGCTTTGTTTGTTGGTTTCTTGCTTTGTTATCTGACTCACCCAGTGGGATGTGTTTATTAAGGCAGGAACTGTCCTCCTTTGTGATTATCATTAACCACCACCCCACCCCCACCCCCCGGCCAGCCTGACACGGGGACCGACACGTAGTAGGTGCTCAGCTAATACATGTGGGCTCGTTGAGGAAGAGTGGAGGGGGAGCAGGACTGGGGAAGGAGCCAGTGGCTGTCTGAGGGTGTGTGACTTCCTAGGTGACATGGGCAGGTGTGGTCACACGGTGGTCAAGGAGGTCACCCAGGAAGCGTTGATGACAAAGACAAGGGCCAAAGGTAGAACCTTGAGGACCATCTCGATGGAATGGGCAGAAGATTAGGAGCCTGGGGAGGGCCAGTTGGGGGGAAGGAAAACCTGGCATTGCCATCACGTCCTGGGGGAAGTGGTGCCTCAAGAGGGTCTGCAGTGCCCAGTGCTGCTGGGGGCTCTGGGAGCTGCATCCTGAAACTCTCTGTGGGGTGGCACCTGAGGGTTGGGTGGCCTTAGGTCAGCAGGGGAGGGCAGTGGGGGCCGCCAAGCACCTGGGTAGGGGGAGGAATCGGGAACAAGGCTGGGCCTTGTTCATGTGCCAGGAGGGGCCGGCTGCAGCAGAAGGCACAGGAACATGGCCTGGGACACCTGAAGCGCCAGGAGGGAAGGGGACAGGTGGCCCAGGCTTGGGATTGGCCTTGTGGGAGGAGCAAGAACACCAGAAGACCAGAGAGAAGTGGAGAATGAGGGCCGGACAGGACGGCCCCGTGGTCTGGGCACCATGAGAGATGGGCGGAGGACAGTTGGAGAGCAGGTATTGGGAGTAAAAATCTCAGCAAGGCTGGAGTTTTGTTGGGAATCCATACCCCAGATAATCTGCATTCTCCGCTTCACGAAGACCCTAAAGTTCCCGACCTGGAACCGATGGTAGTTTTCCGAGCTGCAGTCTGACTCTTCTGCTTGATGGGCCCAGCCCCGCAGCCCTGCTGCTCTGGCTTCCTCACCGTCTGGGGTCCCACAGCCCAGTCTCTGAGACCCATGGAGTTTTGCTAGAAATTTAGATCTGTAAATGTAGAAAGGAGACCCATGGGTATGGGTGGTCAGGTTTTGGTTTTGTTTCTTTAAAAAAGAAAGCGGCCCGTGTGTAGCTACTCTGCCCTGAAGCATTACTCCACATGGCACTCCTTACGTGCAGGATATGTGGAGTGACTTCCTTCCAAGGGCTACAGTGTGGAGGAGGTGGGTGGGGTAACTTTACAGTGGAGAAACCTGGCAGACCGACTGCCTTGGCCAGGGGGTGAAGGCCAGCATCCACGGTGATGAGTCATGTGGGACAGCCTGCACCCCAGTATGATGACACTAGAAGGGCGCTTCACTCTGTGGTCTTCCTCCTAAAAACCCATTATAACCCCAGTCCAACCATGAGAAAAACATCTGATGAACCCAGATTGATGGAGATTCTACAAAATTTCCTGGACCAGTCCTCAGAACTGTCAAGGTCATCAAAAACAAGGAAGGTGTGAGAAACTGTCCCAGCCAAGAAGAGCCTAAGGAGACTTGACAGCTAAATGTCAAGTAGGATCCTGGGTGGCATCCTGGGACAGTAAAGGACACTAGGGGAAAACTAAGGCAGTCTGAATCAGAGGTGGACGGTAGTTAATATTACTATATCAGTACCGGTTCACTAATGTAACAAATATACCATTCTAGGATGAGATGTTACTAATAGGGGAAACTGGATGTGGAGTATATGGGAACTCTGCATTACCTTTGTAATTTTTCTTTAAATCTAAAATATGAAGTATTTTGGTGTGTTTGTTTCAAGGTGGCAAAACTGGGTTAGGCTCTCACTGAGTTTCATTATTGGCAAGATGGGCCTGGGTTCAGAGCCAGCACATCTGCCGTGAGGATCTCTGCCTGCCTGTGACTCAGGCCTCATCATGTTTTTGCCATCCAGTGGGGGGAGGGGGATGGTGCAGAGCTCAGAGAGGGCGGGCCTCTGTCCCACTCACCCCTCTGTCTGTGTGCCGAGAGCGCTGGCCAGTGCGCAGGGGGTGCCCGCTCACACGGCGCGTGGATGGGTAAGGTGCGGCTTGGTGGTGGTTCTCTTCCCTGGGCCGCCTCCTGCTCCTCCTCCGTAGTGAAAGTGCAAGGCTCCTTCCACTCCGACCCTCATCCATTGCTTCTCTCTGGGCCTCCCTGGGACCCACAGCCCCTCTCCTGCTGTGCCGTGTCCCTCCTGTGTATCCAGTTGGTGGTCACTCCCGCCACTTCTGAACAGTTCCCCAAGAGGGAGTGGGGACACCCTGCCTGTAACCCTGGATTTCTTTGGGAAGAACTCAGGTTTGCACCTGCCTTAGGACTCCCCCAGGCTTCGGCTAATGAGGCTGTTGCCGTGGGAGCTGCTGCCAGGGGGACTCTGGATACCTGGCCAGGGCTGTGGAGGTGGGGCGCCGGCTTCTCCCTGTGCTTCCTTCCTCCTCCCCGAGCTGGGCGGCAGGTTTGGGAAAGTGAGGGCAGCCGACACTGGGTGGCGCCAGAGCCCAGCAGGCCTTCCCACTGTGGGCGTGGAAGTGGCGGAAAACAGCCTGCACACTGACAGCTGATCGTAGCCAGGTTCTCCCCGCCAGCCTGTCCTGTGTGCTGCTGTGACTGTCCTCCTCCTCACCCCCCCGCGCAGTCCCCCTCGGAGCCACACAGAGCGGCCGGCACCGGTGGGACGGCTCCTTGTCACTGCTTTGGTGATGGGTTCCCTAGGATGCTCTTAGTAACACAGTGTTTCTCTTTAAATAAACTTTTTTAAAAAAAGTAACATTTTGTAAATTTGTTCCTTGCAGAAAATATACAGGTTTGCCAAGGGAGTGTAACAAATAAACCATCAATATAGATTGTAACCATCGATCGCTAACTCCCACCTTCCCAGAGGCCATGGCTCTTAGCGTTCTCCCTCGGTCTTCTCTCTGGTCTTGTCCTTTTGAGCCCAGCTGGACATAGTCCTGTTCATCCTCCCCGTCTCTCTGTCTCGCTCACTCACTGGCTCTCAGTGGCTCACCCATGTCCCTGTGTTCTCCCACACAGGACACAGCTTGGGCTACGGCTTTGTGAACTACGTGACTGCAAAGGATGCAGAGAGAGCGATAAACACGCTGAACGGCCTGCGGCTCCAGTCAAAAACCATTAAGGTAAAGAGCTGCAATCACCATCTCGTTCATTCCTGGCTGCACAGAGGTCTGTGCTGAGCCCTGGCCTGGGTGAGAGACCCTCCACCCTTACTTCACCATCACCGTCACCGCACCATTAGCACAGTCGCGCCTTAGAGGTCTGCCGCTTTTTCAGGGCATCTGGGGGGCCTCCTGTCTTCTCAGAAGAGAGGCATTGCGTGTCTGACGTGTGTCGGGTGGTGACCGTCCCAGACCTTGTGCCTCTGGCTCGTGTCCTCCTCAGCCCCACCAGCAACGGGAGGGTCCCTGTGAAGGACTTAGGCTGGGACAGCACCCTCCCTGGCCCCGGGTGTCCCTCGTGTGCTGGCTCACAGCAGCCTCCTCCGAAGGCCTCCCTGCCGGTCTCTTCTACTGGCCAAGGTGCTCCCGTCCTCTTGCAGCTCCCGACCTCATGCCGAGCGGGCGTTGGGCCAGCCCTGCCCTCCTGCTCGTGCCCGGTTGTTGCTGTGGCGGCGGCGGCGGCAGCATCGTCCCTCCCGCCTCCTGCCCAGGCTTCCATTCCTGCTCCGTCACTGGTGTAATCCTTCTCCCACCAGTTCATTCAGCATTCATTTGGCAAGTGTTTATGAGTGCCTACTATGTGCCACGCGGTGAACAGAACAAATTCCATGCCCTTGTGGGGCTGGGCCTGTGTGTGTGTGCGCGCCTGCGTGCGCACAAACGATAAAAAAAAATATGAAAGCCAGGTGTGGCAGAGGTAGGCGTCCCAGGGGCGCCGTGTCCTGGGGGGGGTGGTTTGTGATGACTTGAGGTGACTTGAGGGGAGTGAGGGAGCCATGCAGCACCAGCTGGGAGGGCCTTGGGCAGACCGTCATCAGCGTCATTCCCGGTTCCAGAGCTGTGGTGGCTTCCTGGGACAAGTCGGCGAGTCCTCCGGGCCTCAGGATGGCTTCCCCAACCTTCACGCTCCTCTCAACCTGCCACTGCTAACCACGCCCTCCTGCTCTCAGCCCGGAGCCCCACCTCCTCCCCACCCCAAGTGTCTGTCTTCAGGCTCTGCCTACCCCTGGACCAACCTTGGGTTTTCCCGACCATCGCTCCCTGCTGAGCCCTCCTGTAGAATATGCCTCCTACCCCCGCCCCATGCGGGACCCTGACCCGGCTTCCTGCAGCAGCCTCTTAGCACTGTGCCCACTGCCCCTCACCTGCAGACTGGCGAGTCAGCCCTCGTTCCTGAGACACACGCCTGCCAGAGTCACCAGAGTTGTCTCCCTCAACCCGAAGCCACTGGAATGAGATCATCCTCTTGAGCCTTTGCATCTTCCAGTTCCTCACACCTAGTTCTGAGGGCCAGAAGTCCAAGATCCGGGTGTCAGCAGGTTGCCTGCCTTCGGAGGGCTGTGGGCTGTGAAGGAGGATCTGTTCCGTGCCCCTCTTCCGGCGCCTGGTGGTCACTGAATCTTGGGCAATCCTCGGCTTATAGAAGCATCACCCCAGTCTCTGCCTTCATCTTCACACGGGGTTCTCCCTGAGTGCATGTCTGTGTCCAAATTTCCCCTTTTTATAAGGACCTCAGTCATTGATTTGGGGCCATCTTGTTCCGCTTTGACCTCATCTTCACTAATTGCATCTATAATCCTGTTTCAAATGAGGTCACATTTTGAGGTACTGAGGGTTAGGACTCCAACATGTGAATTTGTGGGGGAACGTAATTCAAAAATTCCTTTTCTTCAAAAACCTCTCACAGGAATGTTTCCTAAGAATAGGACAGTAGACCTGATTGAGGCAAAGGAGCAGGTGGTGCCAGGAGCTTAGGAAAGAGGGTTCCGGGCCTAGTGTCTCGGAGCGGGGCCAGGCACGCCTGCTGCGTCATCACACACCTGCCACGAGAGGGTTCTCTAGTGCAGTCTTCTTGGATTCTGATTTGATTCTGAGCTTGACGGTGGCTGAAGAGAAAAGGAAAGCTGCAGTGGCCGTCAAGGTCCGTGGAGACACCTATGCTGTAAGGAATTGAGGCGCAGTTGGCCTTGAAAGCATTGCCTCTCTGGGGCTTTATCGGGGGCAATTGTAACTACAGTCACTGCCAGCCTCCACACCACTCCCGTGGTGCTAATTTGGGAATGTTCTTTACCACAGTGACCTTCACCAAAAGCCAAGGGCAGACCCCAAATGCAGCCTGTTCTGGACAGATCTGCAAGGGACCAGACAGGATGGTCCTGGGAGGCAGCTCCCTATTGGCCCAGCCTGATCCTGGGAAAGCACAGACTAGCCTGAGTCCCGGCAGGCCTGCCTCCCTCCTTCAGCTGTCCTGCCTGAAATCTGACGCCCCTCATCGGGGCATTTGATAAAATTGGACAGCAGACGGTTGGAGTGACCCCCTCTGGCAGGAGTCTGAGTGGGCTGTTCTGTGGGGCTGGTTGATGTAGATCCGGAAAGTGGAGGCCCAGAAGTGGGGCCAGCGTCCTTCCTGGTAATCAAGGAGCGTGACCACGCCCACGCCCACCTGGGAGGCCCTGGGGAGGCCCCAGGGGCCAAGGTGGCCTCTTGGGGACAGTGCTGCCTCTGCCCCAGGTCGTGAACAAACCATCGGGTGGCCCCAAAGTGTCCCCAGAGTGCCTTAGGCCTGGCTGCAGTGCAGGGAAGCTTCCAGGGAATGTCAGCTTGTACAGCACTGCTCTGTGGAGGCCACCAGCCCCTGACGGGACCCGGTGCCCTGGGGCGTCCTTCTGATGGGCATTGCTTCTGTTCCACTCTCCTCTGACGCTCCCCTCCATGAGCCCAGCTCCTTTTCGGGTGGAGCTGGGCTCTGACCACGCCACACGGTTTCTCCTTCCATCCGCCGTCTCTCCCACTAGACTGCATTCTGCTTTGCAGGCAAAGGTGGTGTCTGTCTTCTCTTTTTCTGGAATGTCCCAGGTGCACCTCGAATGTTTGAGAGTCAACGAGCACATGAATAAAGGGGTGGGTGTGTGTATGTGTGTGTGTGGTCTTAGCATGTAGAATTACACCCCTGCCCTTCCTGGCAGGCCTGAGTGTTGTGGTGAGAACACACCTGTCGTCTTGCCCTTGTGCTGCCCCCTTGGCCTGCAGGGTCCACCCAGCTGTCGCCCCAACCTGGGAGAGCGCCAGAGACCCTTTCCTTGCTACCAGCCCCACACGCACGCACCCTTTTATCTAAACCAGTGCACAAGCTCCTTTTAGCCTTTCTTCAGCTTTGCAGAACATAAGCCTAAAAAGCATGGGGTCATTTAATATGTGTGCACCCCCCAGCACTCGGGCCCCATCTGGGCTCCCATGGCGAGCTTGCCTGTTGTCAGGTGGGTGTCACGGTCCCAGAGCACACAGCCCACTGTCCCCTGGGCTCCTCACAGGCAGGACCAGGTCCCCTCCCAGCCCTGCTCACTGTCCAGAGAGGCCTGAGGCCATGGTAGGAGCACAGGCAGCCGGGGTTGGCTCCCTGCCCTGCCCCGGTCAGCCATGGACCCTCAGACTCTCGACTGTGAGACAAGAATAATGTCTTGTCATCAGGGTGTGTGAGGGCCCTTGCCTGGCCCATGGGGAGCTGCCAGCACGGGCTGCTGCAGGTGACCTCCTTCCATAGGGTTGACTTTTTCTCACCCGAAAATTTAACACCCTCCCTTGATGCTTTGGCCCCACGCCTGCCCTAACGCCAGTGAGCGGTTTTGTTTTCAAGGTGTCGTATGCTCGCCCGAGCTCAGAGGTCATCAAAGATGCCAACTTGTACATCAGCGGGCTGCCGAGGAACATGACCCAGAAGGATGTGGAGGACATGTTCTCTCGGTTCGGGCGGATCATCAACTCCCGGGTCCTCGTGGATCAGACCACAGGTACGGCAGGTGGCCCGGGATACAGCGAGGTTTTCCTCCAGGCAGGGGCCGGGTCTCCTAGGGAAGACAGATCGCTGTCATTAGTTATTCCACCAATGAGGACAGAATCAAAATGAGAAGACGTTGGTTTTTGTTTAATGAGGCTGGGGAGGTTAATTGGCATAAAAGCAGCCCTGACATAAAAGCTTAGACCTGTTATGGTGAAAACACCAAGAGATTCTGGCAGTTTCTGCAGGCACCCACGCGTCCTAGCCTGGACTACGAATGTTGCCGTTCTTACTGCAGGCAGTGGTGTGCCACGTGAGACAGTCTTCACCTGAGGTCCAGAGTCCCCACCTTTCCTTACCCAGAGCTCCAAGGGTGACTGTTTCTGGGGAGCTGTTCTTCGGTCTTCAGGACTTGGATACCCCGCCCCCTCGGGTAGCACATTCAAAGCTCAGAGCTCGAAGGCAGTGACTTCCTCTCTCAGGCAGTCCTGGCCACTTTGCCAGCCCCTCTCAGGTCGTCTCAGTTCAGGACACGAGCAGCTTGGGCGATGGGCTTTGCATAAAGCAGTAAGGCACCGCCAAGCTGAGCCCTGCGTGCCCCAGAGGCAGCCCCTCACTGCGGCCACCTGCCCCACTGGCCTCGCGCCTGGGGTCGGGCTGGGGCCACCCTGCTTTAGGGCCCTTCATCTCTGTTCTCAGCAGGAGTGGGAATTTACTGACCAACTAGCAAAAAAGATTACTGCCCAGGGAGCTCAGCGAAGCCAGTGGAATTGTCTGCGGTTGGTTTTTATGTTCTTCCAGCACAGAGCGTGTTCACCACCCCCGTGGCTGAGGTAGTCAGACACACACTGGGTGGTCGGGCCAGAGCAGTCGTGGCTCCGAGGTGACCTCCCCCGGGAGGCTGCAGAGCCACACAGAGAGCAGGCGGGCAGGGTATCCTGGCCCGTGACAGATGGGGGTGGAGGTGCATGCACGTTTTCCCACATCCCCGCTAAGCTGTGTGCTCTGGGGCCCACAGTCTTGTCACCTGCACTCCCTTGTCCTGTCCCAGCTGTGGAAGCTCATCTTGGCATGGGCTGGCCCTACCTGCTGCCCAGGCTGCAGTCCTGGTCTGGGGCCCGGCCTGGAGACGAGTGGACAGCTCGAGTCTCGAAGGGGCTTCTGGACCCCAAGCTCTGCTGGAGGGACATAGACTCCACCCACCCAGCCTCCTCCTTTCTGCCCCTCGGCTCTGGGCCGGGGGATGGGCGTGAGGTAAAGATGCCGTGTACTTGGTGTAAACCCCTGTTCTGTGCCAGAAGAGCTTCCTGTGGTCCCTAAAGTTCCCCTTACTTATCTTCAAGTGCCAGTTGAGAGAGTGATCCCGTCGGCTGGTCAGCACATGTATTTATCCCCAGCCCCACCTGCACAGAAGCGCCTGCGTGGGCCACCTGGAGACCTGGCGGGGTGACGGTGCTGGCCCGTATTCTGCCTCCATGGCCCTGCTTTTCCTGACCCTGTACGGACTGCTGTGCCTCTGCTCGCCTCTGTCCAGCGCAGCACCGCTGAGCGGGGCCCAGCTCTCGAGTTGGAGTCCACCCACCTCGAGAACGCACCCCCTGCCACGTAGCTTTTGTCTGCATCATCCTGAGGGAGGTCTCTCCTGCAGACGGTTCCCTCACCCCTTTGCTGGGACTTTTGCCTCCTTTCCCTCTGCAAGGCTGGTGTCTCCTAGAGTTTGGGGGCACCTCAGGGTTGTGCCCTCAGGCCCCCCCCGCCAGCTTCTGCCACTTAGGCGAGGGGACAGGGTCCCTACCCCACACCTCTGTCTGTGTTCAGGAGCTTTGTGAGAGGGCAGGGGGAAGGAAGCCGTGAGGGAGCCCCAGGGGCTCCTCTCTCTCCACAGCCCTGCCCTAGGCCGGGTGTCGGATTGGAGAGTAGAAAGGTGAGCCCCCGGGACTGTGGGCTCCCCTTCCTTCCCTCTGCTCCAGAGGAGGCCACCATGCAGGGCTCCTCTGCTGGGACAGAGGCTGCTCGTTGCTGGGACCCCATGGAGCCCCGGCGGCTGGGGCAGAGAATAGCGGGGCAAGCAAGTTTGTGTGTCAAGTTTGCCTTCGTATGACGTGCTTTTTAAAGAAACAGAGAAGCTCTCTTAAAAAACCTTAATTTCCTGAGCTGACAGAACTTTTTCAAAGAATGTCTTTGCTTCTTTATACATTTTAATTGTGAACTTCATAGTTGACTCATCTGGAGATCGTGCCATTTATTGGTCTGCTCTTAATCCTAAAAATGCTAAAGGAAAAAGAAAATCCACAGAGTCATCTTCAAAAAATATACATTCATCCAATCATTGAGTGAGTTTATATTCCCTCACTTTAAGTAACATTCTCTCTCTTACTCAGGTTTTCTTCATTTCACTCGGGCAGTTTTCATTTGATAGTCATTTTGCAAAACCAAACAGGGAAACCACACTTGTGCACACACACTCTGTCTGCTTGATTGCAAGGTCTTTATAAATAGAGTGGAACCGTATCCTGCAGGCAGCTTTCTGTAGCAGCCAGCCAACCACAGCTTCCAGTGGGATTTGCCTGCAGTTAGATTTCGTTCGGGTTCCCATCTGTCTAAGCTGTCGTTCGTGCCGTTTAAGAGTAAATAAAAACAGTGTATGCCAAGTACATGTTTTCAGGTGTTCCTTCTGAACTGAAATTTTAAAGTGGGCTCAGGCTCTAGAATTTTCCTGGCACACGTGTGAATTGCTGGGTCTGATCTCACTAATTCAGTGAGCATCTCTGGCTGTGTCAATTTTAAATTTTTACTTAAATAGTGATGGAACCAATGCGGGGGCAGCCCTGAGGCCATGAGGAGCTGCTGTGCTGGGGGCGCCCCAGAAGGGAGCGTTTCCCAGTTGGAGAGTTAGGGTGTGTGCTTTAGGACTGGGCGGAGGGCGTCCACAGGATGCTCCTGTCGTAAAGAAAGAGCCCCTGCCCGAGGGTCCCTGACTACTGTCTACTTGTTCACATGGGACCCACGGTGTTGCATCCAAGTCAGGACAGAGCTTGGGATTCTAGGCCCCGAGGGGACAGCCGCGCCTTGCAGTGACACTTGTCATCTCCGCACCAGCCTGGTGTGCCCGAGTCTCCCAGGCCCCTCCGCGGCCTTGGGGCCAGCTGGGGATACCCACGCCTTGTTGCCCATCATGGGGACGGTGGGTGGGACCCTGCAGGAAATGGCGAGGAAAGGTGCCGGCATGTGGGAGCTGACTGGGGGACGTTCCTCACGCTCACTTAGCCGGTGGCCCGAGGCCCTGGGCTCTTCTGCTCTGATGGTCGTCACTCACCACATGCTAAAGGCCTTTGTCTAGAGAAGAAATTGTGTCTTACGGCTGTCTGCCTCAGCCTCCCCTACCAGGGCATACTGTGCCTCCAGCCCAGGCCCGTCACCCCCAGGCTGGCCCTCGGCCGTCACCAGTACACTTCGACCTTCACACTTGACCCCTGTTTCTTCTCCCCAGGAGAAGGAGCCAGTTCTCTTCCCCGGCTCCACATTCCCTCACCTCAGCCCCACCCCATTCTTCGAGTTCTTCAAGGGACGAGGGCCCCCATCATCCCCCCCAGACCCAGAATGACGGCATACGGGGCTAGAGGGTGACTGAGCCCCTTCCCATCTGGTTTGTTCAGGTCTCACACTTGTGCCAGACTAAACTGACCCTGCCTTCAGCAGTTGGGCCTCGGACTCAGGTAGCGTGGTCCCGGGCCATGTCCTTGCTCTGTCGAGGGATGGGGTTACAGCAGGCCCAGGACTTGCCTTTGGTGGCTCAGTCCAGGTGGCAAGAGAAGGTGTTCTCCCAAGGCAGCTGGAGGTGGCGATGAATGGGCGCAAGACAGGGACTCTTCAGCTGCCGGGGAGTGTGTGGGTGGGTGTGTCAGCAGTTTTCTGGGAAAAGAATGCGTGGCCTCACTTGATTCTGAGGGCAATTTGGGGCCCACAGGAGGTCCCAGGACCTTACAGTGGACTATCCAAGAGGTGAGTGAGGTGTTGGTGGCAGGAAAGAGTCATCAGGGTTCAGCTTGGTTACTAGGATTCCACGCCCTTGAGGGATGCAGGAGGCTGAGCCAGGCACCGAGCAAACAGGGATTCGGTCAGGCCAGCCCAGGAGGCGACATGCTGCAAAGGCCCAGCTGGGGTACGTGGCCAGATGGCCGGGAAGGCCACGGGAGGGAGCTCCCGGAGCCCAGGGACAATTCCTTGTCACCCACCTACCCCTCAGCACGCCGTACACCCACACTGCGGTGGGCACCTGGCATCGAAATGGTGATGGAGGACATAATCTCTTCTAATGTGGCTTCTTTTAAGAGGTCTGGGGTGTCTTATTTGAGACTCCTGTCACCAAAGTATCTTTTGGCACTGAGGCTGTAGAGTCGTTGCTTCAACTCAGAAGAAAGTCTGAAACCTTAGTCTTTTATTAGTCGTTTGTTTTTTTTAATTTGTTCATGTTTCCATATTTAGGTTTAATTTTTGTTTATCTCATTAACCAAGCATCCAATTTGAACCACAGTAGCCTGACTGACTTGACTTTTGCTTTTCAGTTTTAAAAATCCTTGCAGTTTTTCCCCTAACTCCATTTTTGTTGGTTTGTTAAAAAGGTTTGTCCAGAGGGGTTGCGTTTATCCGGTTTGACAAACGGTCGGAAGCAGAAGAGGCAATTACCAGTTTCAATGGTCATAAACCCCCAGGTTCCTCCGAGCCCATTACAGTGAAGTTTGCAGCCAATCCCAACCAGAACAAAAACGTGGCGCTGCTCTCCCAGCTGTACCACTCGCCAGCTAGGCGGTTCGGAGGTCCCGTCCATCACCAGGCGCAGAGATTCAGGTGGGTCAGGAGGACGCGCTCTTCCCACCACGGCCACTCGGGCCCCTTCTGGCTGCGCGGAGCCCTGCTGGTTGGGTGACTGTGCAGTGGAAACCTCTGGGCTGATCACGTCAGAAAGTCGTGCTCACAGCCATTTCATGTCTCCATGTCCCCCACCTGCATCAGAAAGGTATCTGTATGGAAGCTGTTTATTTCCATCCAAGTGTTGTCTTTAACTAGAATGAAAAAGGTAGTGCAGCTCCAACCAGCTCCCAGGAGAGTGAGTGCATAGCGCTGCAGCCTGCAGTTTCTAGTGATATGCGAGTAGACCCATGAGTTTAAAAGATCATCCCGTATCTGGGAGAGAAAAGATGCAGCTTTAGGGGTGCTTATGCAAGAGCCATTCTTCCAGAGTTTTAAACAGGTTTTAGACATTTGATCAGCAGCCCTAAGGCAGACCTTTCTCATACACCTACCTTGTGGAGTCATTTGTGTCTACATATTATTATATGCCTTCTGTTTAAAAGCCGCATCCTAGAGGTGAACCGTTTTCCCACCTTCCTTAGTCTTTCCATATAAAATGATTCTAGTCGCCAGGATCTAGCAGAACAGAGACAAGTAGAGTCAGTAACTTGGACTCTGAAATCAGGTGTGTTACTGCCTCACGAACAGCTGAGATCCCACTTCTCCCCGTTTTGAGAAGTGGCATGAGGGCCAATCTCAGGTATGTTAAGGATTTCTCTCTGCGACTTTTCAGGGTTCCCGTCTTTAAGTGGTGAGGTTGGGTAACACCCCGCTCATTTCCACAGATGCTGTTTTTCAAGGTCTTATTTTCACAGTCCAATAATCCAGGGTTCTCAACTCAGCTCAGGTTCCAAAGCTGGCCTTCCTTCGTTGGCTTTTCTGGTTTAAAGGCAAAGCAGGGGAAGCGTCTTTGGACAGAAGTGAGCTAAATCCAGTTTTGAAAGTCAGCACGGTCGACCTCACTGGTGATCGGGTGGGATGTGTAGATGGCCAAGTTCAGTGAGTTACCCAGGAACTCTGGAAAACCAGGAAGCTTGGAGGAGAAGAGAAAGGAGAGATGGGAGGTGCCGAAGGGGCCAGGCAGGAGAGGGACCGTGACCTCCAGAGATGGACGGAAGGAAGGGGCGGGCGGGAAGGTTCGCCACCAGAAGGCAGACTAAGATAAGAATAAGAAGAAAGAAGACCCAGAAGAGGAGAGGGTTTGCAGTCAGTTCTTATCATGTTGGGAAAAGTCCCCAAATCAAGGAAGAGTCAGTTCTCCTCTTGCACCATCAGAGGAAAGAATGGGGGTGGGTTTCATGACAGCTGAGATGAAACAGATCAGCTCCAACTAGCAGGAGAAAACTCACAAGAATAAATAAGAATGAGAATCATGTCAATAAAAGTAAAATATTACCTCAGATTATTTTCAGTATAATATCTATGTCAAGATTTAGTTAACTATGATAACTTGGGTCCGTGTCCCACAAAACTTGGAGAAAAGGAGGTCCTTTTAAAAGTCAGAATGTCTTTCCATTTCTCACTGAAAAGCAGCTCATACAGATGCTCGGGTGCCTTTTCCCACCCCCATTTCAATGATACTGTGGTCTCACCACTAACAAGCCTCCTGAGTCATCTAACCAGTTCAGACATTTGGTACAGGCTGTTTAAAATTATTCTCGTAAATTCAAAACCATGGCCCACAATGTGCCTTGATTCTTCTGTACCTGCATCAGCGATCACCGTTGTGTCAGTGGTCTGCACCTCGGGGGCTGGCCACTCTTCTCCCATGTCTGCTGAGGGCGTGAATCTGTTTAGTGACACTTGAAGGCACCCCCGCTCACCCCTGGATCAGACCCACGACTCGAACCTGATTTTATTTTGGAGCAGGTAATAACTTCTCCAGTTGCATTGTGTGGCTTCAGAGATGCTGTATCATGCTCAAATATTCTTAAATTGATCCTCCAACAGTTACTTTTGAGCTTGTGAAACATCTCAAGGGCCACGTGGCTTCAGTAACAATCTTGTCATCTCCCTTAATCCTTATTGCCCACGACTTGTAGAAGGCTTATTTTTGATGTGACTAAAAGTGGTGCTTTAGAAAGGGGCTCCACATTTTTGATAAAGCTTGGTAGATTTACAGTTCACAGCCCTGGCCCTTCTGGGCTGTTAAGAGCCAGCAGCGGAAGGGTGTCCGGAGCTGTTCCCTGCCGGTAGTGGCCCTTGGCGGGAGTGTGCTGTACGCAGGCACCGCTCGGACGTGAATCCTCGGAGAGGGAGGGTGCCGATGGGGGTGGGGATGGGGTATAAAATTCAGAGAAAGAAAAGAAAAAAATTCAGGCCTGTCCCCACCCCCACCATACCCCCGCAAACACACACACAGACACAGACACAGGATGAGGAACGGTTTCCTCCAGGGAGAGCTGGGGGTGTAACAGCACCTCGGAGGATGTGGAGAAGCTTCCATCATTTAAAATGTGGGAAGTACGGGTGTGACTAGACAGGACCACCCCAGCAAGGTGGGAGGGGTGGAGGGAGCGGCTGGTCAGAGGCCACTAGAGGCCATCGCTCTGAGGCCTGACCCCCTGCAGGCAGCAAACGTCTCTCCTCGGAGTCGACTCCCTACAGAGCAGGGAGCCCATGCCCTCCCTCCGCCCCCATATTGAGTTCCTCTCAGTTGAAAAGTCCTGATTTTGACTGAGCGGGGTGTGTCAGCCCAAGCGCCTCACATGGGCTGCGTGCAGCTCGCTGGCCCGCACTGACCTTGACCTGAATGCTGTGCTCTCTGTTTGCTAGGTTCTCCCCTATGGGTGTAGATCACATGAGTGGGCTTTCTGGTGTCAATGTCCCAGGCAACGCTTCTTCGGGCTGGTGCATCTTCATCTACAACCTTGGTCAAGATGCCGATGAGGGAATCCTCTGGCAGATGTTTGGCCCCTTTGGTGCAGTTACCAATGTGAAAGTGATTCGCGACTTCAACACCAACAAGTGCAAAGGCTTTGGTTTTGTGACCATGACAAACTATGAAGAAGCCGCGATGGCCATAGCAAGTCTGAACGGCTACCGCCTGGGGGACAAAATCTTACAGGTTTCCTTCAAAACCAACAAGTCCCACAAATAACTCGCTCATGCTTTTTTTTGTACGGAATAGATAATTAAGAGTGAAGAAGTTGAAACTTTTTTGTTAGTGTACAACTCATTTTGCGCCAATTTTCACAAGTGTTTGTCTTAGTCTAAATGAGAAGTGAAAAGGTTTTTATACTCTGGGATGCAACCGACATGTTCAAATGTTTGAAATCCCACAATGTTAGACCAATTTTAAGTTTCTTAAGTTATTTCCTTTAAAATATATATTAAACAGAAATCTAAGTAGACTGCATTGACTAACCAGTCCCTCGGGATGGTGGTGAAACTGAAGCATGCTTTAACTTCTGAGACTGTCTAACACGCGTTTCATTCGATGTCTCCACAAACTGGATAGAAACAAACAAAAAGAAATGACCTTTTAGTTTTAGTTTTTAAACTAAAGATGTTAGACAGATGCCTTGTGTGCGTTTTCTCAACCGCTTCAACATTTTAAGCGATTTCTGCTTTGGTTGACAGGAAATTGCTTTCCCAAGCAGGTCCCATTGCCACCTCCTGCTCACTCAGCCGATTGGCCCCGGCAGTGGCAGCGGGCCCGTCTGCCGTGGGCCACAAGCGGGGAGGGGGGCCACACACCAGGCCGGGCCAGGCTCTGCCGAGGACACGAGTGGGTTTCCTAAGCCCAGGCGCCAATGGGAACGGACCAAAGAGTTTCAGGGAAACTCCAGTATATTCCAGAGTCAGATCTCAGCTCCAGGCACGCCTGAAGACGTGTTGCTCCTCTGACATCCCGATTCCTGTCCACACATTGCATGCATGGTGCCTCCACACATCAGATACTGTTGTTCACAATCATCTCTCCAGTTTCCAAGAGCATTGAACACGGCCCCAGTGCGTAAAATAGCTCTATTTTTTAATGACACAGAAACATTTGAGCATTGTATTTCTCGCATCCCTTCTCGTGAGCGCTAGGCTTTTTTCTATTTTAGTCGGATTTTGTTTTGAAACTTTGCTTTCCTATGAACACTCAGCAGAAAAGTACTTACTTCCTGCCAGTTACCTATTAACAAAAAAAAAAAAAAAGAAAAAAAGAAAAAAAAAGAAAAAAAACCCTTTGATTTGTAGTTTTAAAGATTAACCTTCAAAGTTCTCTTCATAACTGCCTTGACATTTTGGGTTGTTCTGTTCTGTTAATTTTCTTTTGCTTTTTTGTGTTTTTCGTTTGTTTTTACTTTTGCATTTAAGACCATTAAATTTGATTTTGTTTTGCTCGAATTTTGTTTTGTTTTTTATTTTACCTTTTCTTTCTTTTTGGCTAGGTAAGGTACAGACAGCCCAGCATTCAGGGAGGATTTATAAGATCTTAAGAAACAAACATACTTGCCTCAAGACAAAGCATTTACAAATCTGTGACGTTAGGATTGTGCCATCACAGATGGTGTTTTTTTAAAATGGGGAGCCGGCAGGGAGAGTCTAAGAGAGAGGGCCTGAGAAGTAAATAGGCAGGGCCCGATCTCCGGGCAACTCCTCAGGAGCGTGATCTGATTTTTATAAATAACCAGTGTGCAAGAGAATCAAAACCACAATAACTTAGTACCAGCAGTTTTTAACCTTGACACGAGACTAAAACATGTAACAGTAAGCTGCTTTTTAGTTATCGATGTCATGGAATTGCGGCATTATTTATCTATCTATTTATTTAAGTGGAAGACGTTGGGCAGTAGGCACAGCGTTCCCCAGAGCGGGTCTGTGTTCTGAGTGACCCCTGGACCATTTGAGGCTGCCCGTCCCCCCCCACTGCTTCCCTCATACTTCACTGAGGGGCTGCCAGCTGCTTGCGTGATCCTCCTGAATTTCCCACGTTGCCCTCTTCTTCTCCCACAAAGGGCCAAGTTCATACCTTGAAGCCTTGTCTCATAAGTTGGCCAAGTGCCATGGAGGGCCTCCTCTCTGCAGCAGAATTTTCCAGGTTCTAAGTCGAAGCTAGCTTGCGTGCCTCTTCCTGGAACCAAGGCCCGTTTGCCCAGATTTGATGCAAAGAGGGTCCCTGCTGTGTGTGCCCCAGGAGCACTCTGCACCCCGGGACTGGGATGTTTTCCTGGAAAAATATGCCGTGTAGGTTGTGCTAGCCTCGGGCCAGCATCTCAGTGAAGATGAGGTTCCCAGTCCTGAGAGTGACCCTTGAGTCTCCTCACTGACACACCATCCTGCCAGCCTGCACTAGTGTTCCATTTCCTACGAGAATTCTGTCAGAGGCCTAAACTGCGAAGTGACGGGCTCACAGCCAGCACCGCAGCTGATTTCCTCCCCTCTATTTTATTGGAACCACACTGATTATCCTGGTGCTGGCACAGATGAACAGGAAACGTGAAGCGCATACGGACCCTTGAGAGTTGCCTGAAGTTTCTCAGTAAAATTCTCGTTTTACGTGGTCCCCACTCTTTGAACATCCTTCTGGCTGAAAACCCCAATGTGCTTCTTTGGGAGTTTTAATTTGTGAGCGTGCGGGAGGATTTTGCCTTTGACATGTTTTACTCCTGAAAAGTAATTGTCACTCCCATGGAAGTGCCAGACGCTGGCCCTGTGTCCAAAAAGTTCATTCCATCTTCTCTAGGCCTGTTTGCAAAAGGAAGATCCCATTTTTTTTAAAGTTAAAATCCAAAAGAAACCGTGTTAAAAAATTGTGGGTTTTTTTTTTTTTTAACATAGATCAATCTTATTTGTATTTCGTAAAATGAGTGCTCTCCTTTTATTTGGGAATTTTGATGAAAAAGTTAAGAGTAGATGATGTTAATTTATTGAAACTTTGGTTTGGTACATAAATACCAAAGAATTCTCTTTTGATTGAATTGATTGAATTCTCTTTTGGCCTATGTAACTTCCCCTCATAGTTGTTCACTAAGCAGCTCCAGATTTGTGAACCTGGTTCCAGTTGAGTTATCCATTGTTTACCCCATGGCTCTGCCTTTCTTTAGCTTTTCGATGTGATATGGCAAGCTGTGGTTTTCTGCACCGGCTGTGCCTCTGGTCACGCGTCCTGTGACTGTGATACCACGGCCACCCTCTTGCCAGAATAACGGAGGAGCTGGGCTTTCTCAGCCCGTGGGCAGGTGGCGCCGGGTGGGTTTCACCTTCTTTGTTCCCCGAAAGGTGAGTCTTTCCCTTGCCAAGGGCAGCTGCCTTAACCTCCGAGAGTATACACTTGTTGTTAGTGCTGGAAACCCAGGGTCTGAACCGCGCTGCTTAGGGAGCCGGCCCTTCGGGAGCTGGCAGCTCGGGGGGAGCCCTGCCGGGTCAGGCAGACAGATGAATCCCAAGACAGTTATTGGCAATAACTTATCGCTGGTTTGCCTCCGGAGTAGGGCCATGGACTGACCCCAGTCGCTGTTGGCCTTGAAAATCAGAGTTCACGTCTCCCAGCTGTCCCATTTCCCATCCGACTCAGCCTGACCGGACTTCTCTGTGCTTTCCGCACCCATCCTGGGTAGGATCACGGAGAGTGAGCATAAGCTGCCGGGGGCCTCTCTTCCCCATAACCCCAGCCCTCCATCTGAAATCCTTCCCATCTTCCCAGGACCCGCGGTACCTCCTGGGCCCTGAGGCAGCTCCTCAGGAAAACACCTGCTGCTCATCAGATTCCCAGGCCCGGCCCCCACCCGAAGCCCCACGTGCTTTCCGTTGAGCGGCATCGAGAATGGACACTGCTACAGCAGCGGTAGGGCCCCCGGCAGGGTTCACGTTTCCACACCTTTTGATTCGACTCTGACTTCTAATGATTGTATTTTTCCACAACCTTCTGGTGACAGAGTTCAGTTTTCCGCTTGGTCGTTAAAATAAATGACTCCTCGTAAGTCCCCGTGAGGACCGAAGTTAGGCTGACCGGTGGTTCGCGGCGACTCGGGAGGACTGTTTCACTTCCACCAGGAGAGAAGGCTTGTCTGTTGGTCGGGGCCACCTCTTTACCATGTAACGTTCCGTTTACAGTGATTTGCTCTGGGGGGCACTTTCCCAGCTGGTTCCCATGTTGTACAGTAGATGGGTAGACCTTTTGTATATTAGTGTGTTTTAAGTTATTGATTTGTTTTATATAAAATAATTTATTTTTCAGGTACCATTTTTCATTTTAACTTTGTTTTTACATGGGTTTGTTTTCAATAAAGTATGACACTGCTGTCCAAAAGTCAACAATAAAATGAATCCCATTGTGTTCTTTGGAGGATGCTTATGTAACTAGCCTTTTTTTTTTTTCTTGCCTTTTTTTTTTTTTTTTTTTTTTGCTTTTCAGAAGAAAAAAAAAAAGTCCTTCTCAGTTTTCCATCTCCCCAAGTTTGCCTTTTTATCCTTGTGAATAAATGTTTCTTTAGTGTTTAGGAGGAAAAAGCAAACCTAGATTTTGATATCCAGAAGATTTTCAGATTAATAAAGAAGCTTTGAAAGAAGACCATTTTTCAAAATTTTAGTGAAGTGTGAATATTTTTGTCAATGGCTTTCTCAAAGAGAATGAAACTTTTGCACCATTTTCAGAGTTTTTATAGAGATGCCAAATTGATATATTTACATGTAATGGAAACATGAAAAAGTTTTATTAAAACAATTGTTCATAGCTGTGTAGACATTTTAATTCAGTTTCCAAAAGCTCTCAAAGTGTATTTTTGGAGTACGGAGTGATAACGGTTTGGGGCGTTAACGGTTCCAAACGACTCGATTGTCCGAATACTTAGTTCTTTTCACAGGTATCAGGTTTGTGTTAAACGCTGTATGTTTAACTATGACTGGAACTCTGTGATATTTTGGTAATAAATGAAGTGGGATCGTTGAGACACGGTGGTGTAGGGGTGATGGTGTGTGACTTGTAAGCAGCCATCGCCGAGTGACGTGCCAGCCAGGCCACA
The DNA here is from genome assembly GCF_009873245.2 of Balaenoptera musculus. Lineage (NCBI taxonomy): Eukaryota > Metazoa > Chordata > Mammalia > Artiodactyla > Balaenopteridae > Balaenoptera > Balaenoptera musculus. The sequence continues at coordinate 165,351,374 of NC_045787.1, forward strand.
GGTGACTTGCTCCTTCCTAGGTGAGCGTGGGCTGCCCCTCGCCAGGCTCTGTGCCAGGCCGTGGCCTTGACCCATGCGGGGAAGGAGGGAGCCCTCAGACAGCCCAGCCTGGAGGACGGAGAGGAAGGCACCAGGACACGCCCTGGGACTGGCTCCCGCACCCCCCTCTGCCCCTGCCCAGATGCTGGCCTCCCCCCCCCGGACGCACTCACAAATCAGCCCCTCCCCCTGGAGACCCAGAGACCCCTCTTCTCCAGGTTCAAAGGTTCCTGGGCCTCCTGTCTTGTCCCTGAGTGTTGCCTGTCTGTCTGCTCCCCACACCTGAGCCCCTGGCCATCCCAAATGTCTTCTGACACTAATCTCCTCGGGTGACGGACAGTGAGTTCCAACTCACCCAGAGGCAGGACGGAGCATAAGAGCCTTAGGGTTGGAGTTTTAGGTTCGAATCCTGACTCTGCCGCCTCCCCAGTGTGCACCGCAGGCAAGCCCCTGACTCTCTCCGAGCCTCAGTCTCCCCGGCTGTGAAATGGGGCCCATAACGCCCAGCCCGTAGGAACTTCGTGGGAAGGAAAACAGATCAAGTAGGTACCACACCACAGCCACTCTGAATCCAAGACGCATCCAAGGAGAGAGGCTAGGGTGGGCAGAGAGAGCAGTAACCCCCCCGGCTCCCCCGCTTCCAGTGGGCTCAGCTAAACCCACGGACATGCTTCCCCAGCGGCACTACAGGGCCTCTCCTGAAGTCACTGGATTTTCTTTCTTGTGTGTGTGTGTCTTGTGGTTCTGCGTTGAGCTCCCTCAGAATACCCAGCCCGAGTCCCTGGCAGAGGGGCAGGCCGGCACCACCTGGGGAAGGCGGCTGGGCTCCAGCTGGAGGTGGCTCCAGGGGTGTCCTGGGACCTCCAGGCAGCTCCTCAGGTGCCGTCTACACCTACTGCACTGAGGAGAAGGGGTCTGGGCGTCAGCCCTTCCCTGCGCGTCACAGACCAGGGTGTGCACCCCCTCCCCCAGGGGCCTTGTTCAAAAGCAGATCCGGGTTCAGCAGTTCTGGGCTGAGCCCGAGAGTCTGCATTTCTAACCTAACCAACTCCCAAGTGATGCCGATGCTCCAGGGACCCCCTCTAGGAAGCCAGTGGTGTAAGTGGGGGTGTGCTGTCACAAAGCCTTGCCGCCCCCAGCTCCACGTCGGGTGCGCCAGGACAGCTTCCGATGCCCCCCACCCCAGGATTCAGAGCTGAGAGGCTGAGTCCACGTGCGAGGTGGGGGGCTCTTGCCGCCAGCCTGCCCAGGGTCGAGGAGGGGGGCTGTCTTCACGGTTCCGTTCAAGGTTAAGACTCTGAGGGCTTAATGCCTGCATCCCTTTGCTTTGGGTCTTTTTTTTTTTAAGATATATTTTTAAAAATATTTATTTGGTTGTGTTGGGTCTTAGTTGCGGCACTCGTGTGGGATCTAGTTCCCTGACCAGGGATCGAACCTGGGCCCCCTGCATTAGGAGCGAGGAGTCCTAACCACTGCGCCACTAGGGAAATCCCTGTCTTTGGGTCTTTTTCTTTGTTTCACCTCAGTACTTTCCTAGCACAATTGCAAAGGATTTCTTAAAGAGAAGGGAGAAAATCATAGACACTGGTGTTGTCCCTGAGAACCATGGTTCCTGTTTAGTGACAGGAAGGACCGTTTTGCTGTGAGAGTGTTTTTTACCGTGGAGTCGGGGGTGCTAGGGACAGCACAGTGGATCTTACCCTCTGCCCCTGGCCTGGAGCCCACTCAGAGCAGGACAGATGGTGGTGACGTGGGCCTGCAAGCCTGGACAAGTGGCAGCCCCGGGCTCTGGGAAGCCGCCCAGAAGTCCCGCAGCAAAATTCAAGCTGGCCAGGGAGCATTTCTCCCCAGTTCATGCCTTGCTTTGCCCACCCAGGGGTCCAAAAGAACAGACCGAAGACCCCCATCCCACGTGTGGGTGTGCCGAGTGCCGGGGCGCATGAGGCCCTCAGGGGCGTGGCGTCCGAGCAGGAGCGAGTTCCGAGGAGCCAGGAGGTGGTGGTGAGAGGTGATCGCCGTTAGCTACTAGCGTGCTGTGCACCTTACAGAGTACTTCACTGAACTGTGAGCGAGGCGTTAGTATTGTTCACGTACTCATTTAAAGGTGATGCCCTGAAGCTTAGCCAGTTGGAAAAACAGACACCGTTCCGTGCTGGCGATTTTTTTTTTTTCACTGGTTTGATACAGAGCATCCTGGGTTTGGACTGCCCCTTAGCTCTGTGCCTCTGAATGTGTCCATTTTGGGGTTCAGCCAGGGATGGGAAGTTGGGGGTGTGGACGGGGCAAGACGCCTCCCACAGGTGGGACATTATGCCTGTGTAACCGCACAGGGTTGGGGAGGGGCTCAGGTGCCTGTGGGCACGTGCCAGGGGCCTGGACCCAACCCCCAGCTCTCCCGGGGCTCTTTCGGTCACCCCAGAGCGCTGTGAGGGAGAGGGAATTTCTCTTGAGCCCCTGCATCGTGAACGCACAGCCAGCTCCTCCCCACCTGGACCTCCAGGGACAGTGTCCTCTGAGAGCCCGAGGGCTTCTCCTGAACTCCACCAACCTGGGACAGAATTTGCAGGGGCCTCTGGTTCAGAAAGTACCGAGAATTTCAAGTCGGTGACCGCAGAGCGTTAAACCAAGCGTGGGGCGTGGGGCCCTCTGAGCTTGGGGTCTTGTGTAAGCACGGGTCCCACGCCCACGGCCTGCCACCCTCTCTGTTCAGGAGCTTTCCGGTTGTCCTTGGGCTTCCTGGAGACTGTGGAGTCTCAAAATCCACCTTCCTGGGACTTCCCTGGTGGTCCAGTGGGTCAGACTCCGTGCTCCCAGTGCAGGGGGCCTGGGTTTGATCCCTGGTTGGGGGACTAGATCCCGCATGCCATGCCTGCAACTAAGAGTCCACATGCCGTGCTCCTCCCTGGTGGTCGCAAGTGGTAAGAATCTGCCTGCCAACGCAGGGGACCGGGTTTGAGCCCTGGTCCAGGAAGTTCCCACATGCCGCGGAGCAAATAAGCCCGTGCGCCACAACTACTGAGCCTGCGCCCCTGAGCCCGTGAGCCACAACAACTGAAGCCCATGTGCCTAGAGCCGGAGCTCCGCAACAAGAGAAGCCACCGCAATGAGAAGCCCGCGCACCGAAAAGAAGAGTAGCCCCCGCTCACCGCAGCTAGAGAAAGCCCCTGAGCAGCAACAAAGACCCAACGCAGCCAAAAATAAATTAAATAATTAAAAAAAATTTTAAACAAAAGAGTCCGTATGCCGCAGCTAAGACCCGGAGCAGCCAAAATAAGTAAATTAATTAAAAAAAAAAAAATCCACCCCTTCCCCTTCATTCCAAGGGCCGCCTTCTGTCTGATTGGTTTTCTCAGGTTGAAGGATTTGATGCAGGGCCTAAAGAGTCAGAACACAGCGGCACCTGGGCCCTGCTGTGTGAGGGCCTGGGTTCCCGGAAGAAACTGCAGCTCAGAGAGCCGCTGGGTGGGTGTCGGGGAGAGGGGACCAGGGCTCGGGGCAGGCCCCGCTGAAGGGTCCTTTCCGGTTGGAGGGATCCCAGGACAGGAGGTGGGGCTGGGCAGGCACAGGCACGAATGCCCTCTTCTCTCTATCAAGTGAAGCCTCCTGGAGAAGCTTGGTGAGTCAACTGTGTAAACCACCACGTGACCGACCCACACCAAGCAGCCAGCCCCCGGGGCAGCACCGAGGACCGGGGCAGAGCGAGTCTCAGGAAATAGTCTGTGCAGGGGCTGGAGCTCCGGGACCGCCAGGGCCCTTCGGGAGAGACTCTGGGATCCAGAGGCTCTAAAACTAAAGCAGCTGTGACCGGACAAATGCACGTGAGCTTTCTCCTTCGTCCACATCAATAAATCACCGCATGCCAGGAAAACAGGGGAAATGGCCTGATGGGGATGTCTCACCTGACATACAGGATGCACGACAACCAAAGATTCCACACAGGGCCCCTCAGAGAGCCTGCATGTGTGCTTGCACAGAAATCTCAAGGCAGACCCTGAAAGCCGGCGTAGATGTGCACGCAGGCCTTTCCCGGGGACGGGGCACTGGTGTGTGTCTATCTCAAGGTTCACAAGTCAAGGCGGTGGAGGCCTCGAATGCTGAGGGTCACACCAGCAGTGAAGGGGTCGTGTTCCTCGGATGCAGGCCTGGCCCTCGCTGTTCCCCTTTCTGGTCTACCCTCGTGGGAGTGGCATTGACCTTCTCGTGTCGACTCTTCAACATAAACTCCACCTCCTGGGCGGTGTGGACTGGGCCGGTGGCGCTTGCGAGGGGGCACTGCCACTAAAGGGTTTTCACAGGGCATCTGGCGGGTGGTGCCTGTGCTCTGACCGAGGAGGTCTGGGGCTGAGGAGCAAAGGACCACAGTGGCAGCGTTTCAAGGTGACAATAAAATGTGAATGAATAAAGGGAAACTTACAAAGAGATGTGACCCAGATGGAGGGTATCAACGTGCTTCTCAGAGCATGAAGGAGGCGATCGTTGATTGTGGATGCATCGGGGCCCCCAGACCCACCGAAAACCAAAAGCATAAACCTTAAATATGCTTTTTCTAAAGGCTTGGTCTTTTTTTTTTTTTTTCGTAATGTTTTAAAATCTTAAGCATTTCACTCATCTGCTTTCGTGACTGAAGAAGAACACTTAAAAGGTATCAAGTTCAGGGCTTCACTGGTGGCGCAGTGGTTAAGAATCCGCCCTGCCAATGCAGGGAACACGGGTTTGATCCCTGGTCCGGGAAGATCCCACATGCTGCAGAGCAACTAAGCCCGTGGTGCCACAAACTACTGAGCCCACGTGCCGCAAACTACTGAGCCCGCATGCCACAGGTACTGAAGCCTGTACGCCTAGAGCCTGTGCTCCGCAACAAGAGAAGCCACCGCAATGAGAAAGCCCGTGCACCGCAACGAAGAGTAGCCCCTGCTCGCCGCAACTAGAGAAAGCCCGTGCGCAGCAACAAAGACTGGCAACGCAGCAAAAAAAAAAAAAAAAATTATCAAGTTTCTTTTTAAACCCCTTTTTGGCCACACGAAGATGCAACCCGTAAACGTTTTCAATTTAAAGACGCGATGTGTGTATAGCACCCCTTTCCTCGCCTTCCCCCTTTTCAGGCCCTTTGAATGCTCCCTTGCCCAGTGCAGGTTAGATCCTGCATCAGACGGGAAGGTGTGGGCACCACGTCAGGGAGGCAGGGGACAGAGGGAAGGGAGAGACTGAGACCATCCCAGCTGCCCCTGGGCATCCACAGACAGGTGGGTTCACACAGGCCTGGGTTCTCCCGTGCCTGCCCCACTGCGAGCCTCAGAGGAAGGGGTGGTGCCGTCCTTGGCTTGTAGATGTCTGTCTTCTCCCTGTGTCCTCACGGTCGTCTCCCCTCTGTGCATGTCTGTCTCTGTATCCAATTTCCCCTTTTTATAAGGACACCAGTCCTATTGGATTAGGGCCCACAATGATTTTAACTTGATTACTTCTCGAAAGACCGTATCTCCAAATATGGTCACATTCTGGGTCCTGGAGGTTAGGATTTCAACATACGTTTTGTGGGGGACACAATTCAACCCATAAAAGGCCCTCAAAATTTGTCACTGGGCTTCTTCTCCGAGTTCTTCCCCAAGCAGCGTATGGGGGGGAGTTAGTCGTTTTGACCCCCTCTGGGTTCCCTTCAGGGAGTTTCGGGAGGAGGGGACTGAGTAAGCTGTCGGCTGGGCCTGGAAGGATTTCTCCTACTGGATCTAGTGTGACGGGCCAGCTGACAGGCTATGTAATTTGGGGGGCCCAGTGCAGCATGAAAACGCAGGGCCCCTTGTTCAAAAATTATCAGAATTTCAGAAAAACAAATGTTAGTATATACATAAAAGGGACTATTATTCATCTTTTAAAAGGGAAGGATATTCTGACACACGTTACAACACGGATGAACCATGAGGACATGATGGTAAGTGAAATATAAACCAGTCGCAAAAGGACAAATACTGTCTGATTCCGCTTTTGCTATGTCCCTAGAGTCATCACATCCTGAGAGACAGGAAGTAGATGGTGGGGGCCAGGGGCTGGGGGAGGGGGGGTGGGGAGTCAGCGTTTGATGGGGCCAGTTTCAGTTGGGGAAGATGAGAAAGTTCTGGAGGTGGATGGTGGGGATGGTTGCACGACAGTGTGAATGTACTCGATGCTGCTGAGCTGAAACACTTTTAACAAATGATGCATTTTATGTTGTCTGTATTTTACCACACTTAAAAATAAAGTTTTTTAAGATGTATTAAGAATTTCAGGATGGCAACAGCAGAGCATGAAACTGAGCACGGACCAGCCCGGGGGACCCAGACGTTGCCCCAGTTGGCTGCGTCTTTCATCCCCCTCTGCGTGCAACCCGCAGACCTCCCCAGGGCAGCCAAGACGCCGTCGCCCTCAGTGCCCAGGTGGGGAGACACCTGCTCCCCACAGCTGGTGTTTTCAGCACCTGGACAGATGCCAGCCCTGGTCCTCTCTGTATGAAAATCCACAGTGCGTTTGCTGGCAGACGTACTCGGTACAAAGAGAAGCAAGCTGGGTGGTGATCGGGTCCCAAGGGCAGAATTCTGGCTTCCCTCCTGACGAGGGTCTGGGTGTTGCAGGTGGAGGACTGCCCCTCCTGGGGTCCCAAACCGAAGGACCCCAAGGTGGGGGGCCTCGGCCACAGTCGCCTGGAGAGGGAGCAGGTCAGGGCCCGCTCCTGAGCGAGGACGAAGTTTGCTCCCCTCCCCCCCATCACCTACCCCACATCCCCCCTCTCTCTCATGCTCCCCTGGCTGACCTAGGAGTCCCCGCTGGACTCCTGGCCCTGAGGGAGAGGCGGCAGGGCCTGGACCCACCTGTGCCTCTGTCCCCACAGCTCACCTGTCCTCAACCTCTATCCTTCTAGTCATTCTTTTTTTCAGTCCGCACATATTCACTGGGTAGAACATTTTAAGGCAGGTGGACCATCAACACCACGAACATAAACACAGTGTGGTCCATCCATACAATGGAGTATCACTCAGCCATAAAAAGAATGAAACACTGACACACACACCACAGCACGGATGAAGCCAGAGAACATGATGCTCAGTGAGAGAAGCCAGACACAAAAGGCCACATGTTATATGATTCTATTGATATGAAATGTCCAGAATAGGCAGATCCACAGAAAGTAGATCAGTTATTTCAGAGGCTGGGGAGGAGGGAACGAGAGTTGCTGCTTAATGGGCACAGGGTTTCCTTTTGTGGTGAAGAAAATGTTTTGGAACAAGATGGAGGTGGTGGTTGCACAACCTTGTGAGTGTAGGGAAGTCCACTGAATTGTTCAGTTTAAAATGGTGAATTTTCTGGGAATTCCCTAGCAGTCCAGTGGTTAGGAATCCGTGCTTTCACTGCTGAGGGCATGGGTTCAATCCCTGGTCGGGGAACTAAGATCCTGCAAGCCGCACAGCACAGCAAATAAAATAAGACAAAATAAAATAAGACAAAATAGAATAAAATAGAAGTTTCTGATACCGGAATTTTATCTCAATTAAAAAAACAAAAATCACCTTAGGGCTTTCAACCTGCCAAGAGTTTTGACATTTGTGGTAGATCAGCTGACCCAATCATGCGTGCTCAGCCCTTGTGGGGACCCCATTCAGCCCTCTAAATCGGTCAGCTCACGTAGGGAATATTGAGTCTATTCATGCACAGATATTAGCATGCAACGGACATTAACTAAAGACATGTATTAGTTTGCTAGAGTGGCTTAAACAACAGAAAAACTTCTCACAGTCCTAGATACTAGAAGTCCAAGATCAAGGTGTCAACAGAGTTGGTTCCTTCTGAGGGCTGTGAGGGGGAAATCTGTCTCTCCTAGCTTCCATGGTTTCTGGCAATCTTTGGCGTTCCTTGGCTTCTGGTAGCCTGACTCCAATTTCTGCCTTCACCTTCACATGGAATTCTCCCTGTGTGCATGTCTGTGTCCAAATAAGGCCACCAGTCATATCGGATTTGGGGCCCAGTATGACCTCATCTTTATGAATTACATCTGCAATGAACCTATTTCTCAATACGGTCACATTCTGAGATCCTGGGGGTTATGACTCCAACACATGAATTTGGGGAGGAGACATAATCAACCCATAACAACCTACAATGTGCCGGTTCTGAGAGTACAAAGATGAGCCCAAAAGGACAGTCCCTGTCTGCACTGAGCATGTGCTACGCTGGTCAAGGCTGAGCACAGCAAACAAGCACAGGACTGGAGCAGAGGTGTCTAGAAATGTGGGAAGCCGTTTGATATTGTTGCGACCCCCAAGCGCATCCTCAGTTAACCCTTCTCCTTGCCCAGGGTCGAAGCCAATCTTAGAAGTCGCTTGGCACTTTCCCAGCTGTGTGTTGGCCACGTACAGCAGAACCGCATGTTGCTTCACAAGAGATTGGAAATTTAAAAAGAAGCACAACCACAACCTGATGCTTCACTATACATTGTTAGAGAAGAACAGTGAGCCTCAAGAAGGAACAGCAGATGGGCCCAATCTAGAGGGGGCTCAAGGTACTGGGGGGGATTTCATCCAACCAGGAGGGGTCAGAGTAGGGAGGAGGGGTGAGAAGCCATTGGCGGAAGAGGGCAGGAGGAATCCAAGGGCAGTGGGGCAGGGCTCCTGGGACGACTCCGTCCATAGACACAGCTGCACCTGTCAGAAGCCGTAAGCAAAGCCAGAAGAAGACAGAGCCCTGGTGGTGGTGGCATTGTCAGCCTGGACCCCAAGCTTGGTCCCGGCAATCCCCTCAGCCCCTCCGTTCCAGAGAAGGCTCAAAGGCAGAGTGCCTGGGAGGGATGGAGGAAGTCCCAGCATTGACGATCCCAGCCTCCCACATCACCCATGTCGTAGAACCTGCCCCAAGTCCTGCTCCAGCCTTCCTGTCTTTGTCCTTTGGCAATGCTGCGCCTCTTCCTTGCATATTAACTGTGTCCTTTATTTTCTGTATTCTGATGATTTGACATCTTGGGGCCTTGGTGATCTGGGAGAGACTCCCAGGACTAGCTAATTCTTAGAGAGAGTAAACAACTTACCAAAAAGTGCACCTTTTGTGGACAAATCCACCAATCCAGAGCCAATAGTGGCAACCACCTCCTTTATCTGGTTTTCACACTCCAGGAGGTAATATTCCTCTGCCCTGATCACCCCAGCACCAGGTGCCAGACAACTAGGGCCAGCCCCTACACCCAGAGCCTGCTGCTGAAATTGTTCAAACTAGCCAATTGTAAGCCTACCTGCCCTTCCCTGCCCATTTCTCCCCATGGAAACCACAATAAAGGCTCCTGCCCACACTCCCCGCTAGCCCTACCTTCCACCCCCCACCTCCTGACCAACCCTGGTGCTTCCCTGTGTGGCCCTAGGTGATGTGCTATGGTCCCTCCTCTTGGGAACTGCAAGTATGACAAACTGTCTTTCAGTGGCAGTCATCTCCTGATCTGTTGGCCTTGCTGTAGTGGAATAATGGTAAACCTGTATTTTAAAACCCTTTGGAACATCCTTTCATCCCCCACCCCCAGGGACAGGGCAGCTCCAGGGGATCCTTCCATAACCCTGCTCTAAATGCAGAGAATAATGCAGCTGAGCCAGGCACACCCAGAACTGAGTCTGCCCACTTTATAGGTGGGCAAACTGAGGCACAGGGAGGTGAATGCCTTGCCCAGGGTCACAGGAGCAGTCTGGCTCCTGAGTGTTTTTTTTTTTTTTTTAATAATTGTGTTTGTTAATTTTTTATTGTGTTTAAAACATTGGGTTGGCCAAAAGGGTCGTTCGGTTTTTTCCGTAAGATGACTCTAGCGGCACTTAGTTGTTTTTAACTTCATTCAAAACAGTTTTGTTAGATTGTATGTGGCAGCTGTTATATCAGGGTGCATTTTAAAAAGACATCAAAATTGGTGAACTTTGTGTAACCATTTTAATATTGAAGATGGAAGCGAAAAAGCAACATTTTTGGCATATTATGCTTTATTATTTCAAGAAAGGTAATAACACAACTGAAATGCAAAAAAAAAAAAGATTTGTGCAGTGTATGGAAAGGTGCTGTGACTGATCGAACGTGTCAAAAGTGGTTTGCGAAGTTTCATGCTGGAGATTTCTCACTGGACGATGCTCCACTGTTGGTAGACCAGTTGAAGTTGACAGCGATCAAATCGACACATTAATTGAGAACAATCAACGTTATACCACGCAGGAGATAGCCGACATACTCAAAATATCCAAATCAAGCACTGAAAGTCATTTGCACCAGCTTGGTTATGTGAATCGCTTTGATGTTTGGGTTCCACATAAGTTAAGCAAAAAAAACCTTCTTGACCATATTTCCTCATGTGATTCTCTACTTAAAAGTAATGAAAACGTTCCGTTTTTGAAACAAATTGTGACAGGCGATGACAAGTGGATACTGTCCAATAATGTGGAACGGAAGAGATTGTGGGGCAAGCGAAATGAACCACCACCAATCACATGAAAGGCCGGTCTTCATCCAAAGAAGATGATGTGTATATGGTGGGATTGGAAGGGAGTCCTCTATTATGAGCTCTTTCCGGAAAACCAAATGATTAATTCCAACAAGTACTGCTCCCAATTAGACCAACTGAAAGCAGCACTCGATGAAAAACGTCTGGAATTAGTTGACAGAAAACGCATAATCTTCCATCAGGATAACACAAGACCACATGTTTCTTTGATGACCAGGCAAAAACTGTTTACAGCTTGGCTGGGAAGTTCTGATTCATCCGCCGTATTCACCAGACATTACACCTTCGGATTTCCATTTATTTCGGTCTTTACAAAATTCTCTTAATGGAAAAAATTTCAATTCCCTGGAAGACTGTAAAAGGCACCTGGAAAAGCTCTTTGCTCAAAAAGATAAAAAGTTTTGAGAAGATGGAATTGTGAAGTTGCCTGAAAAATGGCAGAGGGTAGTGGAACAAAAGGGTGAATACGTTGTTCAATAAAGTTGGTCGTGAAAATGAAAAATGTGTCTTTTATTTTTACTTAAAAACTGAAGGCACTTTTTGGCCAACCCCATACATGTAACATAAAATTTACCATCTTAAGAATTTTTTTTATTGAAGTATAGTTGGTTTACAATGTTGTGTTAGTTTCAATATATATATATATTCTTTTCCAGATTCTTTTCCATTATAGGTTATTACAAGATATTGAATATAGTTCCCTGTGCTATACAGTAGGTCCTTGTTGTTTATCTATTTTATATATAGTAGTGTGTATCTGTTAATCCCGAACTCCTAATTTATCCCTCCCCCCCTTTACCCTTTGGTAACCATAAGTTTTCTATGTCTGTGAGTCTATTTCTGTTCTGTAAATATGTGTCACTTTTTAGATTCCATTTTAACTATTTTTAAGTGTCCAGTTCAGTGGCATTCAGTACATTCACTTTATTGGGCAGCCATCCCCACCATCCACCTCCAGAATTTCCTCATCACCCCAAAGTGAAACTCTACCCCATTAATCACTAACTCGCCATTTCCTGCGTATATTCTTTTTTTTTTAATTTACTGAAGTACAGTTGATTTACAATGTTGTGTTAATATCTGCTGTACAGCAAAGAGATTCAGTTATTCATACATATATTCTGTTTCATATTCTTTTCCATTATGGTTTATCACAGGATATTGAATATAGTTCCCTATGCTGTACAGTAGGACCTTGTTGTTTATGTATCCTATATAGAATAGTTTGTATCTGCTAATCCCAAACTCCCAATACTTCCCTCCCCCACTCCCCCTCCCCCTTTGCAACCACAAGTCTGTTCTCTATATCTGTGAGTCTGTTTCTGTTTTGTAAATATGTTCATTTGTGTCATGTTTTTGATTCCACATATAAATTATATCATATGGTATTTTTCTTTCTCTTTCTGACTTACTTGGCTTAGGATGATAATCTCTAGGTCCAACCATGTTGCTGCAAATGGCATTATTTCATTCTTTTTACTGGCTGAGTAATATTCCATTGTATAAGTATACCACATCTTCTTTATCCAGTCGTCTGTCAATGGACATTTAGATTGTTTCCATATCTTGGCTATTGTAAATAGTGCTGCCAGAAACATTGGGGTGCATGTATCTTTTCAAATTATAGTTTTGTCTGGGTATATGCCCAGGAGTGGGATTGCTGGATCATATGGCAACTCTATTTTTAGTTTTTTGAGGAACCTCCACACTGTTTTCCACAGTGGCTGCACCAGTTTACTACATTCCCACCAACAGTGTAGGAGGGTTCTCTTTTCTCCACACCCTCTCCAGCATCTGTTATTTGTAGACTTTTTAATGATGGCCATTCTGACAGGTGTGAAGTGGTACCTCATTGTAGTTTTGATTTGCATTTCTCTAATGATTAGTGATGATGAGCAGCTTTTCATGTGCCTATTGGCCACCTGTATGTCTTCTTTGGAACCCTGTGTTTATCCTTAATAGGTAATGTTCACTGTTCAAAGCATACAAGGTCCAAAGATGAGTGAAGGAAAGCTCCCCCTCTCTCTGGTTTCCCAGCCACCTGGCTTTCCTCTCTCGAGCTGCCTGTGTGTATCCCTCCAGAAAAACTCTGCACATTCAAGCCAACTATAGGTCTATGGTGTATTTTAAGTGGGGGAGGGGAGGCGAGGCCACCAGATCTGTGTTTTTTTTTTGTTTTTTTTTTGTTTTTTTTTTTTGTTTAATTATTTATTTATTTATTTATTTATTTTTGGCTGTGTTGGGTCTTCGTTTCTGTGCGAGGGCTTTCTCCAGTTGCGGCAAGCGGGGTCCACTCTTCATCGCGGTGCGCGGGCCTCTCACTATCGCGGCCTCTCTTGTTGCGGAGCACAGGCTCCAGATGCGCAGGCTCAGTAGTTGTGGCTCACGGGCTTAGTCGCTCCGCGGCATGTGGGATCTTCCCAGACCAGGGCTCGAACCCGTGTCCCCTGCATTGGCAGGCAGATTCTCAACCACTGCGCCACCAGGGAAGCCCCAGATCTGTGTTTTAAGCCCACCCAAATGCTGAGAGGACAATGGCTCTTTACATGTACAGTTTCGTGCATTTCAGAAACTGTAGGCTTATTTAACAAATGTTTTCAGATTCATCCATGCTGTAGCATGTATCAGAACTTCATTCCTGGGAATTCCCTGGCGGTCCAGCGGTTAGGACTCAGTGCTTTCACTGCCAGGGCCCGGGTTCATCCCTGGTCAGGGAACTAAGATCCTGCAATCCACACGGCCAAAAAAAAAAAAAAAAAAGAAAGAAAGAAAAGGAAAGAGAAAAGAACTTCATTCCTTCTTAAGGCTGAATAACATTCCATCGTATGGATGGACCACATTTCGTTTTTCCATTCATTCATCAGTGGACACCTGCATTGTTTCCACCTTTGTGTTATGATGAATAATGCTGCTATGAACATGGGTGTGCCAATACCTCTTTGGTCCCACTGTTTATTTTTTTCTCTCTTCCCTCCCCACCTCCCCTTCCTGGGTCATGGTAACAAAGGAGTTGATAATGGCACCCAAGACTGAAGAGACAGACCTTAGCATGATAAGGCCAAAGAAGTATGCTAAAATCATGCCCCACTGTGACTTTCATGGGTCCCATCCTTCACGAAAAAAAGAAAAAAAATTTAAAATTATATTTTACAACTAAGTTGGCATAAAGATGACTATAATTCCAGCTAGATTATATATATTTTCCTTCTTATTTAAAAAAAAAAGTGAAACATTTGCAAGGGCCCCCAAAGTATCGTGGGCCCTAGGCAACTAATAGGTAGGTCAGCCCTGCTAAGAGGTCAGGCCTGGTTCTCTGAAAGGCCCGATTGCCTTAGAAGCCCTGCATCTGCTGCCTAACTGTTCCACCCACACCCTCCACAGACTCTAATAAGCGCAAATAATTGTGAGAAGAGAGATGAGGTTCCAGAGAGAGAGTGTCCTCAAGGACCACGGGAGATGCTAGAAGCCCCTCCCGATCGCCCGCCTGCGATGGCCAAGGGCACTGCCCTGCACCATGGTTGCGCCTGGAGGTTGACAGCCAGGGGTGCCACCGACCTGCATCATAAAAGGTTTCCTTGTCCCTGAGTCCTGAGCGCCCTGACTCCTGGCTGTTCAGCAGGCGCATCTGCCACGTCCCCTCGTTTGGGACACTGTGATCTCCTAGCGACCACAGTGGCCTCACTGGAGCCAGAGCGGGATCTTTCCACAAAACAGAACTGACCATATGGCTCACACGACACCCCGCCACGCCCCACTGAAAACTCTCCAGCGCTCCTGGCTTAGGCGACCCTCGTGATCTTTTCCCTGCCTAGTCTCTCCAGCCAAGCTCTTTTGCTCCCTCTGACATTTCCCCAATCTGTCCTCATCCCCTGCTGGTGCTGTCCCCACAGCAAGCCTTCTGGTCTAGCTGCCCTTTATGGCTCCTTTCAAACGCCTTCGATTTCCCCATCCTAGCACTTGAGTGGCTTAACTTCTGGAGGCCTTTGCTTCCTTGCCAGGAAAGGGAATGATGCCACCAGCTTCACAGATATTAAGGAGGATTCAAAGCCTGTCTTACCGACAGCCCTTGCTTTCACATCACCTGGTCTGGGCCCAGCCGACGGGCCAGGGGTCTATGCTGTGACCGGGGTCTGAGGCTCTGCCCTAACCGGGCCAGCAAGAGTCTCTTTGTTGACGTGGTCAGTGTGGGCAGCTTCCTTTCCCTCTGCGAGCTTTGGGGGCCGGTCTGTACGGTCTGTACGGTCTGTATGCTAATGATAGCATCCGCCTTGAAGGCTCGTGGGCTGGCGCTAAATAAGACACCGCTTCCTGGGGCTTAGCGCGCTGTCTGGAACAGGGAAGGCACACAGCCAGTGCCAGCAGCTATTATTATTCCTGGGGAAGGAGAACAGGAGAAGGAGGAGAGAGTCAGCCGGGTAGAGGGGGGGGAGCAGAAGTGGGAAGGAGGCCAGACAGAAGGCAGACAGATGGCGGAGGCCCGTGGGCAGCAGAAGCTGGGTGTGCGCAGGGGCTCTGAGCCTGAGGGGAGAGGTAGAGGATCTGTTGTCTGACTTTGCATGGGCTGCCCTAACAGAGGACCACAGTCTGCGCAGCTTACACAACAGAAATTTATTTTCTCGCCGTTTTGGAAGCTGCAAGTCCACAGTCAAGGTGTCTGTAGGGTTGGTTTCTCCTGAGGCGTCTCTGCTAGCATTGCAGACAGCTGTCTTCTCCCTGTGTCTTTACATGGTCGTCCCTCTGTGTGTGTCTGAGTCCTGATCTCCTCTTCCTATACGGACACCAGTCATATTGGCTTAGGTCCCACCCCAGTGACCTCATTTTACCGTAATTACCACCTTAAAGGCCCTCCCTCCAAACACACATCCTGAGGTCCTGGGGTTAGGACTTCAATACATGACTTTGGAGGGACACCACTCAGCCGATAACAGCTGGTGAGGGGGTCGTTGGGAGAAGGGGAGCAGGAAGAGCGTTAGGCTGGAGACAACAGATTTCTCTTAATAACGAAGTGCCTGCATCCCAATCTGAGGCTGGAGGGACAGTTCACTTCTGCCCATGAGGCCCAGCTGCAGGGTTAGATGACCGTCCCCCCCCACTCAGGCTCCTTCCAGCCACAGAGGGCCTCCCTAAACCAGTGTGTGAAGCACTTGGCACGCTGCCTAGCCCAGTAAGAGCCCTACAAATCGTAGCTATTATTGTTCTAAGGATTATTTGATCGGTAATATTAATTTTGGAAAAAATATCAATTAGGTCGAAAATATTAAGAACCTGATTATATAATGATTACTGTTGCCGTAAAATTGGAGCTGTGGCATTATTAAACCTAGAGGCTTCATAAAATACAATAATAAAATGGAAAAAAATGTTAGGAATAGAAGAAATTGACAGAGACGTTAATTGCAGTGAGAACTGAATATCATCCTATTGAGTGTATTAAAAAGAAGTAATTGATCCAGCAGTTGCCCCTGTTGGTATTTTTCCAAACGAGGTTAAAACTTACCAGCACACAAAAACCTGCACGTGGATGTTTACAGCAGCTTTATTCATAATTACCAACCAAGGAAGCAATCAAGATGTCCTTCAGCAGGTAAGTGGCTAAATAAACTGTGGTATATCTGGACAGCCCTCAAAAGAAATGACCTATCCAGCCATGAAAACATGGAGGAAACTTTAATGCACGTGACTAAGTGAAAGAAGTCCATCAGGAAAGGCCACGTGATGTATGATTCCAACTCTATGATATTGTGGAAAAGGCAAACCTATGGAGACAGTAAAAAGATCAGTGGTTTCCAGGGGTTATGGGGCAGGGAGGGATAAATAGGCAGAGCACAGAGGATTTTTAGGACAATGAAATTATTGTCTGATACTGTGATGGTGGATACATGTCATTGTACATTTGTCCAAACCCATAGAATGTTCAACACCAAGAGTGAACCCTAGTGTAAACCATGGACTCTGGGTGGTGATGATGTGTCAGTGCAGGTTCATTGATTGTTGAAGGCACCGCTCTGGTGCCAACGTTGACAGTGGCGGGGAGGCTGTGTGGGGCGGCTGGGGGGGCAGGGATTATATGGGAACTCCCTGGACTTTCTGCCCAATTTTGCTATGAGCCTAAAACTCTAAAAAATAAAGTTTTATGTTACGAAGAAAAAAACCAACAAAAAACGAAGAATGGTCCCTAATTATTTTTTTTATGTTAATGCCTATATTGAGACTAGTAAGGCGAATACATTAAAATTATGCATCTATTCATAAAAAATAATGACACAGACACCATTTCCCCTATTAGCAATATCTTAGACTGGTAGGAGACATTTGTTACAATTAAGGAACTGATACCTATACATTATAATGAACTGAAGTCCATACTTTATTCAGATTTTCTCAGATTTCCCCTAATGTCCTTTTTCTGCCCCAGGTTCTGTTTGGTACAACTGTAACAAATAACGTTTGAGTTAGCCCTGAGTCTTGGCCTCCCCAGGCCATAGAATCAAATTGCTCTAACACTTACGAAGAGTGTAGGTGGGGGGCAGCCTCTAAAGTAGCCTCCAGGACCCCTACCTCCTATATTCATGCTCTGGTCTGATCCTGTCCCCTTGAGTGTGGGCAGGACCTAGTGAGTCCCTTTTAACTAACAGAATATGACAAATGTGATGGGATGTCACAGCCAAGATTTGGTTACAAAAGACTGTCTTGCTGGTCCTCTCTTGCACCCTCGGACGGGAGCCGACTGCCATAATGGAAGCAGAAACTGAAGAGGGTCGCCAGGCAACAGTCGGTGGGAAACGGAGGCCCTTCATCCATCAACCAGCAAGGGACTGAATCCTGCCAGCAGCCACGTGAGTGACCTTGGAGCAGAACCTTCCCCCAGTTGGGCCTAGGGGGGCAAACTCCTGGATGCTTCTTATCAAAGTGCCCCAGTACCTTTATAAAAGAGGCCCCAGAGAGATCCCTTGCCCCTTCCACCATGTGAGGACACACAGCTTTACTGAGGTACCATTGATATACACAACCTGCACATATTCAGTGTATACAATTTGATGAGTTGGGGCATCTGTACACAGACCCCGTCGCCACAATCAAGGTGACGAACATGTCCATCATTTCCAAAGCTTTCTATGTATCCCTTTGTTTTGTGTTTTGTGTGTGGTTTTTTGTTTGTTTTGTTTGTTTTATTTGTTTGTTTTATTTGTTTGTTTTGCGGGGGCGTGGGGAGGATGAGATCTACCCTCTTTATTTTTCACTTTCTTTTTTATTGATGTATAGTTGATGTACAATATCATATAAGTTACAGGTGTACAATATAGTGATTTACAACTTTTTTGTGTGTCAATCCCAAACTCGCTATCTATCCCTGCCCCCCACCCTTCCCCCCATAACCATAAATTCGTTCTCTAAGTCTGTGAGTCTGTTTCTGTTTTGTAAATAAGTTCATTTGTATCACTTTTTTTTAGATTCCGCATATAAGTGATATCATATGATATTTCTCTTTCTCTGCCTTACTGAGATCCACCCTCTTACGAAATGTTTTAAGTGCACAGTACAAGACTATTAACTGTAGGCACCAAGCTGGCTGTACAAGAGAGCTCTAGAATTCACGCATCTTGTGTATCTACCCCCAATCCCTGGCAACCACCATCCTACTCTCTGTTAAGCCGTTACATTTTGGGTAATTTGTTACAGAGCAGTAGATGAATAATACAAAGAGTCTTTCTGTGATCATTTTGGCCCAAAATCTTGCCCTTTCCGGGGACACCATGCACACACTGCCAAGAACGGGCTTTCTGGATGCTCCTCTGGAGGGTGGTTCCCCATTGCATTGGTCCATGTCCTACCCCTGGCCTTGCTGTTGACTGTGCCCAGCCCACTGTAACACACACTCACTGGACGGCATTGGGAAGGTTTCCAGGCAGCCCGGGGTTAGTCTACGGATCCGGGAGAACAGACTGTCTTAGTCAGCTAGGGCAGCTATAACAAAACACCACACCCACTGGTGGCTTCAACAACAGACCATGATTTACTAGTATGCTTTGCAGGAACATGTAGATCAATCACAATCACCAATGACACACCAAGTCACAAGACGAAGCTGGTAAGTCTGCAACTGAGGTCTTATCAGGGAGCTGAAATCACAAGGACCCCTTTCCTTTTACCTTTTTTTGCCTTTAAGAAGACCTAAACAGACATTTCTCCAAAGAAGACAAACAGATGGCCAACAGGCACATGAAAAGATGCTCAACATCGCTAATTATTAGAGAAATGCAAATCAAAACTACAATGAGGTACCACCTCACACTGGTCAGAATGGCCATCATTAGAAAGTCTACAAATAACAAATGCTGGAGAGGGTGTGGAGAAAAGGGAACCCTCCTACACTTTGGTGGGAATGTAAATTGGTGCAGCCACTATGGAGAACAGTATAGAGGTTCCTTAAAAAACTAAAAATAGAGTTGCCATATGATCCGGCAATCCCACTCCTGGGCATATATCCAGAAAAGACAAAAGCTCTAATTTGAAAAGATACATGCACCCCATTGTTCAGAGCAGCACTATTTACAATAGCCAAGACATGGAGGCAACCTAAGTGCCCATCAACAGAGGAATGGATAAAGAAGATGTGGTATATATAATAAGTAATGGAATATTACTCAGTCATAAAAAAGAATGAAATAATGCCATTTGCAGCAACATGCAAGGGCCTAGAGAAAAGCTTACTAAGTGAAGTAAGTCAGAAAGAGAAAGGCAAATACCATATGATGTCACTTATATGTGGAATCTAAAAAACAGTACAAATGAACTTATTTACAAAACAGAAACAGACTCACACACATAGAAAACAAATTTATGTTTACCAAAGGGGAAGGGGGGAGGGATAAATTGGGAGTATGGGATTAACAGATACACACCACTATATATAAAATAGATAAACAGCAAGGACCTACTGTATAGCACAGGGAACTATTTCCAATGTCTTGTAACAAACTATAATGGAAAAAAAATTTTTTTAATAATTACACATACACATATATGTATATAATTGAATCACTTAGTTGTACATCTGAAAGTAACACAATACTGTAAATTAACTATACTTCAGTAAAAACAAAAACCTTGTGCCCCCAGCCAGCCAGCAAGATGGATTTGAGATGAGTCTAGGTCTCTCATCTTCCAGGTTGGTGCCTCTTCAACTAATTAACCTTTCTCTGCTCCAAAGTCCAATGTTTCGGTTTGTTTGCCTCACTGTTCCTTGGGCACACAACCTGGGCACACAACCTTTGACAACACATATATATTTGTTTGCATATATATGTTTGTTTGCATATACATAGAGAAAGAATGCTAAAGCAAGTGTAGCAAAATGAATCTAGGTGAAGGGTATATGAGTGTTCATTATACTATTCTTGCAACTTTTTTGTAGCTTTGAAAATTTTCAAAATAAAAAGGTGGGAATACACACAAACCACCCTCACTCTACCCCATATGTCCCTCCAGCTGTCATCATTTCACCTTCTAAGCACGGCAAAGATTCCTTGGAGGCGTCTCTGTTCTCCCTTTCTGTGTGGTGGTTAAACATTTAATAACTGGCCCTGCAAACAAACCAGAAAGCTACCGATCTGTAGTGTTTGTCAATTCCTATGGTGTAAACACTCCCACCACGGCCAATTTCAGGCTATTAATGTGGTGTCATTAAAGACAAAATGCATAAGAGATGCACCGCATATAATATGGTATTTCCAGCCTACAGATGTGATATATGCAAATAACCTCAGTAGCATAGATAGTAACATAATTAAGAAGTGCTGAGTTTTGAGTATTTATTACCTTTGTTTTAATATAATCCAGTTGATCATAAGTTTATACAATCAATTTTTAAATAATGGCTGTGTTTAACAACTGGCTCCAAAATTCCTGAAAATTTGATAGTTGGCTCTTGCCAGGCAGTACAAGCTGGCTCCAGCACACCTCTGTAAAAAAAAAAAAAAAAAAAAAGAAAAAATCTCAGCCCACTGAAACCTGGCTTCCACAGCCATCATTCAACCAAAACCCTCTAGCCTGTCTCCCCAGGGACCTCCTCCATATTACAAAATGCAAAGGACGATAGACAGAGTTCTGGCCTGGCCTGCCTTGCTTGAGTTCTCTGCAACATTTAGCACTGTTTACTCTACCTGCCTTCTCCAAGGCCCTCTAGGTCCTCTTCTGACCTGTTGACCAGTCCTTCCCAGTCTCCTTTAAGGGCTCTTCTTCCTCCATTTGACTATGGGGCTTTGATGTGCCCCTCTGATATACTCCCCCTGGGTGCCCTTGTCCAACTCCATGGTTTCAACTACAACTAAGAAGCCCAGACCTTCTTCTCAACAACAAACCTGTATATCCCAACCTCTTAACTAGTTTGCTCCTCTTCCAGTAAAGACATTTCAAACAAAGCCGAGTGGAAGCCCTCATCCCTTCTGTCACCTCGAGGTGGAGGTCCTGAGTTACAGAAAACGCAGATCTGTCCAATCCTGAAGCCAGGGAATGTATGTTGCCTCCCTTTCAAGTCCCATAGACCTTATCACAGTTTAGTAATGCAAAAGGTTTCAATAGGGCAAAGGCAACATACATTAACTCTCCCCACGGTACCAGCCCACCACCCCTCCCCAGCCTCAGACTGCATGGCCATGTCAAGGTACCGCCACTTGGTGGCGGCATTCTCCAAATGGAAAATAGTATCTGGGTGCTGACATGACAGAGGCTTGAGCTTCTTCACGGCCAGGTGTGTCAATTCACACTGAATCGATGGAGGGAGGAGTAGTCCACCCCCAGCCAGGTCTCAGCTTCCCGTTCCTTTTCTGGACCAAAACCCAGAGGCGCCTTCCCGAAGTGCTGTACAAAAGTGGGCTCATTCGCTCTTGCTCGTGAAGCAACTCACTTGCCCGTCTGTTGGTCACTTTCCATCATTGTCAGTGAGAGCCAGAGTCAGTGGCTATCAGGCTGGTGCGTCGATGTGGGTCGCTCTGTTTACCCGTTCTTCCGGCCACGCGAACCCCGAGTTGCCAGTAGGAGAATCACGGCTCGCGACAGAATCCACACCCTCAGGCTCCGCCCCCTCGCTGTTTTATCCAACCATACGTCTCTGCCTCACAGGAGTACCCGCCCCCCAGGTCACATCCAGTCACAGGCCCCGCTCTTCCTAAATTCTGCCCTATCAGAGGCCTAGCTCTCTAGGAATCTCCGCCCACTATTAGGCCACGCCCCCGTGGTGGATTTCCCTCCACGGCCCCGCCCTCCTTGGGAGCCCTGTCCAGTGATAGGCCTTTCCCTCCCACAAACCCCACCCGCAGGTCTCGCTTTTCCCAGGCCCAGGCCGCACTAGGCCGACGCGGCGGATGACGCCATCGGATAACGCCGCGAGAAGGTCACACGGGATTTTCCAGCATGGCGGCGGCGGCGGCGCTGCGGGGAGGCTGGTGCCGCTGCCCGCGGGTGAGCAGAGTGCGGGGCCGGGGGGGCGGGCTTAGGGAGCTCCGGACCCGTGACCTCCAGGGCCTTGTTCTCCCCAGGCCTTTGACCCCTTCGGCCCTTCCCTGAGCTCGGCGAGAGGCTCGGAGTTTGGTCGCTGGGTCAGCCGAGGCCGGGGCGGGGGCCCCGGAGGTAGCCCTCGGAACGTGGGTCCCGAAGCGAGGCCTGAGGGCGGGGGCCGGGCGTGCCGGGCCGGGAGCGGATCGCCCCTCACTTCCTGGCTGACCCCATGTGTACCGAGGAGTGAATGGTGTCCGTAGTGCTCAGTGGGGAAAAAGTAGCGAGGAAAAGGCAAAAAACCGTGACAGTCACAGCTCACCTTTATATGCCACGTCCCCCTACCGGGAGCATTTCCTGCATCGCCTCTCTTAATCCTCTGAAAGTGTGGGAGGTAGTTGTCGCCCTGGCTAAGAGCCTGGGCTCATAGATGCTCTGGGGGTCAAGGCGTGTAAAGCGGCTTCAGAAAATAGTACTCACGTTGCAGCTGTTTGTCGCTATTTCACAGGGTAGGAAGCTGGGAACTCAGAAGTGTTAAGCAAGCTGCGCACAGTCTCAAGAGTTTAGTGGGGTGGCTGACCTGGTCCAAAGCTCAGGTCAGTCTGACTCCAGAGCCAGACTCTGGAGGAAGGAAAATATCTCCCAGGAATCTGAGTGTCAGGAGAAAGAAGGTGTTTTTGACTCAGGACTGAGCTTTTTTTCTGGGCTTGCTTGTCTTTTGAGACAGGTTTTACAGGTTGAATGTACACGTGTTTGGATTTGGGCACAAGTCCCAAGGAGAACCACCCTCAGGTTTGGTCCTGCTGGGGGATTTTTCTCCCCAGTGAGACAGCCATCCACTTCTATTTCAGGCTGTTGCTGAAGTCAGTGGCTCCAGGATTAATGGGTGTAGGCATTCAGAGGAGTAAAACAAGTTACTTAAACTCCCAAGAGTTACTCTTGAGTAGCTATAGGAGAGTGTGGCATCTGTGTAAGTTTGGGGTGTTGCTTAGAGTGACTGGAGACAGGAAGCATGGAATGCGGAGAGGAAGGGCCCAGGGGATGTGGAAATGGAAGAGTGGTTCTGTCAGGTCATTGACATCAGTGTACCTAGCTCCGTGCTGGGTGCTAAGGTGTAGCGTTGAACAGGACCTGCATGGAGCTTCCCTCCTGGAGCTTTAAGTTCACCATTTGGTAGGAGAAGAAATGCCTACCAAAGAGGTGCTGCACGTGAGGCTAGCAGCATCTTTGCCCAGGTGGCTCCCCTACGTTGCTCTGCTCACATCTCAACCCTGGACCAGGACATGGTAGCTTTATTCCAGGGTTGTGCCTGGGACAAGTTAGCAGTGTTTACCCCTTGAAGCCCGGGCCTCTGGTCTTCCAAGGCTGGCAGAAGTAGGGTGGGCTGGTGAGAGAAGACTGCTTGCCACCAGCATCGAGTGTTAACCTGCCCATTTTCAGACTAAGGTGTTCAGCCAGACTGGCACATTTAGCCTTCTTCCACCATAGGTTGGCATTTCCTAGGACCCATCGGTTTCCCCCACGTTCAGAGGCAGGAGGGTAGATATGGGCCCCGGAGGTGCAAATCCAGCGTTTTCTTTTTCCACCAGATTCCACTGGCTTCTCAGAATTTAGGAAGATGGTCAAGCATCTAGCATGCAGCAGACATGTGATAAGAATCGTCAAATGAGTCTCAGACGACGCCTGCTCTTTTAGCGTGGCCTACTTCCTCGTCACCCTCTAGTCTAAATGGATCTTTCTCTTTTCTCCCTCAATTAGAGATGCCTTGGAGGTAGAGTCCATTTTCTCTCCAGCCACAACCTAGTGCCACTACCCCATGGTACCTTTCAGCTGCCCCGGCCGAGTGGAGAGCTGACCCTGGTGAGTGACTCAGGATACAAGCAAGCCGGCAGGAGGGGGAGGTGTGAAAATCAGATCTAGCTGACAGGAGAGAGGGCTGCAGGATGCTGTCCACACTGCTGGGGGTGTCTGATTGGCAGGCATTCCACATCCAAGGTCTTCCGGAGTTACAGAGCCCAGTGGGCCTGGTCCTCTTGGTATCCCGGGAAGTGCTCGACACTGTTAGGGGTAGGGCGCCTGCCTCACACAAAGTAGCGTGTCTCAGCTCTGATGGCTAGAAGGGCATTCCTCTGACTGAGCTGAAATCCACCTCCCGGCGGTGCCCACGTGTGGGTCCTTCACTAAGCAAGGCTGTGCCCTCTGCGGGGTGACAACCCCTCTGGGCACTTGAGCAGAGTCACCCATCCCTCTCCTGGAGCTGGGTTTCCCCAGGCCATATCTCCCTTACTCTTTATGTTGTTCCTCACAGAGAGCATTTTCTAGAGCTTTTTGCCCTCCCTGTCATTCCTCTTCAACCACGTTTCTGTTGGTGCCTCACGACCATGGGGAAGAAAGCCCCAAATCTCACACGCTCCAAATCCACATGCTCAGGCAGCCCACACCCTCCCTTCCCTTCTGAGTCTCATCTCAGCCCTCTGGCCTCAGCATGCTTTATCTCCCAGATCCTGTCCTGGGGCTCTTGTGGGCTTGGGACATGCCCTTTGGCGCTTCCCCTTAGTTGTCCAGCCCCGCCCTCACCCCCAGTTTGCAGCCCTGGAGTGAGCGGCGGGGCTGCCGTGAGCTGGCGCGGTCCCTGACAGTCTTAGAACTTGGACTTC
This sequence comes from Balaenoptera musculus, assembly GCF_009873245.2. Lineage (NCBI taxonomy): Eukaryota > Metazoa > Chordata > Mammalia > Artiodactyla > Balaenopteridae > Balaenoptera > Balaenoptera musculus. The sequence goes on from NC_045787.1 coordinate 165,376,049, forward strand.
CCCTGGAGAAAGGCTGGTCGGGGCACATCTGGACCAGACAGCGGCCTGCCAGTGCCAGGCCGGGCCACCGCACCTGTGGGGCAGCACTCAGACTTGCTGCTGCTCTCCCTGGGGCCGGACGGGGACTGGGGAGGCAGTCGCCCCTGAAACTGGTAGGGTGAACCCCCAGCCGCTGCAGCGGACCCCGCACGCCGGCAAGAGTGGTGGGAGCAGCTGAGCACGTGCGGCTATTTCCCTGTGACTTGACTGGCTCACAGTCATTCTTTACGCTTTCTCTCCCGAGCCTGCACTTAGTTACACTGGGGGCGAAGCAGGCATCTAAAGCCGGCTGTGTCTGACCCCGAAGCCTGCATCTCGGGTAGGGCAGTGCCTGGAGTGGGGCCTCACGCTGTCTTCTGGCCTCTGGGTGTGTTCGGTTGGGTTTTCCTGTGGGGATTGGAGGGGGGACCCTGAGCTCGGGCTCTCGGTGACTGTGATCCTGTGGGCCAAGAGAGGGTGGTTTGTGCCAGTCCCCAGGCCCTTGGGTGACATGTAAAGCCCAGCTGGGTACTTGAGAGCGGCCCCAAAGGAAGACGTTACCCTGGGCCCAGAAGCCCCTGGAGTAGGGCCTGTGCCGGCTCTTTTGGGATAAGGGGCCACAGAGTCCTTTCAACTCTAGTCCTGGGACGAGGGTCCCGTTGGGTGTTGGCCTTTTCCTTGGGTGGGCGTGTGTGAGTCCCCATGAGGATTCCAAGCTGCGCCTGTTTCCCTCACCCCAGTGAGAGAAGGGGCCTGGCATTTTCTTTTGTTTTTTAATAGACTTTATTTTTTTGGGCAGTTTTAGTTTTACAGGGATATTGAGTGGAAAGTACAGGGCGTGCCCATCAACCTCCTGTCTCCCTCTCCTCCCACCGGGCATGCAGTTTTCCTCGGGTTGTACATCTTGCAGTTAGGGCGGTACATTTGTTAAAACTGATGAGCCAGTATTGACACATTATTGTTGACTTCGGTCTGTGGTTGACATTGGGTTCACTCTGTGTTGTACATTTTATGGGTTTGAACACATGTATAATGTATCTACCGTTAACAGTATGGTTACAGAGTAGTTTCATTGCGGTAAAAATCCTCTGTGCTCTGCCCACCCTCCCTCCCCTCCTCCAGCCCCTGGCAACCACCGGCCTTTTCCTCGTCTGCATGGCTTCGCCGTTTCCTTGTCTTCATAGTTTCACCTTTTCCAGGATCTTAGAGTTGGAATCCTACAGCCTGTAGCCTTTGCAGATTGGCCTCTCTCCTTTAGTGATATGCCCTTAAGGTTCCTCCGCATCTTGTCTTGTTTCTTTTTTGAACTTCGATGTAATTGACTTAACATGTCATGTGACTCCTCTATTTTTTCATGGCTTGATAACTCATTTCTTTTTCTTGCTGAATAATATCTTGTCCCACAGTTTACCGCCTGGTGGCTTTTTACTTTGTCTGTTATGCTCTTCTAAAAGAGATAACTATTCATTGTGGGTTTTTTTTGGTTTTTGTTTTGCTTTGTTTTGTTTTCGTTGTTGTTTTTGGTCACACCGAGCAGCTTGCAGGATCCTAGTGCCCCAACCAGGGATTGAACCCCGGGCCCTTGGCAGTGAAAGCGCAGAGTCCTAACCATTGGACCGCCAGGGAATTCCCAAATATTGTTTTTATTTATTTTTAAATTTGTATTTATTTATTTATTTTTGGCCATGCCGTGCGGCTTGTATTCATCGTTAAACCTGTATCAACAGAAAGGAGAAAATGAAAAAATTCTTCGTTTCTTTTACATTCTTTCTAGTCCAAATCCTATTCTTCTGGAAACAGGAAAGGCTTTCTCTCCGGCTTGCTAGATAATGTCAAACAAGAGTTAGCCAAAAACAAAGAAATGAAAGAAAGTATAAAAAAGTTCCGAGACGAGGCCAGGAAGCTGGAAGAGTCAGATGCGCTCCAGGAAGCCAGAAGGAAATACGTGAGTCCCCTTTGCTTTGAGTGTCCCTGGGCAGTCACACTTGCTCTCAGAGCCAGGAATTCCCTCGCAGTGCAGTGCTGGGGCGGCCAGGGGTGAGGGGACAGGAGCGGGCCCCCAGCCTTCCAGTTCAGCCGTGAGACTGCAGCCTCCTCTGCACACGGCCCAGCAGCACTGATGGGGTTTCAGAGCCCTCTTGACCTGCTGCATCAGAATCTGCATCTCCACGGGTCCCTCGGGCACTAGGTTTGAGATGCGCTGCTCCTGAGGGCCTCTGACTGAAATGGGTAGAAAGTGGGTTGCGGGGCTGGTGTAATTATTATATTAATCACTGCCGCCATCTCTCACCGAGCAGCTGCCAAGCGCCCACCAGCGGATGGGCTTGGCGCCCTTTATTTGTCTGCCCGTGGGGGCTCTGCCTGGCGGCACCTCCATCTCACCCGTGGGCAGCTGAGCCTGGGGTTGTGGGCATTTGCCCCAGGCCCCTCGGAGGTTTTGTTCTGTTGGCGCCCCTCCCAGGCCATGGGCGACGCCTGTTCCCCCTGAGTCTCCCCAAGGCACTCACTTGGATGTAACTACCTGTGAGGGATTCGACCCTGTGGGAGATCGCCCGCCCTTTTCATTAAGGAAGAGGAGTGAGCCGAGGGGTCGTCTCGTCTCGGGGCAGTGCAGGCCGAGCTTGGGGCCGGGTGATGGGGAGGGGGCAGAGCGGGGCAGGAGAACGCTGAGAATGCCCCGCCCCGCCCCCAGTATATCACTGATGAGCATATGGGCAAGATCACCCCCTGCCGCCCAGAGACAGATGCAGGGCCTGGGGCTCTGTGCTCAGGAGGGTCCCTGCCCCAGCCTTCAGCCAGGGACCCTGGGGGGCCGGGAGGGGCCAGGTGTACAGGCTGAAGGGGTGGGAGAACGGGGTGTGTCTGGGGAGGAAGGGACTGCTGAGAAAACGCTTCTTTGGACTGGGTGTCGCCACACAAAGATACAACATCCTTTACCCTAGAGAACCATCGAATCAGAAACCATGCGGACGGGCGAGGTGATCAGGAAGAAGCTGGGGGAGATCACCGGCACCGTGAAGGAGGTAATGGCCTCGGGACCCCCAAGGCCCCTTAGGACCTCCGGAGCCCATCTGCTCCTCACCTCCGGCGGAGGAGTCGGGGCGGGGGGGCAGTGCTGGGAGCCGCAGGAGGAGCTGGCAGCCGGGGATGAGCAGGCGGGAGGCTCCCGGAATTAAAGTCCAGGACGCCCTCAGGAAGGAGGGAGACGTCAGACTAACCCACCGGCCTGCGGCCTGCGATTCACCGCTTAAGTTAGAAGCCTCTGTACTATGAGCAAGAACAGGAGGAGGGTGAAATGAGGATGTTTTCCTTCCTGCCTTAGGCTAGAAGGAAGCTGGGGCACTGCACGCCCCGCCCCCGGGAGGGTGGAGGTGGGAGTGAGACTCCTGGAGGGCCTGGGAGACTTTCTTTTTGTTGCTTCTGTTTTGCTTTGCTGTTCTCCTGGGCTGGAGAGAGGGGCAGGGCTTTGCTTGGAGGCCAGCCCAGCGCTGGACACACCTCCCTCCCCTTCGTCCTGACCCCGGGGCTGCTGCGCCTGTGCTGTCCTTCCTGCCTGTTCCAGGCCGGAGCCCTAGGGTCCAGCGCCCCAGACATCGTAGGCAGCCTCCTGGGGCATGTGCACCCCAGTCTCGGCTCCATGAGCCAGGTGGGCTCAGGACGCCTGCTCCCGCCCTCTGGAGGCCGGGTCTGCTGTTAGCTCGGGGGGAGCTCCTGCAGGCCCCCACCGGGTGCCACGCCAACACCTCCCTCTTCTCTGTCTCAGTAGAGTCTTGACGAAGTCAGTAAAAGTGACCTTGGCCGGAAAATCAAGGAGGGTGTGGAAGAAGCAGCCAAGACCGCCAAGCAGTCGGCTGAGTCTGTGTCCAAAGGTGGGGAGAAGCTTGGCAGGACCGCTGCCTTCAAAGCCCTCTCCCAGGTGAGCTGGGCCGGGGCTCGTGCCCGCGGGCGCTCTGGGCTCAGCCCCAGAGAGGCCTCACTGAGGGCTGCAGGGCACACCAGGCCTCAGCCCCTCCTGGCTGAGCAGCCTCGGGCAAGTCACAGCCCCTAGGGAGCTACACGTTAACATACCAAGAGCCTCCAACCCGATGTCAGCTGCTGACACCCTTAGCTCACGTCCAGAACCCAGAGACTGTCGGGCTCTGGGTCACTTGAGGTCCTGAATTCAGTCCGTAAATACCACTTAGCACACGCTGGGCCCTCTACTGGCCATGGGGCCTCAGGAGAGAAGGTTCAAGTTCTTGCTCTCAGAGGATCCCGGGACAGGAATGGGGACAGGGAAGGGGCAGGCAGTTCCAAGTAACACGTGACAGAGGAACGCTTGGGGAGGGCGCCAGGCCAGGGGAGCAGGCGTCCCTGGCTCGGGGCGCCCCGCGCAGCTAGGTGTGGCCAGAGTGGCTGCAGGGACACCAGAGGGTCCTGGAGGCCGTGCGGGGGAGTTTAGGTTCATCCTGAAAGCCCAGTCTCCCAGCGAGGATTCCGGCAGCAGCTCAGAGGAGGCCGGAGAGTGTCTTGGGTGGTGGAGCCAGGAGGGAAATGGGTTCCAGAGGTTTGTGGAGGTGGGATCCACAGGCTGGGCAGCTCGGATGGAGGTGGTGGGGCAGAGGCAGCTCTCAGGACACCCGTCCGGTTTCTGGTCCATGTGAAGGAATGTTTCCAGGGAGAGTGCGGAATCGGCCTCAGAATGTGAGGGTCATCTGGGAGCAGCTCTTGGCGGGGGGCAGGTGGGGGCAGAAGTCAGAGCTGGGGTCTCCCCTCTGCCTCTTGCTTCTACCTCCCCCCGCCCCCCCCGAGGCTTGGGCGTGTCTTTGCCCTGCACCTGCGAGAGTCACGTGACCTTGAGACCTGGGAGGCATGGCCCTGGGGTGGGTCCACAGCTGCTGGTCTGGGATGTTGGGGAGCCCCAGCTCCCACACAGCCGGCTGTGCTCTGCAGGGCGTGGAGTCCGTCAAGAAGGAGATCGACGAGAGCGTCCTGGGGCAGACTGGGCCCTACCGGCGGCCCGAGCGGCTCAGGAAAAGGAAAGAGTTCTCGGGAGAGAAATTCAAGGAAGAGAAAGTGTTTGAGGCCAATGAGTAGGTACCAGACCGGCCAAGGGGCCCACCTCTCACCACCTCCCTTTGCAGCACCTGCACTGCTGTCCGTTTCCCAGGACCCACAGAGGGTTCCTACCCAAGTCAGTTTGTGGGGTTTCTTTCTGCTCGAGGTTCCCAGGCACGCTGAGAGAACTGGGAGGGGAAGGGTAGGGTGGCAGGAAGGGGGCAAGAGAAGGCAAGAGGCCGGGGTCATCACACCGTCCTGCTGGCCCCTCTCCCCGTGACCGGAGCGGCTCCCGGGCCGCGCTCACTGGCTTCCCTGATCTTCCCCAGGGAGGCCCTGGGGGTCGTGCTGCACAAGGACTCCAAGTGGTATCAGCAGTGGAAGGACTTCAGGGACAACAACGTGGTGTTTAATCGTGAGTGTTCGCATCTCAGAGAATTGCCAGACGGCAGGCCGGTGACGGACACTCACCGAGTGCTCCCCGAGGGCCGGGCACAAGACAGAGGAGGAGGCCGGGGTCAGAGAGGACCAGTCACTCCCGCAGGGCTGCCCAGCGAGTGCGCAGTGGAGCGCAGGCCTCAGGCGGCCTGAGGGGAAGCGCCCAGTACCTCTCGGGCGGCGGGCTGCCGCCGGCAGGGCTGGGCCACCATCTTGGCTGGAGCCAGTGTCGTCGTGAGGCAGCCACGTGCACGCGCCAGCCACCCCCCCATGTGAACTTGGCCTCGACACACCCCCTCACGGGCCAGGAGCCAGCTCAGGGCCCGGAGCTCTCTGCTCAGTCTGGGGCACATGGCTTCCCAGGCGCTGACGGAGCCCTGGCCCTCCTCAAATGAGGACGTCCAGAGGCCTGTGTTCCCTCGGCAGCGAAAGCCGCAGCCAGCAGGGGTGGCGCCCGGCGATCACTCAGCTCCCCTCAGCCCCTGGCCAGCAGGCTCGGAGGGGGCTGCGATGGAGTGGGTGTGTCTCTCCGGAAGGGGCCCCTGACCCCATCCGCCACCCCCCGCAGGGTTCTTCGAGATGAAGATGAAGTATGACGAAAGCGACAACGCTTTCATCCGGGCGTCCCGCGTGCTGACAGACAAGGTCACAGACTTGCTGGGTGAGTGGGCTGCCCCGGGACCATCCCCCTACAGCCCGAGCCGGCGGTGGGAGGGGGTCCCGGGCCCTCACCCCACTCCTGGCTCGGCTGCCCCAGGGGGCCTGTTCTCGAAGACGGAGATGTCGGAGGTGCTCACGGAGATCCTGCGGGTGGACCCCGCCTTCGACAAGGACCGCTTCCTGCAGCAGTGTGAGAACGACATCATCCCCAACATCCTGGAGGTGGGTGTGCGCCTGGCAGGGCTGCGGCCCCGTGGAGAGTTCTGCCAGGGCCGCTTGGCTGTGGAGGGGGCTCCTGAGCGGAGAGGTGGCTCCAGTGTTTACAGAGGCCTGACCACCCCACACGCCCAGCCCTTGTTAGTCAAGCAGCTCGAGAAAGCCAGGCCGCTGTGGTCGCCTGCAGCCCCCGCTGGTCCCTGGGCCGGTGCCCTGACCATTCTTGCCTCGCCCACGGGATGTGTCTGCCCCAGGGACTGAGTTTCTCACCCACTGGAGCCTGGAGCCCCGTGGCTTGTTTCCCTCGAGCTCTCTTCCTGAAGTTGCTCCCTTGAAGCTGCCAGGGGCCAGGTGTTTGTCTCCCAGGAGCCTGGGGCCTTTCAGGAGCTGGGAGAAGCCGGCGGCTGCTTCAAGGGCATGGGGGCAGCGCACGGCTCAGGGCAGGGCGGTGGGGCCAGCACAGCAGCCCGGGGCCGTTCCTCTCCGGGAACCCTGAAGCCCATCTTCTGGTCTTCTCGCCTCTCCTCTCGGCACATAAACGAGGAGGAGGCGACTTGCTCAAGGTCGCCCTCCTCGAGGCCCCCCCCACGCTGGGGCTGGGGCCTAGGCATCCTGCAGCCCAGCCAAGTCAGGGGCCTTTGGCACGGCCTTAGTGGGACCGCAGGCAGCTCGTCCGGCCCCGTGTGAATGTCTGTCCCTTCCTCCTGCACCGCCTCCGCCTGGCCCCCTCTCCTTCCTCCGAGTTCCCAGGTCCCTCACGACACTTGGCGGGGTTGGGAGGAGGTGAAAGTGTAGCATTTCCCCAAAGCAGCAGCCCAAGCACGGGCAGAATCTTCTGGGCTGAGATTGTCTCAGCCCCCAGATTCCCCGTGGTTTCCCACCAGCATCTCACCACCCGCCCCCCCCGAAAAGCCACGCTCTCCCTCACCAGATCCAGCCCTGTCTCTGGGTTCCTGTGGAAGCTTCTCTCATTGCACCCTGGGAACCCTCCCCTGCACTCCCCCTCTGCCCCGTCCCGCGTGGGCCTGGCTGTCTAAGGCTTCTTCGTCCCCAGGGGAGGTAGAATGCCCTGCCTGGCCTCCTTGGGTCGGTTTCCTGGCCAGGGCGAGAGCCCCAAATGCTGCCACCTTCCTTTTCCTTCCAGCAGGCTGTTGGGACCCAGCCTGGGCTGCCCCGTTGTCACTTGCGGGGGCTCTGCTCCCACTGCTGCAGCCTGGCCTGGTCTCCCTTCCCCAGACTAGGACCCGGAGGCTGGGGCCGGGGGTCTGCAGAGGAAAGGTTCTAACTGGAGAACATTCTCCAGAGTTTACCTGCCTCCAAAGCCCACTCTCATTCTCACACTTTTTTTTTTTTGTCTTTCCCTTTTTAGGCCATGATTTCTGGAGAGCTCGACATTCTCAAAGATTGGTGCTATGAAGCTGTAAGTGCTTGCTTGCTTTCCCCCCGCTATTTAGGCCTAAGAAGAAATCACAGTTCAGAGGAGATCTGCTTGGGTGGCTCAGTCCGGGAAGGGCTGGGGTGTCAGGGGCAGGGGTGGCTACAGGCTGGGGGCCCAGGGGTCAGGGGGTGGGTGGAAAGGGACGGCGATAACTCGGGGGGTGCATTCGATGTTCCCTCAGTGCACGGGGGTCGTGGGTGCTGGCCGGCAAGTGGGGTTTGAGGCCCCACAGCCTCCCTTCCCTGGGCCGGAGTTATATCATCGGGCTCATCTCATGGGGGTCGTGAGGATGCTTCGGGGACACAAGGGCAGCGCTCCAGCACATGCGGCGCTGGATGTATTCATTAGCTGTTCTCATTGCAAGATCCTCGAACACATCCAAACAGACATTGATAGATGCCCACCCGGGGAAGAGCCGCGTGTCCTGACGAGGCCCGGCTGCTTCCTGGAGTCGGGGCTCTGGGCCCCGGGCCACAGGCCGCGCTGGGCTGCATGGCGGCGGGTCAGGCGTCCTTGGGAGCACGCTGTCTGCACTGCCCCTTCCTGGCAGCCTCCCCATCCCCGTCATCAGGCCACCTCACCCCACCCTGCTCACTCCCTGACCTGTGTCTTCACGGCATTTGTTCCCCCCCTCCCTCCCCCACCAGCTTCTTGATACTGAGCAATCCAGAGTCTCTTTTGGCTGATTTTATTCTGTACCCAGCTCACAAACAACTTGGAAAAAGCAGAGGAGAAGATGTCAGGTTTTCTTGTTAAATACTCCCCTGCACGGTGACTAATGCAGCAGGCATTTATGAGTGGTTTGGTTTTTTTTTGTTGTTGTTGTTGTTGTTTTACTTTGGGACCATTAGGACGTGGCTGGTTATCTTTGCCAGCAGGCTGCCGCTGGTGCCCCTGGAAACGCAGCTGAAGTTGCAGCCACTCACACAGGGGTGTTTTGAAAATGTCATCTTTAAGAAACCACACAAGAAGTCGGATTGGCACTTTTTTTTTTTTTTTTTTTTTTTCACTTGGTGGATCAGTTACTTCCATAAAGAGTGGATGCTGTTGGAATGTGTTCCGTCATGGTTGCTTGTTGAGATACAAGGCTGCTGGCTGCTGTGTCCCGGGCCTGGGAGCAGGCACAAGAGGGTTAGGGTGTCGTTTGGGGCACCACTGCCCCCGTAAGAGGAACAGGCTGCCAGTGGCCGAGACCCGCCCACAGGGGCTGGTCAGTGAGAAGGCGGTAGGCCCGGGCAGTTCACCCCAGAGCAGCCGTGGGGTAGGATGAATCCTAGAAAAAGCATTTGGTTCCAGGCCACGATTCACAGTGAGGTGAACATGGGAATGTTCAGGATCAGCCAGAGAGGCCTCAGCTTACCTCTGGGAGTGTATTCCAGATCGCGTTCCAGGAGAATTACCAGCCTCACTGATTAATACCGCTTTCAGTAGCGTTGATACGGTACTGTCTTTATAATGAGAGGGCAGTGTGTGATTCGAGCCAGCCAACGGGTGGCACCGGCCTCCCTGCTTGGACCCGTGCTCCTGGCATCTGCCACTCCTGGCGCCGCACACCCAGGAGCCGGGAGCCGTTTCTGGAAGGTACAAGAGCTGAAGGCCTGAAACCCCATGGTGAGCTCACCCGCAGGGAGCTTCCCGAGACACTGCAGCAGCCCCCGGCTCCCCTGCGGTGCAGTGCCTTGGCGTGGCTCGCACGCACAGGTGGCCAGCCATACGGGTGTGTCTGGCTTCTTGTTGCAGACCTACAGCCAGTTGGCCCACCCGATCCAGCAGGCCAAGGCGCTGGGCCTCCAGTTCCACTCCCGCATCCTGGACATCGACAACATCGACGTGAGTGCCTCTTCCAGGGGGCCAGGTGGACCCCAGGGTGGGCAGGGGTGCTTCTCTGAATTGCGCTCAGCTGGGAGGGTTGAGGTCCCTCTCCCTGGAGGAGTTCCAGTGCTTGGACTAAATGACCTCCAGGGTCCCTTTCAGTGGAAGGTTTCCACAGTCTTGCTGTTGGGAATTCTCAGGCAAGTGGTGGCCCAGGGGGTGCTGTTGCCCAGACCCAGGGTCCCCTGAGGCCCCTGAAGCCAGGGCTATCCCTGCACCTTCACTGGGGAGGCTTTGTCAGGACTACTCAGGCCCCCCACTGGTCTCCCCGTGGGGAGCTGAAGGCACGCCCACACCTGTGTGCGAGACAGCCGGCTCTGAGAGGCCATTACACGCCTGCACAGCCTCAGTCCGGGGAGCCTGTGTGGGTCCTCAGGGGTTCACATTCTGCCTCACAATTGGGAAGTGCCCGCCCGGAAACGGGCCAGTGGGAGGTGGCAGCCCTGGGGTGCTGAAGCAGGGGTCTGCACCCGGAGGGGCAGCAGCAGTGAAGGGGCTGGGGACCATTCTCTGAGACCTGCCTGCCCTGTCGTGCCCCGCCCCCCCCGCCCCTGCAGTTGGCCATGGGCAAGATGATGGAGCAGGGCCCTGTGCTGATCATCACCTTCCAGGCCCAGCTGGTGATGGTGATCAAGAATCCCAAAGGCGAGGTGGTCGAGGGTGACCCGGTGAGTGAGCGGGGGAGGGGATGGGGCGGAAACATGCAGTGAGGCCAGTTGAGAGTCGGGATGCGGATGCGGCGTGGCAGGGCAGCACCTTGAGCTGGGCCTGGCGGAGGGTAGCTGATCTCTCTGGTTTGACCAATTCCTGAGTTACAGCCTCTGTCCCTGCCTCTGCTCTGGACCCCAGACCCAGGCCGACCCCGCAGCATCACTCCCTGGTCCCTCCCAGTTCCCTGACCTGGCAGCGCCTCTCTCCCTGCCCTGCGCTTGTCCTGGAGTGGGTGCCGGGCTCGCAGCCTGCGTCCAGCCCTCACCCTTCCCCGATTCTGCAGGACAAGGTACTGCGAATGCTGTGCGTGTGGGCTCTCTGCCGAGACCAGGGCGAGCTCAACCCCTATGCAGCCTGGCGGCTCTTGGACATCTCCGCCTCCAGCACAGAGCAGGTCCTCTGAGCGCAGCAGCCACGACTGGGGCCTCGGGGCTGGATCATCACTGCAGACACACGGGAGACTGTTGTCCACTTGCAGCAACTAGATCTCTGGGGACAAGACTGTCAGCTGTGCCCCCGCCGTGCCAGGACTGCTGCAGAGCTAGCGGGATGGGGCGGGGCAGGGAGGGGCTGCTGTGCACAACGCCAGCGCCCGCACCGCCCCTCTGCCCCATGGGGGCTGCTTGGGCCACGGGCACTCAGGCCACGCAGTGCCCAGAGGCCCCCAGCCCAGGGGTACCCTCCCAGGACCCAGTGGTGCGGCCTGGGCCCACTGGCCACGTCAGCCAGGCCGTTTCAGCCTTTTTTTTTTTTTTTTTTTTTTTTTTTAACAGTGCCCTTATTATTATCCTGTACATACGCAGAGATTTGGAAATAATAAAACACCAAAGTGCAGGAGAGCAACCTGGGTAGTCCAAGGTGTCTGTCACTGGGGTGGGGGGAGCTGGGACTGGGGGGGTGCAGCCCAGTGGTCATGGGGCAGCGGTCATGGTCACTGAAGGAACGCTTAACAGAAGAGGGGGAGGACTCACCTGGACGGGACCCTGCCCACCCTGAGTATGTTGTCGGGCGGGGGGAAGGGGGGGGAGGAAGGAAACTGGAAAAGCTACGGAGGTTTTCAGTGACCTGGCTGGGGTCGCTTGAGGGTTGGGGTCCCCGAGGCTGGAGGACCTTAAGCGTCTGTATGAGTTTTGGGGCACTGGGATCCCCCAAACAGGGAGTCTGAGGGGTCGGTTGCAGAGGAGAATGTGGGAGCTTAAGTCGGGCTGGGTGGCTTGGGGGGGGTGCCTGTGGGGGTGGGAGGGCGAGGCCCTCGGTGCTTATGGTTCTTTTGGGCCGCTAGTCTCCCCGGCGCCTCTGGGCGGGGCCCGGTTCTCCCAGAGGACGGGGCGGGGTCGCGGGCCCGAGCGCCGCTCCCTGCGCAGCCTCCGCCCCCCGCGGCGGCCCCGCCCCCGTCGCCATGGGAACAGCCGCGGCGGCCCGGCTGGCGCGGAGCTCGCCTGCCTCGGTCTCCGCCGCTCCAGGGGCGGGTGGGGTGGTAGAGTCCGGGCTGCCGCCGCGGCCACCGGCGAGAGACCAGGAGCGGGTGCGGGTCCCGGAAGAGAGCGCGGCTGCCGGCCGCTTGGTCCCGGTCCCGGTCGAGGCCAGGGTGAGGGGCGCGGCGGGGCGGGAGCGGGGGCGGTGGGGGAGGGGGGGTCCCCAGGACGCAAGAACAAAGGGAGCGGGGTGGGGGAACCGCGTCTCGACCCCCACCACGCAGCCCGGGCCGCGCGTTCGCACCTGTTGTGCGCGGGCCGGCCGGGTCGGGGTTTCCTTCTCCTTGCTCTTAGCGTCCCCACCTGCGCGCACGCCGGGAGTTGGGTGCCCGCGGGCCAGCCATGGGCGTAGCCCGGGGACAAAGGCGCGGGCGGGGGCTGGGGCTCGGCAGGGTAGGGGGGGCTGCGGCGGGTGGGGACGACGCGGGGGCGCGGGAGGGCGCAGCTTCATCCCTGCTTCCCGGGCGGGCCCCCTCCTCCGCAGGGCGCGCGGCGATGTGAGCCATGAGCGCGACGTGGACGCTGTCCCCCGAGCCGCTGCCGCCATCGACGGGGCCCCCGGTGGGCGCGGGCCTGGACGCGGAGCAGCGCACCGTGTTCGCCTTCGTGCTGTGCCTGCTCGTGGTGCTGGTGCTGCTGATGGTGCGCTGCGTGCGTATCCTGCTCGACCCCTACAGCCGCATGCCCGCCTCGTCCTGGACCGACCACAAGGAGGCGCTCGAGCGCGGGCAGTTCGACTACGCGCTGGTCTGAGCGGTGCGGCGCCCTCGGCCGGCCCTCCGCGGGGTCTCTCTCCCGGGGCCGATCCGACGGGGCGCCGCTGGGCCTGGACCGCGCTCAGGATCCTGCCCCCGAGCCCGCAGCCCGAGGGGGGAGGGCGTCAGGAGAAGTCCAACCCCTCCCCCCTCACACCCCTCCCATCTTCCCTCCTGGCCAGGCCGGAGCCCCACTTCGTGCCTTTATCCCGCCCTGTCCTCTCTCCGTAACTCACCGGCCTGGCTGGCCCCCGACTCTAAAGCCTGTGGGAAGAGGACGCCCGCCCCTCCGCCCCCAGCGTGTAGGTGGCTCTGCTATTGTCCTGCCGCCGAGCATGAGTGTCATGTCCGCTCCCGGGTTCGGGGACCCCCGTGTCCCTTTCCCTCCGTCCCCTGTCCTCTGGCCATCCTCACTCCCCCGCCGCCCGCCCCCCTAAGTGTTGAGCCCCTCCTCGGGCTCCGGTCCTGCGGGCTCTCCTGGGCCCACGAGGTGGACGCTGCATACCAATATGCCCTGCTCGGCCTGCTCCGGAGACAGAGACTGAAGAGCGACAATGGCTGCTGTGTCCAGGATGCGAGGCTCCTTCCATGGGGGGAAGAGCGCAGACAGGCTCCCTCCCGCCCCCAGCCCAGGCCCCAGTTCAGGTCAGCGCGCCCCTCCCTCTGTCACCACCTCCACCCCTCACTGGCCCTCCTGCCACCTCCCCCAGATCCCTCCTGCAACCCCCCCTCCCAGGCCCTCCCCTTGCTTTCTCACTCCTCCCTGCCTCTGAGCCCATGGTATTAATAAAAGCTATTATTGAGCGCTTACTGCATGCCAAGCAGCGTGCTGAGGTAGCTCCTCCCGTACTTGGTCTGTTCTCTTTTCAGGACCCTGTTACCATGCTCATTCTACAGGCCAGGGGACTAGGGTCCAGGCAGGTTGAGTGACCTGCCTATAGCTGGCTTCTAGCCAGGCTAGAATTTGAACCTAGGGCTGACTTCTGCACGCTCTTAACAGCTGCCCAGGGCTGCGAAACACCCAGATGTACACTCTGGGGGACCAAGGCGTACCCATCTCCATCCCCCTCGCTCCAGAACAGCCAAGACCACCCTTCTTTCCCTTGACTTGAGGAGACGCTGGGGGCCATGGAATGGACTTAGCCTGGTAGGGAGCCGGGATGGGGTGCCCTCAGCCAGCCCTAGAGGTTGTCTCCAAGAACTGGCATGGCCTTCTGGTACTGTGACCACACCTGCAGCCCCAAACCTCTCTGACCTGGTCCCTCCGTCCCACCCTCAGCATGTGCACTTTGGACACCACGGGGCTGGTGCTGTGAGGCCTTGGTCATGGAGTGGGCTGGCTCCGCTCCACGGCCCGCCTTCGAGATGTGTTGTGCGCCCCCGGGGGGAGCCGTGTGCAGTGTGTGTGGGGAGAGACGAGCGTTGCTATAAAAGGAAGGCTGTGTGAATGCACAGGCTCCGCGAACAGAAAATTCACTGGCTTTCAGAGGACTGGTTCGATTTGGGGGAAGGTGGCGCCGTAGGAGGACACCCGGTTCCCCCACCCGACCCTCACCAGCCTGCCCCTGAATCCACACGCTCAGGGAGGCTGAGGGAGGGGGGCCCCGTGCAGGGAGACCTGGCAGCACCTCTGGGAATTGGAGGCCTTTGGCAACGGCCAGGACCCCAGCCCCCTCCTCCACCCAGCTCTGCTCCCCCTTCCCTGCTCCTAAGGCCCCTCCAGCTCTCCCTCCCTCCCCCACTTGCTTCCCCAAGGCTACCTCAGGGACTCACTCCCCTCCCTCCAACTTCCTGCCACATGGGCAGCCCACCTTTAACCCTCCCGTGGTCAGGAGTCCAGCTCCCCTGACCTGGCCACCCTCACTCTGCTAGCCTCTCCCCTCCATCTGTATGATGGAGAGTCATTGGGCTCTGAAAACCTTTCCCCGACACGGGTCAGGCTCAGGCCTAGACCCTCCAAACAACAATCAACAAGGGTCCCCTCACAGCCAAGCCAGGGTCGCTCCAGATGGCATCAGACTGGACCTGGTGCAGTGGCCTTTACCGAAGACCACACCCTCCTCCCTGGCATGTCCCCGCTCCGTCCCCAGGACTCCAAGCTATGGCTCCCTACCTCTGATTCTGGGCCCCCTCCCACCTTTAACTCACAGGAGAAAGAGAGCCAGGGGGATAGACCAGAACTTTATTCACAGTTACAGGACACTGGATACAGGACTTCAGGAGGGATGAGGAACCAGTGGGGGGAGTATTTGAGGGTGATTTTAGCCCAGCCATCTGGCTGGAACCCCCTCACCCCAGTTCTATGGCTGAAACCCTGTACAACTTTACTTCGTTTTTTTTTTTTTTTTTGGCCATGCTGCACAGCTTGTGGGTTTTTAGTTCCCCGACCAGGGATTGAACACAGGCCCTCGGCAGGGAGAGCGTGTAGTCCAACCACTGGGTCGCCAGGGAATTCCCTGTGCTTCCATTTCTGAGACCCATGCTGTATCGAGCATCTTATAGGCGACCTATACTGCACGCTGCGCCAGGGACCTTCCACTGTGGCAAGATCCTCAATGACAACCCAGTGCCAGCCCAAGCAGGATTGAGGGCCTGGGGGCTCACCGATGTCTGGTGTGTCTGGTGAGGTGCTGGGCCCCTCACCTTGCAGGGGTGGCCACCTGGCCCAGAAGCTCCAGGGGTACCAGGAATGGGTTCAGGGGGCAGATCCCAGCTGCTTGCCAAGTGGATATCGGTTCGCTGGGCCCAGCATTCTCAGGGGCCTGAGGAGTGGCCTGGCCAGCCTCCTCTTGCCCCCTGGAACCTGTCCCGTCAGCCTCAGCCCCAGACCCCAGGCCCCCACTGGCAGGGTTGGGCTGGGGGGCCATCAGGTGTAGGTACATATCCGACATATGTTCAACCAGGGCGGTGCAGGGCAGGCGGGACAACTCCTCAGGAAGTGCCATGAGCAGGTCAAGGACCACAGCTGACTCTGGTGATGGATGGAAAGGGGACGGGTGAGGGAAGGGCGGGGCTTGCCGCCGGAGACTCCCACGGCCAGAGACTCCCACCCCCAGATCGTCGGCCCCTCCCTTCTCACCAGCTGCGGAAAGCTCAGGGCCTCGGCCGCCGCGGGAGATGGACGACAGGTACTTGTAGATCTTCTCAAAGTCCACAGAAAAGTCTTCCTCAGCGGACGGGCCAGCCAGGGACTCAGAGGACGCCTCAGGGGCAGGGCCTTGTGTCTTGGGGGCGGGGCCAGGAGACTCCTGCCTTCGAGGGGCCTCAGGGGCGGGGCCAGGAGCCTCAGGGCCCAGGTCCTCCTGCCCTCCAGGGGCGCTGAGGAGCAGTAGCTTTCCACGAGCCTGCGTGGGCTTGGGGGGCTTGGAGTGCAGGAGGCTGTTGGGCTCCGTGGCCGCGATGGTGAGCACCTGGCAGGCAGAGAGATCAGGCAAGGAAAGGCAGAAGTGTCCCCGTGGGCTACTCCCCTGCCCTGCAGGAGACAGCCTTCCACCTCCAAATCCTCCCTGCCACCCTGAGGAAGGCGTCACATTCAGCAGAGGGCCTCAGAAGTGCGGACACTGAGGCTAGGGTGTCCGGTGACGGACGAGAGTCACAGAGCTGGCAAGAGGAAGGGACCCAGGAACCAGGTCCAGCTTAATTAGACTCAAATATGTGACCCCGTCCCCGGGATACCCCCATCCTGCCTGGGGGATGGCTGTACCTGTGAGAAAGCCACGGTCAGGGCCTCCTCCAGCGGGCCTGTTATCTTCTCAGCCAGATCCATCCACACCTGGGTAGAGCAACCAGAAGGTGCTCAGGGATCAACCCTCAGGAGTCCCCCAAGCCCTACCCCTCCTGGGGCTCCCCTGACCAGGTTATCCCCCCAACTCCCACCTCATCCTCCAGGGGCCGGCCCTGGGGAGCCTCACCCCGCCTCACCTCGATGGGGGCCGGGGTCTGTGTTTCCCGGCGCCTTGGACCCTGTGGGCCACCTGGATGCATCATCTGAGTGGCCTTTCGGACCACTCGACCCTTGAGGTGCCGGAGAAAGTCCTGGATCTGGGGAAGTGAGGGGATGAGGCCAAATGGACCTTCTAGAAGCCCAGGGCTAGGCAGTCCACTGCCTGCTCCAGGGCCGGCCACTGCTCCTAGCCTCCCGCTGGCCCGGAGTTAAGGGTCATAGGGACTCTGCCCAGGGGTCTTGGGCCAAGGCCCCAGGTGTGACCAGCTACCCGACAAAGATGTAAGGCCCTGGCCGGTTCTGGCTCCTCCCCGCAGCCAGGGCCCACCCCCGTGCTAAGTACTACCCTAGTCACCTACCCGCTTCGTCCACTCCGCCCCATTTCCTGACTCTCACTTCAACCTCATTCCCGCCCAGTCCCTCTGCGCCTCCCACCCAGTCCGGGGCCTCCGCTCTAACTCAGAGTTCGCCCCGCCCCTAAATCTTGGCTTCGCCCCGCCCCTCAGCCTGCCGCAGCACTGCCTCCTTCTCGCCCCGCCCCTCGGCTATGTTCCGCCCTCGCCCCGCCCTCAGCTTCTCGCAGGCACACAAGGCCCAGCCTTGCACTAGTCCCGCCTCCTCTGGCGTTCTTCCGGTTCCTCAACCTCGCCCCCGCCTCACCCTCGACCCGTCCACTCCAAGGCCCCGCCCCCAAGCCTCACTCTCGTCCCGCCAACTCCCAGGGCCCGCCCCTCCGCAAGCCCCGAACACATCCTAGCCCCGCCTCCAGCCTCGCTCCCATCCCGAGACCCCTCTCACCTCGACCTCGCTCCGGCCCGACAGCTGCCGGGCCAGTTCGGCGGCGTCCGGCTCCGGCTGGCCCCGTCGCGCATGCAGTAGTCGTAACAGCTGCCGCTTCTCGCGGGCGCTCCAGGTCGCGGGGCCGGTCACCTCACCCAGATAGCGCGCCGGGGCCGCTCGCCGCCGCTGCGGGGGCTTCATGCCGGTGAGGCGGGTGAGGGCGGTGTCGTCGTTCCGGGGCCGTTTCCTTAGTGGGCGGGGTTACGGCGGCCGCTGGGGCCAAAAGACCCCGCGCGGAAGCAGACGTAGATGGGGGCGTGGCTCTGCGTTTGCGGGCTGAAGGGAACTGCCTCCCCGGGAAGTAATGGGGAGACTGGCATCTAACTGAGGCGGGGGCGAACGAGACCCCCCGCCCGCATTCTATCTCATTCGTGAACTGGAGCCAAGTTCTTAGATTTCGTGCCCTCCCTCCCTTCCAGGACTACGTCTTGTGAAACTCCTATTATGTGCTTTGTAGCCAAGAGCCTGGGCTGTGGGGTCGGCCAGCCCTGACTGGTGAGCAAGTGATTTGGCCTTGCCGAGCCTCAGTTTCCTCAACCGTAAAATGGAGCTAATAGTCCCCCCCTTGCCTATGCTCTGAGGAGGGAGAAGCTCGGGCAGGAGGGATTTAAGGACCTTTAGGCTAGACGGAGAGGAGACTGGAGCAGAGGCCTGAGCTCGAGGCCCTAGCGAGGGCAGGGTCCGGGCGGTGGGAGTGGAGAGCGGAGAAATCCTGGGGTTGAGAAGGCAGGTGGGCGGTGCAGGGGTGGAGAAGGAAACGAGGCTTATTTTTAAATTTAAGCTGGTGGGGTTGGGTGTCCCCTTTTTGTTTGGGACAAAATGCCCTTGGGGCTCCCCTGGGCGGTAACCGCACACGTATATATAAGGGCTTATGAGCCCCGCCCCAAAGCTCCACCCCTCCAGTCTGGACCTTTTCCACCCTGGAATCCCCACCCCCGCGCCACGCGCACACGCAGACTTCAGAACGCTGCAGTTCAGGCCAGATGTTTATTCTGAGCCCAGGTGGGAGGGTGGGAGGAGGAGCAAGAGGGGGCGCGGGGCGCAGGGATCTTAGTCCCATCGAGTCTCAGGTCCTGGCGGGCCTGGTCCAAGGCTGTGGCTGGTATGTCTCCGGACCCTGATGGGGGCGCGCTATCTCTGGAGAGGGGCGACTCAGGCTGAGCAGGGGAGAGGACGCTACGTCAGGTCACCCCCTTCCCAACCGATCATTGGCCGTCCCATCAGTCTGTGTGCCGGGGCGAGGGTGGGTGCTAGGTCTGAAACCCGAATTCTCCTTGCCTAGTGTGCCTGTCTGAGGTGTTGAGGTTCTTTCTTACGACACTAAGCCCGCAGTCGGCCGCGGGTCACCCACTACGTGATTTCGAATCCCAGCTCCACCAAATTTTGTGACCTTTGGCAAGTTAATTTCAGAGAGTACCTCATTTTTAAATCTCTATTATGGGGATTATAAGAGTATCTACCTGAAGCTGGTTACAAGGATTAATATGCGTAAAACATTTGGTACTCCGCCTGGCAGAGAGAACACGCTATGAAGAGTCATTATCACCTCCCTCCTCCATCCGTCCTACCGGCCCCAGGCTACACTCCGCCTCTTCCCTCCCCCTAACACTTACCTGCCTCACTGGGGCCTCCTGGGCGGTGGGCCGCTGGGCGAGGCTCTCGGGGGCGGGCCGGGGTGCGGGGGCGCTGGAGAGGAGAGGCAGGCTGAGGAGTAGGGGTTGCCGCGCGCTGGGCCGGGGCAAGGGCGCCCCCTGGGGGGCTGCTGCAGGCGTAGCGGAAGCAGGTCTAGGGATGGTCAGGCCCGAGCAGGCTGGGATCGCTGCGACCAGGGGTCCGGACTCGTGGGAATAGGCTGGGGCCCAGGCGGAGATCCCGGCGGACCCAGGTTGGTACCTGAGTGAGCGCAGACGAGGCCGAGCCCGGCGGCCAGAGCGGCGCCCAGCACGAAGGCGGCCAACACAAGTGCTACCACCGGCGCGGGCTCCAGGACCCCCGGGGCCGGCGCGGGAGGCTCGGGTCGCACGGCTGTGCCGGGGACGCCCTTGGGTGGCCCTGTGAGGAGTACAACGCAGAGACTGGGCTCATGCCTCAGATGTCCTCCCCATCCCCCTTCCCGACCCCAGAGACCCCCGCTGAGGACTGCTGCGTGCTCACTGGGGGGCAGCCGCGGCACCGTGACCACGATGGGCTGCGTCAGCGTGTGCAGGTGAGGGCTGTCGGCACCCAGACTCTCATCGCGGCCACTGCCGGCGCCCGCGCACGCCTCATCCTGAGGCAGACACTGGGAGCAGGGGGAGGCAAGAGGCGGGGACGTCAGGGCCCCGGCTCCAGGGGCGGGTCCCCAGGGCTCCCAAGAGATCTGTGTCCAGCACTATATTGCAACCAGGTGTCGCACCACTAGACCCCTGGAAATTCGGCCCCTTCGGACGTCCCTGCGCCCAACCCCAGCCTGAGACCCAGTGCCTACTCCCAGTTTCGAGGTACCTCCGCCCCCACGTCCAAAAGCTCCCAGACCCCCAGATCCCCAAACCCTAAGGGGCTTCTCCCTCAGATGCCAGAGGCTCTTGTGCCCAGCCCCCGACGGGCCCGGGCGCCCAGATTCCCCGCCCCGTGCCCGAGCACCGGCGACGGTGGAGACAGCGTCAGAGGCGCAGGCGTCTGGCGGGCTCCCCGGAGGCGGCGGCAGCGGCTCAGCTGGCAGTGCAGGAACTGCACAGAGGCGTTGAAGACCGGGCGCAGGCGGAAGCTGAAGCGCGCGGGGCGAGCGGCACCTGGGAGCGGCCGCGGTGTCGGGAAGGTGACCGAGGAGTCGGCGGAACAGCCCCCGCGCAGCAGCGCCAGGGCGGGGCCAGGGGTCCGGCGTGAGGATGGTGTCACCGAGCAGCGGTGCAGGGCCATGACCCAGCGCGGGGAGGGACGGGCCAGGGCCGCCTGGGGGGCGGGGTCGCGGTCAGGGTCGGCTGCCCCCACCGGCTGCCACCCGGCCTCGGTGAGCCCCCCGTCCGTACCTGCACGAACACGCGGCTGTCGGCCGGGACCTCCAGCGGCCCCGCGCGGCGCGGGAAGGCGTCCTCCGCGTCCGACAGCTCCAGACTGAAAAGGGGTCGGCGCAGCCTGGGCCCTGGCGCCGCGGGGAACGGGGACGCTGGCAGGGAGAAAGGGTGGCACAGGGGAAGGAGGATGCGCTGTCCCTTAGGCCCCCCTGGCAAGTGAGCCAACCTCGCCTCCACTGCCTACTTTGGAAAATGGATGCAGTTGCGGTGGAGGATTCACCCGCGCTCATCTCCGCGCTTCCCACCGCCAGCTGAAAAGCAGCTGTGATGTACTCCCTGGAGACCCCGGGGGACATCCCAGCCCAGCCCCTGAGCCTGGGCGCAAAGCTGCGCCTTCCTGGGGAGGAGCCCCCTTCCCAGACCTCTACTTCTCCACCCCCAGTGAGCGAGGGAATCCCTGGCCGGGAAGGGGTCGAGGGGCACCTGATGGTGGAGGTTCTGCCTGGGTGAGGTCAAAGGTCCTCCCCTTCTGGAGTCTGAACCCCCCGCTCACCCACTGAGGACCAGGGGCTCCTCTGGGGTCACAGCAGGGCCGTTTGGGGGGAGGGTGCCGGCCCCATTCTTGCCTTTCTAAGGGGAGGGAAGAATAGCAAGGTGCTCTCCCCCCAGCCCTTTGGGCATCGTGGAGGCCCAGCCTGGCCACCAGGGCCTGGGCCTTTTCCCTTTGTCGGTGTTCCTCACTCACTCGCAGGCTGAGGGCAGCAGCGGCAAAGGGTAGAGGCACAGGGGAGCCTCCACTGGGGTGTGTGATCACACACACATGCACCACAATGACACAGAC
This sequence comes from Balaenoptera musculus, assembly GCF_009873245.2. Lineage (NCBI taxonomy): Eukaryota > Metazoa > Chordata > Mammalia > Artiodactyla > Balaenopteridae > Balaenoptera > Balaenoptera musculus. The sequence continues at coordinate 165,397,286 of NC_045787.1, forward strand.
CTCTGCCTTAAGGAGGCGCTCAGCTGGGGTCCTCATCAAAGGATGTACTCAAATGTCCAGGATCACCAGCACAGACAGTCCCTAAAAGCATTGGCGCAGACTGCTCCCCTCCCACAGCCCTTGGTCTCACCATGGTTGCCGGGACTTTGAAGAAGTTGGGGATCCCAGAGAACCTGGAAAACGGGGGACGGGGCAGACCCCACCTCCCACCCACCCCCGTTCCCCCAGTGGGTTGGATGAGAGGGTGCACTGAGAAAGGGTAACACGGGAATGGAGGTGTGCTGGGCCATGTCCCCTTGCCTGTACATACCAGCTGGCTCGCTGGGCACGGTGGTCGTCCCTGGGAGCAGGGCCAGCAGCAGGATCACGGTGCCCAGCATGCTGGACCGGCTGAGGCAGCACTGGGCCCAGCAGGTGGGCAGGCGGCTCTGGCCTTGGCTGGGGGGCCATTTGGGGAGGCAGGGAGCGGGGGCGGCACACTGATGGGCCGGCATCAGAGCCCACGGCCAAGGCCTGCTGGGGATTAAGGGCTCTCTGGCCAGACCAGTAGCTATCCGGTTGGGGGGAGGTCCCTCACACTGGCCATGAGATATGGGGCTAGTCACTACAAACACCACCCCACCAGCCCCCAGCCCTGCCTGCCTCTCTTCGCTGCAGAGGCCCCATCCACCAGAATGGTCCCGATCCCCCAGCCCCCCAGCCCCAAGGTCGGGGCTCACGACCCCTTCCCTGGCTCCTTCCCCCACCTCACTGCCAGGCCCTGCCAGGCTCAGGACATACACCACAGACACAGCAGAAGAAAAGGGAGGGGTTTTATTCTCAAGCGTCTAAGGATTTACAAACGAGGGCGTTTTGTTTTAAAAAGGGATGGGGCAGTACTGGCGGCCTGAGAAGGGGTTGTGGACCATGGGCTGGGCCCAGGCCGCCCCAGGCCCCCACCTGCCCACTTCACCCTCTGCCTGATGGAGAGGGATGGCTGGTGACTGGTGACTGGGGTGGGGGGCGGGGAGACATGGAAAAGGCAGGGGGGAAGGAGAGGCTCCCATTTAACACGGAAGGCGGGGAGGGGGAACGGGCCGACATACACACTCACAAAACAGAAAATAAAGTTAAATAAAAACTCAGGCAGCTGGCCCTTGGGGCCAGCCACGCAACCTTCCCGGCTACCCACAAAGGCCCCTGTGGCTGGGGCCCATGAGGGAGGGCGGGGGCCAGGCCTACTGGCCCCGCACCCTGCCCCCTCCCCTCACAAAGGGGATTGGAGCGAGAGAAGGTGGCCTCCCCCGAGGGGGGGCAGAGAAAAGATGACTTCGAGTACTTTTTAAAACATGCGGCGTTTTGTGACTATCCTAGTAGCAACTACAGTCAGTGAGATAGATGGAGGGTACAGTGATGCCTAGTCTAGATTGCTTCAGCTACATCCAGCGACCTTCCTCACCTTTGGTGTTGGTTGCTTTTTGTGGTTTTTCTGGAGTTTTCTTTTGTTTTTCTTTTTTTGTTGTTCTGTTGTTTCGTTGTCCGCTTGATCTGCACGCGTCACCAACAAAAAGGAAACACGCCCCCTCCTGCTCTGGCTGCTCCCCAGGGCCCGGGCCTCAGCGTGGGCTGGGGACTGGCCAGCTCTGGGTGAGTCGAGGGGCGCTCAAGGCCACTACGAGGGCGTGACTGCCTCCACACGCCCAGCCCTCGGCCTGCCCCACCTCTGTCCCTGTCACACATCCTCAGACCCCCACGTCCACTCCACACACCCTCAATCCCTGCCTCCCCGGGCCCTATGGCCCCCGCTCCTGTCACCCATTCCCTCCTCCGCCTCTGCCTCACCGGCACCTGCTGCCCTCCACCATGCCCCACGCCTGCCTTCCCTGAAGGCCACCCTGTGTGGCCACGGCCCCTTGGGCTCCCTCCACACCCCCCGAGGTCCTCAACTCACCCCTACAAGCTGTGGCCAGTCTCCAGCCCCGAGGGAGGGGCACCCCGCCCCCCCAGAGCCCACCTTTGGGACTAGTCTCTCCCCAGCGGGGTGGCCCAGGCCCCACGGCTCGGCCCCCAGCCCCCCAGCGCCCGTGGGCCATCGGGGGGCTGCCACCACAAGCAGCTAAACATGACTTTGGTAAAAGTTTCTGAAGGTACCGACAAACCCCATGAGAACAAGCTCTTCTCCTCCCCCCACCCCCCCAAACACCCCACCAAGTACAATAAAATACGATAAACTCCAAAAAGGACCCCCTGAGATCAAAAAGAGAAAGAGAGAGAGACCAGCCCGGGTCTGGCTGCAGTCACAACGTCCAGCCCGCCTGCCCAGGGCAAGGACGCCAGCCAACTGACTCATGGCTTGCCGGAGACCTAAACGGACCCAGGGGTCCCGCCGGGGGTGGCAGGGCCTGGGCCAGGAGAGAGGCAGAGGCAGGGAGGGAGACAGGGAAAGCCAGAGAGGTAGAGAGGGAGGGGACAGAGAGAGGGAGACGGAGCCAGGGTGCATGTGCGTGCGAGGCGGCAGTGGGACAGCGCGGTGTGGAGGGGAGGGGACAGGACGGGCGGCTCTCTCCCGGCCCCCGGGGGCCGCCCCAGCCCAGAGGTTACAACTGAATAAATAGCGAGTCTGCTCGCGGCCTGCTGTCTTCCGTTCACAGTGTCTGTCGGGGGGGATGCGCACAGCCGGCTGATCCTGGGACGGGAAGGGCTGGGGCCTGGTGGGCCCATCTGTCCATGGCTGGTGGGCAGGGAGTCAGGGGTGGGTCGGCGCCCCCTACTTTCTGTCCTCAGCCCTCGGCGGCCGTCCAGGTCCCAGGGCTCCCCTGGCGGGCAGCTGGGTGGCCGGGTGGGGAAGGGGGGGCCGGTGGCCACGCCCCCGGCCCCCAGTGGGCTGGCCGCCGCTGTGCGGCTACCTGAAGAAGGGCAGGTGGTGCTGGCTCAGGACCCCGCTCGCCCGCGGCGACTCGGTCTTCGCCATGACATCCTTGAACCAGGATGCCACGTCCACCTCCAGCGTCTCGTAGCGCTTGATGAAGCTGTGTTCCTGTGGGGCCCAAGGCGGGGCACTTAGGGCAAGGGCTTCTTCCCTGCTGGCCTTGCTCAGGCCCGGCGTCCAGTGTGGCGGGGGGCTTAGGATGGGGGCTGGGGAGGGCCCCGGGTACTCACAAGTAGCTTATTATACTTTGGTCTCTTCCTGTGATCTTTAGTAAGGCTGGAGAGAGAAGAGGAGAGGAAGAGAAGTGAGAGCAGGGAGGAGGGGCCTGGCCGCCCTCGTGGCTGAGTCGGGTCTGCAAGATCTGTGGGTAGAAGCCCACAACCTCCCGGCCCTGCGCTTGGGCCCCGCAACGTGACAGAAGCCCAACGTGCGCCGTGAGACACCCATGGGAGAGGTGGGTGGGCTCCCCCACGGGAGGCTCCAATGTGGACGTCCCGCGTGCGCTACTCTTGCCAGTTGGTGCAGGACACTCAGAGCCCTTAGCCCTGGGGTGCCTCTGCTTGTTCACAGCTCCCCCAAGGTGAAGCCCAAGGGCTACCCTGCCAAGTACCCCTGGGGCCAGGTGTCCCCTCAGGCTGAGTCCAAACCCAACTCCTAGCTCCCGGGGCTCGGGCTCCAACCCCCACCCCATCCTGGGGCCCCTCTCCCCTCCCCAGTGGCCTGGGTGCAGGGCCACATCTGACCTCGCCCTGCCTTCCAGAGCGGAGGGCGGGGCCGGGGCTCCTCACCAGTCTTTAACTCTTAGTTGCGGCATGCATGTGGGATCTAGTTCCCTGACCAGGGATCGAACCCGGGCTCCCTGCATCGGGAGCGTGGAGTCTTAACCGCTGTGCCACCAGGGAAGTCCCCTCACCAGTCTTTGACGAAGGACTGAAAGTCCCCCGAGAAGCCCATGTGACCGGGCAGGAGCGGGGGTTCTTCCTGTAGGACTTTGGTGAGGACCTCAAAGTCCGTCTTGCAGTTCTTGTAGGGAAACTGTCCCGTCGCCAGCTCCACCTGGGAGAGAGATGAGCAGGGCTGGGCCGGCCAAGGACAGGATCCTGCCCTTTCCTGCCACCTGACTCCATACCCCGAGAAGACCCCAGCCCTGGTCTCGGAGAGCAGGGGCCCCAACTCACCAAGGAGATGCCCAGGCTCCACACATCGGCCCGGATGTCGTAGTCGGGCTTGGTGGGGTCCGGGGGGTCGATGCGCTCAGGCTGCCGGTGGGAAGTAGGAGAGGGTGGATGTACCCCTGTGGCTGGGGTGGGTGCGCCGCCCCTCACGCCCGCCCGCCGGACGCTGCTGGGCCCCACTTACTGCCATGTAGGCAGCGCAACCTGCGCTCCGCGTTTTGGCTTTGGAGTCAACGAGGCGGCCGCTGATGCCGAAGTCGCAGAGCTTGATCTGGCCCCGCTCATCCAGCAGGATGTTGGAGGGCTTGACGTCCCGGTGGATCACGCCGTGCTTCTCCTTCAGGTAGTAGAGTGCCTTCACGATCTGTGGTGCGGGCAGAGGAGGGCACCAGTGATGGCAGGGACGGGGCCTGGGGGGGGGACCACCCGCCCGCCCGCGCCCCACCCAGCCGCTCACCGCCACCGTCATCTTGCCCAGGATCCGCTCAGGGATAGGGCCCTGCATCCGCTTCTTGAGCTTCTCGGCGCACGTGCCCATGAGCTCCATGGCAATGAAGACGTCCGTCTGCGGGGACAGCAGGTGGCGGCTTGGCGGGGTGGCTGTACCCTCCTGCCCACCCCAGACACGCTCGGGTCCTGGGGGAGGGGCGGGGGGCACAGGGCTGGCTCAGAGACCAGCATGGGAGGCTTGGGGGGCGGGCGGGCGGCCGGCTCACGTTGGTGATGAAGGTCCCGAAGCACTGCACAATGTAGGGGCAGTCGTGGCTCTTGAGCACCACGTCCAGGTCCATGAGGATCCGCTTGTTCTCTTCCTTGTTCCCCGAGCGCCGCATTTGCTGCACGGGACAGCAGGGGCCTTAGCGCCGAGCCTGGGGTGCGGGGCCCACCCGGGGCAGGGGCGGGCTCACCTTGACAGCGATGACGTGCCCCGTCTTCCGGAAACGCATCTTCCACACCTGGCCACAGGTGCCGCTGCCCATCTCCCCCAGGTTCTCCAGGTCGTTGATTTCCGCCTGGTAGCGCTGGCGAGGACAGCCAGGGCTGGGGGTCCACCGGGCCTCTGCCCTCCACCCCAACCCAGATCCTACCAGCTGTGTCCTGCCCACCCTCCCTGGGGGGGCCAAGGGAAGGGCGGTACCTGGCCCCCAATGGTCAGGTAGCCCGTCTGCTTCATGATCTCCTGCAGCTTCTGGTCAATCTCGATGCTGAGTTGACAGAGAGTGGGTGCCGGTGAATGGGGGTCCTGACCAACCTGAGGCCACCCCAGCCCCTAACACACAGGGGTTCCACAGAGCTCACCAGCTCCTCCCTGAGGCTGGCCCTGCACCCCGCCCCGCCCCAGCCCCGACTTTCCGGCCCTCCCACCAGCCACCCTAGCTGCTCACCTCTCCATGCTGCGGGGTGTGAACAAGGTTGACGGGAGCCCCAGCATGTGGCGGGGCCGGGCTGGGGGCGTGGGGTGCTGCGGGGAGCTCTCGGAGGACGGTGAGCGGCTGCCCCCATCATTGGCCAGTGGGAGCTGCAGGGCTGGGGTGGTGAGAACCAGGGGCGGGGAGGAGGTTAGCTCCCAGCTGGCCCCAACTCAAGGGCCTGGCACCCTCATCTTCCCCTCCCTGGCATCCCTCAGGTAGGCCGGCACAGCCCCCTGCCCTGCTGGGCTGGAGGAGCTCCCCGCTCCCAGACCACTCTTAAGGTGCCTTTTCCCACGTCCCCCCCACTCCTCCAACCTGGAAGGGCTTGCGGTGGGCTGTTGAGGTGGGGTGGTCCCCAGAGGCTGAGGGTTCACCCCAAGCCTCCCCTGACAGAAAACGGAGGCCCAGAGGCGGATGCCGTCCCTCGGGCAGGCAGCCTCCCCACTGTGTCCCTTTCCTCCCCACCTCCGCCTGGGAAGCAGGCCCAGGGCCACCACGCCCACACTCTGGACCACACAAGGCAGGAATGCCCGCTGGGATCAGCCCGAGCTCTGGCGCTGTGGGCAGCGCTGACCTTGGCTGGACCACCCTGGGAAGAGAGTGGGCAAGGGACCCAGGCTTCCAGCTGCCTCGCCCAGCATTCTGTTTCAGGGTCAGGGAGGGCCGCCCTCTGGCCAGCGGGCTCATCCGTGAGCCTCCCGGCCTGGCCTGCAGAGCTAGGGCCGACGAGTCAGGGGCAGGACCCCAGGCTGGGCCTGTGTCCTCCGGGTGAGGGGATCCAGGTGGCACAGCCCCTCCAGGGGCCAGCGGGACGTGGGGGGCAGGGGCTGGGCCAGGCGGCGAGTTTGGTTCTTTCCAGAAGCCTGCATGCGGACAGCTCGGGCATGCTACAGGCAGGCAGGCAGGCAGGCAGCGGGCAGGCAGCGGGCACCCCAGGACGGGCAGGCGGCATTAGGGGACGGGAGGGCAGGAGACAGACAGACGGGAGCTGAGGCTTGGGGCCCAGCTGCCCAGAGGAGGCGCTGCAGAGACAGGCCGGAGAGGGGCCTGGGAAAAGAGAGCAGATTCCCTGAGGGCCTAGGAGCCTCCTGGCTGGGCAGGCCACAGGGCGGGGAGTGGGGGCCAGGGTGACGACCCTCCAGTGAACCCCGGAGACCCTGGCACTCGGCCTCCAGAAGGGGAGCCCCTGGCTGGGGAGGCTGCAGGCTACAAGCACCTCCCAGGTTCACCTTCCCCTGGAGAGCAGGCCAGGAGCTGGGGGCCTGCCATTCTCCTTAGCCCTTGGCTGACGCCCCCTCCTCTCTCTCCACACTTCCCGCACGGCCCACCTTCTCCTCCCACAGTTCTCCAGGCACCTGGTGACGTGGGCCCAGTGATCAACGGGTAGAGACAGGTATGGTGCAGCACCTGGTGCCTGGGCGCTTTGCTGGCCTGCAACCCTGACCGCAGCCAGAGTGAGGGGCAGGTCTATGAGCCTGGCCTGCAGTCCTAGGAGGGCCTGGCGGGAGTGATGGAAGAGCTCTGGGGACCCCGGGGACGTGGCCGGGCCCAGTCCCCTCCACTGGCCCGGAGGCCTCTCCTCCCATGCCCTCCCCGCTGCTCTGCTCTGCCAGGGCCAGAATCCCAGTCCTAATCCCTCCCTCTCTGGCTGGACAACCTCCGGGGCTCCCAAGGACCCTCGAGCTCCCCCTGCACCGGGACCCTGGATCCCTGTCAGGTTCAGGTTCCCTGGGGGCACCAGGGCCCCCTTTCTGAGTGAGGACCACACCCCTCTCCTCCCCACACCTCTCAGTGTGGTGTCCTGTCGGTCCCCTCCCTTACACAGTCCACCGGGCCCTCTGAGGGCTGCCCCAGAACCCGTGGCCAAGGCTGTAAGGGGACAGAGGCTTCCAGCCAGGCCCACAAACTGACACACGGTAGGCGTCTGAGCGGGGCTGGCGCGGGGTGGCTAAGGTGGGGTGGAGGGAGGTAGACAAAGACCCTGAAAACAGAAGTCACAGAGGTGGTACCGGGCCCACGGCAGGTCAGGAGGGCAGAATGAGAGCGAGAGGCTGAAGGGGAAAGAGAGAGAGAGTAGAATGAATGAAAGAGAACGAGAAAGGACACGGGGCGGGTGTGGGGAGGGCATGCGGCCATCAGGAGCCTCACACGTACCAGGCTGTCAGTCGACACACGTAGGCACACGCACACAGGGCATGGCACAAACCCACGCAGACGGGGAGACGACATGCCGCAGGGTCTCCAGCAGAGCCACAGAGCCCCTCACCTTCCGACACACACGCACGCGCGTGCACACACACACACACACTTCCCAACCTAGTCCTGCTCACACGCACAAGAACCAACGAGACCAGACCCCCACCCCATTTCTCTCACCACCCCCGCCCTTCGCACAGGCATGTCCCACACCCATCGGCTCCCAGACCCACTGGCACCTGCCCTCGGGCCATGGGGGGACTGCTTCCTCTACTTCCATCCCTGCGCTGCCCCCACCTCCCAGGAGACTTGGCTCAAATTCCACCTTCTCCAGAGGCTTCCCAACTGCAACCCTGCTCCCCTGCTCCACCCGGCCTTCCCTCCAAGGCGCCGGGGCCTCCTCCACTTCCTGCCCGGAGGCCCTCAGTGCTCACAGCCCTCCAACCCCCAGGGCCCCCCACCCCCGGGGGAGCGCCAGCCCCGAGAGGACAGGGGCTCAGTCCAAGCCTAGCACGGCTCAGCCCAGGGGGCGACACGGCTTCGCTGAGCTGCTGAGGGGGACCAGCAGGCGCAGGGCCCAGCTCTCCCTCCCTCCGCTCATGCACACGCCTGCAGGCACACGCACGGACACTCGTGACCCCCTTGGCAGGCGACAGACTCCCGGCCACTGAGGGAGTCTGTTTCCTCCTCCAGGGAGTCCAAACCTGAGCCCGAGAGGAAGGGAGGAGCGGGAGGTGAGAAGACAGAGGAAGTGGCCGGGTGGGCCGGACGTTGACGGTGTGGATGGACAGAGAGTGAGGGTGGGGGGGGGGGGATGCGCACGCGCACACGCACACACGGAGCACGTGGGAGGGGGAAGGGGGGGATGGCATTCTGCGGCCGGGGCAGCGGTTAGGTCAATGGTGCAGAGGTCCAAGCAGCGATGATAAAAAGGCTGGTACCTGCTCGTTGGGACGGGGCAGGAGCAGGGCTTAGAGTGATCACAATAACTGGATGGGGAAAAGGAAGAAAAAAAAAAAAACAACACCACGATAAATCACAACGGAAACAACCGATTTGTCCAAAAGAAAAGAAATCAAATCAAATCATAACGAAGAGGAGGGGGAGGCACGCGGCACCAAACTGCAGAGATGGGTAGAAACCGACAGAGATGGGAGAACTGGGAGGATGGGATGGAGCTGACACAGACACAGATGCCTGGAGGGGGCTCCCCGGGGCCTGCTCGCCATGGGTCTCACCGTGCCTCGCTCTGCATCTGGGACAGCCACCCTGCAAGGCACCCCAGGCCCTGTACCTAGGCCTGTCTCGTCCACGCTGGGGTTGGAGGGGGAGCGGCACTGCAGAGCCCAGCGGGGACCCTCCAGTCCTGGCTGGGCTTCTTACCCCAGGCAGTGTCCAATGCCAGCACTGCCACCTCGGGGTTTTTTCTGGGCCCCAAGAGACACCCCCCCCCAATCCAGTGAGGAACCCACACGGACCCAGGTCAGGAAAGGGAGGATGGGGAGTGGACCCTACACAAGGATGGGGGCGCCAGGCTGGGTGAGCAGGCAGTGATGGGGGAACCCCGATGAGGAGGTGTCTTCCCCCTCCTGTCAGGATGACCTCACAAGGAGCTACATAAGCCACAGGAATCATATCAGAGGGAATAAAAAGGAGAGCAATTTGCTGGGTCAAGAGAGACACAGAAAGCATGTGTGTGTGGGCAGGGGAATTCCCTGGTGGTCCAGTGGTTAAGACTGCACTTCCAATGCAGGGGGCACAGGTTCGATCCTTGGTGGGGGAACTAAGATGCCACATGCCACGCGGTGCGGCCAAAAACAAAAACAGAAAGCATGTGTGTGGGCTGCTGTTCATCAGGTCTGTAGGGAGGGGAAAAATCTGACTCCCTCTGAGCTTCAAGGATATGGTGAAGGGATCATGCAGGAAATCACAAGGAGACTAGATGTGGTCATGGTGATTCCGAGCCAGGTGTGGGTGCTGGGGGGTAGCTCTTGACTCCAGATGACAAGACGCCAGGGAGACAGGCACTGAGATTGTGGGATAAGAAAGGAGGTGTATGTGCCCTGGGATGCCTAGATAGAGTCGCATTGGCCTCAGGTGTCCCCGGGCTGGGTGGGTGTGGGTGTGTAAGAATGGGGAAGTCACTTGATTCTAAATGACAAAGTTGCCACGCTTGGGAGTTGCGTGTTTATTTCTGGAGGAGCCAGAAAAATGGCAACAGTGAAACGAGTCAGAGGAGTATGAGGGGGCCTGGTGTACGTGGGCAAACTGTATGTGGGAGGGAGTCCGCTGAGCCCAATGACAAGATCCCAGAGGGGGGAGAATGGAGCACCAGACACAACCACAGGGATGGTTATAATATGGTCAAGCGACCTCAGGTGTCCCCTGCCCAGGTGCGCGTGTGTGAGCGTGAGTGGCTCATCTGCTAAACCCCGATGACAAGGACCCAGGTACGGAGCGGGGATGGGGGGGGTGGGGGAACCTCTTGACACAATCACTGAGATGGCGGGAGTAGAATCAGCTGGTGAAAAGGGATGTGTACATCTTAGCAGAGAACCTGGATGTGGTCACGGTCGCATGAAGTAGGAGAAGCAAGGCTCAGGGTAGGTGACAGAGGCTCCGAGGATCCCGGTGATTGGGGGCGGGTCATCAGGTGGGGGGCCTCGCCTGGAGCCAGGTAACTAGGCTCCCAGGCCCCGTTAAGGGGGGACCCGCAAACAGTGGGGAGGGCTGCCCGGGAACCCGCGGGCCCCACGCCCCCCGGGTCACCGTGACCCTCTCACCGCTGGCCGATAGCGGGGAGCGCGGCGGAGAGGAGGAGCTAGAGCGCCCCGGAAGCGGGGGCGGGGCCTGGAGGCGGGGGCGGGGCCTCCCGCGGCGCGCGCCCCGCCCCGCTCGCCCCCTCCCCCACGCCGCCGTGCTTACTGGGCCTGGGCCGCTGGGGGCTGATATCCAGGTTGAGGTCGATCCTCCGCCGGGCCTCGCGGTTCTCCTGCTTCAGCTTTGCTTCCAGGCGGGACAGCTTCTGCTCCAGGGAGGACGCCGCCATCTTCCCCGCCGCCGCCGCGCACCGCCCGGCCGCCCGTCAGTCCCGCAGACAAACACCGCACTGCGCCTGCGCTCGGATGACCCCGCCGAGCCGCCGTCTCGCTCCGCAGGGCGCATGCTCGCGGTGCACACCCGCCCTTCCCGCGTGCGAACCTCCGCGCGTGCGTGCTTCGTCCCGGCCGGAGGGATGACGCCGCCTAGAGCTCGCTGCTGGCAACGTGCGAATCCTCTCAGTGTAAGGCGCATGCGTGAATTCCCGAGCGCTCCGGCAAGAGGCGCTGTGTGGAAACCCACTCACCGTTCCGCTTAGAGCGGTGGGCGGAGAAAGCAGCGCGCAAGCGTACAGAGGAGGAGACGAGGTCACGCCCCTGGCCTCTGCTGCACATGCGCGTTCGTGACTTTTTTTTTTTTTTTCTGTCGCTGTCCCCGGTGGTCGCCATGGTTGTGTGTCCTCAGCCTCGTTCTTTCTCTTCCTGGCCCGGTCCTCGCTGGCACCCACTCCCTCTCGGAACTGCCTTTCTCATCTCGGACAGTGCTTCACTAGGATCCCTGTTATGCTTAATTGCTGCCCCCTCACCATAATTAGGCACCCGGGGCAAGCCCTTTCCATTTCAGCAGGCTCAGGGTTGGCCGAGGACATGTAGGATGGGCGGGGTAGGGGTCGGGCCACTGTCAGGACCCTGGGAATCCAGTGGCGTGACCCCTGCCCTTGGCGACGGGGGTGGGGGCCGGGAGGGGGGCCAAGGTCAAGGCCAGAGAGTTCCAAATCAGACTTGCGTGGGACATTTTAAGACTTCCCTCAACTGCCCTGCCCCCAGAATTTGCGCCCAGCTCCTGGACAACGCAGAAGATAGGCCCCGGTGTTTGGTGCCTCTACTTGGTGCCTCCGCGGCCTACACATTTTCTTTAACTGGTCTGAAGAGTGCTGGGAAAATGTCCCCATCTGGAACCCTGGGGCCCCCGGAGAGCACCTTGCCTCTGCTCTCTGGTGCCAGGAGGAGGCTCGCATTTTGCAGACACCATGGAAGTGGTGATCCCAGGAGGTCAGGGTTGGGCAGGCTGTGCCCTGCCCGCTCCAGCATAGGGACACTGTGATGGGCGTTGAAGGCTTGTGGCGACTCCTCTGGTGACAACTTACAGGTGGAGCAGATCCAAAACTGTGGAGCCGGGAGACTAACAGGGAAGGTAGAGGAAGAGCAGTTCTCCAGGAAAAAAGCTAGGCAGACGATGCCACCTGATTTCTCCTGGTTAGCTGAGGTCTCTCTCTGCCTCTGCTTCCGGGATAGACTCATACCCTTGATTCTGGAATGTGACTGTCGCCACTTGCCTGTACTTGGTCTGGTGGAATCGAAGGCTTAGACTATGACAGGAGTGGACACAAGGGACCAAGATTATAGTTCTCATAGTTAGTATCATTTATTAAGCACCCACTGATATACACTCCCTCGCACAGGGAACATTTGAAAGACAAAGTTCCAGCCTGTTTTCAGAAAAATGTACCCGCCACAGCAGGTGTTCTTAACCTGGGGTCCCCGATCCTTAGGATGTCCATAAACAGCCCTCTAGGGGATCTGGGGGAATCTGTTGATTGCCTCAAGTTGTTTGCAGAACTTTTCATGTATGTGTACGTGAGCATTTTCCTGAGGAAGGAGGTGCCCAGCTTTCATCAGATTTCTCAAAGCATCTAGGGATATAAAAAAAAGAATCCCTCCTCTAGAGGGAGGAGAATCCCTCCTCTAGACACCAAGATATCTACTCTGCAGGTCAGCATTTACCAACACACAGGCCTGTGACCGTCCGTGTCAGAATTACCTGGGATGCTTATATTTACCGGCAAGTTCCTGGCCTCCAGCTGAACCTCCTGAGTCAGTCTTTCAGGGGTGGGGCCTGGGATGTTTTGTTTTGGTGATGTTGATTTTGATGCCTAGTCAAATATGAAAACCATTTTTCTGAGTTCAGGTGTCTATAGCAAACAACTTATAAATAGGGGATTAACATCCAAGTTGGGGGTGGAGGAGGGGGGAGCTTGTCCGTTGCGTCTGTGTCCCCTCCTTGGGAGAGAACCCCAGATGTAAGCTGTTTTGGTCAGGGAGAGAGGGTTGAAATCCCATTGGGATGAGCCCCACCCCCATACGTGGCATTGATTGAGCCAGAATGTTCGGAGTGGGTTGGGGGCAGCAGCAGCTCTGGCCCAGGGCTGGGGGCGGGCCAGCTAGCCAAAGACACAGGTGTGGTTTTGCTCTGAGAGTCTTATGACTGAGTTAATCCCTCCAGGATGTTCCACCCAAGATCCACAGCCTCCCAGACAAACCAATCCCAGGATCTTGCCTGGGCTCCACCAGCCTGCCACGTCTGCTCCTCCTCTCCTGGCCTGGGCTCACTTGGCCCCCTCCCTTGAAGATAACGGTAGAGATTCCAGGATGGTAGCATCCGGAAGGCCTCTACCGCAACCTGCCCCTCCCTGGCTTCACTCCACCTCCATCCTGTCCCGCACCTCTGCCGGCAGCCCTTCGTAAAGGGTGTCCTCCACCAGGAGCCCCGACTTCTTCAGCCCCCCACAGTTGCCGAGTTCTTCCGGCAGCGCCTCCAGCCGGTTGCCCTTGAGCTCCAGGCGGCTGAGGGCCCTGAGGGCCCCCACCTGGGGCGAGAGCTGGCTCAGCTGGTTGTAGCCGAGGAGCAGCGTCCGCAGCTTGCGGCAGAAGAAGAGCTCGTCGGGCAGAAGCTCCAGGGCGTTGTAGGAGAGAGCCAGGTGCTGCAGGTTCTGGAGGAGGCCCAGCTCGGCCGGCAGGGAGTGCAGCCCGTTATGGGAGACATCCAGCAGGCGGAGGCCAGAGCACATGCCGAGCTGGGTGGGCAGTGTCTCCAGCTTGTTGTGGCTGAGATAGAGCTGCTCAAGGCCCCGGAGCTTCCGTACGTGCTCGGGGACGTAGGCGATCTGGTTGTGCCACAGCCGGAGTGTGACCAGCTTGCGGCAGTGCTGGAAGCTGAGGATCTCCTCGATGGACCGCAGGTGGTTGTCCTTGAGGTCCAGTTCCTGCAGTGCGCCCAGGCTGAAGACGGCATGGGGGATGCGCTCCAGCCCGCAGGCCACCAGCTCCAGCTCCCGAAGCACCACCAGCTTCTTGAGGCTGTTCAGTGCCAGCAGGCGGGCCCCGTCATTGTGCAGGCTGAGCCGCTGCAGGTGACCGGCCACGTCGGTCACGCTGGCGGGCACCTTGCCGGCGTTGCTCTGCAGCGACAGCACCTTCAGCTGCTTCAGCTCCCGGAGGCTCTCGAGGGTCGCCGCCCGGGCCAGGTCCAGGGGGAAGAGCCCCTCCAGGTGCAGCTCCTCCAGGCCGCGCAGCCCGAACACCCAGAGGGGCACCTCTCGGAGCTCCTCGCACTTGACCCGGATGACCTTCAGGTGGTCCCGCAGGAAGATCTGCAAGGAGAAGGGCAGCCTGGCCGGCGAGTGGAGCAGGCTGAGCTCCTGCAGGTGCACCAGCTGTGCGAGGCCTGGGGGGAAGGTGATGTCACAGATGGCCTCCAGCCGCAGTGCCTCCACCTCGCTGAGCTCGAAGACCGTGTCGGGCAGCCCCGGGAGCATGCAGAGGGCAAGCTCGAGCCGGCCCCAGGCGTTGCGCTGCAGCTTCTGCCGCAGCTTCTCGGTCGTCCACTCGTGGTTGAGGTTGAGCTGCTTCAGGCGGCTCTCGCTGACCTCGGAGAGGAAGACAGCGAAGCGCTTGGAGTAGAGTGAGTCGTACTGGTCGATGAGGTGCAGCATGAAGGCGAAGTCGTTCTTGACGTCAGGGATGTCGCCCATGCCCGTCTCTTCCCGCACAGATCGGAAGGAGTACTCCTTGAGGGGCCGGTGGAAGAGCCAGCAGAGTGTGTAGAAGCAGGTGATCCCGTAGACGCACACGAAGGAGATGTAGCAGAAAGCCAGCTTGGAGAAGAGGTGGGCCTTGGTGTGGTTGCAGCAGAAGCTGGCATAGCCCGTGACCTCCGAGGTCTCCACCCTACAGGCCACCAGGAAGCTGATCTTCCCCACGTAGACGAGGTTGTAGACCAGGATGGCCAAGAACTTGCAGACCTTGAGCACCGTCTGCCGGATGTACATGGTGTACAGGATGTCCCCCTCTTCCACGTGCATGCGGAATTTCTTGACCTTCTCAAACAGGGCTTTGGCCTGCTCACCTTCCTTTTTGTCCAGCAGGGTGACAGCCGGTGGCTCCGTCACCACCTTCTCGGGCTCCGCCAGCACCTTCTCCTTCTCACCCTCACCTGCCTTCCCCGGTCCTGCCGCCGCTGCTGCCATGGTCACCATTGCCCGCCTGGCGGCGGCAGGGTTCTTGTGGTTCTCCCCGGAGACCTCGGATAGGGCCCGCGTGGTCCACGGAGAGTCGAAACACTTGCCCAGAATGGAGATGAAGTGCTCGATCTTGGAGCTGGTGCTGGGGAACTTGAACCAGAAGCTGGTGCAGACCATGAAGATGAGCGTGTGGATGACGACCAGGTAGGGGAAGTACTTGGCGTACCAGTGGAGGGCGGTCTCGTAGCAGAGCTGGTTAATGAAGCTGTATTGCTGCAGGTCCAGGTTGTTCCTGAGGCCGCTCAACTCCCGGAGGTCCCCCATGTGCTCGGAGACCCCCCGCGGCAGCAGTTGCTGGCACGGGGCCTCTGATAAGTTCTCCCGGGGTTCGTGACTGGGCAGACAGATGATCTTGTCCTGTGTCACCTGGGGATGGGAGAGAGGGTGGAAGATGGTGAAGGATCTGGGGCGGCCTGGGAAGTTGTGGGGTGGGGGAGGAAGCAGGCCGAAGGCAAGAGAGGTTTCCATCAACCCCCAACTGTCCCCAGTTTGTTCCCCAGCTTTGGAAGAGTCAATAAACCTCTGAGCATCCGACTTTGTCTGAAAAAAAGAGCTGGGTTGATTTGTGTCCTTCGAAAAGATGTTGAAGTCCTAACCCCCAAATACCTGTGAATGTTGCCTTGTTTGGAAATAGTCTTTGCAGAGCAGATGTAATCAAGTTAAGATGAGGTCATTGGGGGGTGGGCCCTAACCCAATAGGACTTTGGCCTTATAAAAGGGAGAAATCTGGACACAGACACACACAGACACACAGACATACACACAAGGAAGATGCTTTTAAGATACAGGGAGAATATACAGGGAGAATAGATACAGGTTATCTATAAACCAAGGAATGCCTGAGGCCACCAGAGTCTAGAAGGGAGGCGTAGAACACATTCTCCCTCACAACTTTCGGAAGGAACCAACTCTGTCAACACTTTGATTTCAGACTTCCAGTCTCCAGAACTAAGAGACAATAACGGAAGACTTCCGGAACCTCCCAGACCCCGCCCCTAGAGACCCCGCCCCTGCCCCGCCCCTTACCTGGAGGGTGCAGCCGAAGACCCCGATCATGAGCATAGCCACGGTGAGGTACTCGGCCAGCACGTCCCACCAAGGTTTGAGCACCTTGAAGGCGGGCTGCTGCTCCGCGAACTGCTTGAACTCCGCCACTGGAATCATCCCGCCTGTGGGAGGGCAGGAAGTGGAGGGTGCAGAGAGAGACTCTCAGTTAAGCGCGCCTGGTGCCGGGTCCCCAGAAGAGCCAGACACACGCATCTGCTCCCACTCCGCGCTCGGCCCTGCCAAACTCTGGCAGAACCCACAAGCTGTGCGCTTCCTTCCCCTCCCCCCACAGACCTCGCCTCCTTCCTGGAGCCGGGCAACTACTGTCTTCACCACCTCTGCTCCCAGGGACCCCTGCCCCGGTCGGACTCTGCCTGCCCTCTCAGAGCTCAGGAGGGGCAGTCCACGGGGCCGCTGCCCCACAGCGTGCCCGTGCGGCCTTCTCCGGGAGCCCAGGCATCTCCTCCCACCCTTGACGCCAATCCGAAACACTTCGCTCTGCTTCTCTGACCCCAGGTACCCGGAATCCAGGCGGCCAGCCCCGGCTTCCTCCACCACTGGACCAGAGAGAGTCCCAGAGACTCCGGGACTTCCGGGGCGTGGGCCCCGCACCCCCTTCAGGGGCGCTCCGGGCACCACCTCCGACCTCCAACCGGAAAAGCCGGCTGGAGCCTGGCTCTGGTTACGGGCCCCAGGGGCAGGGAGTGGCAAAGCTGAAGGCTGGTCAGCCCTGGGGGGTGGGAGTGACTTGGACACCTGCGTTTCTAGTGGGGCAAGTGCCTAGGATCTGCGGCAGGAAACAGAGACCTGGCCTCTGAGAGGCAGGGGCAGGGGGGCGCGAGGATGGGGCAGAGGATCAGGAAATGGAAAACTCACAGGGAGAGAGCCAGGGTGACACCTACGACTGGGACAGGGCTGGGCTGCCAGGCTCCTGGGCGGCCAGCCCACTCTGTCTGTCCCTGGCTTTCATTTTAGACCAAGGTATCATTATTCCAGATACAGACAACCAGGCGCAAGTCACACGGGGGCGCAGGCCGCGGGCTGGGACATCACCCTCCCTGACAGGCAGTCGGGAGCCTTTCCCCCCACCTCCGAGGCTGGAGCGGGGAAGGAAAGGGAGGCAGCAAGCCCCTCACCGCCTCTGAGGGGGCTCCTAGGCAGTCTGCCTCCCTCCCCAGCATCCATGCTCCCAAATATAAAGATCCTGTTTTACATCACTCAGGTTTCCTGCGGCCTGCGGTCCTCATCCTGACAGCCTGTCACTGGGCACAGGCTGGGCAAAGAAGGGAGGCATCTGGGCGACCAGCCGGTCCTCCAGCCTCCCACCCATCTC
This sequence comes from Balaenoptera musculus, assembly GCF_009873245.2. NCBI lineage: Eukaryota > Metazoa > Chordata > Mammalia > Artiodactyla > Balaenopteridae > Balaenoptera > Balaenoptera musculus. The sequence continues at coordinate 165,414,756 of NC_045787.1, forward strand.
CTGGGGGGGGGAGGGAACCTGGCCTCTGTCCCACACCTCAGTCAATCGCTCTGACACCTCCTTGCCTCCCTTTTTGGTCCCCACAACCCTTGAAGGCCTTAGGGTTACTCCTGAGTGAGGACAAGGTGGAAGTGGGCGGGGATATGGGATGCAGGCCCCGCCCACCAGGCTGAAGTCGGGGCAGTCCGCCACACCCCCTTAATCCCATCAGAGGCTCCCACCTCAGTACCAGAGATAACAGGAAAGGGGTAGGGACACGCCTGCCCACACCCAGTCTCCGGGGCCCCCTGACTCAGGCCCTGACTCACCCGGCAGCCGGCACATGCAAGGGGGTGTGCAGACAGAGCACAGGATCCCTCACCCAATGGCCCATCCCTTGTGCTCAGTTTCACACCCTGTCCTAAACAACAAGCCGAGTAAAGATGCCTCCAGTGCATCACAGGCTCAAACACCAGGGAATCTGCTAGAAACACACTCAGGGCGGCTCAACAGCCCCCAGGAGCCAAATTGCAGCCACCAAAAGGGACACCCTGGGGGCACTCTGCAGTGTGCACCTCAGGGCATGTGTGTACAAAGGGCAAGTACACACTAAGTTGAGGAGAGACCCAGGACCAGGGAGCCGGCCATATGCCCTCTTCCAGTTCTGGCCACCCACTGTTCTCCCTGCCCTGGCCACCTACCCCTGCGAGGGACACTGCTTAGCTGCTTCACCTGAGAATGGTAACTGTTAGCAAAAATGCCACACAGACGGGCAGGGACCAACTTCCTGCCCCCGAGTCCTTGCCACCCTTCAGGACCCATCTCACAATGGTGGAAGCTCCCCACTGGTCATCCCGGGTCCACAATCAAAGGCAAGAAGGCAGAGACACACCCAGGGTCCCCAGCAGATGGCCCAGAGGATGCGCCCACAGAGCAAAGTGTATACACAGCAGCCTCAGAAGCAGACATGGGGTTATCATTATTTGTCTCCATGACTCAATCTTGATTGTCCCGAACCTACCATTAAGTTTCCCCAGACACAAGGCTGGCCCCCCTGTGTCTGAACAGGGCTGGTGGGAGGGCTTGGGGAGAAGGCTTCATGGGGGTGTGTTGGCAGAGAACTTATGGCCACCAGATGCTTTCAGTGTCTCGTTTTATCCCAGCTCTGGGAGCGTGGATGTTGGGACCCTCGTTTTCCAGACTCAGGAGAGTGAAATAACTTGCTCAAGGTGTCACAGCTTGTGACAAGTGGCATTCGAGGCGAGACCCCCAAGTCCCGTCTGTCTGATCACGTTGTTGAGCGAGAACGTCTCGCTGAGATGAAGCATCTTTGCCAAAAGAACCTCAGAAGGGGTTCCTTCAGGCAGAGAAGACATGGAGGGAGGATGTGCTCTGCCCAGCAGGCTGAGTTGTCCTCCTCAGCCTAGGGCCAGGAACAGGCCCCTTACCCAGCCTTAGCTCCGCCCACCCATGCCTCACCCCTGCTGCTGCTTCTCTCTCAGGCCTTCCCCAAGCCCCCAGCTTGCCTCTGAACACGTGGCGGTGGCGGGTGCTCCTGGTCCAGCGCCCCATCCCACACCGCCCCCACCCACAGCCCATGCTAAGGGGCGAAGAAGAAACAGTGACTGTTGTCAGCCCTGAAATGGGTCTTGGAGGACACAGGGTCCAACTTTGGACTTTTACACAAGTGAGAAACTGTGGCCTGGGTGGGGGAGGGTGGCCCTGTAGTAGCAGATCCTGTTCTGGGCCCCAGGCCTGGGGACTCCCAACCCAGTACTTTTCCAAGCTGTCCTGCCAGGACTAGGGGGGTCTGGGGTGTCTTGAGGTTCAAGAGTCCCAGAAGGGACAGCCTGGTGAGGCTCCCAAGTGGTAGGGTTCTGGGAATTGAGGGGCTCACAGGGTTGAGTCGTCAGCAGCAGAGGAGAGGGGAACATGGTCAAGACCCTCAGGGTGGACCCCAACCTGTTGATCTTCACTCCGTCCTTGGCCAGGCCTGCCGGGCTCCCTGACAGGCGCCCTTGGGCTAGCCAGGGCGGGGCCTCTCTCTGCACCCCCCACCCCACCCCCCAGCTCCTTCTGTGCCCCAGACGGCGTTGGGCTCAGGTCACAGGGCCAGCCGCACCTGGGGCGGTCCTCCCGTGGGCCAGATCCTCACCCCGCCACCTGGTCCCCAGGGGCGGAGAGCCACCTACTCACCTCACGGGCCGGACGCTTGTTCCAACTCCTGTGTCCCTGGGAGCGGAGCGGCCGGGACTCCCGCAGAGTTCGCGGGACGGGCCGGGTGAGTCAGGGCGGGCGGGCGGGCGGGCGAGCTGGACAGGAGCCGGGAGCAGCTCCGCCCCTCCCGGCCCCGCCCACTAGCCGTCTCGGCCCCGCCTCCCTTAGGGCGCTCACAGGTCGCCCCCGACTCCTGGTACCGCGGGATCGCGGGAGGAGGGCGATCCTAATCCTGATGTCTCCGAGGTGGGCGAGGGGCTGGTCGGAGGAGCAGGGACCGTAGAATTCTGGGCTCCGCTTCCGTGGGGCAAACCTGGCACGGGGGAAACTGAGGAGGGCTGGAGGCGCTGGGCTCCCAAAGCCGACCTGAAGACACCCTTCCGCGAGCCAAGCTGTACAGACCCTGTCAGGAACGCGTGGAAGTCCTCCTCCCCCTCCTCCCTTCACTCCCAGGTGCAGCTACCTGGCCTTGAGGCTCAACCAAGGAATCAGTGACCAGGGCCCAAGAGAGGGCAGGGCGCTTCCCCCTTCCTGCTCTGACCAGCCAGCCAGGGGAAGCTCTCCACTGGGGGAGGAGAGGGAGTGAGCCGCTCCCGGGTCCCGGTGGGGTTGGGCACGGGGGTCAGAGGGCTCTGGGAGCCGGGGTTGGAGTCCAGTCTGGGAGACCGGCTTCTCAAAGGGAGACTCTGCCTCCCCCCCCGCCCACGATTTCCTCCCCACTTTGGGAGGCCTGAGCTGGGTCTTAGACGACAGTTGACCTTGATCTGCCCTGTCTGCAAAACTCAGGGGAGAGAGGGGACCTGGACCAGGTGGCAGAGTGAAACCCCATCTCCCATGGGGAAAAGAAAACAAGTTCACCAGAGTAGAGACACTCCGAAACCTTGAGGGTTGGGATCCCCTAAGCTTAGGTTCCCCTGTGAAACCCTGCAATGGGCGCAACCCTTGAAGAAGTCCCTGTGGGCTCGACCACAGGCTGCCCAAAGACAAACCTTCATTGTGTGGACACCATAAGCGAGGTTACCTTCTCTCTCAGAGCTTCTGCTCTATTGGTGTGTGTGTGGATTGGGGGTGGGGTGGGGTGGGCGGAGACAGAGGTAAGAAAGCAAATAAGTAAGGAACAAGATAATGTCAGCTTGTGACAAATGCTGTGTATATAACAAAGTAGGGTGGGGTGAAGTGGTAGCAAGGGGCAGGGGCCTTTTGAGGTGAATAGTTTCTCCCTTTCCTCTAGCCTCGGGAGAAGCTCCTTGAGATCCATACCCTGGCGGTTTGTTTCCAGCTTTATGTTGGGATAAGTGTTTTCATAAACGACGCTTTGCACACTTGTGTAAGAGTCTCGGTGGTGACTGGAATCGAAGCCCCATGATCCCCAGACACGTGTCTCTTCTGTTCCCTACTGTGTCCCCAGCACTTGGGATGGTGCCTGGCACACAGTGAGCATTCAGTAAATGATGGACGGATGGATGCTTAGTTCAGGCCCTTCTAGATGCAGATCCTGAGGCAAGGAATTAGATGCAAATAGTTTCTCTGGAAGGTGAGGGAGTGGGGAAGGGAAGGAAGCCAGTAGTGTTAATGAGGGTGAAGGAGCAGGCTGCCAATATGGGCAACTGGGGTTCCATTGTGCTGGGGAGCTCTGGGAGATGGTGGAGGATGCACCTCCAAGTTTTCCCACCCAAGAGGTGAGGGAGTTGAAGCATTGATGCACCAGCTCCTGCCTGTCATGGCTGAGGGCTGCTCTGGAGAAGGGGATGGAGGGAGTGTTAATACCCTGACACTTCTGACTTTCCTGCAGGTGGGGACTGTGGGTGCTCAGGAGATATGGAAGGAGCTGTATGGCACCGCCACAGGTACAGACGCTTGAGAGGAATGTCTCAGTCATATGACACACATACAATGCTTTCCAGTTGTCCTCCAGAAAGCCTGCCCCCTTTACATTCCCACAGGTAGTTTGTGAGTTTTCTCGCATGGACACTGTCCAGGTTTTAAACAATTGTGGTAGAACACACACATAACATAGAATTTGTCATCCTAACCATTTTTAAGTTTACAGTTCAGTGCCATTAAGTACATTCAGTGTTGGGCAACCATCGCCACCATCCATCTTCAGAACTATTTTTGTTTTGCAGAACTGAAACCCTGTCCCCATTGAACTCATATTCCTCATTCCTCTCCCCAGCTCCTGGCACCCACCATTCTACCATCCATCTCTATGAATTTGAATCCTCTGGGGACCCCATATAAGTGGAATCACAGTGGTCGCAGCATTTTACATTCCCACCAACAGTACACAACTGTTCCAATTTCTCCACATTCTCACCAACACTTGATATTTTAGACCCAGCTTTTAAGGTTTTGTGAGCCTGAGGTAGTTGCATATTACTGTGCTGTGTAACAAATTGCCCCCAAACCTAGCACCTTAAGACAACAAGAATTTATTGTCTCACATAGTTTCTGAGGGTCAGGAATCAATCAGAGTGGCTTCAATTGGTGGTTCAAAAGTTTCCCTCCCCCAGTGGTCCCCAACAACCACTGATTTGCTTTCTGTCACTATAGATTAGCTTGTGTTTTCCGGAATATTATATAAATGGAATCATACGGTGGATACTCTGTGTGTGTGTGTGTGTGTGTGTGTATGTACAAATGTGATGGGGGAAGGGGTGAGGCAGAGGGAGCTGGTTCTTTGGGATGGGGTAGTGAGTCGCTAAGAGTCTGAAGAGATGGGGCTTGGGGGCAGAGAGCACAGTGTGTGTGTGGGGAGCCATGTGGTCTTAAGTATAAGCAGAGGTGCAAGAGGGCACCTGGCACTGTTGGCCAGCTCTGGGCAGCTAAGGATGGCCATCTTCCTCTTCTCGCTTCAACCCCCTCAATGCCACAGTCTCCTATCAAGGTCCTCCATGAGGCCTCTGCACCAGTTTGGCGGGTCACCAAAATGACACCTCTCACTCCCTCAGGTTGGGCTGGGAAACCTCGGACGGGATCTTCCCGGCTCCTCATGCACCCGTTTTTACACCTCTAGGACCCCCATAATCTCATCCCCCCAAAGCCCGGCTCTGCCAGGAAGCCTTTGCTGACTTGACTTCGTGTGACCTGGGAGGGTGTGGCGAGTGGGGGGTGCTCTGCCCTGCAGAAGGCTGGGTCATCTCTCACCATCCTCTGTCTCTCCCTCTTGTCCTTTCTTCCTCTCTTCCCCCAAATCTGGGGTCTACCCCTACATTCCCAGGGCTGCATTCTCCCACCAGTCCCCCCAGCCCAACCAGGTACGGGGTTTCCTGGAGTCTGTGAAAACCCTTTGGGTATGAGAGGGGCGGAAGCCCCAAGAATCCTGGGGGGCCCGCCTCTGCGGTCGCAAAAGCGGGGAGAGGGCCTGGGACACCGAGCGGCCGGATTGGTCAATTGGGCACGAGGCGCGATGGTCCCGCCCCCTGGTTGCCAGGGCCCAGCCTATCCGCGTCCAGGCGGGCCTTGGTCGCCAAGTAGTTGGGGTGGGGGCCGGGGCAGGTGTGTATGGCAGGGGGTGGGGAGAGGAGGTTAGGCTGAGTCCGGGACCCCAAGGGATTCCCCCCGAAGCCCGACCGGTTGGGTGTCTGGGGTCCTCAGGCGCAGCCGCGGAGAACCAGCCCCTCCCTCCTACGCGCTCCCGGCCGCCCTACTCGGCGCGCTCCCGCCTCTGCCTGCCGGGTCTGCATCCAGCGCGCGCGCCCCCTTCTCCCCCGCCCGCCGCCGAGGGGCCGGACGGCCTCCCCGCGCCGCCGCCCGCCGCCCCCTCCCCTCGCCTGCCCTCCGCTCGCGGCCGCCGCGGCGCTCCCACCCTGTCCCACCCCAGGCGACCCAGCGTGGAGCGGCGGGAGGCCGGAGCCCAAGGTGAGCTCGGCTCGAGCAGGTGGAAGGGTGGCGCGGACCAGGGCCCAGCTGGGGGAGGGGAAGGGCTCGGGACGCGGCTCTTTGTCTCCCCGAGCCCGTGCGCGGGCAGCCAGGGCCGCTCCTCCTCCCGGCAGGTGCCGACATCCCTCCGGGACGGCGCTGGTGGCTGGCGAGGGGGACCTGGGCGTGTGCTCCCGTCCCCTTCATCTGGAACCTGTGGCAGCCCCCTGTCCCGACGCTGGTGGTCAGGGTCCCTGAGGAGGCGAGGGGTAGGGGGGTGGATCTCCGGTCCTGAGAGGGAGCAGGGGGGTTGGCTGAGGCTGGCATGGCCTGGAGGAAGGCGGTGAGGGTGGGACTTGGGGACAGCCATGAGCAGCTGCGCTGGTGAGTGGTGGGTGGGTGGGAAGGAAGTGGATCCAGGCAGAGGTTTGGGCACCCATGGGTGGCGACGCTGGGGAAAGAGCCGAGAGGTGCCAGGACCCAGATCCCTGCAGGCAGCGTAGCTGTCCAGGACCTGGGATGCTGATCGGTCTGCCTCCTCATCAGGTGCGAGATGGACAAGAGGGACACGTCCAGGGCAGGGGCCGCCGGTCGGACGCCCTCTTCTCGCCCTCCCAACCTTCCGACCCCCAAGCCCCCAGGGTCTCCACGACCCCCTCCCCCCGTAACCAGCGCAGCTCTTCGAGTTCTGGGAGCAGCGGGAGCTTCAGGGCGAGGGCCTCTGGCAGAGCGAGCGGGGGGCAGCCGGGGAGCCGCTCTCCCGGAGGCTACTCCCCGGGGGGGACCACTGCGGAGTGCTGGGACAGGCCCCCGGAGCCCAGGTACTCCAACCTCTTTTCCTGATTCGGACCCCATCTTCTTGCCCCCCTCTCCTCTGAGGCACCAGCCTCCCCTTCCTTTCCGGGGCACCTGCGTTGACTCGGCCTTCTCCCCACAGCCTCCAGGCCCCCAGCAGCTGGGAGAGGGGAGCGGGGCCCTGCGAAGACCCCAGGCCCAGGCTGTATCTCTAGCTCGGGGCATGCCAGCGGGCCCACCAGGTAACAAGCCCCCTCTCCCCTGGTGCCTTGGGCAAGGGTTAGTGTCTCCATCTGGAAGCTTTTAATTAAAGTGTGTGGGAGTACTTGCTCATCACTGGGCGCAAATTGGTGAAAGCTATTATTGGTTGGCAGAGAGGGCATATGCCCCGTTTCACAGATGGGGAAATGTAGACTTGGGAGACGAAACAAGGAGCTGGAGCGCTGTCCTGAGCGCAGACCCTTTTGTCCCCAGGCCAGGCCCTCTTGGGCAGAAGGGGCTCCGGCCCCCAGCTGAGGAACCTGTGGCCAGAGGAAAAGCCCCTGAAGGGCCCAGAAGGAGCGCCCTGAGCGCTGGGGCACGGAGAGGTACGTGATCTGGGGAGGAAGGGGGTTCCTCGGATGTGAGAGGGACCAGCCTAGAAGTATCGGCGACCCTTCGGTCTTCTGCTTTGTCCCCAGACTCTTCTGGGTCCACTCCAGCCGTCTCCTCCTCGGCCATCTCCCGTCGGTCCCGGGCTGCGGGCGCTGAGGTGGGTGTCCCCCGGGCAGCTCCGAGTGCCCGGCCCCGGCCCCCGACCGAGGCTTCCAGGAAATCAGTGAGCAGCGCCCCAGAGCGCAGCGCCGCGGAGCGGAGCCCTGCCACCAGGAGGCGACCCAGCGCCGGCGGGGGCCTCCAGAGGCCAACCTTGCGCCCCACGGGCTCCAGCGCCACTCCTCTGTCCTCCCCAGCCCGCTCCGGGGCTTCCCCGGCTGGAACACCCCGGGCTCTGGGGCATCCCTCGCAGCCCAAGTCCAGAGGACTGCAGGCTCTACGCCCCCCGCAGGCCACACCCCCAAGGAAGGGCGCAGTCCCTGCACAGGGCTTTTCTCCTCCTTTGGCCACCTCCTCCCTACCCTGTCCTATTGCACCGCCTTCCCATATCACAGCCACTCCCTTGCGGGGCTCGCTCCCTCCATCTCCGCCGACCACGCCCCCTCCCCAGTCCCTTATCCACCCATTGGCCACGCCCCCTCCACTAGCCCCTCTTCCCTCTGCTCCACCCTCTCTGCAGACCCTCCCCTCTCCACCGGCCACACCTCCTTTGCAAGCTCCCCCCGCACAGCTGGGTACATCTTTTCCGGAGGTATCCGCCTCTTCCTTGGCCACGGCCACTTTTCTGACTTCAGTCCCTCCATCAGTTTCACCCGCTCTGCAGAGTATGCCCCCCACCGAGGCGTCTTTGGCTTTACCCCCTTTTCCAGCTCTCCCCTCTCCCTTGGCCACACCTCCTTTGTCGGGTCCTCTGCCACCAGCCACTGCCCCTCTACAAGCCCCTCTATCTCAAGCAACATCTCTGAGGAACCCGCCTTCTTCCCTAACCACACCCCCTCTTCAGGCTCCTTCTGCTCTGCCCACGCCCCCTCCGCAGGCCGGTCCTTCTCTGTCTCCACCTCTTCAGGCCACGCCTTATACACTGGCCACGCCTCCCACACAGGACCCTTCTCTGGCCACATCCCCTCCACAGACCTCTCCCCCTTCCTCTCTTCTGACCACACTCTCTCTGCCAGGTGCTCTTCCTCTAGGCTCACCCTCCCCCCTGGCCACGCCTCTGGCCGCTCCCCCTCTACAGGCCACTCCTCCTATACAGACATCACCTCTGGCCTCACAGCCTCTGCAGGCCCCTCCTCCACTGGCCGTGCCCCCCACACACACTCCACTTTCTCTGGCCACGCCTCCCTTTCAGGCCGCTCCTTCTCCTCAGAGCTTGCCTCCTCTGCAGGCTCCACCTCCTCTGGCCTCGCTCCCTCTGCAGGCCCCTCTCTCTCCCCCTGCTTCACCCCCTCTGCAAGACCCTCCCTCTCCCCTGGCCACGCCCCCTCCGCGGGCTCCACCTTCTCGGGCCTCACCTCCTCTGCAGGCCCCTCCCTCTCCCCCCGCTTCACCCCCTCTGCAAGTTCCTCCCTCTCCCCCTGCCTCACCCACTCTGCAAGACCCTCCACTTCCCCTGGCCACGCCCCCTCCGCGGGCTCCACCTTCCCTGGCCTTGCCCGCTTTGCAGACCCCTCCCTCTCCCCCTGCCTCACCCCCTCTGCAAGCCCCACGCCGCCCCCCAACCCCGGGTCCCGATGCCCCAATCTCGGGCCCACGGCTGACCCTGGCTCTGGCCCCGGGTCCACCGCCGCCGCCCTCGCGCAGCCCGTCCAGTACGCTGAGCGGCCCGGACCTGGCGGGCCACAGCAGCAGCGCCACGAGCACGCCCGAAGAGCTGCGCGGCTACGACAGTGGGCCCGAGGGCGGCGCCGCAACCTCCCCGCCCGCCGATGCGGAGCTCGCCGCCTGCCACCCGGCCGCCTGGAGCCGAGGTTCCGCTCCGCCGCTGGCCATCCGCGGCACCTCAGGTAAGCAGCCCTCCGGACACTGCGGACCAGTAGGAGGGGCGAGGTCTGGGGACGGTAGGAGGGCGAGGTCGGAGGCGAGGCTTTACAACTCGGGGGGCAGGACCTTTGGGTCTGGGGGCGGAGTTGAAGGAAGGGGCGGGGTCTTGTGTCGGGGGCGGGGCTTCCCGCTCCCTTTGCCCAGCCTGGCTCCTCTCCCCGCAGGAGCGCCCCTGCCTTGGTCTCCTGCTGCCGGGTCGGGCTCTGCTGACGGCTTGTGCACCATCTACGAGGCTGAAGGGCCCGAGTCGGCGACTCCCGCCACAGGCGCGCTGGATCCGGGGCCCGGGCCTGGCGCGGGCGGTGGAAAGGCGGCGGCTGGGGCTGGGGCTGGGGCTGGAGCGGCCTCGCGGGGCGCGAAGCCGGCGCGTCTGGGCGAGCTGCCGCTGGGAGCGCTGCAGGCGAGCGTCGTGCAGCACCTGCTGAGCCGGACGCTGCTGCTAGCTGCGGCCGAGGGTGCCGCGGGCGGCACCGGTGGCTCAGGGGACGCGGGGGGTGCCGGCAGCGCGGGGGGAGCCCGCACTGCGCTCAGCGACGCCGAACTGGGCCGCTGGGCCGAACTATTGTCTCCCTTGGACGAGTCCCGCGCCAGCATCACGTCAGTCACTAGCTTCTCCCCGGATGACGTGACTTCCCCGCAGGGTGACTGGACCGTGGTAGAGGTGGAGACCTTCCACTGAGCCAGACCCTAGCCCCGCCCACCCGCCCCACCCCTGCCTTAGGATCCGTCCCTCAGGTTGCACATCTTTGTCTTAGATCTCCCCCTCCCCTCCTCCTGGAGTCCGGCTCCCTGTGGATTGGTCTCAGACCCCTTAGAGCCCTAGAATTTTGGCCCAGGCTTGCGACCCACCCACACCTTTGGCCAAGGCTCACCCTTGAGCCCCGCCCCTTTGGCTTAGGACAAGCTCCCGCTCCCCTCGAGCCTCGTCCCTCACTCGGCCTAGGCCCTGCCCGGAGTCCAGTGTATCGTCTACCGCGCGCAGCCCGAGTTTGCAATAAAGCCGGGACACTGAAGCCTGTTCACTTTCGCCTTCGCGGTCGCGGGCTGGGGCCCTCCAGCGGCGCAGCTGACCGCAGGGCGGCGAGAGGGGCTGGGCCGGGCTGTGCTGGCAGCTGTGCACAGCAGGTTGTAGCTCTGGTTGAAGGCCTTCCCGAACACTCCCCGGCCTTGAGTCTTCTCCATTGAGGATAGGGGCGCGCGAGGAGGGGCTGGGGTGGGACCAGGCGATGCCGAGTCCCCGTGGTCCAGCGCCGCGCACCCACCCGCTTTCGTGAACGTAGGTTTTCTCATGCCCAATTTCTCATGGAAAAATTAGGTGCAGGAGGGGCCCAGGTGAGGCCGCGCGACCGAGTGAGCAAGGCGTGGGCGGTGTGGCCAGTTGACCAAGCTCTTCCCACGCTCGGCCAGGGGAGCGGGCACTCCTGGGGGGAGGGGAAAGACACGTGGGAAAGGCTTGCTTGGATCCAAGGAGAAGGTGGGGGGCCCCTTCCTGAGGTCCCTCCTCACAGTGTGCACCGCCCTACTTTGCACACCCTGGGGTGTAGGAGGGAGACAGGGGTGGCCTGAGACCCATGGCCATCTCGGGTCCCTCCAGGGCCTCTCAAGCGCGTGCACTGCCCTCTGCTCACCGAGGAGGCTGCAGTGCAAAAGGCGGGCCTGCAGCTGGGTCCAGGGCTCATGAAGGGCATTCCCTGCCTCCTGGATGGACCGCACTAGGAGGGCCTGCAGGGAAGGAGCAGCCTCTCCCAAAGCTGGGTGGGAGATCAGGGAGTCCTCACAATGCCCACTCCTCTCCAGGTGCCCTCATCATGCCCCTCTGTGCCTCCCAACCATGGGCCTTGCCTTTCATCCCAACTTCGGGTGTCCTCCCCAAGCCCCTCCAGCCAGGCATTCTTGCCTGTGTCCCAGAGTCAAGGGTCCTCACCAGAGCCAACCAATGTCTTCACTTGTCTCCCCCAGTCAGAATTCCTTGCCGTCCCACAGTCCAGTCACCCTGATCCTGGACCCTTTAAGCCCCAGCGCAGGCTCTTCTTTCCAAGTGCCCCTGCCGGAAATGCACCCCTTACACCTTCCCTCCCTGAGGGTGTCATGCTTCATACCAAGAATGATGGAGGCCCGAGGGGAACCACAATCCCCGGGGCAGGTAGAAGGACAGAGTGGGACCCTGTGTTGGGCCCTCAACCCTATCTCTGCTCCTAGACCCAGTCCCTGAAGCCAGGTTCCTGTCAGACAGGAATCACCAAGTCCTGCCTGTCCCCCACCCCAGAAGCGGCTGCCTCCCAACCTGGGGTCTGAAGAGACATTGGCGCTGTCGCAGTGGGACACTGCCACCTCCACCCCTGGGAGCCAATCAGTTAGGTGGCAAACTACAGAAGTTCCTTTTTTTTTTTTTTTTGGCCACACCTAGTGGCATGTGGGATCTTAGTTCTCCTGACCAGGGATCGAACCCATGCACCCTGCATTGGAAGTGCAGAGTCTTAACCACTGGACTGCCAGGGAAGTCCACAGAGGTCCCTTTTTTAAGCTGGGCCCTGGTGAGGACCCAGGTGTCCCTGTTTCCAGATGCTGAGACAAGCCCAAGGGTAGGGGCTGACTCCTGACATACTGGGCAGCCAGGGCTCCAAGGCCAGCCCCTGTGAGGGTGCAGGGCAGAACCTCAGACACTTCCCCCAAGGCCGTGCCCCCTCCTGGCAGCCAGCCAGGTGGAATTACCCGGTGGCAGCAGGAGAGGCAGACAGCAACTGCCAGGGTCTCAGTGTTAAATCTGTGTGATGGGAATGATGCATGGGCCCACAGGAGCTGTCGTGGGAGGGAATAGAACTGGGATTCGGCTGTCCTGGTGCATAACCAGTGTCCTGCCCTGCCGCTTGGCAGGTATCAGGCAGCAGAGTGGGGGACAGTTGGTGGGTCCACACTGGGTGTAGAGGGTAGGGCCTGGCTGGCACCTATTAAATGTCTCCTCCTAGGAAGCCTTCCTTTGCCATTCCTGGCTCTGTCACCCCTGTGCTAGCTGGGACTCTGCCTCAGCTCCATGGGCAACCCCACAAAGGATGCTGCCTCTCTGGGAACCCCCACTGCCTGGCTGTTTTGCCTCTGTACTGCCCCCTAACACTGTAGTCTACCTGATGGTGCCCCTCTCACTTAAGCCCTCCACGGCTCCCCAGCGCTCTTAGTTCATAGTGCAAACTCTTTCTCCTGACTAGAAAAGCCCCTTCCCGGTCTGGCCATGCCCACTCTCTCCTGTTCCTTCTTCACAGACCTCATGTGCCTCCTGCTGGTCCTTGCGACGTCTCACCGTTATGCTTCTGCCCTTGCAGATCCCCCCCCCCAACACCTCCTCCAGGAAGCCTTCCCTGATCTCCTTACACATTCGTCTAGGCACTTGCCACACTACTGTGCAGGCTAATCCCCGCCCCCACCCCAGTCTGTCTGCTCCACTACACTTGGAATCCCTCAGAACCAGGCACAGTGGAGCACCCGGAAGGCCTTGGGAAGTGGGTGCCGAATAAACCAGATCCTGAATCTTCCTGAGGCCCTAAGACCCTTCACTCCTCTGTGTCTCTCAGGGGAGGCCCCAGCTGAGTCACCCAGGTGGGAAATCATGGCCCATCCTCCCTCCCCATCTCCAGAGCCACCCTCCTGAAAATGCCCTCCTCTAAGGGTCTGTCCATACGCCTGACGTCCCAGGTCCTTGGTGACTCGTTCCTACAATACTAACCGTCTCTTCCGACGCCCACACTTATGCTCACACTGTACGTGTGAATGTCCTTTCCTCTCCCACGCGGCACCCAACCTGGACAGCCTCTTTGGCCCCCCGCTACTGGCCTGCTATGATCTCCACCTCTGGTTCTCTTAGATGGTGGGAGGCTCCCAAGGACAAGGACAGCCTGCTCGCTTCCCCGCTGCTTCACTGGACAAGGGGCCGGGGACCCATGGCTGTGGTGATTCCCCTACCCCAAGGCCTGCCCCGCTCAGCATCCCTTGTCCGTGACTGTGTAAATACACTTTATTTTCCATCTTTCCCGCCTGGGCGACATGTGGAGTGTGAACAGGCAGTGTGCAAAATGGTGGTGGGCAGTGTGGGGGGCACGTGGGAGAGCCCCTCGGATGCCCACCCTGGTCCCCAGGCTTTGTTACACTGAGGAGTGGGCGACCGGGAAGGGGGTACTGAGCATGGATCCCCACCCCAGGAAGTGCCGGGGAGACTGCTTGTGATGCTGCTCTAGGCTCCAGGAGCACCGAGAGGGTCAGCCCGAGGGGCGTGAGGCCCCAGGGGGTAGGGGTCTGGGGGCATCGTTGGATTTTGGCACCGTTCTTGGTTCTGACTCAGCAGAGACCACGGGACCACCATGAGCAGGCGCGGGGAGGCAACTCACCTGGGAGGCCTCCTCCCCTGGGGCCAGGCTCTGGCCAGAGAGTGGGGCCGGGGATACTGAGAAGGAACGGAAGTGGAGGCTGGGGACGCCCTGGAGAGGAGGCTAGCTGGGTCGGGGAGCCCCTTCATCACTGGCCAGGCTGGGGCGATGGGACTGTCACAGAGGAAGATGTGGTGTGCTGGGGAGAGGGGGGGTCTCTTCACTTCCTTACAGCTGCTCTGGCCCCCAGGAAGCAGGGACAGACACTACCCAGGCCCTGGCTGGTTCCGGCTGGCCACTCACACCCTGCGCGGCCCTGCACACAGTAGGGGGGCTTTGGTTTCTGTCGCAGGGGCCACAATGCCTGCACCAGGCAGGAAAACCCAGCCTGGCCATCTGTCCCCAGAGGCCAAGGGTCCCGTGGGTGGTTCGGGGTGGTAACGACAGGCCTAGGGCGGCCTCTTCTTCCTCAGGCCTCCTCTAGCTCCTGGGTCCTTCCCAGCCGGGCCACCCTTGTCCCAGAAGGAGGCCAGCTAGGAGGGGGGACGTTCCTGCTCCTCCAGTCCTGGGACCCCTGGGTCCTCCCCTGCCCTGGCTGTTAAGAGGGGCAGACCCTCCAGGTAACTGGGCCCAGAGGGGTACAGACCAAGATGGGTAAACACTGCTGGCGAGAGTGGGCCTGCCAGGGGACTCAGGATCCCCAGACTTCGGTCCTACCCTCTGCGCCCTGCCGCGCTGGTCCTGGCCCTCGGGGTGGGCGGGACCACCGAGGGCCTGGAGTTTGTTAAGTGCGGGCGGCGGCGAAGGAGCGGGCAGGCGGCGGCCCCGGGCTCCGAGCACGCGGGGCACTGCCTCAGTTGTCCAGGCCCTGGCTGTACGGTGCGGCCAGCTCGTCGGCATCGCTGTCTGAGCTGCCCTCACTGTCCTTGGCCGGCCGCTCCAGACGGCGGAAGAAGCGCGCGTCGCGCGGGGACAGCGGGTAGAGCGCGTCCTGCAGCGCCGCGCCCACGCCCACGCCGAGCAGCTCCTCGTCCGACGACGGCAGCGAGTCCTCATCCAGGTGCCGCGCCAGGCCGAGCCCATCGAAGGCCAGCGGGTCCTCGAAGGGCGGCGGGCCCTTCAGAAGCCGCACCTGGGGCGGGGGACCCGCGCGCTGGAGGCGTGGACCGACGTACCCACGGACGGAGTCCGGCCGCCGGGCCCCCTCCTCTCCCGCTCCCCGAGGCGCCGACTCCCGGCCCGTCACCGGCCGAGGACACCGGGGCTCTTACGCCCCTCCCGCGCTCACCTCGGCTTTCAGCTCCTCGATCTGGTCCTTGAGCTCGCGGATGTACTGCGACGAGTCCGAGTGGTTCAGCTGGCCCTGGATGCGGCCCTCCTCCCTCTGCGGGCGGGCCAGGTCGCCGGACTTCAGCGCGGGGTCCCGCCCCGCAGCCCGGCCCCAGCCCCGGCCCCGCCGCTTACCTGGATTTCCAGCTCGGCGATGCGCTGCCGCATCTCGGCCACCGCCGCCATGCTGTCCGCCTCCCTCAGGCGCACGGCCATCACCTCCTCCTTGCTCTGGGGGCGGGGGGACAAGCGGTCAAGGGGCGCGGCGGGGCGGGCGGGGGCGCGGGCGCGGGTGGGCGGGTGCGACACCTTGCACTCGGCCTCCGCCTGCTTGCGGCGGCTCTCGCTGAGCTGCGTCTGCAGCCCCTTGTTCTGCGCCGCCAGGTACTGCAGCTTCTCCTGCAGCGCCGCTCGCTCCGCCTCCACGCGGTTCAGCAGGTTGCGGTGGATGTGGTCCTGGGGGCGGACGGGCGGGGGTCACGGCCTCGCCGCGGGGCCGGCCCCGGGCTCCGAGTCCCCTCCCCAGGCGGGCAGCGGCCCACCTGCGTCTCGAGCTCCACCACGCGCTGCCGCAGCTCGCGGCCCTCGGCCAGAGCCTGGGCCTCGCGCAGCCGCACGCTCATCAGCTCGTCCTGCAGCTCGCCCACGACCAGCTTCCGCGGGGACTCCTTCCAGCGGCCGCCGCGGGACAGATGGGCCTGCGGGCAGAGGTCGGCGGTCGGCCTCCGCCTGGGAGCCCCGAGGCCGCTTCGTGCGCGTCGGGCGAGGCCCTCCCTCACCTGCCAGGTGTCCGAGAGCTCCTGCAGCTGCAGTTTCAGTTCCCGCGCCGAGGCCACGGCCTCGCCCTCCCGCACCTTGAGCGCCTTCAGCTCCTCCTGCAGCCGCGCCACGTTGTTCTCGTCGGGCAGCGAGCTGTTCCTCTGCGGGGAGAGGAGCGGTCAGAGCCCAGGGGAGCTGCGCAGCCACGCGGCCCTTCCCGCAGGCCCCACGCCCCGGCTCCCCTCTCCTCTGCGCTCCGCCTTGGGCGGCCCGGCTGGGAGAGGGCGCACCCTGGACCCCAGGATGCGCCGGGGGAACAAGGACCAGGCCCGAGGGGAGGAGACCCCGCCCTTGCCGCCCCGGCTGGACATCCTGGTCTGTAAAACCGGTGTAATAACAGCACCTGCTCTCTGGCACGACTGGCCTAGGGCAACCCCCTCACACCATGTGACTGCTAGTAACACTGGGTGGGCTGGGAGAGGACGGGCGCTACCCACCTGGGAATCTGAGATCCACACCCTCCGGGCCCAGACCCGGGACCTGGCCCAGCTGGAGCAGAGAAGACCGTGGATTTCAGCACCGTCTCCCTGGGGATGCACTGAGGGCCGGCTTAGGCCCTATCCTGGCCTCCCAAGGGCTCAGTGATGAGAGATTCATGCTCCAGCCTCTTGGACCAAAAGCCAACTCGCTGCATGAGGTTCTCCCTGACCCTTGTTTGAGTCTGGGAGTTGGGGTGGGGGGGGTGGTGGCAGACCTACTGGGCCCACATTTCCCTCTGATGTGGAGGGAGAGGGGTGGGAAGCCCAGCTCTGGGCAGGCGGGCAGTTGGGGACCGAGAGGCCGATGGCCCCATGCAAGGCTGTGGCAGAGACACCCCACCTGGGAGGGCACCCAAAATAGCGCAGCTTGGAGGTGGGGGGCATGGCTCCTGCCAGTGGGTGAGTGCTGCCCTCTGGTGGCCGGGGCACCTCCCTTCTGGCAGCGCACTGGGAATTGAGACAATAACCGGTGTGGAAGGAGCTGGGAAGGGACCAAGAGGCCTGGTGCCCCCTGCAGGGCTGCAGGTGGGAGAGGATGGCCCCCTGGGTGGTGTCTCCATGGAGGGGAGCAGCCCTGATGGGCCTGGGCCTTGGCCTTCCCTTCCCCTCTCTCCAATCCTGGAACCCAGGGCCTGAGGGGGACACATACAGCCCAGGGAGCCCATGAAGGCCACCGCACTGGTGGCCTGGTGCCTGACACATGAGGGCGGGCACACCCCTTGTGGAGTCGTGTTGCTTCTTGTATGCTTGTGTGTGTGTGTGCGCATGCACGTGTGTACCTCCAGGGCTTGAGAGGGTCTGAGGGTGAGGGGCCCAACTTCCCATCTGCCCAGACCCTGGTGTGGAGACCAAGGAGAAGGAGGCAGGGGCCGAGGGAGGTGCCCTGAGCTCCGTGGGGGCTGCTGGGGCAGGGGGCTCTGACTCCAGGGCCTGTCCCACTGGTCCCCCTGGCCGCCCCTTCTCCTTGGCTAGGGCCTCTTGTCACCTCCCCTTCCCCAGGGTTCCCCCAGCACCTGCCCAGTCGCACCTTCTCCATGTCTAGAACCTTGTCCTGCATCTCCCGCAGGGCCCCCAGAGTCTCGGTCTCCCGCAGCCGTGACTGCTCCAGCTCCGTCTCCAGGTGGGCCACAAAGTCCTCGGTGAGGCGCGGGTTATCCTGGGGGCGGGCAGAGGGCTGCGTTGGGCCCCAGGCTGTGCCCAGAGGTGGGCAGCCTTCCTGCCAGCCGGCTGTGGGCCCAGGCCTGGCCCCACCCCGTCCACCTCCAGGGCCGGGCTGTGGGTGGAGAGGGGGGTGAGGAGAAACTCCGGATCCGCCGGAGGGGCCGGATGCCAGGGGGGCCCTGATGCTCTGTGCCTAGGGGTCCTGGGAACAGAGGGGACTTTCCATGGCCTCAGGATGCCATGGAAAGGGACACCAGTGACTGGTTCCCAGGATCACTGGGATGAGGACGGAGGGTGAGTTCTCCGGGGACCCCTTCCTGCTGTGTGGCCTGTGGCCTAACCACAGGGTGAGGGTGGCATGGGGCAGATGGGGAAAGAGTTTGCTGAGACTCCTTTCTTGGTCAGTGCCCAGGGGCTTCTCAAAGGTACCCTAGGAGTCCCAGGGGTGATGGGTGGGCCCAATAAAGAAGACCTGGCCGTGGGACTTCCCTGGCGGTCCTGTGGTTAAGACTCCGCACTTCCACTGCAGGGGGCACAGGTTCGATCCCTGGTCCGGGAAATAGGATCCCGCATGCTGCGTGGCGCAGCCAAAACAAAACAAAACAAACCTGGCCAGTGGGGGAGGGCAGCCCCTGGGGTCAGAGCGGGGCCTGCATCTTGCTGCCTGGGGAGCCTGGCAGGGCAGCCGCCACCCTCTTCCCCCACCTGCCTAGCTGCCCAGGTCTGCTCGCTGCCCTTGACCACTGGGGGTCTCTGAGGCCCATGGGTACCAGTGGCTCTCCCTTGGCTCAGAAGGGCTCCGGGCCCCATGCCAACCTCTTGCCAGGCTGCACCTCCTCCAGGAGCCTCTGGAGACCGTGCTCAGGGGCTGCACTGGCACCGCCCGCCCTCCCTGCCTCACCCAGCTCTGATCAGGCCCTAAAGGCCAGAGCTCAGAGGTGGCAGGTGAATGTCTCTCTGACTGGCCTGAGAGGGGGCATCATGCCATGCGCGGGGTGAGCCCAGCCTCAGTTTCCCCACTGGCCTGGCTGCTTTAGAGCCAGGTGGGGCTACAGCACTCGAAGTTGCGGGGCAGGAGGTGGATGCAGGTGAGCCACGGTGAAGTTCCACCCCCCTGTACCTGGGAGCGAAGAATCAGCTTGCATCCCTCAGGTCAGGTCTCCAGGCCTGGGTGAGGGGGCCCTCCTCAGCTAATGACCCTTCCGTCTCTCTACCCACTGTTTCTTGAGCACCCTGTGGTTTCTCCAAATCAGGGACCCCCCCCCTCCCCCGCCCCCAGCTCACTGCCAGGCCCTGCTGGGTTCAGCCCTGGATCGCAGGGAGCCTGCAGCATCCTTCCCTGCCCCTCTGGGACCTGCGCTCGGGCATGCATGCTGAGTTTGCAGGCTGCAGCTGCTGGTGGGTTGCCACATAAGGCAGGCAGCCTGCTGGGTACAGCTGGAGGAAAGTTCTGAAAGCCCTCTCTGGGAGAAGCGGACTCTCTGCTGTGCTCCAGCACATGGGTCCTCCCACTACCCATCCGAAGTTCATGACCCCACAACAGACTTGGGCTGCCCCCTCACCCCCATCCCACCGGCTCAGACTGGTAGGCACAGGCCAGACCCTCTTCTGAGGGCAAAGTGCTGGGCGCTGGAAGGGGTTACCCTCTCCCTTGTCCCAGCTCCTGCCCTGCATGGCTGGCCCCCCTGGGGAAGCCCTGAAACTGAGTCCCCCTAAAGCTGAGTTCCCCTGCCAAGCTTAGGATTAACCTCTCCATCCAAGACTTTACTGCCTTTCTGTGCCACCCCTCCCCCCCGTCAGGATTGACAAGTTTCAAAGAAAAGGGGGGGATTGAAACCGAGCAGGACCCTGTGGGGCCTTCCCGGGTACAAAAACCCTTCGGTGTCCCCGTTGCTTGTTTGTAGAAAAAGGCTTTAGTTTCCTAGGCCTTCCCTGAGTTCCAGAGCACAACAAGCGGTTAATGATGAGGGCGGTAGGTCACAGGACGCCTAGGTCCTCCTGAAGGGGCACAGATAACCGTCTGACACGGATCTTTGAGCCGTTCTGCAGAAACTGAGAGCCCCAGCCAGGTGGCAGACAGTGACTGCATGCTGAACACAAGCACGCGCACGCCAGACTGGCTGGAGCCAGAAGGCTGATGCCGGAGATTCCCGAAGCATCACCCTGTTACCTCACCACCAGCCAATCGGAAGGAGGTCCATGAGCTGATGATGCATCCTAGGACCCTCTCCCCTAACACCGTCTTTAAAAACCCCTGCCTAAAAGCCAGTGGGGACTTTATGGGTTCCTTTGAGGAGGAGCTGCCTGTTCTCCTTGTTTGCAATAGATGCTTTACTTTCCTCCGCCACAACCGAGTGTTGGTGGATTGGCTTTGCTGCATGTCAGGTGAGCGGACCCGGGCTTAGTTCGATAACAGCCCAACAGCCCTTCAGACCCTGGGGAGACACCAGGGCTCCCCCAAGGAATCACAGCCCCATCAGTGGAAGGAGGGGTCCCGGCAGGGACAGCTCGTTCCCAGGGGCTCCTGTGCTGAGGCTGGGGGCCGGGGAGGGTGACTGCTTTCCTCTCAGTGTGGTAGGCCAGACACCCTACTGGGGGGTGGGAAACGGAAAACACGGGATCCCCCCTGGGTGTGGGGCAGTTCGCTGCTGAGGGTGGGGGAGAATCTGCACTCTGCTCTGGGTCCCCTGCCCCCCAGCAAGGAACAGGCGGGCCAGGGGCTGAGGCAGGGCTGATTTGGAGCCATTTGCTCAAGAGCCCTGCAGGCAGCTGGGCACGGGGCGTGGCCTGGCCCGGGTGGCCCCGCCCACCCAGCCTGCTACCTGCTGCTCCTGCAGCTGCCGGATGGTGCTCTGTGCCTTCTGCAGGTCCTCGGCCGCTGAGCTGCACTGCTGCCGCACCACTGCCAGCTCCCGCTTGATGACGTAGTTCTCCTCAGCCTCCTGCGCTCGTGTCACCTGCCCCTGAGCACAGCGAGGACAGGGGGCCGTGACCCTCTGCTCACACCCCAGGCGAGGCCCACAGAGGGTGGAGGTGGGGCGGAAGGAAGAGGGGTGAGGCCTCCCACACTCAGAGCCTGGGATGGGGCGCCCCACGGGGCCTGGGGATGGGGGGACCGGCAGGAACAGGACACTGGGAGGAACCTGGAGGAACACAGCCACCCGGGGCCCAGGCTCTGGCTCTCAGCCTCTGTCCCAGGTGAGGAGAAAGAAGTCCTTATCCAGGGCACATGGCACAGCAGAGGCTGGGCTCTGCTGGTGACGCTGGGGATGTGGGGGTAGCCAAGGGCCCAGAGGCTCAGGGCTGGCTCCTTAGGGCCTGGTCGGGGGGTGGGATACATCTCTCCTGGGACCTGCTCCAGTCCTGGAGCCCGGGACTTCCACCTGCCCGAGGACCCCCCAGCCTCATCCCTTCAGCCCACCCAACTTAGGCCCCCCATTCCAGGCTCAGAGCCACTAGGTAGTGGGCAGAAGCTTCCAGATAAAGCCATTCAAGATGAGGCAGCAGCAGAAGCAGGTGAGTGAAAGAAGATGGCAGGCCTTGCAGGTGGGAGCAGAGAAGAGCGTGAGGGGCCAGAATGGGTGTGTGTGTGTGTGTGCGTGTGTATGTGTGTGTGTATTGCGGAGGCTCAGCCGTGCACACACCAGGGCCTGTTGCTGATGCAGCCTCAGGGTCCCCGAGCCCTCTTGGGTCCCCACCTGTGTCCCCTGGAGGGAGGAAACCTGTGCATGTGCGTGTGGGTACACTCACAGATGCGCCCACACGCACCACGCGTTTACACGCGCGCCCCCTCCCCCAGAGGGAAGCCTCCGTCTCCCGGGAGAAGCGGTCCCCAGTCGCCCCCATGCGCAGCTCCAGGCCAGGGAAGAGGTGGTCTGGTGGCCGTGTGCGGGGACCAGGAAGAAGTGGGGGCGGGAGACGAAAAGCTACAGTACCTGGATTAGCCTATCAGCCAGAGCAGCGCTCTCCTACCCGGTGGAGGGGTTCCGAGCGACAGGGGGAAGAGGCAGAGCAGGAGGCGCGGGGACAGGAGAGAGGGAGAGACAGACAAGAACCACTTGTCACTAACGCAGTGGACTGTCTCTAGAAGCAGGGAGAGAGGAGACCAGAGAACCAGAGAACCAGCAGGAGAGGACCCAGAGGAAGACCAAAGCCAGAGCCAGCTCCGTCCTGGAGAGGGGTCTGCGTGTGAGCGGGGAGGGCAGCGTCACTCATGGGGGCCGCCAGGCGGGGGCCTCACTCGTGAGTGAGGAGGTGCCGTCCGGGGAGGGGGCAGGGGAGGGAAGCACTGGGCCCGGTGGGTGCATTTTAACTTGGAGGCAAAGTGAGAATCAAGGCTTTGGGGCAAGGGCAACAAATTCCACCTACTCCCTGTGGTCAGCGGAGGGTCAAGCAAGACTGAGCGGGGAGCTGGAAGTAGAGGATCCCCGTCTCACTCCCATCTTTAAAAACAGGTTGGGGGCCAGGGTCAAGGCTATGGCACCCCCTCCAGAGTGCAAGGCTGTCCCCTCCTCCCCCACCCTGTCTCCTTTCTTTTGTCAGAGCAGCCCGGGAGGGCACCGGGCACAAATGGATTTCCATGTTTGCAGTTGACAGGGTTATAACTCAATCCTTCCTCAAGCAAAGTTTCGCCACAGTCCCAAATTTATACAGCAGCCCAAATCTCAGTGGGGCTTGTGGTGGGGCCTCTGGGATTTACGCCACAGGCTTTGGGGTGGGGGTGCGCGGCGCCCGGGGCAGGAGGCTGGCTGGCCCTCTGGCTGCTGGGTCCTGCTCGGGGCTGGGAGGGTTCGGTGCCACAGGCTGGTGGCCGCACCCCTCACCTTCTCCAGGGTCTCAATCCGCTGCTTCAGGAGCCGGTTCTCTGTCCGAAGCCTCTATGCGGGGAGAGGGGAGAGCATGTCAGAGCCCGCCTCCTGCTCCTGTACACACAGAGGCCTGTCCCTTCAGGGCTAGGCCACCTCCGGGCAGGACGGCGCCAGTGTCTCATGCTCTGGGTCAGTGATTCCAGAAAACAGTCAAGGCCAATTCCCGTTCAGAATGGTCCACCAGGTGTTTTTTTAAAAACAAACTCTGGTTCAGTAAAAATAGTGTGATCACTTTGGTAGCTATGCACTGTGTGTGCGGGGGGTGGGGGGCTTTGGGGGCGGTGGTCCCTCCTCCGGAGTCTGTTTCTACCCCACGCTTGAGCCTGTAAAGGGCCAATGTGACGCCTCCCACGGGGCAAAGGCCTCTGTGTTTTGGGGGAAGCTGCTCGCAGACAGGTCCCACCCCTCACTGCTTCACTTGGAGCGCCAGGGTTGAATTCTCAGAGGACAAACTCAGAGTCTGGGTCCAGGGGAAGAGGTCTTGCTGAACACATGCTTCTTTCAGTTTGACAACTACATTTCCGCAACCCACTGAGAGCCAGCTGTACCCAAGAGTTGTCACTTTCCCCGGGCTGGGGTTCTGGAGATGGTCTCCTTGCTTCCGCCTTCCATCCTGTGCTGGTAGTCTTGGTTACATATTTGTGGTTTTAGGTTCCCTCACAGCCTTTTGGGAAGCAGGGGAGGTTCACATCTGCCTTGCACCTAGTTTCTAACTACGTACCCCTTAAGCAGTGGGTATAGAAATAGTTTTGATCGGCGGATTAGTGAGGGTCCTGCTTCCCTGCGGATCACACAGAACATTGCCTGGTTTCTACCGGGGGAGAAGAAGGTGATGGAAACACCCAGAACACTCCCAGGAAGCAACTGTGGTCAGAGAGAATTGCAGATGTGATTGATGGGCACTGACTCATTTCACGGGAGGGGACACTAAGTCAGAGGCAGGCAGTGTCTTGCCCGAGGCTCCCGGCTCGCTGGGGTCAGAGCCGTTGCCGGCACAGGTCTCTGTTGCTCATAGGGATCCAGAACCAGAGTCCTGACCCCTGACCCCTGGAATGTCTGCCCCCTTTCTGGCCTCAACGCATTGATGCCACAAGCTCAGCCATCCCTGGAGGAGCTGGATGTGCCGACCAACAACTAACCGCTCTCCTCTTCCTCCCAAGGGAAAACCAGAGAGTGAACAAGGACTACGGGGGCCTATGTACTAATCACACTATTAAATTTTTTTTTTCTTTTTTTGCCATGCGGCATGCGGGCTCTTAGTTCCCCAACCAGGGATTGAACCTGTGGCCCCTGCAGTGGGGGCGCAGAGTCTTAACCACTGGACCACCGGGGAAGTCCCTTTTTTTCTGTATTTTTGATGTTTTGACATCCTGCGGCCTTGCTAATCCTGGAGACACTGCCCCTCCCAGGGCTAGCTAACTCCTAGGGAGAGTAGACAACCTGCCTGCTAGCTTGCCTTCCACAGGCAAACCAGCCAATCCAGAGCCCATGCCCCCACCCACCTCCCTTATCTAACTCTCGCACACCACGCTAGTATTTCCCCTGCTCTCAATTGTTCCAGGACAGCTAGGAACCACCCCTATAGCCCAGAGCCTGGAAATTATTCAAACTAGCCAATCCTGAACTCTCTTGAACTTGCCTACCCTGCCTCGCCCATCCCTTCCTGTGGAAACCACAATAAGGGCTCTGGCCCATGCTTTTCTTCTTCTGCCTCCTGACCCACCCTGGTGCTTCCCCATGTGGCCCTGCGTGCAGAGGTGTGCCCCCTCCTGTGAGTAATAAACTCTTCTTTTGAAGGCAGTTGTCTCTGTGTCTGTCACCTCACCATACCTGATTAAAACAAATCCCAGGTACATTTTTAAACAGGCAAAAGGTGCAAGGGCACAGGGCAGGGTCAGGGGAGAAGGCATCTGCCCTGCCCTTGGGCATGCAGTCTCCTCTCGTTATAAATTTCCAGGCTGGGCATGTGGTTTAAGGATCCGCTGTGTCCCTCCCTACTGCTGAGCCATCATGGTCACCATCTGGCAGCAGGCCCTTGTCTGTGCATGAGCAAAACATACACGTTTGGACTGGTGCATCAGTAAAGCTGCCATTCCTGAGAAAGGGAGATGCTTAAAAATTCAGGACACAAGACTATTTCTCAAAAACTTACAAACAGGGCCGGGGCAATGATGCCCTCTTTCGCCACTCAGGTATGGGTGGCAGGTGACCTGGATTCGAATCTAGGTTCTGTCTCTGCCTTTCTAGAGGAGGTCGGGATGACGATGATGGTGGTGGTTAATAATAATAATTATTTGAACAGGAGAGCGTCATCCCTATTTTGCAGAAGGGGACACTGAGGCTCAGAGAGGTGAATTCACCTTCCCGGCAGGTCACACAGCTGGTCTGCAGGAGAGCTGGGATTTGAACTCTGGTCTGTGGGACTCCAGTCCCAGCCACTGTGGGACTCTGTCCCTGAAGAGGACAGAGCCAGGCTGTGCTGGTGTTTGTGTTTGTCTCTGTCCCCCACCTCCACTGGACTGGGGGGCCTCAGTCCTGCTGTGACTCTGACACATAGTGCTCACTAAACGCCTGTTGAGGGAATAACCAAAATCACGTCTGAAGGGATGAAAGCAGAGGGAAGGAGATGGAGGGACGTCTGGGTTCAGAGGTTCTGCACACCCAGAAAACCCTCTATGATGTTGTGATTTACAAGGAATATATACTTGGTCTTTGTCCCTGGTCCTGGCACAGGCTCCTAAAACCCTGGGAATTTCCTAAGTGAGGAGAGGAATAAAGGCGTCTTTGTTATGTTAATGAGATGACTTTTGGAAAGCCCTCCCCACCCCACCCCCCATCACCTAAGGATGGTGCTGGTTGCCAGGGGACCCAGTCCTGTGATGAGAGGGTTGGACCTTTCAGTCCCACCCTCAGACCCCCGGGAGGGGAAAGGGCTGGAGGTTGAATCTCAGTGGACCTGTTCACCACCGTGTCCCCAATGCTGGGGGTGGGGGGGGGTGGCCCTTGCTCCCATGCCGGCCTGGTGGTGAGTGAAAGGACAGGCAGGCCTAGGGACCACCTCTCAGAGCCTAAGGACCCCCTGCTGTGTGGCCCGCGCTGGGTGGGCTGCCCTCTAGCGGCCGTCGAGGGGGCTCCCAAGGGCATATCCACCACCACCATCAAGCCCCCCCCCACCGCCCCCCTGCTTCCCGCCAGCCCTGCCCAGGCCAACCGGGGGCTCACTTTGATCTCGATCTGCTCTTCCATCTCCTTGCTCTTCATGGCTGCGTACTCCTTCTCCAGCCTGCAGAGGGGAGGGCCGACGTGCTCACTGTCTCACCCTCGGGGACCCCCTTTCTGCCAGCACCCTGGCCTCCCGGTACTGACCTCTTCATCTTCTTGGGGTTGTACTTGACCTGGTAAGCCTTGAGGATCAGCTTGTCCGGGCAGCTGTCGAACTGATGGGGGATTACCCTCTGGAAGTACTGTGGGGACACGGGTGGTCACGGACACACGGGCCCTGACCGCCTGGGGCCACCCGAGCCCCTGCGGCACCCTGCTTCCCTGGAGGAGGGCCTGGGTACACCAGGAGGGACGGCCAGAGCCGGTCGGCCTGGGCGCTCGCCATCACCTGGCCTGTTGTGTGGATCGAGTGAGCGAGTGTGAGAAGCAGGATTCGTGAGAAGGAGCTGCCTGCAGCCAGGACCTCTGTTTGCAGGGAAAGCGGGCTTCGGGAGCTCCTGAGGGCGAAGGCCAGGTGTGGGTGGGGGTGGGGTCCGAGCACAGAGGACCTTCACGGAAGAAGGGGGAGACATGCCGCTGCCCCAGGGCAGTGAGAGGAGATGGAAGAGGCTGAAGGATCGGGGTGGTGCGGAGGAAGCCAGAGGGGGGACCCCTCAGTGGTCTGCCTGCTCGCCTGGGGCCCCTGGAACCTCCGCAAAGAGTTAAGTGCAAGCTGCCGGGTGGACACAGCTTGCTGCAGTTCGGGGCCAGGCTGGCTCCCGCTCCCTAGCCCAGCTGGCCCCCTCTGGCAGCTGCGGACAATGGATGCCCGTGTTCGTGGACACAACTGTGGCCTTTGTGCATTCTTCCCCGAAGCACCAGCTGGAGGACGCTGGGAGGGGGCGGGGGCCTGCACGATGGGGACATGGCGGTGAGATGCAGGCCGGCCTCTTCTCAGCAGGCAGGGCAGCTGGGGTAGGCTGTGGTGGGGCAGGGCGAGAGTCTGCCCCAGACCCCTCACTCCCTCCTGTGCCCTCGCCCGGCCTAGTTGCTGGGGCCGAAACCACACCCAACGCCTCCTGGTTTGGCCAGTATTACTATTTGCCATGTTAGTCTCTGGGGACACAGAGCTGGGGGCAGGTGAAGCGGGGGGACTCCCAGGGCTCGGCCTAGGCCTTCCTCTCTCCCTGCTACCAGGTTGCTGGCCCTGGGCTGTGTCTGGCAGAGCCTGGGGCTCCTTGGGCACCCACCCACCCTGGTCCTCCATGGAGACCTCGGGGGGGCAGAGGTGATGGGAAAGGATCAGGGCGCTCAGGAAGTCCAGGGCCTCCCCATCTCTCAGAAGGGCTCCACCTGCCCAGGTGCCCCTGCTGGGGGGCAAGCCTGCCTGCCCTGGCCCTCCTGGCCCACCTGGGACATCCCCTCCATGTCCAGCTGCATCAGCTCCATCTGGTTCACCTGCAGCAGGGCAAGGCCCACCCGGAACACGATCTCCAGGCCCTGTGAAGGAGGCGGGGGTAGTGCATCTCTGGTCACGCTCTCCTGGGGAGCCCTCTGACCCCTCCCTGAGCCCTGGAATCGTTTCCACTGGGGGCGTGAGTCACTCCATCCAGAGTGGCCAGGAGAGGAAGGGGCATGTGGTCCTCACCTCGTACATGAAGATGTCAAAGACACGCGTGGCGACGGGCAGTGGGAAGGTGGTCAGGAAGAGCGTGAGGAACCAGGAGGAGGCATACATGGACGTGTGGAAGCTCTGGGAGCGGAAGTGGGTGTTCAGGTCCGGGAGCTGCTCCTGGGGTGGGGGGAGGAGGCCAGGCACCATGAGGAGGGTGCTGGGCACAGCTGTCAGCACCCACAGGCTCCCTCCACCGGAAGTGCTAGGCCTCAGTGCCTGCACCTCCAGGGAGCCTTCCTTGACCTGCCCTGGGCAGTCCCCCGCACTGTCTCTGGGTGGGGCGGCAGCACCCCAGAGCTCTGAGTAGCACTAGGTGGGGACATGGCAGGGATGGCAGGAGGCCCAGCTGCCCGTGGGACCCTCACCACCGCCCTCCACAATGCTCTGTGCTTTGTGCCCAGCAACGCTCAAGGGATGCCTGTCTGACTGGTCTGAACTTCAGACTGCTGGAAAGCGACAGAAACTGCAGGAACTGAGGCTGGAGAAGGCGGTAGGACTCCCTGGAGGTCCTTCACTGGGAGAACAGACCCTCAGGCTGTCCCCCGGCCTGCCCTGGGCTTCCTGACTCAGGAGCTCTCTGGTGGCGGCCAGCTCCTTCGCCACAGGAGCTCTCAGCTCCCCAGCCTGGGGTGGGATTGCTCCTTCTGTGTGGCCCTGGAACACCTGCTTGCTGGCACTACCGGTCCCCTCGACCGACGGCACCTCCTCATCCTCTGGGCCTGAGGAAGGGGGCTTTCACGACTGGGCGTGTCCTGCCCACTGTGGCGCAGAGCTGCCCCGCCCCACCTGCGACCGGCTTCCAGAGCAGGCCAGCGTGTGTGTGTGTGTGTGTGTGTGTGTGTGTGTGTGTGTGTGTGTGTGTGTGTGTGTGTGTGTGTGTGTGTGTGTGTGTGTGTGTACACACGTATACCGGCTCTCTCTGCCAGCCAGGAGCGGGCCCTGTGGGGCTGCTATTTATAAACAGAGGCGGCTGCGGTTCTCCAGTAATCAGCAAAGGCAGGCAGACAACACCTTCCCTCCTTCTGCCACACCAGGGAGCAGACAGGAGGGCGCAGTGGGTGTGTCTGAGCCGGACTGACCCGTCCACCCTGGCCGCAATGGCTCTGGGAGCCCCGAGCTCTGAGGAGCCCCCACTGGAAGGGGCTGGCCCCTGCCTGGTCCCTCAAAGCATCCTTCAGGGCAGTGCTTTACGGCCCCTTGGGGAGTAGAGCCCCTCTCTGAGCTGGAACGTCTGGATGTGATTTCTCAGGCGTGGAATTTTCAGTCAAAGAGACTCACTGGGACGGCCGACGTTAGCACCTGTATGTGTGGGCTGCTGGAGGGGGGGGGGCAGGCGGGACCGCCCCTGGGCCCACTCACCTGTAGCATGTACTCGAACTGGTAGATGCAGAGCCCCAGCTCTGCCATGCTGGGCTTGAAGAGCTCCCGCAGGCGGTACTCCTGCATCAGCCGCACGAACACACAGAAGGCCTCCTCCTCAGGCATCTGGGGGTGGGCGGGCAGGGGGCTGTGAGTGGGGGTGGGGGGGGCGGGGGCGCCCACTGCTCTTCTTATGGCTTCGCTTGTCTCTGCTCCATTTACTTTTATTGAACGTGGACAGCGCCGGGCTGCCCGGACCCACACAGCAAAGCTCTCTGGTAAATATCATCACCCTGTTTCAATGACAGGAAGCCTCCTGAGGCTGAAGTCACCTGCCCAAGGCCGCCTGGCAGGAAACAGTGGAGCTGGGACTTGAACCCCAGGTCTGGCCACCTCCAGAGCCCACGGTGGAGGCATCCTCTGGTCCATTCCCAGCCGGCTCCATTCTCCCCCTCCTAAGCCTGCTGGATTCTCTGGAGGAAACCCCAAGCCCCATAGACATCACACTGGCTGACCTAAGCCTGAGTGTCCCATCCAACCCTGGGAGGTGACTGAGTAGGACGGCCTACCCCTCCCTCCAATCTTGGGACGGGATAGGGGACAGAACAGGTGGCCAGCCCTCTGTGCTCACCCCCTGGAGGCCTGGCTGGGAGACTGTCAGAGGTCACAGGTGGACACAGAGGGAGGTTCTGACCTAGGAGGACACTGGATGGAGGGAACACTCTCCTTTTGTCCACCTCCTGGGGGCAGACAGAGCCGGGAGGGGCTGGGCCCAGGCCACCTACCTGCATGAGGAGCAGGCCCACGATGAAGGCGCTGCCCTGGCAGTAGCCCACCTCCCGGTCCACCAGGGAGTAGGCCTGCGAGGGAACACATGCGAGTCAGGGCAGGGCTCTGCCGGGCCTGGTGACCGCAGCGGTTCTCCGTGGGGCCAGGGGTCCTCACCTTCATGACGTTGAAGAGCACCTCCTGGCCCAGGCTGTCCTGGCCCTTGAAGAACTCGTGCTCCGGGTAGGTGCGGGCGATGTCCCTGCGGATCAGCTTCTCGCAAGGTGAGGACATCTTGAGCAGCTCCGAGTACTGGTTCTTGACTGGCATGTCCGTGGCGCTGCACAGGAGCTGCCACACGATGGCCCGGAAATGGTGCGGGATGCCCTTGCGGATCAGCTCCTGGCGACAGGGTCAGAGCGGGGGTGGGGGGGTCGGGGGTGGGATCGGGAGGCCGGGCCGGACCCCATCCCAGCGCAGCCTCCCCACGGCCGCCCAGCCCGGCCTCTGAGATCGGGTCCACCCATGCCTCACCCGGGGCCCAGAGCTCGGCTGAGCCACTGCACGGCACACGGAGTCCACGAGGCTGAATGCCCCGCCCCAGCCCATCATGGAACTCGCGGGCGGGAAGCAGGAGGGTGCCTGGGGTGCCAGCCCCTCCCTGATCTCCACACCCAGCCCCCCGGCCCTGGCAAGGCACCCCGAAAGTGCCCACACACCTCCAGTCCTGCCCTTTGCTCGTGCTGGGGCCCCTGGCAGACCTTGCCCACCCCCCGGCCGCCCGCCCAGCCCCGCCGCCTGCCCCACCTTGAGCAGCTTCTCCTTCCTGCGCCGCCACTCCTCCCACTCGTTGGCGATCCGGCCCCACAGGATCCATGTGTCCTCCTCCAGGTGGCTCAGGTTGGAGGAGGCTGAGGAGCTGGACACCAGCGAGGAGCCGCTGTTCCGCCGGGAGCCGTTCATGGAGCGCATGGACTTGGAGTCGGCTTCCAGGAGCCTGGGTGTGGTGGGGGGGAGGGGGGAGGCTGCAGGAGCTTCCCACCCTGGCCCCTGGGTCCCAAAGAGCCTGGCCCCTCCTCCCTGGGGTCCCAGAGGATACCAGGGATTGGGTCTAAGTTATTTTTCCTGAGCGGCACGTGCTGAGTGACTTTGGCCAGTACCCTAACCTCTCTGAGCCCTGGTCCTGATCCCGGGAGCCCTGGAGAGGCTGCCATTCATGCGTCCCATTCTGTGCCCGGCCCTGGGCTGAGAAGCATGGGGAATAGCTCACTTAGTCTCGTACCAACCCTGTGGGGCGGGTTTTGTAAAGATTTGTTTACAGACGAGGTACAGAGAGGGTGAGATGCTGGCTGGGGGCACCCAACTAGCAAGGGGTTGCATTAACCACCTATTTCTGAGGCTTTGACATCTGGGGCCTCCCTGACCCAGGAGGGACTGCCCCTCCCAGGCCTAGCAGATTCCTAGAGATAATTAAGGACTTGCCTGCTAGCGCACTTTTCATATGCAAACCAACCAATCCAGAACCCACAAACCACCCACCTGTTAGGCTCTTGCACTCAGGGCCACTATCCCTCTGCCCTAATCACCCCAGGGCCGGGTACTAGACAAATAGGCCCAGCCCCTATGCCCCCAGCTTGCTGAAGGTATTCAGACTAGCCAGTCCTAAGCCTGATTACATTGCCTCACCATTCCTTCTGGCAGAAACCACAATAAAGGCTCTTGCCCACATTTTTCTCATTCCCTCTGCCTCCTGACTGACCCTGGTGCTTCCCCGGGTGGCCCTGCATGGTGCATGGCGTGTCGTGCCCCTCCTCTTGGAATCTGTGCGTAACAAACTGTCTTTTTTTTTTTTTTTTTTTTGGCCATGCTGCGAGGCATGTGGGATCTTAGTTCCCTGACCAGGGATCGAACCCATGCCCCCTGCAGTGGAAGCACGGAGTCTTAACCACTGGACCACCCGGGAAGTCCCCAAACTGTCTTTTTAATGGCAGTCATCTCCTGATCTGCTGGCCTCGCCATACTGGCATAATAATAAACCCTACACTTTAAAACAGGGGGTGGGCCAGAGGAGAAGTGGGAAGGGCCAACTTCAGAGTCAGAGGATTTACTCTTCCCTTCAACAAAGGCTAGAGAAGCGAAGGCCAGGTCCACTGGGCCCCCTGATACCGTGGCCTCCTCATCTGAATGGGAGAACCGTCTGGTGGGAGGTGACGGCAAACATCCTTGTCAAGCCTCTGGTGGGAGCTGTCACTTGGCCCAGGGCCAGGCCTAGCTCTGAGTGTGAGGTGGCACCAGCAACTTCTGTTCGGGGCCCAGGCTGTACCCCTGGGGCCTCTCCCTTTCCCTCAGGTCCCAACTCACCGGTTCTGCTCTTCGAGTTTGGCCAGCAGCTCTAGCTCATCGGGGCTGAGGTTCTCGGAGTCAGAGGTGGGGGAGCAGGTGGGGCCCGACAGGGCCTCCTGGGACGAGGAGTCGGGGCTCAGAGTGGGGCTCGCCATGGTGGGCAGGCTCCTCAGCCGCGAGCAGGGCCAGGTCACAGCTCTGTCTGGGGACCAGAGACATGTGTGGTCAGCTTTGGGCAGGGTGCCCACACTGTCCCGCCGGCTCTGGACCAGTGAGCCTGCTGGTCACCCAGAGACATTTCCTCACCCCGGGCTTCCCACCTCTGGTCTGTCCACCTGGTCACTGCTCATCCCCACGCGCCCCCGTCTAGCTGACGGCCTGGCCGGCCCCTTCTGCTCCGGGGGCTGGCTACTGGGATCCCTGCCTTGGTAGTCCAGATGCCTGGATGGAATCAGGAGGGCAACGGCCAGCGCCTGAGCTGTCCTGCTGTCCCTGCGCATGAGCACCAAGTCTCAACTGACACCCTTGAGTCTTCAGCAGGGCCAGGGGCCAAGGCTCCCCGTCACACTCAGGGTCCCTGCTGCGACCGTGGGGGTGCCGATGCCCCTGCTTTGGTGGCTGTTCCTGACAGCTTTGGTCCCTGTCCCCAGCTGCGGCCTGTCCTGGGAGCCCTGCCTCGGCATCTGACCTTCCCTGTCTCATCAACCAAAGTGGGCTGCTGGCACAGCCACAAGCAATTATTCTCTACTGTTGATTGTCTGGTGCTGCCAATGGCCAGAAGAGTCAACTCCCCTTGGGCTGGGAAGCCAGGGACATGTCAAAGTGCTAGGAATCTGTGCTCTGATGGCCTCAGAGTGAGAGCTACAGGCTCTGATCAGTATCCTGATCTTGGCTTGCCATGTGCCGGGTGGGTGCCGGCCCATCTCTCCTACTCCTCCTGGGGATATTCCAGCCCCACCCTCCTGGGAGCTTCAGGGACACTGGCTGTGCCGAAAGCAAAGGCTCTGGACTCAAATGGAACAGCGTCTGAAGTGTGGCTCCCCTTGGCCCTCACCTGACCTGGCTCTGACAGCTCAGCCACAGAGGGGCCCTCGCCCAGGTCCTGCAGAGGGGGCATCTGGTCTCCAGGCAGCAGGAGGACAGTCACAGGAGAAAAGCAGCCCATTTTGCACCTGCCTGGCACCCTCAGGTCACTGAGCACCTTCCCACAGCCCAAGCTCAGCCCCCAACCAACACCTGAGGGTCCACAGGTCAGCTGGACTTGATCCTGGCCATGCACTTGATTCTAGTCTCCTTCCCTTGTGCTCCCCTGTCAAGGGGCAGCAGGCACCATTTTTCTTTCACCTAGTGGGGGGCTCATAACCCTCCCACCCCAGGACTCTGTGGCTCCCCAGGGCCACTGGTTCTGCTTCTGGCCCCTGACGGCCCCCCGAGTTTGTCGGGCACTGAGGGCTCTAGCTTTTGGTGAGTGGTACAAACTCTAGGCGATGGCTCCCATCAGAAGCAGAAGACCTTTTCCTCCTGTTGCCCAGATGGCCGGGGACAACCTGCCCCAAAGACCAAGCCACGGTGTGCCACCAAGCCAGGAGTTAATCATTCCTGAGAGAGGGCCAGTGGGGGCCGCTCCGGGGCTTCCCGCAAAGTCTGTGGCTGGCCCGGGGCAGAGAGGGGCCATGGACAAGGAGTGCTGACTTGGAAGGATCTCTCTGAGCAGGGAGGGGCTGGGAAGGCCGCGTAGGTTTCCCAACTTCAGAGCTGGGAGAGGGGAGTAGGTGGTGGAGGCGAGGATTGGAGCCCCATAAGCACAGCTGGATTTGGGGAGTAGTGGGGGCCTCGGAGACAAAGACCACACGTGGCCAGGGCTGGGGCTGGGGCCCACTGTCTCCGTGCTGAGCCCAGGGGACCCCAGCCTCAGAAGCGCATTGCCTTCTCCCCCAACCACAACCCTGGCCTGCAAAGAGCCCAAGAGAATGGTTCAGCTCTGAGTTTCCGATTAAAAGAAACTACTAGGGCAATACACTCGCAAAGTTTGCTCAGATACTTATCACAAATTAATGTGTATTTCATACAAGAAATAAAATGTATTCAATACTCAGGGCTTAAATTTGCAGCCTGAGAGGCAGAACCTTCTGGTCCCTCAGGAACTTTCTCTTGACTCATCCCCATACTCTCTAAATGCTGCGCAGCCCCAGAAACCATCCTCCTGATGCACGCAGAGACACACACTCCTTCACACTCACACACTCACACTTACCCACAACCTCATACCCCACACACTCAGATACATTCACACTCACAAACCACCTACACACACAGTCTTGCGTGCACATGCACACACGCTCTGACATACACTCACACACAATCGCACACCTACACGCTCAGATACACAATCACACACTATCTCACACCCACACACCCCTTTGCCCCTATGTGCACACGTATACACACACACGCACGCTTCCTGCACTGACCAGGTCTCGCCACGCCTGGAACCGAGTACATACGGATGGACATGGGCTCACTGCCCTCCTAGCTCTGTGAGCAGCCCTGTCCCTTCTCCAGAGCGCCCGGACTCTTACCGCCTCAGTCCCTCCTTCCCTGGCGCTTACTGGGGGCCGTCTGAGGGCCGGGCACTGTTCTAGGGGCAGGGATGTGGAGTGGAACGAGGCGAATGAGCCCCCACCTCCCCAGGGCACGCGGCCGCCCTACCCCTGC
This sequence comes from Balaenoptera musculus, assembly GCF_009873245.2. NCBI lineage: Eukaryota > Metazoa > Chordata > Mammalia > Artiodactyla > Balaenopteridae > Balaenoptera > Balaenoptera musculus. The sequence continues at coordinate 165,449,317 of NC_045787.1, forward strand.
TGGAGGGGCACAGAGTCGCAGAGACAAGGCAGGTCCCCTCGAGTGCTGAGGGGCCACTGGCCTCTGAGACCCACACACAGGCCCTCCAGGTCTGGGGTCCCAGCCTCTCAACGGCCCCATTTCAATGCCCTTTGCTTCTGCTTCACTGCAGCCACCCGAAGGGGGTTCCTGGCTCCTGCGGAGTGGGCAGTGGGCCACCTAATGCCGTCCCTGCTGGCACCACCGCCCGCCACGCCCTTATAAGGTGGCCCATGGCTTAGGAAGCTGAGCCAAGCCAGAGGGGTGGGAGAAGACTGCCGGTGAGCTGGGGGTGGGGTCGGGGGGGCAGAAAGGTCAGGATGCTGGGGACCCTCCACCTCCCTTTTCCTCTCCCTCGCAGGGGCGTTTGGACACTGCCAGCCATGCTTCCGCCTTCTTGAAGTCCTCTCCCACCTAGTTTCCAAGAGGCCAGGTTCCTGAGGCTCCTCCTGCCTCGGTCCAGCCTGGCGCCCCTTCCTCCAGAGGCCCTGCTTTGGCCCTTATCCCTTCATGCCCTCGGTGAGCTCACTTTCAGGACTTAAATGACCAGATACATGTCGGTGATTGTGACATCCTCGTCCCCATCTTCTCCTTTCTCCTGAGCACCAGCCAAGATTGCCAACTGGCTCCAGGATGGCTCAATCAGCTCCACCACCGGCGTAGGAATCACCACTGTCTGGGTCCCTGCTACTTCTGCGACCCGCACTGAGCCTGGTACAACGTGAGAGTCGAGAAATATTGGAGGAATAGAACCTGCCTGCCCACCCACCGGTATTTCCTTAGTGCCAGTCAGGTCCTGGGCACCATGCTGAGGGCTGAATACTGCCAGGCAAAGACAGAAGCAGCCCCTGCACGCCCAGAGCATACGGGGGTGGCGGGCGGGCAGAGACCAAGAGATGATCATCTGCACTTTCTATTACAGACTGAGAGAAACGCATGGAATAAAAGATGAGGTAGAGTGGAAAACAGTCTGGCAGTTCCTCAAAAAGGTAGACAGACAGTTGCCAATATGACCCAGCAATTCCGCTTCTAGGTTATCTACCTGAGAGAATGGAAAACGTACATTCACAGGAAAACCTGTACACAGTTCTTTTTTTAATTCTTTTTTTTTTTTTTCCTGGCCGGGCCGCACCCCACGTGGGCTCTTAGCTCCTCAACCAGGGATCGAACCAGCGCCCCCTGCATTGGAAGCGTGGAGTCTTAACCACTAGACCTGCAGGGAAGTCCCACCTGTACACAATTGTTCACAGCAGCACGATTCACAATAGCCAGAAAGTGGAAACAACCCAAACGTCGATGGATGAATGGATAAATGAAATGTGGTCCATCCAGACAATGGAATGGTATTCAACCATAAAAAAGAAGGAAAGTGATTTTTTTCGGTGAACTCTTTCCTGGCAAACCACCCCCTGCCCCCGACCACCTCCAGGGTTCTGGCTCACTTCTCTCCTCTCTCCCCGAAAATACCTACCCCTATACCCCAGCCCAAGACACATTCTATGGCAATTCCTACTATACACGCCTGCCTGCCCTACTGGGTCATGAACATTCTGGGGGCAAAGGCCTATCTTCTTAATTTTCTACTCCAAGCCCCTAATGCAGCATCTGGCTGTTAGTAGGTGCTCAATCAATGTCTGCTGGATGAAGGAAGAGAAAAACCCCTGTGCTGCTCAGCCAGGTGATCAAGGTCAACACCATCAGTGATAAGTCACGTTGAGAGCATGTGCACTTGATACGCTGACATGAGAAGGGCACTTCATCTCTGGGCCTTTCTCCCCAAGACTGTGAGGAAAACATGTGACCAATCCAGATTAGGAGACACTTTAGAAAATTCCTGACTAGTCCTCCTCAAAACTGTCAAAGTCATCAAAAACAAGGAAAGCCTACGAAAACTGTCCCAGATAAGAGGAACCTCAGGAGATGTGAGGACAAAATGTCCTACGGGATCCAGGAAGGGGCCCTGGGAAAGAAAAAGGAAATTAGGGAAAAACTAAGGAGATCTGCATAAAGTATGGACTTTAGTTAATAATAATGTATCAATATTGGTCCATTAATTATAACAAACTTACCAGACGATGTTACTAATATGGGGAAACTGGCTGTGAGTGTGGGGTCTGTGGGAATGCTTTGTACTATCTTCTCAATTTTTCTTTTTTTTTTTTAAGAAATGATGAGAGATTACATCTATTTATTTATTTATTTTTGGCTGCATTGGGTCTTCGTTGCTGTGCGTGGGCTTTTTTAGTTGCGGCGAGCGGGGGCTACCCTTCGTGGCGGTGCGCGGGCTTCTCATTGCGGTGGCTTTTCTTGCGGCAGAGACCAGGTTCTTGGCACGCGGGCTCAGTAGTTGTGGCTCGCAGGCTCTAGAACGCAGGCTCAGTAGTTGTGGAGCACAGGCTTAGTTGCTCTGCAGCATGTGGGATCTTCCTGGACCAAGGCTCGAACCCGTGTCCCCTGCATTGGCAGGCGGATTCTTAACCACTGTGCCACCAGGGGAGTCCCGAACTTCTCAATTTTTCTGTAAAGCTAAAACTGTTTTGAAAACTAAAGTCTATTTTTAAAATTAAAAAAAAAAAAAAAAAAGAAGATTCTGTACCAGGGTAGACAGAAACGTAAAGGACAGTTTTATAACATGTGAGAGGTGCCCTAGCGAGTAGAGAGTTGCTCACTGGGTCTCCTGACGAGGCCGTAGAGGAAGAAGGATTTGCACTTGGATTTCTTTTCTCTTTCTTTCTTTTTTTTTTCTTTAAATACTGAGTGACCCACGTATTTTTAAAAAAACCATTTCATTTTATTTTCACTGAGCGGCTTGCAGGATCTTAGTTCCCCGACCAGGGACTGAACCTGTGCCCTCAGCAGTGAAAGTGCAGTCCTAACCACTGGACCACCAGGGAACTCCCTGCACTTGGATTTCTGACTCCAGAGCCTTTGCCCCAACTTGATCAGCTGAGCTGTCACTCTGCATTCAATGACTTTAGAAACAACCTACGTAAAACACCGAGTGCAGTGAGCACTCAGTAAATGAGTTACTCTTTTTCAACAGGTAGAGTGAGTGAGTGTGTGTGTGCCATCTTTCAGAGGCAGGCAGAAGACCCCAAGACTCCTTTACTTTTGCTTTCCTACCCACCCCGCCTCCATGTCCCACCCCCTACCAGCCCAGCTTCTGATCCTCTACCTCTAATGATTATGGGGACCCAGAGTCATTTCTAAATCTGAAGTCTTGAAAGATGCCACGTGACCCCATCTGCTCAGACTGACAGACTATCAGCTGGGCCACTCAGACCACCCCGACTCCTGGGGAGACGGCCTGACGTCTCCGGGTCTTTTCCTTGGCCATGGGGTGGGCATTTGATGGGCGAGCTGCCCCTCAGGTAACAAGGACGGCTGCTGGAATTCAGCAGTCACTGCCGGCCCTCCTCTTGTCCCCAGTTCTAGCCGCTCCTCCGTGCCACCCGGGATGTTTCCACATCCATGTACCTTCCTCCATGGCTGTGTGTGTGGATAAATGATCCCAGATCTCTTGGCCTCCCGGGAGGACTTCAGGGCCAGCAGCCTGGGTTCAAATCCCTCCTCACCTACTTTTCTATCTTTCTGATCTGGGTACAATGTGCTTTGTCTCAGTTTCCTCATCTGAAAACAGGGCTGATGATAGTACCGACCTCACAGGTTTTGTTGGGAGGAATAGATGAGCTAAAACCTGTCAAGTACTTAGGACAGGAGCTGGCTCATGATATTTATTTCCCCCTGGGTGGAAAGTTCCATGAGGGCAGGGGCTGGCTAGCCTACTAGTGGATCCCCAGAGTCTAGTGTACCATCAGGCATCTGATATTTGTGGACTGAATAAACAAACTTCCCCTCCTCAGCAGGCCCACCCCTTACGTGGCGGCCCTGTTTAAATATTAAACGCAATAAAACTAAAATCATTGTTATTGGTAGTAATAGCAGCAGCGGCAAGTACCTTCAGGCTAAAATCAGCTGTGGAAGGACCTGTGGAATCCCTTCTGACCTAGGACCTGTGGAATCCCTTCTGACCTAAAAAAAAGTTTACTACCTTGCATGTCAGCAGCTACTTTCTGCCACCATCACAGGTTCCTTCCTGGCAAATCCCTGATTTCTCTATATTTCAGTATCCCTGAGAATGACAAAGGAAACAATTTAAAGTCCTCATAAGCGTTCCAGGGACAGGTGGATAAGAGAAGTGGTATCTTGTAAAGGCTCTCGGCTCTTCAAAGCCAAGATGGTATCTTTCCTGCTGCAAAGGCTGGCTGGGCCAGGGCCCAGGGCGAGGTGGGTCGGCCCTGCCTTTGGGGGCTCTCCAAGCAGATGGATCTGACCTCTTTCTGCAGAAGAGATCCAGGCCCTCTTTCAGAAGTGGGTGAGTGGGGAGGACTGTCAGCTCCTAAAATCAACCAAGTGTCTACTAGGCATCTGTTACGTGCCCTGTTCTCGCCTAGGACTCAACTATGAACAAACAGACATGTGCCCTGCCCTCGTGGGACTCTTGGGCTGGGAGATAGCCCTCAATGAAACAATCTCACAGGGACTTCCCTGGCAGTCCAGTGGTTAAGACTCCATGCTTCCAACGCAGGGGGCACGGGTTCCATCCTCGGTGGGGAACTAAGATCCCACAGGCCGCGTGGCGTGGCCAAAAGATAAAAAACAACAACAAAAAACAATCTCACAAACACATCACGGTGCGCTGAGAAATGAAAGAAAAGTGCCAGTGGGGCTCTTGAAATCTCCCTGGAAGGGATCAATCTCTTCCCCAGCCCTGGTGAGTTGTTAGTTCTCCTAACTAACCTCCCTCTTGCCCTCTGTCTGGCTTCTAGAACATGTGTGCAGCAGACGTCCCTGGGCGGGGGGCGGTGGTGGGGGAGGTTTGCTGCCTTTCCAAGTTCAATTCCAAATACTGGTCCCTTTGACCAGGGAGCGTCCCATGGTGTGTGCCCCGTGGATGGCATTTGGGACACGAAGGCCTATAGGATGAAACCCACCAAACAAGGCACGCTTCCCTGCATGCACCATGCTTGCTCCTGCCGCCTGGGCATCTTCCAAGCACTTGGGCTGCCTGGAACACCCCTCCCTGCCACGCCTGCCCAGAGAGCTCCTCTCCCAACTCGTATGTCATCTCTGCTCCACCTTCCCTGATGCCCCGGGGATGCGCCAGGCCCTTTTCTCTGCTCCACAGCGTGCTGTCCATTAATCTGTCTCCTGCTTCCACACAGGATGGGCTGGAATGCTGGTCCCTCCGGGTGGTTTGGGGGGAGTAAATGAGATAGTATGTCAATGGGGCTTGGTACAGGGCCTGGTGCGCAGCACGGCCTGATCAGTGTGCGCTCCTGGTTTCAGCTCTCGCCTGCTGACGTGGAGAGGGTCTTTAGATGCAGGGCAGGGGCCACCCCTGACGTTCCTTCACACCCCAGCCCCTGACTCGATTCCCAGTACGTGGTGGGGGCCTCATCCGGAACAACCAGCACCCATATTCTGCAAGAGGAAACTAGAGCACAATCCTCCGTTCCCCCTGCACCCATCAAAAGCACATGCACAAAGACCCGGCCCCGGCCCCCCAGTCTAGGGTAAAGGGCACTGATGTCTTTCACCAGCCCTTCCCGGGAGCCTTCTCGTGTTTTCCTAAGGAGTCCACAGTCTATCCCGGGGAGGATTCTGACCCCACTGCATCTGCACAAAGTACCCCCTGGGGAGGCCGTGGAGTTTGTTTCCTGTGTGCCTCGTGACCTTCAGAAGTCTCTTCGTTCACTCCTCCCTTCAGCACGTGGGCAGAACAAACCTCTCCCCGCCCAGCGTCAGAGGTCTACGTGGGGTGTGGGCACTGCCAGCAAGCAGGCACCCGACTGCCCTCTGCCCCCCTGGGAGGTCCCTGTGGGGCCACAAATCCCACAACCAACTGTCTCTTAGCCTTGATGTAAACTGGCTCAGCCATGGAAAGACAGCCATTATCCACTGAGGCGTCAGCTAATTCCAACCAGGGGCCCAGGATGCCCAGTGACTCTGCTAGCACCCACAGGTGGGCGACTGCCCTCCTGGACCCCACTGACCCCTTCCACATGGTGCCCAGGGGACATTCAGGGCCACATCCTAACCTCTCTGGCTCCCCTGAAGTACAAAGTCCTGGTCTCGGGATTTCTCTCCCCATTTTCTAGATGGGTAAGTCAAGGCCCCAAGCTTAGATGCGCTTTTCCCCAGAGCCATCCAGAATCCACTGGTAAATATCCACAAAGAAGCCTGGGCTTGTTCCTCTGGGGTTTTCCAGGCACGCTTATGTCCGACAGGCAGTGCTGGCCTGATCTGGATTCCCCTCAGGCAGGACCTGGGGCTCCTTCTCAGTCCCTGCGGTCCTGGCTGCGCTGTCTCGCCAGTTCTGTGATCTGCCCTCCTCTTTGACTTGCCTCATCCCAACCTGCAGTCAAACCAAACCACCTGCAGCCGACCACAGAAGCCCAGGGGAACCCACAGGTTGGACCCGAGGGTGTGGGCTGTATGGGCGGGAAGAGCCAGTACACCTGGAAAGACACGACGACATGGGTCCCCCAGATCCATCCCAGCCCGGCTGAGGGAAAAAAAACCAAGCCAACTCCTCACTCGTGTTCCACCAGAGCCTCTTCAACACATTTTTCCCTTCTGAAAATATTCCTTAACAAAGAGCTGTCTGCTTCTGGCAGGCCCAAACCCAGCCCCACTGGGTCTCAAATGCCAGGATCGAAGGAAGCTGTTTCATCTTGGCATGACACGCCAGTCGTGGGTGAAAGAGTTCTCGGGGCTGTCAGGGGCTGGCCCTGCCATCGGAGGCCAGCGGGCGTGATGGGGTCAGGATGCTGGTCCTCCCAGTCTGGTCAGACTTCAGGACCGGGGCCAGGAGCAGGCGGTACCCCACCCCTACCCCTCTGCCAGGGCTGGCAGAAATGAGGGGGCAGGCAGTGGCTCTTCTGGGGAGACTGGTGTAGGGGAGAGAGAGGGCATCCTTCCCTTTGAAGAAGGGTAAAGCGGGGGAGATGAATAAAGGGGAAGAGGCCTGGGGCAGGTGTCCACAGGGGTGCTGGGAGATTCTGGGTCACCCCGCCACCTCCAGGGCCCCAGTGGGGGCACGGGCTCAGGGAGGCTGGTGCGGATGGGAAGGCCGGCTGCCTGGGGCAGGGCAGGGAGCTCATGTCTCTGAGTCTCGGCCTGAGCTGGGAGCTGCTGGGGCCTCCAGGAGGACCTGGGCAGGTGAATTCCAAGGAGGGGTGCTGAAGTGCTGAGGAGTCCTGTGTGTGTGTGTGTGTGTGTGTGTGTGTGTGTGTGTGGGCGCGTTGAGGGGGGCAGGTCCCAATTGTCTGGCTCTGTGTTGGAGGTCTTAAGTTTTTCTGCGTGTGTTGGGGATCCAAGTGTCTGTCCGTGTGTGTGTGTGTCTGTCCATGTGTGTGTGTGCGCTTGTGTGTGTGAGTGGGGCCCTCACAGAGGTGGGTGTCCCTTGGGTGGGGAGTGGGGTTCAGAACATCTGCTGGGAGGTCCTGAGCATGAGGTGAGGGTGGATTTTCAGGAAGTAGGGATCAAGACGAGTCAGGATCAGGGTGTGTGTGCGACGAGGACCCTGAGGAGTGGCTTTCAGGGGTGCCCTTGGGCATGGGGCTGCTGGGGGTGGGAGATGGCCCAGCAGGCTGAGGTGAGGCCTGCGGGCAGGAATCCGGATTTACAGAGGCTGGGGAGGGGTCCTGTGCGGTCAGAAGGGAGGGGTATGGCTCTAAGACGGGTATCCTTGGGGGTGGGGGCAGGTCTGGGCCCAGACATAGGATGTGAAGTGAGGGGAGGGATGGCGTGGCAAGGGGTCTACAGATGAAGGGGGTCTTGAGGGATCGGGACAGAGAGAGGGCGGAGGTCCTGGGCTTGCGGGGGCGCTCGTAGGGGCCGGGTCTGCGGGGTGGGGACTGGGGGAGGCCTGAAGGGTCCGGGAAGGGGTCCTGAGGGTCAGTAAAGAGGGTCAGCGGGGGTCACGGGCCTGAGGGGGCCTCCCGGGGAGGGGGCGGCGTGGGGGAGGAGGGCGCCCGGAGGAGTCGTGGGAGGGGCCCTGAGGGGTCGGGAAGTGTCGGAACGAGGATGGGCAGGGGCCAGGGCCCGAGGCTGACGGCCAGGGTCCGTGCTGGGAGTGCCGAGGGCTCCCGGCGTGGGTTCCGGGGCGAGGGGGCCCGAGTCCCAGTCTTGCCCGGCCCCCGTGGGCCGCAGCGCGGAGCCGCGGGCCTGAGAAGGCGCCCGGGAGGCCCGGCCCGCGCCGCCTACCTACCTGCGAAGAGCGCGCCGCCATAGCCATGCCGAGCCTCGCCGTCCCGGGCCGCGCCGCCGTCCCGGGCCCCGCCGCGTCTCTCGTCCCGCAGCCCGGCCCGGCCCCCTCAGCCGCCCCCCGGGACCGCGGCCGCCACCGGCTCTGTCGCTGCCATTTCACCCGCTGACAGGAGCCACTGCCCCGCCCCCGAAGCCCAGTCAGCCAATTCACCGCCCCCAGGCGCTCTGGCTCCGCCCGCTGGCCAGGAGTGACGGGGTGTTTGGCCAATCCATGGTCACTCCGTAAGGAGGGAGAGGGCCCTGGCTACGGCCAGAAGGTTGCCGCCTTTAAGGAGAGAAGCGAATTGAAATTAGGGAAGCAGTGAAGGACGGGGTGTTTTGCCTATCGGAATGTGGAATCCTGTTGATCAACACTTGGCAGGGCCAATAGGAAGGAGAGAGGGGTGTGTCTCTGAGGGAAGGCTGGGTCCCTGAGGAACCCCAGACAGAGGCAGGCTAGCGTTTGGCTCTAAGCCCCGCCCAGAGTCGGGCTTTTTGCCCAATAACGAGACTTCCTGGGACGGCCATTATTATCTGCCCCTCAAACCTCGGCCATGGTAACTCTTGGGCCTCTATAAAGAAGATTGACACCTAGGGAGCCAATGACACTGAAGGAGGGCGGTGAAGTGACGCTCTCTGGCCAACGAGATCGTGTGAGGCTAGCCTCCCGGGCGGTGGGGCTTGAGGCCTGGTGTGAATGAAATACGGGAGGGGCTGAGAAGGGCGTGGCCTAGATCAGTGATGGGGCGGGGGCAGATCAGGTAGAGGCTAATGGGTTGGGTCTGAGAAGGGGCGTTGCCAGAAATCCCTTAGGCTGAGGGACCACATCTTCTCTGACCCCGGCTCTGTGCTGAGGGCGGGGCTTTGGGTGGTCAGGGTGTCACACCGGAGACTCAGGCCTGTCCCATTCTCTAGTCTAGGCCGGGTTAGGTATCTTCTCTGAGGCTGACAGTGTCTTATGTTCCCCCATCAAACTCAGAGCACGCTGTTATCACTGCTTACATGGCCCTCCCATCCCCCACCCCTCCTAGATAGATGGGGGCGGGGGAAGGCAGGGCCTAGGTCAGGGCGTCCCTGGCATTGCTGAGCAGGGGCCCAGAACATGGGAACTGCTTATAAACGTTTGATGAATGAATGAATGGCGGGCCCAAGATTATTCACAGGAAAGGGAAGGGTGGGGGGATCGCTCAGGCTGGGGAGGGAGATGTAGAGGCAGTTACGTATAGGGGGCAAGACAGAGAAAAGGACAAGTTCCCACCCCAAGATGCAGGGGTGGGCCCTGGAGGGGTGTGGGGCAGGGAAGGACCCTGTCACAGAAGAGAGGGTGACATCGTAAGTTCAAAACGGAGAGACAGAAATGGAAACGGGGAAGGCTGGCACCCAGAGTGGGGAGTGTCAGGACCTTCTGAGGTTTGAGATCTCAACCTTCGAAATAGTAGGTAGGGGGTTCCTTCTGGTTTTGGGAGTGGTGAATGCCATACGGCCACGCTTTCTGCCCCTGTCCATCCGTCTCCGCCTCTGTCTACGCTCCGTCCCGTCTACATTTTGCCTCTGTCTATTCTCTCTTTGTCTCTGTCTCTACTCTGAATCTGTCTACACCCTCTCTGCCGCTGTCTATACTCCCTCTCTGTGTCTTCCCTCTCTCCCTCTCTCTTACTATCTATTGTACATTGCATCTATTAAAATTTTGGAACTGTTAAGAAAAGCTTCCAAGCGTATTTCTAAAAACTCTGTGGTAAAAATAATTATAATGAATTCCTTCTCCCCCACATGCCCATATACCCGCATATCCCATTTTTAAAAAAAAGAACATATCTTTGGGACTTTCCTGGTGGCGCAGTGGTTAAGAATCTGCCTGTCAGTGCAGGGGACATGGGTTTGAGTCCTGGTCCGGGAAGATCCCACATGCTGCGGAGCAACTAAGCCTGTGTGCCACAACTACTGAGCCCTTGTGCCACAACTACTGAAGCCCGTGCACCTAAAGCCCATGCTCCACAACTAGAGAAGCCACTGCAATGAGAAGCACGCGCACCGTAAGGAAGAGTAACCCCTGCTCACTGCAACTAGAGAAAGCCCATGCACAGCAACAAAGACCCAACGCAGCCAAAAATAAATAAATGAAATTATATATATAAAAAAAAGAACATATCTTTGATCCCCTGGCTGTCCAGTGGTTAGGACTCCATGCTTTCACTGCTGAGGGCCCAGGTTCCATTCCTGGTTGGGGAACTAAGATCCCACGTGCCGCAGGGCAAAAAAAAAAAAGAAAAGAAAAGAAAAGCATATCTTTGCCTCCTCCTCCCTTTTATTTTTGGTGGGGGGATCTTAGTTCCTGGGCCAGGGATCAAACCCATGCCCTTTGCAGTGGAAAGGTGGAGTCTTAACCACTGGACCGCCAGGGGAGTCCCTATTTGCCTTCCTTCTTTTAAAGCTTATGTGCTGGACATTTCATAGTCCTTGACAAATCCAAGGTGACCTTGGATTTGGAGAGTATGAAGCTGAAGAGAATCTTATGGACATTGTCCTCTGATTCCTGGGTGGACTTGGGAGGTGGGGGGAGGACCCCTATGGGCACGTTAGAGATAGGATGCAGGGTAAGTCAGGAGGGCAAGAGTGACACCAGGATGTGGTGAGGGTCAAGTAGTCACCAAAGGACAATCTCTGAGCTGGCTGCCCGTGGTCCCTCAGTGCGGAGTGAGAAGCCATCATAAAGGACAAATCTTGGGGTTTGCCTTCAGAAAAGAACAGTTTGATGTGACCCACAACTTCCAAGATACAGAAGAACCTGGACTGGACAGGAGGTGGGGGACAGAGGGGTCTGCAGAGGCACAGACCTGGGTGGGGTCCAAGGCCACCCAGATAGAGGTCATGACCAGATCGTTTCTGGGACCTTGCCTAGGAGATAAGTGGCATCTGGTGTCTGGGGAATAAAGTTAAACACTAGGAAGATGCACAAGGCATCTGACCCTCTCATCCTTACTCTGCCATATTCACACAAAGGATGGTTTTATTCTGGGGACACTTTGATTCCATTTTTATAAGCACAGTGGGAAAAAAAATCCAACACATTTCTGTTGGAAAAGACTTTTGAATCCTAAGCTGAATCTAGCCAATTAGATTGCTGGATCACTTTGCTATTCAGTGCACTTAAACCGTTCCCAATTTTTTTTCAGTGTTCATTTTTACTTGACTGAAATCATTTTTATCAGGAACATTTTTTTCCATGTGATTTTTGCAGTAAACATTTGATTCGTTAATTGGACTCTTTTTGTCCAATTTTTACCAGCTGTCAATTCTACCTCTGTGATTTTTTTTGGGGGGGGGGGTGGTTGTCATACCTTCAGAGTCAAATTTTGCATATTTAAATTTATTAAAAGACTCTTCTCAGTATTTAGCAGATAAGTTTTAGGACAATCAAAAATTTTTTTCTGGACTAAGCTTTGGACTCAAAATTTGTTTGTTGGGAATATCGATTAATATGGGCTCAGACTTGATACTTTGTCTTATAAAGAGCGAAAAAGGGGACAATATATGTAGCTCCTCCTATGAAGAAGTAGAGTCTGTTTCCCCATCACTTGAATTTGAGCTGGCTTTATCACTTGTTCTGACCAACAGAATGCATCAGAAGTGATGCTGGGCTAGTTCTGAGCCTAGATCTTAAGAGGTTTAGCAGCTTCTGCTCTTTTTGTTTTTTGGAGAATTTTTAATTGTGGTAAAATATATATAACCTAACATTTGCCATTTTTAAGTGTACAATTCAGTGGCATTAGCTGCATTCACAATGCTCTGCAATCATCACTACCTACTTCCAAAATTTTTTCATCATTCCCAAGTAGAAACTCTGTCCCCATGAAACAATAACTCCTCATTCCCCCCTGCCCCACCCCCAGCCCCTGGTAACCTCTATTCCACTTTCTGTCTCTATGAATTTATCTATTCTAGGTAGTTCACCTGAGTGGAATCATACAATATTTGTCTTTTCGTCTGGTTTATTTCACTGAGCAAATATTTTCAGGTTCATCCATGTTGTATTAGAACTTCATTCCTTTTTATTAAAAGCTAAATCATATTCTGATGTTTGTATGAACTATATTTTGCTTATCCATTCATCTGTCAATGGACGCTTGGGTTGTTTCCACCTTTTGGCTACTGTGAATAATGTTGCTATGAACACGGGTGCAAAAGTACCTGTTTGAGACCCTGCTTTCAATTATTTTGATATATACCCAGGAGTGGAACTGCTGGATCCTATGGTACTTCTATGTTTAGCTTTTTGAGGAACCGCCAAAGTGTTTTCTACAGTGGCTGCACCATTTTAAATTCCCACCAGCAATGCATGGGGGTTCCAATTTCTCTACATCCTTGCCAATATTTGTTATTAAAAAAAAAACTATAGCTATCCTAGTAGGTGTGAACTGTTATCTCACTGTGGCTTTGACTTGCATTTACCTAGTAACTAATAATATTGAGCATCTTTTTATGTGTTTATCGGCTGTTCGTATATCATCTTTGGGGAAATGTCTATTCAAGTCTTTTGCCCATTTTAAAACTGAGTTGTATGTTTTTTGTTGTTGTTATTGAGTTGCAGGATTTCTTTATATGTTCTGGATATTAAGCTCTTATCAGATATATGATTTGCAAGTATTTTCTCCCATTCTGTATGTTGTCTTTTCACCTTCTTGAAGACATCCTTTGACGCATAAAAGTTTTAAATTTTGATGAAGTCCAATTTATTTTTTCTTTTTTCGCCTATGCTTTGGATGTCATATCTAAAAATCCATTGCCAAATTCAATATCATACAGATTTACTTCTATGTTTTCTTCTAAGAGTTTAATAGTTTTAGCTCTTATATTTAGGTTGTTTTTCCATTTTTAGTTAATTTTTATATATGATGTGAAGTAAAGGTCCAATTTCATTCTTTTGCATGTGGAAATCCAGTTGTCCCAGCACCATTTGTTGAAGACACTATTTTTTTCCCCATTGAATGGACTTGGCACTGTTGTGAAAAATCAACTGGCCATAGATGTATGGGTTTATTTCTGGATTTTCAATTCTATTCCACTGGTAATACATCTATCCTTGTGCCAGACCACACTGTTTCGAACTGTTTTGTTACTGTAGCTTTGTATTAAGTTTAAAATCAGAACGTATGAGTCCTGTCAGCTTTACATTTAAAGTAGTTATTGATGTACTTATTGCCATTTTGTTAATTGTTGTGTTGTTTTTGTAGTTCTTCTTTCTTCCTTTCTTCTTTTGCTCTCTTTGCTTGTGATTTGATGAGTATCTTTAGTGTTATGTTTGGATTCCTTTCTCTTTTTTTGTGTATGTGTCTATTATAGATTTTTGGTTTGTGGTTACCATGAGGTTTATATATAGAAATATCTGTATATGTACATGATTAAGTTGCTGATCTCTTCAGTTTGATCATATTTTAACAACCCTGCATTTTTCCTCACCCCCTGCAATATTTACTGGTTTTGACATCATATTTTACATATTTTTGTTTCATGTATCCCTCAGCTACTTATTGTGGATATAGATGACTTCATTACTTTTGTCTTTTAACCTTCGCACTAGCTTTTTTTTAAAAAATAAATTTATTTATTTATTTATTTATTTTTGGCTCTGTTGGGTCGTCGTTGCTGTGTGCAGGCTTTCTCTAGTTGCGGTGAGCGGGGGCTACTGTTCGTTGCGGTGTGCGGGCTTCTCATTGTCGTGGCTTATCTTGTTGCGGAGCACGGGCTCTAGGTGCACAGGCTTCAGTAGTTGTGGCACGTGGGCTCAGTAGTTGTGGCTTGCGGGCTCTAGAGCTCAGGCTCAGTAGTTGTGGCGCACCGGCTTAGTTGCTCCGCGGCATGTGGGATCTTCCCGGGCCAGGGCTTGAACCCGTGTCCCCTGCATTGGCAGGCAGATTGTTAACCACTGCGCCACCAGGGAAACCCCCTACTAGCTTTATAAGTGGTTGATCTACTACCTTTACTGTATATTTGCCTTTAACAATGAGATTTTTCCTTTCATAATTTCACAGTTTTAGTTATGGTCTTTTCTTTTCTGTTTATAGAAGTCCCTTTAACATTTCTTGTAAAGCTGGTTTGGTGGTGCTGAAGTCTTTTAGTTTTGCTTGTCTGTAAAACTTTTGATCTCTCCTTCAAATCTGAACGAGAACATTGCTGGGTAGAGTATTCTTGGTTGTAGGTTTTCCCATTTCATCGCTTAAAATATATCATGCCACTCTCTTCTGACCTGCAGAGTTTCTGCTGAAGAGTCAGCTGATAGCCTTATGGGAGTTCTCTTGTACATAACTTCTTGCTTTTCTATTGCTGCTTTTAATATTCTCCCTTTGTCTTTAATTTTTGCCATTTTAATTACAACATGTAATTAAAGAGGTATGGTCCTCTTTGGGTTGATCCTGATTGGGACTCTCTGTGATTCCTGGACCTGGATGTTTGTTTCCTTTCCCAGGTTAGGGAAGTTTTCAGCTATTATGTCTTCAAATATGTTCTATGCCCCTTTCTCTCTCTCTGTTCTCCTTCTGGGACCCCTATAATGTGAATGTCAGTACGCTTGATGTTGCTCCAGAGGTCTCTTAAACTGTCCTCATTTTAAAAAATTCTTTTTTCTTTTTTTCTGTTCAGCTTGAGTGATTTCCACTATTCTTTCTTCCAGTTCACCGATCCATTCTTCTGTATCATCTAATCTACTGTTGATTCCTTCAAGTGTATTTTTTAAAAAAATATTTATTTATTTGGCTGCCCTGGGTCTTATTTGCAGCACGCAGGATCTTCGTTGTGGTGTACAGGATCTTTTAGTTGTGGCATATGGGATCTAGTTCCATGACCAGGGATCGAACCCCGACCCCCTGCATTAGGAGTGCGGAGTCTTAACCCCTGGACCACCAGGGAAGTCCCTCAAGTGTATTTTTAATTTCAGTTATTGTACTCTTCAGCTCTGTTGGTTTTTTCTTTATATTTTCCAACTTTTTTTTTTTTTAAATGCCTAACTTCTGGGAATTCCCTGGCAGTCCAGTGGTTAGGACTCTGGGCTTTCACTGCTGAAGGCTCAGTTTCAATCGCTGGTCAGAGAACTAAGATCCTGTAAGCTGTGTGGCACAGCTAAAAAAAAAAAAAGCCTAACTTCTCACTCTGTTCATCCATTTTCCTCCTTAGTTCTTTGAACATCATTGTGATCAATACCTTAAACTTTACTGGGTAGGGTTGCTATAAACTTTTGCCTGTTGAGAAATTTGGTTATGACAGTTTCTGCTTTTTTTTTTTTTTTAATAAATTTTTAAAAAAATTTATTTTATTTATTTTTATTTTTTGGCTGTGTTGGGTATTCGTTGCTGTGTGCGGGCTTTCTCTAGTTGTGGGGAGCGGGGACTACTTTTCGTTGTGGTGCGCAGGCTTCTCATTGCAGTGGCTTCTCCTGTTGCGGAGCACGGGCTCTAGGTGCGCGGGCTTCAGTAGTTGTGGCACGTGGGCTCAGTAGTTGTGGCTCGCGGGCTCTAGAGCGCAGGCTCAGTAGCTGTGGTGCACCGGCTTAGTCGCTCCGCGGCACGTGGGATCTTCCCGGATCAGGGCTCGAACCCACGTCCCCTGTATTGGCAGGCGGATTCTTAACCACTGCACCACCAGGGAAGCCCTCTGCTTGTTTTTTGATGTTTCTGTTGGGGGTTGATGAGAGAGCTGCCTACCTTGCCATTTAGCCCAGTAACCTGGTGATGAGAGGCACATGACTCAGTCACCCCTGTGGCCTCAATCACCAACCAATCAACCTCCAGCTATGAATAAGTCCATCTGTTCCCATTTTCTATTGCTGTGCAACAAACCACCGTAGAACTCAGTAACATAAAATAGCAACCATTTAAAATATATTCATGGGTTCTGTGGGTCAGGAGCCTGGACAGGGCACAACAGGGATGGCTTGTTTCTGCTCCGTGGTATCTAGGACTTAAGCTGGGAAGACTTGAAGGGCTGGGGGGTGCCTAGAGTGGCTGGGAGCTGGAATTATCTGGTGGTATTTCTATTCACATGTCTGGTTTCTGGGCTGGGATCACTCAAATAATCGGGGTCTCTTGGGGGCGAATCCCTCTTTTTTTCTGTAGTCTCAGGGTGTCTCCATGTAGTTCCCTTCACATGGCATCTCTAGCATGGCAGCTTCAGGGTAGTTGGACTCCTTACATGATGTCTCAAGTCTCTGGGAGTGAGTCTTCCAGAAAACAAGGAAGCAGCTTGCATGATCTTTTATGATCTAGTGTTGGAGATCATATAATATTGCTTCTGCTATACTCTATTCGTTGAAGCAGTCCAAGCCCACCCAGATTCAGGGGGATCAAGACCTCCTCTCTTGATGGGAGCATTGTCAAAGTATTTCACTTATCTTGTAAAACTGCACTGGCTAAGTAGCCAGACTTAATCGACCCACCACAGATGCATGAATGAGCTCACCTGTGCTCAGCAGAACTTTCCAACAGAGCCAGACCCAAATTTCTGAACCACACAATTATGAACTAAATAGTTTTTATTTTGAATCATTAATTTTTGGGGAGGGACAGTTTGTTATGCAGCAAATGCTAACTGATACATCTTGGCAGGTACATAGCACTCACCATGCCTAATATCTTCTGATCACTTCCTGGAGCCCTGCAAGGTGATGCAAATGAGCAGACCCATGGCTTCTGTAGTTCAATGACTCCTCCCTGTCTGTGTTCACCCTACAGTCCACTGCCCTTGGTTTTACCTGCCATGACAATTCCACCCATCCCACTGCTCCTTGATTAGTTTCAACAACCCGTGAACAGAACCCTGAACATAATAAAAGAAATGTTGAAGCACTCCTTAGCTATTCTACTCTTAGACTATACAGCTTACTCCATTTAGTCTCTCATTTTACAGGTATTAGTTGAGCATCTACTATATGCCATTCACTCAAAAACACTGGAGACATGATAGTTAATGTGAACAAAAGGGTCCCAGCACTAACAGAATTATAGTCTGGTGGGATATGGTAAGCCGTTTCTAAAATGGTCCTTACCTCTTGGTATTCATGGCCTTGTGTAATCCTCTACTAAAGAGTAATTTGCTTCTAACCAGTAGAATATCTCATCATGAAGAAATGCCATTTCGGAAATTAGGTTACAAAAGATTCTGACTGCTGTCTTGCTGGCACTTTCTTCCTTGCTGGCTTTGATGAAGTTGCCTTGTTGGAGAAACTCATGTGGTAAATAACTAAAGGCATCCTTTGACCAACAGATAGCTAGGAACTGAGACTCAGTCCAACATCCCACAGGAAACAAATCTGACCAAAACCCACATGAGTGAGGTTGGAAGTGAATCCTTCCCCTATCCAACTTTCAGATGAAACCATAGTCCTCCTGGCCATCCCCCTAATTGCAGCCTCAAGAGAGATCCCAGGCAAAGGATCCACTAAGTCATGGCTAGATTCCTGACCTGCAAAAACCTGGGATAACAAATGTGTGTTGTCTTAATCCATTCAGTTGTGGCAATTTGTTATATAGTAACAGATAACTTCTATGTAGGGGAGCCAGAGGTGAAACAAACAAATCAATGAACAATTTGGAGATAGATCACAGAGTGATACAAGATATCCAAAGGGGCCCAAGAAGAAGCTTGAAATCCAAGCCAACTGGGGCTTCCTTGGAGGTCCAGTGGGTAAGACTCTGTGCTCCCAATGCAGGGGACCCGTGTTCGATCCTTGGTTGGGGAACTAGATCCTGAATGCATGCTGCAACTAAGAGTCTGCATGCTGCAATTAAAAGATCCAGCACGCTGCAACTAAGACCCAACACAGGGGCTTCCCTGGTGGCGCAGTGTTTAAGAATATGCCTGCTAATGCAAGGGACATGGGTTCGAGTCCTGATCCAGGAAGATCCCACATGCCACGGAACAACTAAGCCCATGTGCCACGACTACTGAGCCTGCATGCCACAACTACTGAAACCCGCACGCCTAGAGCCTGTGCTCCACAACAAGATAAGCCACCGAAATGAGAAGCCCGCGCACCACAATGAAGAGTAGCCCCTGCTCATCGCAACTGGAGAAAGCCTGTATGCAGCAATGAAGACCTAACAGAGCCAAAAATAAAATAAATAAATTTATATTAAATAAAAGACCCAGCGCAGACTAAATAAACAAACAAAAACCAAACAAACAAAAAAACTGAGCAGACTAAATATCATACAAGACACTAGAAAGGAAAGTAATTAAAGATCTAGTACCTAAAACAACATCAGAACAAGATTGTTTTATAGCCTCACCCTTGTCTCCCTATACCCTAGCTTGTGGCCATTTGGTGTTTATAACCACTTTGGGCTTTCACTTTTGACCTATTGGATCTTGGGTGGTTTCTCACTCAGTTCTGGTCTCAGTGTCTCCCCCTGACTGCTGCCCTCTGCAGCCTCAGGCTGGCTGCAATCCTGGAGAAACTGGACAATCAGTCCATCCCTGGTTCTCTTCCTTTCTTGTCCTTCCAACAGCAGAAGGGGATTTGGATTGCAAAAGTTCATAAATGACAGGCAAATTGCAAGGTCAGGCAAAAGAAGAGGAAAGAGATGGAGCAAGAGCCGGCTGGGAGGAAGGAGGAGACCCAGCGGGTGAAGCCATCAGGGGAGTCCCAGGAAAGTGGGGTTCAAGCAGGAAGGAGGGAGTGGCCACCTTTATCAAGGGTGAGGCCAAGACAAAAATGGGTCTGCTGGTGTTCTCAAAGGAAAAGTAGATACTGCCATTGGTGGTTTTGGGAGGGGTGAAGGCAGGAGTGAGAACAGCCCTTCTCTAAGAAGTGTGGTGACACCTAGAGGTTTTTCCCCAAAGATGGAAGAAGCGTGCCTCTGTTCCTGGAAGTCTTCCTGTTCCAAGACGTGAGGCACAACTCATCCACATCACCAGGAATGGAGCCTTCAAGGCTGGAGCAACAGCTGACCCAGGACCCTTTACTGCAGGGCAGAATGTGTGATGGGGCACACCTTCCTTCCTGGGGCTCTGGAGGGCAGCAGTGCCCAGGAGAGGCTAAGGCTCAAGGTGAGGAAATGAGCAAACCCGGGGGATTGTGAAGTCACTCTCAAGAACAGGTAAAATAGGGCTTCCCTGGTGGCGCAGTGGTTGAGAGTCTGCCTGCCAATGCAGGGGACACGGGTTCGAGCCCTGGTCTGGGAAGATCCCACATGCCACGGAGCGATTAGGCCCGTGAGCCACAATTACTGAGCCTGCGCATCTGGAGCCTGTGCTCCGCAACAAAAGAGGCCGCGATAGTGAGAGGCCCGCGCACCGCGATGAAGAGTGGCCCCCGCTTGCCGCAACTAGAGAAAGCCCTCGCACAGAAACGAAGACCCAACACAGCCATAAATTAATTAATTAATTAATTAATTAATTAAAAAAATAATTAAAAAAAAAAAAAAAAAGAACAGGTAAAATATTGAGAGAAGTAGGAAGGGCAGCATGCCAGGCAGAGGGACCAGCTAATGCAAAGGCAAGGAGGCAGGAAGGTATCTGTTCTGTAAACCTGTGCTGAAGCCTCTTTGACCACTGGGTGGTGCTGTCCAGCCTGGCGAGAAACACAGTAGGCTGTGCGTTCCCTGATTCCTGCCCACAGCCCACAGTGGTCTCCTCCTGGTCTGTATGTTAGCTGAGGTTCTGGAATTCTGGTGCTGGCAGGTTTCTGTGAGGCCAGCCCAGCCTGGGTCCCATTTCAATGACACCTCTAAAGCAGCAGGTGGCACTTGTCTGAGAATCAGGGAGGAAGGTGGGGTATAACCTGGGGCAGATCTTTGGGGAAATCGTTCTGCTGTCAGATCAAAGCTTATAAGGTATGACAGAGTCTGTGCAGCTCAACTGGTTTGGGGAGGGGCTCCACGTGGGTAGGCAAGGAAGACTTCCTGGGGGAGGTGGCATTAAAAGATGATGCGGGCTTCCCTGGTGGCGCAGTGGTTGAGAATCTGCCTGCCAATGCAGGGGACACAGGTTCGAGCCCTGGTCTGGGAAGATCCCACATGCCGCGGAGCAACTGGGCCCGTGAGCCACGACTACTGAGCCTGCGCGTCTGGAGCCTGTGCTCCGCAACAAGAGAGGCCGCGATAGTGAGAGGCCCACGCACCGCGATGAAGAGTGGACCCCGCTTGCCACAACTAGAGAAAGCCCTCGCACAGAAACGAAGACCCAACACAGCCAAAAATAAATAAATAAATTAAAAAAAAAAAAAAAAAAAGATGATGCGATTTGTCGGTGGAAGAGAGATGAGAATCCAGGCGGGAATGTAGGACAGGGCAGCTACATACGTCTGTGTGGTACAGAAGATGAACTAGGCAATGGAGTGAGACAGTATTTCCTCACTCATGTCATCTGCTTACTAGACATTTGTTGAGATCTGATGAGCTTCCCGGTTGGTAAGGGTGGCGCACACCAGTTCCATGGGGACCGAAGCACCTCCACGCAGGACCCTTCTGGACCTTGCCTTATGTACTTTATCTGGTTGCTCATCTGTCTCCTTTATAATATCCTTTATAACAAACCAGTAAATGTTTTGGTAAGTAAATGTTTCCCTGAGATTTGTGCGTTCTAACAAATTATCAGACTTGAGGAGGGAGTCGTGGGAAACCCTGATTTGTAGTGGGTGGGTCAGAAGTATGCATGGCCTAGATCTACACTTCGTGTCTGAAGTTGAGGAGAGTTTTGTGGGACTGACCCCTTAACCTGTGGGATCTGTTAAAAACAAGACAACAGAGCCGAAATGGAGTCCCTTATAGTGAGCCTCACATCACCAAACTCAGTCTTAATGACAGAGCTCTCTCAGAAATGGAATCTTAAACCAGCCAATAAGGAATCGTCTGATAGACCCCTGCCATCCCCTACAGGAAAATAATCTTACAATGACCCACCCACTTTTTTGCCGGTACGACTTCCTTGATCCTGCTCCCTTCTGCCTATAAAACCTCTAGCTTGGGACTTCCCTGGCAGTCCAGTGGTTAAGAGACTGCGCTTCCATTGCAGGGGGCATGGGTTCGATCCCTGGTTGGGGAGCTAAGATCCCGCATACCGCGCGGTGCGGCCCCAAAATAGAAAATAAAAACCAAAAAAACCCCAAACCAAAAAACCTCTAGCCTTGTACAGCCCTTCAGGGCTCCTTTCTATCTGCTAGACTGGATGCTGCCGAATTCATGAATCATTGAATAAAGCCAATAAGATCTTTAACGTGTACACAGTTGCTTTTTTTTTTTTTTTTTTAACAGATCTGTTGCTGTCTCCAGGTGGATAGTGTCAGGACTGCGTTCAATCTGTAGGACATCCAGTCGGAGTTGGGTGAGACTGGGAGAGGGGCTTGGTGATGTTGGAAAATACTCCAGAGCTTTCTGACGGTCACGTTCTGGGGGAAAGGTTACATGCTGAAGGACGAGTTGTTTGAGAGGAGGTGCAACAGGGTGGTAGGAGAAAGGGTGTTTTCAGTTCGAGCGATCCGCACATGCAAAGGTCAGGAAGTGAAAGAGAATGTGGCTTCCTAGAGGAACTGAAAGTTTTTCAGCAGGACTTTAGAGCCCCAGGAGGAAAAACGGGATGGCCGGTCCAGGATCCAATCACGAAGTGTTGAACACCAGGCGGAGGGGTTTATAATGAACAGTAGTAGGAATAGCCCATCCAAGAGAGAGTATCTTGTTTCATCTTCCTGAGGGGTTGGTGTTCCAGCTCTGTTGATGTGTCTCTGGAGATGGGAAAGCCACCACCTCCCCAGATCTGCCTACAGCTGTGAGGCCATGAGAATGTCTCCTCAACTCCTGAGCCTCAGTTTTCCCCATATGTGAAATGGGAACACAGAGCGTCTTAGTCCTTTCAGGCTGCGATAACACAATGCCATAGATGGGAGGCTTAAACAACCAACATTTATTTCTCACAGTTCTGGAGGCTGGAAGTCTAAGATAAACGTGTGGGGAAATTTGGTGTCTGGTGAGGACCCGCCTCCTGATTCACAGAAGACCATCTTCTAGCTGTGTCTTCACATGGCAGAAGGGGTGAGAGAGCTCTCTGGGGTCTCTTTTATAAAAGCACTAATGCCATTCACGAGCTAATCACTTCCCACATGCCCACTTCGGAATATCATCCCCTTAGGGATTAGGTTTCAATATAGGAATGTGGCGGAGTGGGACACAAACATCCAGTCGATGATACAAACCCACTTCACAGGGCTGTCATGAGAAAAGTTAGATCTCTTGGCACCAAACAGATGCCCAATAAAAGTTCTTTCCCTCCTCCTTTCTTTCTTCTTTTTCTTCTTCTTTTATTTTCTTGGCCGTGCTGGGCAGGCGGCATGTGGGATCTACTTCCCTGACCAGGGATCGAACCCTCGCCCCCTGCAGTGGAAGCACCGAGTCCTAACCACTAGACCGCCAGGGAAGTCCCCCTCCTCCTTTCTTTAAGGAACAAAAACCCCTCTGAAAGACCTTGAACATGCCACACAGTTGGATCTCCCATGCTCTGTTCAACCATCCGCCAGCACTGGTCACTCTGGTTGTGTCATTACTTTTCCATCAAGAATATACAAGGGAGGGACTTCCCTGGTGGTCCAGGGGTTAAGACTCCATGCTTCCACTGTAGGGGGCGTGGGTTCAATTCCTGGTCGGGGAATTAAGATCCCACAAGCTGCCCGGTGTGGCTAAAAAAACTTAAAAAAAAAAAAAAGAAAAAGAAAGAAGAATATACAAGTGATAATAACTCATTTATTATCATTGTTGGAGTGCCCACTACCTGCCAGGCAGTGTTCTTGACTTTGGGGATGTAGCAGTGAAGAAAATAGACTCAGTCTCCTCCCTCTGAACAGCTGGCTCCCAGCTGTTTTTATAAATAGTTTAGCGAAACTCAGCCCCACCCATTCACTGACATATTGTCCGGGTGCTTTCATGTTGCAAGGGCAGAGTGGAGGAGCTGTGTCAGAGACTGACTGACCCACAGGGCCGAAAAATACTTGCTATCTGTCCCTTTTCAGAAAACATTTACCAATTCTTGGTCTAGAAGGTTACATTCAGGGTGAGACAGCTAGTAGACAGATAAAATTTTGAACCTGAATCTGGCTCTCTCTCTCTCTCTCTCTCTCTCTCTCTCTCTCGGACTTCCTAATTAAGAGAGGCAAAACTATCAATTCCCACCCCACACCCTCCTGGCTTTAGCACAAAGTAAGTGGTGAAGGAGTGCTGGCAGGATTTCCATTTCTGTTGAGAATGTAGAAGTCCCCCAAAGACCCTCCCTTCCATGGTGATAACTAGAAAAACCCATACTTTTCAATAGAACTAGTCAAGAGTGAATGCAAGGAAGCCTTGATGAGCTGGGTTTCAGACATAAAAATGAGCCCTTCAGGGACTTCCCTGGTGGTCCAGTGGTTCAGACTCTGAGCTTCCACTGCAGGGGGCACAGGTTCGATCCCTGGTCGGGGAAGAAAGATCTCACATGCCAAGTGGCGTGGCCAAAAAATTAAAAAACAATTAAAAAAAAAAGAGCCCTTCACAGGTGAGCCAAGAGCAGTTTTAGCGTCCGTACCAGGGGGCAG
This sequence comes from Balaenoptera musculus, assembly GCF_009873245.2. Classification (NCBI taxonomy): domain Eukaryota; kingdom Metazoa; phylum Chordata; class Mammalia; order Artiodactyla; family Balaenopteridae; genus Balaenoptera; species Balaenoptera musculus. Next base: position 165,473,192 of record NC_045787.1, read on the forward strand.
GCAGACACCAGCTCTGGGTATGGATGGGCTTGCAGAGATGGAGGGGTGTTTAGGGGACAGGGTAAATCATCCAGTTCTTAGATGACAAGAGTAAGCATTCCAAATGGTGGGTACCAGAGTGCTGGAGTCCAAACTTGGTGAGGAGAGCATCCTCGTGGAGGGATGGCTGGTATGGGATGATGTCAGAGCCCAAGTGAGGTAAGCAGGACAACAATATGGGGGTCTGTCTACCTGGAGGGAGAGGGTCAGTGTCCAAGTGCAGTGAGGAGGGCATCTACATAGCATAGGGCAGGGGTCCCCAACACCCGGTTCATGGCCCGTTAGGAACTAGGTTGCACAGCAGGAGGTGAGTGGCAGGCCAGTGAGAGAATCTTCATCTGCCGCTCCCCATTGCTTGCATTACCGCCTGAACCATCCCCCGACCCCCACCCCGGTCCGTGGAAAAATCATCTTCCACAAAACTGGTCCCTGGTGCCAAAAAGGTTGGGGACCGCTGGCGTAGGGGATAGTGATGGGAAAATGAGATTGGCTATATATAGGGGGATTGATGAAATAAATAAATCCTGCAGGGTAATGGGAACCAGGTTTCCCACCATCAGAAAAGAGTGTTACAAAGATGAATGGAGCGGGAGTTCCCTGGTGGCCTAGTGGTTAGGATTCCAGGCTTTCACTGCCATGCCCAGGGTTCAGTCCCTGCTTGGGGAACTGAGATGCCGCAAGCTGTGTGGCCAAAAAAAAAAAAAAAAAAAAAAAAAAAAAGCGAATGAAGGGAACGTTAGAATGAACCTTATTGTATTTAATTGGAGGTGTTGGTGTGAACTCATGGTTTTCAAAATATATAGAAAAATAAATGTGTGTGTGTGTCTGTGTGTGTTTTCTCATCTGCCTACTCAGAAGTCCTGGGATAAGTGACACCCCAATAATAATAAGGATACTTAATACTCAGGTCTTGGTTTCTGAATGCCATTCTCCACTTAAAAGCAACCAGGGCTCTTTGGAAAAATGGTTGATTCCAGGGTTCAGACAAGGAAAGTCTGCTCAGCAAAAAACTGATAGGCACATGTCAAAAGGACACAGAAGCCAGAATGAAAGGCTTCCACTGGCCAAATCAAAGAAAATTTAAGCATCAAAAAACAGAAAGGAAAAAAGGAATGTCAGCAAAAATGGCGAGTAAAATTTGCCTTTCCATAAAAACAATGAAAAAACCGCAGAATTTGTCAGAATCAACACTTTTAGAACTCTGGCAATCAACCAAAAGCTTACAGTAATTCAGGGAGTATTTAGTCAAGACTGAATCTCAGTAAAGAACAATGAGCTTGGTGGAATTTTAACGTACCCTAGTCCCATTGCCCACTCTCCAACTCAGAAATAGCCTTACAGACTCACAGACATAGAGAACTGACTTGTGGTTGCCAAGGGGTGGGGGTCGGGGGCAATGGATTGGGAATTTGGGACTAGTAGATGCAAAGTATTATATAGAGAATGGATAAACAACAAAGTCCTACTGTACAGCACAGGGAACTATATTCAATATCCTGTGATAAACCATAATGGAAAAGAATATGAAAAAGAATGTATATATATGTATAATTGAATCACTTTGCTGTACAGTAGAAATTAACACAACATTGTAAATCAACTATACTTCAATAAAATAAATTAAAAAAAAAGAAATAGCCTTGGGACTTCCCTGGTGGCACAGTGGTAAAGAATCCGCCTGCCAGTGCAGGGGACACAGGTTCGAGCCCTGGTCCGGGAAGATCTCACATGCCGCAGAGCAACTAAGCCCATGTGTCACAACTACTGAGCCTGTGGTCTAGAGCTCTTGAGCCACAACTACTGAGCCCAGGTGCCACGACTACTGAAGCCCGTGTGCCTAGAGCCCGTGCTCTGCAACAAGAGAAGCCACCACAATGAGAAGCCCTCGCACCGCAGTGAAGAGTGGCTCCCACTCACCGCAACTAGAGAAAGCCCGTGCACAGCAACGAAGACCCAACGCAGCCAGAAAGGAAGGAAGAAAGAAGGAAAGGAAGAAGGAAAGAAGAAAGAAAGAAAAGAAAAATATTTAGAAAAAAAGAAATAGCCTTAAAAAATAACAGCCCACATTCCTGGTACTGAAGAAGAACAGAGTTCTTCTTCTTACAGAAGGAGAACTTACAAAGTTCTCCTTCTTTGTAAGGAGCTCTTACAAAGCCTCATTCCCAAGGAAGAGTAATTATCTGATCTGTCTAGTGGTTCCCCAGAAGACCACACTGAAACAGCTTGTCTTTAATTGACCTCACTTGAACTTGCCCAATGCTAAAAACCTCTCCGCAGGGAGCACCTGTCAAATGCTTTAACAACACAGCTGCCTGAGGTGATGGATAACAGTTGGGGGTAAATAATAGCTTAACCAAAAAGTCTTAAAAGGAAACGTTAAGGAATGAGATGTCCCTAGGGACTTTGACAAGTTCCAACATACCCTGGGAATCTGGAAGGCCACACGCATGTGGAGGGCTGTGTGCATACCCAGGAAAGATCTGAAAAGGTGCTAAGCTCTTAATTCTGGCAGACTTTGAGGCTCTGAGAAAGCAGGAAGGGGAGGCGAAAGCAGAGTTGTAATCTTCCTGGCTGAGTGTTGAAGTTGTGTCTAAACACACAGAGATCTTGGGTGAAGACTGGGGGACTTTTAGTTTCAGGTTTTCAAGGAAGTCTGTTCAATCACTAGCTAAGCACCAAGCTAAGTAGAGATTTTAGTAACCGTACATGACAGAGAATAGAGACTTTGCAGAATTAGTTCAGAAAAGTCATTAAATAAACAAAAAAACAACTACTATGGAAAAACAGCAATGGTAACAAACCTTCAGGAGGAGGTAGAATCTAATTTCCATAGTTGCCATATTATATTACAAGGCATACCTGAGAGATATTTTGGGTTTGGTTCCAGACTAGCACAATAAAGCAACTATTGAAATAAAGCAAGCCACATAAATTTTTTGGTTTCCCAGTGCATATAAAAGTTATGTTTACACTATATTGTAGTCTATTAAGTGTGCAATAGCATTATGTCTAAAAGAACACTGTACATACCTTAATTAAAAATACTTTATTGCTAAAAATTACTAATCATCATCTGACAACTTAGAGTTGCCAAAAACCTTCAATTGTAAAAAAATGCATTATCGCAAAGCCTAATAAAGTGAAGCACCATAAAATGAGTCATGCTTGCATTTGAAATGTCCAGTTTTCAACAGAAAATTATGAGAAATACAAAGAAACAAGAAAATATTACCCATACACATGAAAAAAGTGGATAGAAACTGTCCCTGAGAAAGTCCAGATATTGGTTACTAGACAAAGACTTCAAATCAGCTGTTTTTAAAGTGATCAATGAGCAAAAGTAAATCATATTTAATAAACTAGAGAAGTATGAGAATAATGTATCACTAACTAGAGAATATCAATAAAGAGATAGAAATTATAAAAAGGAACAATGTAGACCATTCTGGGGTTAAAAAGTACAGGGACTTCCCTTGTGGCACACTGGTTAAGAATCCACCTGCCAATGCAGGGGACACAGGTTCGAGCCCTGGTCTGGGAAGATCCCACATACCACAGAGCAACTAAGCCCGTGCACCACAACTACTGAGCCTGCGTGCCACAACTACCAAAGCCCGTGTGCCTAGAGCCTGAGCTCTGAAACAAGAGAAGCCACCTCAATGAGAAGCCCGTGCACCACAAGGAAGGGTAGCCCCCGCTCGCTGCAACTAGAGAAAGCCCACGTACAGCAATGAAGACCCAATGCAGTCAAAAATAAATAAATACATAAATAAATAAATAAAAGTACGATAATTGAAATGAAAATTTTACTAGAGGGCAAACTGCTATTGATTTGAGTAGGTAGAAGGAAGTATCAGCAAAAAATGAAAATGGATCCATTGAGATTATCCAGTCTGAGGAACAGAAAATTAACAGAGCATCAGAGATATGTGGAACACCAGCAAGCATACCAACATATGCCTAATGGGAGTGTCAGAAGGAGAATAAGGACAGAAAGGGACAGAAAGAATGTTTGAAGAAATAACAGTTGAAAACATCCAACATTTGATGAAAATGTTAGGTTACATATCCAGAAGCTAAATGAACGCCAAGGAGGATAAATTCAAAGAGATCCACACTTAGACACATAATAATCAAACTGTTCAAAGACAAAGAGAATCTTGAACACAACAAGAGAAAAATGTCTCACTTTGTACAAGTGATCCTCAATTAGATTAACAGCTGTGGATCATCAGAAACTGTGGAGGCCAGAAGGCAGTGGGAAGACATATATGAAATGCTGAAAGAAAAAACCTGTCAATCAAAGATTCTATATCCAGTAAAACTACTTTATTCAACCATAGACAGGAATACAGTACTGATAAATGTCACATCATGCATGAGCCTTGAAAATATTATGTTAAGCAAAAGAAGCCAGATACAAAAGGGTGTTGTATGATTCCATATATATGAAATAGGTAAATCCAGAATAGGTAAATCCATAGAGACAGAAAGTAGATTAGTGGTTTCTGGCTCTGGGGGGAGGTGGAAATGGGGAGTGACTGCTTAATGGGTATGGGGTTTCCTTTTGGGGTGATGAAAATGTTCTGGAACTAGATATTGGTGATGGTTGCACAAAATTCGCAACATTATGAATGTACTAAATGCTACTGAACTGTATGGTTCAGATGGTAAAATCTATGTTACGTGTATTTTCCCACAATAAAAGAAATGAAAGGAGTATATCAGGATGAAATGAAAGAACACTAGACAGTAACTCAAATCCACATGAAGAAATAAAAACACCAACAAAGGTAACTACACAGGTAAATATAAAAGACAGTATACATGTATTTTTGGTTTGCAACTCCTTTTTTTCCTCTATCGGATTTAAAAGACAACTGTTTAATGCAATTATTAGAAATCTAAGTCGATGGGCACATGTGTATAAAGATGTAATTTGTGATAATAGCTGCACAAAAGGAGGCAGAAATTGAACTAAATAGGAGCAAAGTTTTGTATATTATTAAAATTAAGTTGATATTACTCTGAACTAGATTGTTATAAATTAACAATGTTAATAGTAAACCCCAGGGCAACCACTAAGAAAATAAGTCAAAAATATATAGTAATAGAAAATATCTATTTAATAGAAAACCCTAAAGACTCCACACAAAAACTACTAGAACTGATAAACATATCCAGCAAGATAGCAGGATACAAGATTAACATACAGAAATCTGTTGTATTTCTTTACACTAACAATGAAATATCAAAAAGGAAAAGTTAAAAAAAAATCTCTTTTTAAACTGCAACAACAACAACAACAAAATAAAATGAAGTTCTTAGGAATTAACCTGACCAAGGAAGTGAAAGACTTATAAGCTGAGAACTATAAAACATTGAAAAAGGAAACTGAAAATGATTCAAAGAGATAGAAAGATATCCCATGCTCTTGGACTGGAAGAATTAATATTGATTAAAATGGCCATACTACCCAAAGCAACCTACAGATTTAATGTGATCCTTCTTATATTACCCATGACATTTTCCACAGAACTAGTAGAAATAATCCTAACATTTATATGAAACCTTAAAAAAACCAGAATTGCCAAAGCAATCTTGAGGAAAAAGAACAAAGCTGGAGGCATAACCCTTCCAGACTTCAGACAATACTACAAAGCTACAGTAATCAAACAGCATGGTATTGGCACAGAAACAGACAAAAGGATCAATGGAACAGAATAGAGAGCCCAGAAACAAACCCACACACCTATGGTCAATTACTGTTCAACAAAGGAGGCAAGAATATACAATGAAGAAAAGACAGTCTCTTCAGCAAGTGGTGTTGGGAAAGCTGGACAGCCACATGTAAATCAATGAAGTTAGAACACACCCTCACACCCTACACAAAAATAAACTCAAAATGGTTTAAAAACTTAAATATAAGACATGACACCATAAAACTCCTAGAAGAGAGCATAGGCAAAACATTCTCTGACATAAATTGTACCAATGTTTCCTTAGGTCAGTCTACCAAGGCAAAAGAAATAAAAGCAAAAATAAACAAATGGGACCTAATCAAACTTATAAACTTTTGCACAGCTAAGGAAACCATAAACAAAACGAAAATACAACTTACAACTAGGGAGAAAATATTTGTAAATGATACGACCAACAAGGGCTTAAGTTCCAAAATATACAAACAGCTCATACAACTCAACAATAACAACAACAAAACAACCCAATCAAAAAATGGGCAGAAGTGCTCGCTTTGGCAGCACATATACTAAAATTGGGACGATACAGAGAAGATTAGCATGGCCACTGCGCAAGGATGACACACAAATTCGTGAAGCGTTCTATATTTTTGAGTTATTTGTAGTGAGGTGGATGGACCTAGAGTCTGTCATACAGAGTGAAGTAAGTCAGAAAGAGAAAAACAAATGCTGTATGCTAACGCATATATATGGAATCTAAAAAAAAAAAAAAAAGGTACTGATGAACCTAGTTGCAGGGCAGGAATAAAGATGTAGACATAGAGAATGGACTTGAGGACACAGGGTGGGAGGAGGAAGCTGGGGCGAAGTGAGAGTAGCATCGACATATATACACTACTGAATGTAAAATATTTAGCTAGTTGGAAGCAGCAGCATAGCACAGGGAGATCAGCTCGGTGTTTGCGATAACCGAGAGGGGTGGGATAGGGAGGATGGGAGGGAGGCTCAAGAGGGAGGGGATATGGGGACATATGTATGCATATGGCTGATTCACTTTGATGTACAACAGAAACTAACACAGTATTGTGAAGCAATTATACTCCAATAAAGATCTATTTTTTAAAAAAACTGGTTAAATGAAAGGACAAGAGAATAAAAAAAAATGGACAGAAGAACTAAATAGACATTCCTCCAAAGAAGATGCACAGATGGCCAATAGGCACATGAAAATATGCTCAACATTGCTAATTATTAGAGAAATGCAAATCAAAACTACAATGAGGTACCACCTCACACCGGTCAGAATAGCCACCATTAAAAATTTACAGGGGACCTCCTTGGTGGTCCAGTGGGTAAGACTCTGAGCTCCCAATGCAGGGGGCCCGGGTTCAGTCTCTGGTCGGGGAACTGATCCTGCAATACATGTTGCAATGAAGATCCCACATGCTGCAACTAAGATGTGGTGCAGCCAAAATAAATAAATTAAATAAATAAATAAATAATTTAAAAAATAAATTTAAAAAGTTACAAATAATAAATGCTGGAGGGCTTCCCTGGTGGTGCAGTGGTTAAGAATCTGCCTACCAACGCAGGGGACATGGGTTTGAGCCCTGGTCAGGGAAGATCCCTCATGCCGTGGAGCAACTAAGCCCATGCCACAACTACTGAATCCTGAGCATCCTAGAGCCCGTGCTCTGCAACAAGAGAAGCCACCACAATGAGAAGCCTGTGCACGGCAACAAAGAGTAGCCCCTGCTCGCCGCAACTAGAGAATGCCTGTGTGCAGCAACAAAAACCCAACGCAGCCAAAAATAAATAAATAAATAAATAAATAAAAAATGCTGGAGAGGGTGAACTATTATATAAAAAACTACTATATATAAAATAGATAAACAACAATGATTTACTGTATAGCACAGGGAAGTACATTCAATATCTTGTAATAAACTATAATGGAAAAGAATATGAAAAAAGAATATATACGCACTGAATCACTTTGATGTACACCAGAAACTAATACAACATTGTAAATCACTATACTTCAATTTAAAAAAAAAGAAGAAAGTGTCTATTTAACATGAAAAAGTAGTAACGAAGGAACTGAGGAATGAAAAAGAAATAAGACATATGAAAAACAAATAGCAAAATGGCAGATAGAAACCCTACCTTATCAGTAATTACATTAAATATAAAAGAGTTAAATTCTCCAATTAAAAGGTAGAGATGGACAGAATGAATAAAAAAGATGATCCAATTACACGCTGTCTACAAGAGACTCACTTTATTTATTTTTTAAAATAAGTTTATTTGTTCTATTTATTTATTTTTAGTTACGTTGGGTCTTCGTTGCTGCACACAGGTTTTCTCTAGTTGTGGTGAGAGGGGCCACTCTTTGTTGCGGTGCACAGGCTTCTCATTGCTGTGGCTTCTCTTGTTGCAGAGCATGGGCTCTAGGCACGTGGGCTCCAGTAGTCGTGGCACACAGGCTTAGTTGTGGCATATGGCATCTTCCCGGACCAGGGCTTGAACCCGTGTCCCCTGCATTGGCAGGCGGATTCTTAACCACTGCGCCACCAGGGAAGCCCCAAGAGACTCACTTTAGATTGTAACATACACCCAATTGCATCAGATAGGAGACCAGGGTCCATACAGAAATAAATTGGAAGCTCAATACACAAAGTTTCAAAGTGACTCTCTACAAAATACTTAGTAACTACAAAGGGGAAAAAAGTAACTGCTTTGTGTAGTGGTTAAGCAGGGACTCATGGGTCAACTCCCAGCCCCACTGCTTTTGAGCTATGTGACCTCAGGCAGTTGCTTGCTCTCTCTGTTTCTCAGTTTCCTCATCTGTAAAGCAGAATAATAACTACCTTCCTCATAGGGCTATTGTGAGAACTGTTAGACCATTAGGAACACACCTGTGGTTAGCAAATCCAGGCTTATTACTTGCTACAGTGAGGGAGAACACACACCAGGGGGAACAGTGGGCACATGCTTAAGTGTTGTTATTACTGAGTATTCATCATTAGAATAGGCAATTTATACCCATTACTAGTGCACTGTATTAAACCTTACAATTACAGTGTGAGGCAGGGTAATTGTCCCATTTCACAGTTGAGGAAACTGAGGCTCTGAGAATGTGAGGCTGAAGGTCCCAGGACTGGATAGGGGTTGGAACAGTGCCTTCTGGCACCAAAGTTGACTGCACAGCTTCTGCCCGATCCTAACTGACCTCTCAGTTGTGTCAGGCGCTTTATCCCTCCCCGGATTTTTCTGAGAGGAAGTGTTATCCCCATCCTGTTCCTCATTCTTCCTGAGTTGAGAAAGAACAGATCTGAGGAAGGGCTACAGAGGGGAATACGTGGGGTTATAAAAACCATAGTCCAGAGAGGAGTTAGAAAGAGGGGCAGAGAGGAAAGGAGGATGGCAGAGATGTGTAACCCCAAGGAGCCGGGTGGCTCCGGTGAGGCTGGACCCCCAGTCTGGGGTGATGGTGGGATGACAGGGCCCCAGTGTCCTGAGGGTGCTGGGGTCTGGCCTTCAGCTTGCAGGGAAGGGGGAGGGTCTGGTCTCCAGCTTGCAGTTCTGAGAGAGGGCTCAGCAGGCTTCCAAGTTCAACTGCATGTGCTCTGTCCTATTCAGAGGAGGAGACATTTGGGGGCCAGAGATTGGCTGAGAGACACCCTGGACTCCTACGCAGTTTGAGGAGCTCACCAGGTACCAGAATGGCTGGTTCAGGAGCAGGCAGCTGGGGAAGGGGGCGGTTAGGGGGCGGGGTGGGACAGGGTCTGCCCCTGAGCCCCAAGCTCTGCCCATCTGCTGGTCCTGCAGGGTGTCTGGCCCGGAACCCTCTGCTTCCCCTACTGCTCTTCATCTCACTGGGTTTCTTCATGCTGCAGCTGACCACCCTGGTTCAAGGTGAGTCAGCATCTGGGGGTTTGGAGTCCTGGGTCCCTTTGGGTTTTCTCTCTGGGATGGTCTTTGCCCTTTTCCACATTCCCCAGACCTACTAGGGCTGGGGCGTTTGGGCTCCGTGTCACCTTCTGTGTGACCATGGGCCAGTTACTCCCCCTCTCTGATCCTGCTTCCTCACGTGAAATGCAGTGCATCCTCCCCTGTGGGGAGCTTAGTTTCCCTGAGACCTTGAAACTGGACTTGGCACCGGGTCAGGTATAGAGTCGGTGCTCATAAAGGGGGAATTCTCTGCTCTGTTGTAGTTTCCAGGATCCAAGTCCTGCAGAGAGATTTGGGGGACCACCACGAGGAGAACAACAGCCTGGATGAGGGGCTGGACGCCGGGTTCCAGAGTCAGAGAGGGGATGGGGCTCCGAGGGAGCATGACCTTGGACCAGCCATCACCACCAGGGGTGAAGGAGAGAGGGCAGGAGTGGGGGAGGGGATTGGAGCCCTGCAAGAGGTCCTGGGGGCTGGCAATGTTGGGCAAGTCACTCTCTAAGCCTCAGTTTTTTCGTTTGTGTCATGGGCTCTTCAGGTCCCTGTGAGATCCATACATAATGTTGTCATGGGGCCCTCTCTGCACCAAGCACACAGTAGGTGCTTAATAATTGAGGTCCTCTCCCTCCAGTTGATGTTGCACAGGGACAGATGCAATCAAACCTGGAGGAGATCCTGCAGCACCTGACCTGGATGAATGCCACCCTGGGTAAGGGTCCCATGCCAAGGTCAAGAGGAAGTCACAGGATTGCGGGTGGGGCTGGGACCCACCTTCTATGGCTGCCCTGAGGAGGGCAGGGCAGAGCTGGAATCTTTCTCATGGATTTCTTGGGGACTGAGCTGACAGCTGAACACAGTGGCTGGCCCTAGGTTCCCAAGATCTGACGCAGGTGTCTGGGGCCTAGGAGCCAAGTGACTTCTCTGTCCCAACCCCATTCCTCCTTCCCAGCTGGCCTGTGCCGTCCCTGTCCTTGGAACTGGGGACTCTTCCAGGGAAGCTGCTACTTATTCTCCTGGACCCAGAGTGACTGGAAATCTGCTGTCTCTGCCTGTCAGGACATTGGGGCCCAGCTGGTGATCATCAAGAGTCCTGAGGAGCAGGTGGGCTGGGCAAGGTTCCCCTTGGGGCTGGGCCAAATGACTGGTCAACAGAGAGCTTTCTGCTGCACTCCTCTGCCCTCTGAGAGATGGAGGTCCACGGGGTAGATGGGGGTGAGAGGTGAGAGGCAGTCAGGGAAGACTTCCTGGAGGAGGAACCATAATGGACTCTGGAAGGTCAAGTGAGAGAAGAACATGTTTGAGAGGAGCCCATGTCTGGACAGAAAAGGAATTCAGAGTACCCTTGAGACCACACATAATGTATGTCAACTGAGACACAAGTTAACACATATCCACACATGTATGTATATTAACACACATCCACAGCCTCCATGCACATGTGAACACATACCACTGGAGTAGGGGCTATAGGCTAGACTGTGAAAGGAACTTCCATGGGAGGCAGGGGACCATGGGAAAGTGGGCAAACATGGGACGCATGGCGTTCAGGGATCTTCCTCCTGATACCCCTCTCCCCTCCCCCACCCCCAGAAATTCCTGAAGATTTGGTATGTCAGATATAATAAACCCACCTGGATTGGCCTCAGTGACCACCACAATGAGGGTTCCTGGAAATGGGTGGACAACAGCCCCCTCCAACTCAGGTGACCTCCCAGTGACAATGGCCCGAGGGTGTGGGCAGGGACTCCCCTCCTTCAAAGCAGGGGTGCTCAGACTCTGGGACTGGAAAGTATCACCTGAGGCGCTTGGTGAAGATGCAGAGTCCTGCCTTCATTCTGGGGGTGGGAGTGGTGGTGGTGGGGACCTCGGATCCTATAAGTCTGGGTAAGGGCCCAAGAATCTGCATTTTAACTTTGCCAGAGCTGATGCTAATGGAGGTGGATTCCAACCCTAACCCACATTTCCAAAACCCTGCCTCCAAACTCCTCACCACCCTCTGGCTGGTACTTGGCAATTTGCCGCCAAAGCCCAGGGACCAGCTCCTCCAAAGGGGGGCCTGGGGGTGGGCTCTGGGTGGAGTAGGGGGCTCAGAGCTCTAATGGGGTTCACAGCTTCTGGAAAAAAGGGGAACCCAACAACCACGAAGATGAGGACTGTGTGGAATTGTACAACGATGGCTGGAATGATGGCAAATGTAGCACACAAAACTCCTGGATCTGTGAGAAGCCCTCAGCTCCCTGCCCAGCCCTCTGAGGGTCACTGCCTCCCCCCCCCGACCCCACCCTGTCTTGGTTCACAGAGATCAGGCGACTGAGACATGCGGTCTGCTGGTTCCTCTCAGGCCCCATCCGTTTCTGGTTTTCCCTTTGGTGAATTCCCATCCCCCTCCTGTACGGAGGTCTTCGAGATCCTGAGGGAGATTCTGAGACCCCCTTATCCTCTAAGACCCATCCCACCATAGGCTATAGACCATCTTTTTTCATCTATTGATGGTCTCAGCCCCCCCTCAGCCCCCCCATGACATCCCCTTAATAAAGTCATACATTGCATTATGTGTCCCACTGAACTTATTTTTGTTCCTTTGCCACTGTTTCAGTTGCTACAGTTTTTTTTTTTCAGTTACTATAGTTTGATAATCTGTTTGATGTACACTAGGACATTGCCTTTTTTCAATATGTTTTTCTCTACTACTGTGTATTTTATTTCCCAGATACAGTTTTGAATCAGTTTGTAATTTTGGTTGGGAATGTACATATATACATATATGTATACATATACAATACATATAGGTATGTATGTGTCTGTCTAGCTATCTATGTGTTCATTGATTCATGAACCAATTATTTATTCAGGTACTTTATTTTTTCAAAACATATTTTATTGAAGTATAGTTGATTTACAATGTTGTGTTAGTTTCCAGCGTACAGGAAAGTGATTTTATACATATATATTTTTTATTCATATTCTTTTCCATTATGGTCTATTACAGGATATTGAATATAGTTCCCTGTGCTATACAGTAGGATTTTGTTTATCCATTCTATGTACAATAATTTGCATCTGCTAACCCCTAACTCCCAATCCATCCTCCCCCACCCTCCCTCCCCTATTTGGGTACTTTAAAAATGTCCTTCAGTAAAGTTTTATGATTTTCTTCATATAAATTTTTTTTCTAAATATTTATTTATTTATTTATTTGGCTGCGCTGGGTCTTAGCTGCAGCACGTGGGATCTAGTTCCCTGACCAGGGATCGAACCCGTGCCCCCTGAAGTGGAAGAAGGGAGCCCTAACCACTGGACCACCAGGGAATTCCCTCCCTCTTCCACATTTAAAAGACCCGGTGATTACATTGGGCCCACCTGAATAATGCAGTCTAATCTCACAATTTTCAGATCAGCTGATTAGGGGCCTCATTTCTACCTGCAACCTTACTTCCTGCTTTTCCATGTAACATAAACTATTCATAAGTCCTGGGGATTAGGACATGGGCATCTTTAGGGGAGATGTTATTCTGTCTACCACGTGTTGTACTTCTTATGGATGTGCTGTACGAGGTAAATCTCAATGAGTTGGTGGGTAATATCCCAACTCTCTCTGCTCTTGACTTAGACAACTCTGAGGCATGTTTCAGAGCTTTTAGAGGTTAGCAAGAGGAATAAGCCACCTGCTCAATAATGCCAATAATGCTTTCTTGGGGTTTCCCTAGTGGCACAGTGGTTAAGAATACGCCTGCCAATGCAGGGAACACGGTTCGATCCCTGGTCCGGGAAGATTCCACATGCCATGGAGCAACTAAGCCCATGTGCCACAACTACTGAGCCTGCGCTCTAGAGCCCGCGAGCCACAACTACTGAAGCCCTCGCGCTCTAGGGCCCGCGTGCTGCAACCACTGAGCCCGTGAGCTGCAACTACTGAAGCCCGCACACCTAGAGCCTGTGCTCCGCAACAAGAGAAGCCACCGCAATGAGAAGCCCACGCACAGCAATGAAGAGTAGCCCCTGCTCGCCGCATCTAGAGAAGGCCCACATGCAGCAACGAAGACCCAATGCAGCCAAAAAATAAATACAAATTAAAAAAAAATAATGCTTTCTTATGGCTTCCTTCCCTTCTCTCCTAACGCCCTCTGAGGATGACACAACAAATCAACCTCTTGTACTGAAATCCTTGTCTTAAGGCCTGCGTCTGGGGGAACTGAACCAAATTCAGGTTGGGCTCATGGGACTCATTTCAAGCAGTGCATCAGAAACACGCCTGGTAAATAGATGGGCTGAGACTAGATTGACCATGTCATTTCCAGACTGGGACATTTAAGAAGGATTGGTGGTCACCTCCCTGCACACTCTTCTCTCCCCTTGCCAACGCGGGAACCCACAATTGCAACTCGGATGTAAGATAGCTTCTCTGATCTGCAACAGTTTTGCAAGAGCGTGTTTTGGCCATGACTGTGTTGTGTTACATTGCTGAGATGCTGGGGTGTATTTGCTATTTGTGGCATAGTGTAGCAGATTCTTATTAACTTGTCCACAGAGGAATTCCAGAACCTCGGCTCCCAGCCATGCACCTGGCATGTAGAGGAGAGAATTCTTCCTAGCTCATTCTATGAAGCTAGCATAATTGATTATTAAAAATAATTCCAGTGAAATAAAAGGGGACAAAGGGGGAAAAAATGGAAACCGTTGAACTGTGTTGAAAACAAAAATGATCCAGGAATCACACTGTCCAAATTCAGTGAATGCTGGAATGGCTTTTCTCAAGAAAAATCCCTCCAGTAATTATTATAATTCCTATTTACCAGCTTGTGTTTGTAAAGACAGAATTAAGAGATCCCCATGATAATTTCCAGCCAAGATGCGGTACCAGCTCCTGCTTGAAGTAAGTGAGAAACTGGACAAAGTATATGAAAGAATTATTTTCAGTCTCTGAAGATAAGTGTAATGCAGTGGTCCTTGAAAGGGGAGAAACAAGGTGAGCCCTACAATTGGCCCAGCTGACTGCCTGGAAGGAGTTTCCAGTTTGCAGTGCAGGGAAGGTAAACCCAAGCAGAGCTCTGAGTTCTCACTGGCTTGAAGAGATAGAGTTGGTAATTCAGGCAGGCTGGAAAGGCTAGAATTCAACGGACAGAGTCCCAAGAAGAGAGAACTGAATAGAGAGAGCTCTAAGAATCTGCAGACGGTCCCCATTCAATCTTTTTTTTTGGTGGAGGGGGCGCTGCATTGGGTCGTCATTGCTGTGCTTGGGCTTTCCCTAGTTGCGGCGAGCGGGGGCTACTCTTCATTGTGGTGCGCGGGCTTCTCATTGTGGTGGCTTCTCTTGTTGCGGAGCACAGACTCTAGGTGCGCGGGCTTCAGTAGTTGTGGCACGCGGACCCTAGAACGCAAGGACTTCAGTAGTTGTGGCTCGTGGGCTCTAGAGCTCAGGTTCAGTAGTTGTGGTGCACGGGCTTAGTTGCTCCGCAGCGTGTGGGATCTTCCCGGACCAGGGACTGAACCCTGTCCCCTGCATTGGCAGGTGGATTCTTAACCACTGTGCCACCAGGGGAGTCCCCCCCCATTCAGTCTTTGGTGGAGTTTTGATTGGTACATGCATGGGGAGAAATTATATGAGGCCAAGAAAAAACCACTCAAGTGCTTTAGAAGGAATGATACCCCAGACTCAACATATGACTGGGAATATCAGAAGCCCACCCTCACAGACCTGTCATATAAGCAAGCAATAGCTTTTGTTGTTCTAAGCTGTTTTGGGATTGTTTGTTACTGCAATGCAACCTAAGCTGACTGATGCATGTTCCTGGGTGTACCAGCCCCCACACATCCAATGCCCAGCATCTGAGACACTTGGCCACCTAAAGACTTTTCCTGACCATCAGAGTCCTCCCTACCCACGTACAAGGCAGCCAGGAATGCCCAGGAATGATGATGCCACCACATCTCCAATGACTGATCAGAGTTAATGGTTAAATACTCCAGCTCACTTATCCTTCTGGAAGGAGGACTCTGAGGCAAAGTTTTCAGCCTCAGTTGCCCACCATCATTAGTTCCTTATTAACATCCTCATTATTGGTTCCCTTCCCTTCCATTTCTCACATCCCCACTGCCTTTGTCATGCTTCCCAGGGTCATGTCCCAAATAAATTACACCTGAGTCTCTACCTTGGAGCTCAGCTGGTGGAGAAACCACTAAAGGCACAAACTCAATAGAAACTTTGCATTGAGATAAAAGTTATGGGTTAAAGAAGTGCTGGATGCATTTATTTATTTTATTCTGTACTTTGAAATGATTTTAAGGCTTACAAGAGAAGTTGGGGAAAAGACACAAGTTCCTAAATACTCTTCATCCACCTTCCTCCAGGGTTAACATCTTATGGACCACAGTATAATGATCAAATCCGGGAACATCACATTGATACACTATTATTAACCCAACTACAGACCTTATTCGGTCCTTTTCCTGACTCAGGATGTCACATAGCATTTAATTGTCATTCTTTAGTTTCCTCCAATCTGTGAGGGTTTAGTCTTGTCCTGTCTTTCATGCTCTTGACATTTTTGATGAGTGCTGGTCAATTTTTCTGTAGACTGTCCCTCAGATTGAGTTTATCTGGTGTGTTTTTTTTTTTCTCCTGATTAGATTGAGGTTATCCTTTTTGGCAAAAATACCACAGAAGTGGTGTTGCATACTTCCCAGTGCCTCATCTCAAAGGTTACGTAATGTTGCTATGTCTATTATTGTTGGCATTAACCGCAGTTATCTGGTTAAGGTGGTGCCCACCAGCTTACTCCATTGCAAAGTGAGTCTTTTCCTCTTTGTAATGAATAAATATCTTGCGAGGAGATAACGTTGGGAGTTAGAAAATATTCCATTTCTCATCAAACTTTTATCCACTAATTTTGGTATCTTGTGGTTTAGGTGTGCTTTTGATATTGCTGTGTCCATTGTTCTAGGTCTTCTTGGGAGACAGAGCTCGGAAACACATGCGTGTGTACAAATAGGCATACATAGACATACTATATGTCTGTATTTCTGTATCTACTTATCTGGACACATATATTAAAAACCATAAGTTCATACTGATACCCTACTTGTAGTCCAACATCACAGAGTTCATTCTGGTCTTCCTCCTCCCCCACCTCTTTTATTTTGGCTTCACCACACAGCTTGTGGGATCTTAGTTCCCTGACCAGGGATCGAACCCATGACCCCTGCAGTGGAAGCTCAGAGTCTTAACCACTGGACTGCCAGGGAAGTCCCTAGCTTTTCCCCTTTCCTTATTTGTAACACCTTTTCTCCAACAGTGAGAAATGTGGTTCTCATTAACCACAATATATTTGCTTATTTGTTCAGCCAGAGAATACACAGGAAGGAGTTTCAGAATTTCTTTATTCTTCTGCAAAAAAAAAAAAATATATTTTTATTATTTATTTATTTATTTATTTAATATTTATTTTTGGCTGTGTTGGGTCTTCGTCTCTGTGCGAGGGCTTTCTCTAGTTGCGGCAAGTGGGGGCCACTCTTCATCACGGTGTGCAGGCCTCTCACTATCACGGCCTCTCTTGTTGCGGACCACAGGCTCCAGACGCGCAGGCTCAGTAGTTGTGGCGCACAGGCCCAGTTGCTCCGCGGCATGTGGGATCTTCCCAGACCAGGGCTCGAACCCGTGTCCCCTGCATTGGCAGGCAGATTCTCAACCACTGCGCCACCAGGGAAGCCCTATTTTTATTTTTTATACAATTTTTCTGGTAACGTCTTTAGTGTTTTCTGTGTATGGTATCATGTCATCCGCAAACAGTGACAGTTTTACTATGTCTTTTCCAATTTGGATTCCTTTCATTTCTTTTTCTTCTCTGATTGCTGTGGCTAGGACTTCCAAAACTATGTTGAATAAAAGTGACAAGAGTGGACATCCTTGTCTTGTTCCTGATCTTAGAGGAAATGCTTTCAGCTTTTCACCATTGAGTATGATGTTAGCTGTGGATTTGTATTTTTTATACAAATTTTAATGGTTACTTCCCATTGATAATTATTACAAAATATTAGATATTTTCCCTGTGTTGTACAATATATCCCTGTACCTATCTTACATCCAATAGTTTGTACCTCCCACTCCCCCACACTTATAGTGCCCCTCCCCTTCCTCTCCCCACTGGTAACCACTAGTTCTCTATATTGTGAGTCTGTTTCTTTTTTTGTTGTATTCACTAATTTGCTGTATTTTTTAGATTCCACATATAAGTGATATCATAGAGTGTTTGTCTTTCTCGGTCTGACTTATTTCACTTAGCATAATGCCCTCCAAGTCCATCCACGTAGCTGCAAATGGCAAAATTTCATTCTTTTTTTATGGTTGAGTAGTATTCCATTGTGTGTGTGTACATATGTATATATATATATATGTATATATATATGGCACATCTTCTTTATCCATTCATCTTTTGATGGACACCTAGGTTGTTTCCATGTCTTGGCAATTGTAAATAATACTGCTATGAACATTGGGGTGCATATATCTTTTTGAATCAATGTTTTTGTTTTTTTCAGATAAATACCCAGGAGTGGAATTGCTGGGCCATATCACAATTCTATTTTTAGTTTTTTGAGAAACCTCCGGACTGTTTTCCACAGTGGCTGCACCAATTTACAAATTTCTAATTCATGCCTCTATGAGAAAAAAATCATCCCATTGTTGGATGAAGGGAATCCTCTCAGAGATTCTTCAAGAAAGGCTAGTGGGTACAGAGTTCCTTATTTCTTGTACGTATTTGAAGGACAGCTGGGCTGGATATCGAATCCTTGGTTCACACTTTCATTCATTGAGTTCTTTTTTTTAATGCTCCTCCATTGTTGTCTTGCTTTGAACATTAGTTTTGAAAAGTCTGATACCAATCTAATTCTTATGACTTTGTAAATTATTTGATCTGGAAGGCTTAAGGATTTTATCTTAATCTTTGAAATCAAATAGCCTGACTGGAATATGTCTCAGAGTTGACCATCTGGGTTAATTTTCCCAAGTACCTGGCCAGCCCTCTCAGTGTGTAATTTCAGGTGATTTTCTATTTCTGGAAAGTTTTTGGATTATGATTTTAAATATCAGCTCTGTTTTCTTGTTTTGTTTTCCTTCTTCAAGGACCACAATAATGCATGTATTACTCCTTCAGTGTCTGAAATTCCATTTCTGTTCATTTCCCTTTGATGCCTTTTCACTTCTTTCTTCATGTCATTGTCACTTTCTTTTCTTTGCTTTACTTTCTGGTTTTTTTGGGCCGTGCCATGCAGCATACAGGATCTTAGTTCCCTGACCAGGGATTGAATCTGTGTCCCCTGCATTGGGAGTGTGGAGTCTTAACCACTGGACCACCAGGGAAGTCCCCATTGTCACTTTCTTAGTTGTTTTTCTGCTTTTATCCAATGCCCTTTATTACACTTTCATTTGAGTTTATTCTCTCTTGGGTACCTTATAATATATTCTGCATTTCTGAAATAATTTTTTCTTTTTCTTCCACTTATTTCCTGAGTTGATTCAAATCTCTCTTCATCTACCCCTGTTCTTCTTTTCTGCCCACATCAGTACTTGGTTCTTTAGTTTTTGAATTTTTGATGTAAGATGATTTTTCATATCCTCAAATGCTTGTTTGATTATATTTAATTCTCTTTAAAGTGTTGACTTACGGTTTTCTTTTACTTCCTGATTCCTTTTCTGGGGGACTTTTTCCTCAGCTGATTTGTGTGAATTTTCATCTTGTGAATCTTTTAAATTACTCTCTCTGAATTTACTATTTTCCTTTTGTTCATATGTGTCATGTATTGGGGATGTTTTATGAGATAGGCAGCTCAATGTTACCTGCTTATGTCAATGCAGCAAAATCGACTTACTTTAGTGGATTTTGTTTTGGTTTGTTTTGTTGGTGGCAGGAATAGGTGGCGAGACCTGCAATTTAAAAAAAATTTTTATTAGAGTATAGTTGGTTTACAATGTTCTGTTAGTTTCTGCTGTACAGCAAAGTGAATCAGTTATACATATACATATATCCAGTCTTTTTCAATTCTTTTCCCATATAGGTCATTACAGAGTATTGAGTAGAGTTCCCTGTACTATACAGTAGGTCCTTATTAGTTATCTATTTTATATATAATAGTGTGTATATGCCAATCCCAATCTACCAGTTTATCCCTCCCCCTGACCCTGCTTCCCCCTGTGGTAACCATAAGTTTGTCTTCTACATCTGTGATTCTATTTCTGTTTTGTAAATAAGTTCATTTGTACCATTTTTTTTATTCCACCCATAAGTGATATATGATATTTGTCTTTTTCTGACTTCACTCAGTTTGACAATCTCTAGGTCCATCCATGTTGCTGCAAATGGTGTTATTTCATTCTTTTTTATGGCTGAGTAATATTCTATTGCATATATGTACCACATCTTCTTTATCCATTCATCTGTTGATAGACATATAGGTTGTTTCCATGTCCTGGCTATTGTAAACTGTGCTGCTATGAACATTGGGGTGCATGTGTCCTTTCAAATTATGGTTTTCTCTGGATATATGCCCAGGAGTGGGATTGCTGGATCATATGGTAGCTCTATGTTTAGTTTTTTAAGGAACCTCCATGCGGTTCTCCATAATGGTTGTACCAATTTACATTCCCACAAACAGTGCATGAGGGTTCCCTTTTCTCCACACCCTCTCCAGCATTTACTGTTTGTAGACTTTTTGATGATGGCCATTCTGACTGGTGTAAGGTGATACCTCATTGTAGTTTTGATTTGCATTTCTCTAATAATTAGTGACGTTGAGCATCTTTTCATGCACCTCTTGGCCATCTATATGTCTTCTTTGGAGAAATGTCTATTTAGATCTTCCACCCATTTTTTGATTAGGTTGTTTTAATTAATTAATTAATTAATTATTGTCTGCTTTGGGTCTTCGTTGCTGCACATGGGCTTTCTCTAGTTCCGGTGAGTGGGGGCTACTCTTTGTTGTGGTTCACGGGTTTCTCATTGCAGTGGCTTCTTTTGTTGTGGAGCATAGGCTCTAGGCATGCAGGCTCAGTAGTTGTGGCGCATGGGGTTAGTTGCTCTGAGGCATGTGGGATCTTCCAGACCAGGGCTCGAACCCGTGTCCCCTGAATTGGCAGGCAGATTCTTAACTGCTGCACCACCAGGGAAGACCCTGTTTGTTTGTTTTTGATATTGAGCTGCATGAACTGTTTGTATATTTTAGAGATTAATCCCTTGTCGGTTGATTCATTTGCAAATAAATATTTTCTCCCGTTCTGTGAGTTGTCTTTCTGTTTTGTTTATTGTTTCCTTTGCTGTGTAAAAGCTTTTAAGTTTAATTAGGTCCCATTTGTTTACTTTTTTTTTTTTTTTGGGGTTTTTTTTTTTCTTATGGATTTAATTAATTAATTAATTTATTTATTTTTGGCTGTGTTGGGTCTTCGTTTCTGTGCGAGGGCTTTCTCTAGTTGTGGCAAGTGGGGGCCACTCTTCATCGCGGTGCACGGGCCTCTCACTATCGCGGCCTCTCTTGTTGCGGAGCACAGGCTCCAGACGCGCAGGCTCAGTAGTTGTGGCTCACGGGCTTAGTTGCTCCGCGGCATGTGGGATCTTCCCAGACCAGGGCTCGAACCCGTGTCCCCTGCATTGGCAGGCAGATTCTCAACCACTGCGCCACCAGGGAAGCCCCCATTTGTTTACTTTTGTTTTTATTTTCATTACTCTAGGTGGGAGACCTACAATTTTGTCTTGAAGGCCCTACATTTCCCCCCTTTGCTTCTGTTCCTTTTTTGCTTCTGTTCTTCTTCAGAAGAAACCAACCCTGCTGACACCTTGATCTTGGACTTCCAGCCTCCAGATCCAAAAAAATTAATTTCTGTTGTTTAAGCCCCCCAGTGTGTGGTACTTTGTTATGGCAGCCTGAACAAACTAATACAAATGAAACAGGAGGGAAGGGGACAGGGCACAACCTTTAAAGGAATGACATAGCCCGAGGACACGACATAAACTGATTAGAACCAAATAGGTCCAAGATGGCAGATGAGTCAACTTCCACTAGACCTTGAGCTTCAGTATACGCTCATTGTAACACATCAGTAAGCTAAATGACAAACCCACAGGCGTCATGACAGTTCCAAGGCCGACCATAAAGGTCAAAAAGTGGGCGGTGGCCCAATTTCTGGAAATCCCCACCCCTTCCCCAAAATAGCTGGAATTCTCCTCCCATTCATTAGCCTTTGAAATTACCCACCTCTACAAAAACTGACAACCCCATACCCTGGCGCCACTCTCGCACTCTGAGATGATCCACGCTCTGTCTGTGGAGAGTGTTTCTCTCTAAATAAATCCACTTCCTACCTATCATTTTGTCTCACTGAATTCTTTCTGCGATGAGACATCAAGAACCTGAACTTCATTAAGTCCTGAGACCAGGTGTGTGCTCTCAGTTAAATGACTGTGGGTTCAAGTCCCAATCTGGGTTTGGGCTGGGTTCGAGTCCCAGCGTGAGGGTTCAAATCCCAATATGAGTTACAGGGTTTCACAATGACTAAATATAGTGTGGGATCCTGGATGCAATCCTATAACAGAAAAAGGACACTGGTGGAAAAACATGAAATCTAATGAAGCCTGGAGTTTAGTTAATAGTATTGTACCGGTAAGAATTTTCTCGCTGTGACAAATGTATGATGGTAACGTAAGACGTTATTGACAGAGGAAGCTGGGTAAAGGGTACACCAAACTCTCTGTATTGTGGTAGCAACTCATCTGTGATTCTAAAATTATTTCCAAATTAAGTTTCTTTAAAAAGACTCAAAAAAATCTATTTAAGATTCTACTTACATGAAGTACTTAGAAGAGTCCAATTCATAGAGACAGGAAGTAGAATGGTGATTGTCAGGGGCTGGAGGAGGGGGATGGAAAGTGAGTGTTTCATGGGGACAGAGTTTCTGTTGGGGATGATGGAAAATTTCTGGAGGTGGATGGTGGGGATGGTTGCACGACAATGTGAATGTACTTAATGCCACTGAACTGTTCATTTAAAAATGGTTAAAATGACAACATTGTGAATCAACTCTACTTCAGTTTTTTTTTAAAATTAATTAATTAATTAATTAATTTATGGCTGTGTTGGGTCTTCGTTTCTGTGCGAGGGCTTTCCCTAGTTGCGGCAAGTGGGGACCACTCTTCATCGTGGTGCACGGGCCTCTCACTATCGTGGCCTCTCTTGTTGCGGAGCACAGGCTCCAGACGCGCAGGCTCAGCAGTTGTGGTGCACGGGCTTAGTTGCTCTGTGGTATGTGGGATCTTCCCAGACCAGGGCTCGAACCCGTGTCCCCTGCACTGGCAGGCAGATTCTCAACCACCGCGCCACCAGGGAAGCCCTCTACTTCAGTTTTTAAAAAATAAATAAAACGGTTAAAATGGTAGATTTTTATGTCATGCATATTTTACCACAATAAAACAATTTTATCAAAAAATCTATTTAGGATTTTAATTGGGCTAGCATTGAATTTATAAATTCATTTAGGGAGAATTAAACTCTTTAAAATACTGAGTGTTCTTCTGGGGAACTCACTTTTTGTCTTGATTTGTTCAGACACATTCTTAGGAGAATAACAGCTTTATTCATAGTCTTGTTATGATTATTCTTTAACTTTCAAGGGATTTTCGTATATTAGGTAGAGGATTTGTTTCTTATTTTCCAATGTTCACTGCTAGAACATAGAAACTTGTTCCCTTGTACGTTAATCTTGGTGAGTCCTCTAATTAGTCCAGAAGTTAAGTCCCTATGACTTTCTGGAAATATGATCACTGTTAACATTCACTTTTCCTTTCCAATATTTTTAGGTCTTATTTACTATTGCACTGGGAAAATAGCAAGATGGGCATCCTTATTTTGTTCTTGATTTTACCAAAAATGTTTTTCATAATTCACAAGTAAGACATTTCTGTGGGTTCCTGGAAATTGCCACTTATCAAATGAAGGAAGTTCTATCCTGTTCTTTGTTTACTTCAGCATTTGTTTTCTTGTGTTCATCTTTTTTTTCTAATGAGGAATGAGTGTTAAATAGATATATTTCATAATTGCAATGTGGAGGGGACAAAAATAAATTGTGGAAGGATGTAGATCACATGGTACTTTTTTTTGTTTTTGTTTTTTATAAATTTATTTATTTATTTATTTTTGGCTGTGTTGGGTCTTCGTTTCTGTGCGAGGGCTTTCTCCAGTTGCCGCGAGCGGGGGCCACTCTTCATCGCGGTGCGCAGGCCTCTCACTATCGCGGCCTCTGTTGTTGCGGAGCACAGGCTCCAGTCGCGCAGGCTCAGTAGTTGTGGCTCACGGGCCTAGTTGCTCCGCGGCATGTGGGATCTTCCCAGACCAGGGCTCGAACCAGTGTCCCCTGCATTGGCAGGCGGATTCTTAACCACTGCGCCACCAGGGAAGCCCCATGGTACCGTTTAGGTAAAGCTTCCAGATGTGCAAAACAACTCCATATATTGTCTAAATGCACACATAATTCAGATAGGTTTTAATAGAATAAACACCGAGTTCGGGAGGGCATTTTCCTTGGGAAAGGAAGGAGAGAAATAAGACCAGAGGGGGCACATGGGGCTATCAGCTATAATTTATTTACTTTTAAGAAGATCTCAAAAACACGAAGAAGTCAAAACCTGATAAAGCTGAGTGAAAGGCATGCGGGTTTTCATGTTTTTCTCTGGCATACCTTTGTGCGTGCTTAATAAATAAAGCACTCCCAAAGCAAAACCAAAACTAACAGCAGCAACCAAAGCATAAGATACCCTTTGCACTGAGCTGGGTTCCCTGGTGACTAGTGAGCTTCCTGTCTCTGGAGAGAATGGAAATCACAGAGTGGTCTTGGCCTTGGGACTGAATCCCGTGACTTTCACCTTCCTTCCATACTAGTCCAAACCCCTTGTCTGCACGATTCAAGTCCTTGTATGATCTGGCCCCAGCTGGCACCCCAGCCTCAGACTACTGCCCCTGAATTAGTCTCAGCTTCTCTGAAGAGTCCTAGGCCCTCTCTCCTCCCAATCTTTGCAAGCGTTAATATCATGCTAGGAACACTCTTTCATCCTCCAGAATAATTCTGGCTTTTTTCTCCAGGCATCACCTCCTCCCGGAAGTCCTCCAGGATCCTCCAGGCTGAGTCAGATGCCTCTAGGGGTCCTCATAGTCCCCTGTGCCTCCCAGACTCATCACATGGTTTTAAAGTCCCTGGTCAGGTGACCTAAATGGGAAGGAAATCCAAAAATGAGGGGATATATGCATACGTGTAGCGGATTCACTTTGTTGTACAGTAGAGACTAACACAATATTGTAAAGCAACTATACTCCAATAAAAATTAATTTAAAATTCATTTATAAAAAAAATGGCATTCTAAAGTCCCTGGTCACATGTTTCCTACCTCCCTGCTCCCTGCCCCCCCGCCCCCGCCATGGGTCTCCCTTCCCTGGAGTGGGCCAGGGCTAAAGGTTAGAGGGGTGTGGCCAGGCTTGTGCCTGGGACCTCCCTTTCCCTTTAATTTCCCCTGTGACAAATTCTGGGCACAAGACAGGGAGTGGACAGCCTTCTGGTTGCCTGGCAACACTGGACATCTCCCCTGACCTCCCCAAGGCAGCTTCAGCTACAAGTATATACAAGAGAGACCCATGTTCCTGCCTCCTTGCCTTTGCCTTGGCTGTGCCCTCTGCCTGGTAGACCCTTCCTTTTTCTGTCAACAGTGCACAAGTCCTTGATGGCCCAGTTCCCGCGCTACCTCTTTCAGAAAACCTCTTCTCATGCCCCCAAACAAATTCATTGTTTCTCCTCCATAAGGGCTGATGAATCCTTTCCATCTAGATCCTTTCCTAAGAACATATTCTGGTGAGATTGTGCAACGCTTGTGGATTTTTTTTTTTTCTTCCATTTCCTCCCACTGAGCCCTCATCCCTCCTGAGTACTGCTGTCCTGGAGAGCCCCAGGAGGAGGGTGTGCCCTCCATGAAGGTCCTGCCCCACTGTAACCTCCTGCTGGTAAGGCAGCTGTCAGCCCCTGTTGATTCAGGTTCCATTTCTGATGACAAAAGCAAGATGGATCTTGTGTCCCGGAACCAGAGGACTTTTAGGAAGAGGAGCGGGACCCTCCCATTTTGTGGGCAATAACCTTCCTCAGCCCTGCATTGGTCTCTGAGTACTGCTGACTTTTAATGTCTAACCATTCTTCCCCACTCTGTACTACAGGCAGCCTCTCTGACTGAGGCAGGAGATAGATGGGCTCCAGATTAGGTATTTACAACTGGCTTCCTGTTTGCACTTTGAGATGGAAATAACAACAGAAACAGGATAAATAGCCAGGCTTTGTCCCCTGAGGACACTTTAAGATAACAGTCACGGCAGGAACAAAGAGGGGCTAAACCCTGCTTGAGGAAAAGATCAAGAGGTCATATATGTCCCATCCTTGGGGCAAGGGAGACACTGCACCTGTGCAGAAAGGCTTCTTGGGGGTCAAAAAAGAGGGGGCACCACCCCATGATAGGTGATGCCAAGGCCCCCCCATAGGCCTCTGGGCTGGAATTCATCTTGGAAAAAAGTTGTGCACGCATGCTGGGGAGGGTCCTAGGGCAGGTGAGGTGTGGAAAAAGAAACCAGATAATTGGCCAGAGGTAAACAGAGACCCGGAAGAACTGCCCTATATGAATGATGGAACAGCTTCTTTACTGCACTTCTCTTCATTAGGGAGGACGCCCACACCCTTTTCTCTACAGGTGTGTATCTCTGCCTTGCTTCTGTCTTAGCTAAACAAACTGTCTCTCTATGTGCTCTCCCACTTGTGCTGTGCTGTGTCTCTAATAATAAACTTTGTGCCTGTTTTTACAGTTTTTGCCTCCTTGAGAAATGCATTTTTCAGTGGGAGTAAGAGCCAGGGGAAATTTGCTTCTAGTCTCTAGCCCTTGCTGGCCTAGTGGCTAGGAGTCCTGGTTTTCATCCAGGCTACCCAGGTTCAATTCCTGGGCAGGGAACTAAGATCTCACTTCAAGCCACCGCTCACTGCTGCTGCCTCTTCAAGATCATGATGTGGGCGATACACATGCTTACACACTTGGTGTGATTGTGTGTGTAAGTTACAGAAATGTCCCGGCGCTATGCATCTCAAGTGGTTTCTGCTTCTTGCCATCCTAGGTTACTGGGATCTAGACCACGGCTGCTTCTGCAACTAGTTTATTACTCATTTGTTTCAGAGTGCGTGCCCACCAAGTTTTAATTATTCACTAGGGAAGTTCTATAAATTAATAAGAAAAAAGAAAAAGAAAAAGAAAAAGATGGGTAAAAGGGTACAATTTATAGAAAATCAAACCAGAAGAGTGAATCAACATATACTGATACTCAAAATCTCCAGGAGTCAGGGAACACAATCAAAAACCACAATGAGATTCAGTGAGAAGGAGCAAAACGAATTAAAACATAAACAGTGATAAAGACGTAAAGACTCTTTTTTAACTAAGGGGGAGAAAAGAGAGAGAGAGAGAAGGTGGGGAAGGGGGGGATAACGAGGGATTGAAAATGAAGCCACTAAGGATTTCACTTGACAAATCAGGTTTTTTAATAGAATTTTAATTTTTTAAATAAATTTATTGTATTTATTTATTTTTGGCTGCGTTGGGTCTTTGTTGCTGCGCGCGGGCTTTCTCTAGTTGTGGCGAGCAGGGGCTACTCTTCGTTGAGGTGCGCGGGCTTCTCACTGCGGTGGCTTCTCTTGTTGCGGAGCATGGGCTCTAGGCACGCGGGCTCTAGGCACGCGGGCTCAGTAGTTGTGGCTTGTGGGCTCTAGAGCACAGGCTCAGTAGTTGTGGCGCAAGGGCTCAGTTGCTCCGCAGCATGTGGGATCTTCCCGGACCAGGGCTCGAACCCGTGTCCCCTGCATTGGCAGGTGGATTCTTAACCCCCAGGGAAGTCCCTGTGAGTCTGTTTCTAAGAAATCCTTTCTACCGGATATTTTCCCCAAAGTTTGGCTTTGCAAATACTTAGATTTAGATCCAGCTGGGCTGGGGTTGATTGTCTTATTTGCCATGACATGGCCTTCAACAGCGGATGGCACATAGTAGGAACTCAAGAAATATTTGTTAAATGAATGCATAAGAGGCCATAGTAGGCAGTCATTAAATATCTGTTCAATGAATTTGTGTGAAACTTAAGATGAGGAGTTCCTGCCATGGTGGGTACCTGGTCTGTATCTCAGCCCACATGTCCCTTGGAGGGATTATAATCGTCCTCCTGCAAAGGACTGCATTGCCTTGTGGGTATCTGGATCCAAAAGGCTGCCCATCTCATTGGTCAGACCCTGGAGACCAGTCTTCAACAGCGCCACTGTGTAGTTTGGAGAGGAACTGCAAGAATGGTCTGATTCAGACCCAGTCTCCACTTGGGGTGGAAACCTTTCTGCTCCCTCTCCTCCCACACTTGGTTTTTAGGGTCCCTAAAGATTCTTGGACAATTCAAGAGAAAGGAAGGAAAATCTGAGCTGCTTGCGAATCAGGAAAGTAAGAGAGAAAGCCATTGATTAGAAAAAGAAATGAGTTTATGCAACATTTTGTTTCAGTAACATAGTAATTGGAATTCTTGGTTTAATGTGTGACTTCTACAAGGGCAGAGATTGCAGCTGCTTCTTTGCGATATCCACAGCCGTTGGACTGTGTCTGGTACCTAGGAGGTGTTGAATAAATGTCTATTAAATAAATGAGAGTAAATCTCTGAGCCTTTGCTCCTGTTATTTTCTTTGGCTGGAGTGTGCTTCCTCCAATATGTTCATGGCTATTCCCTTGTTTCATTTGGATCTCTGCTTAAATGTTGCCCCTTCCATCCTTCCTTCCTTCCTTCCTTCCTTCCCTCTCTCTCCCTATCTTCCTGGTTTTATTGAATATAGTTCACACACCATATAATTCACCTGTACAATGCAGTGGTTTTTATTATATTCACACAGTTGTGCATCTATCACCACAACCAATGTAAGAACTTTATATAATCCTGAAAAGAAACCCCATAGCCCGTAACCATTACCCTCCAGTTTCCCCCATCACTCCTAGCCTTAGATAATAACTAATCTACTTTCTGCCTTTATAGATTTGCCTATTCTGGACATTTCTTATACATGGAATCATACAATATGTGGTCTTCTATATCTGACTTCTTTCATTTAGCATAATGTTTTCAAGGTTCATCCACGTCATAGCATGTATCGGAACTTTGTTCTTTTTTTTAAGGCTGTATGATATTTCATCATTTGGATGTACCCCATCGTGTTTATCCATTCATCAGTTAATGGACATTTGGCTTAGTTCCACTTCTTCGCGATTATGAATCACACTGCTATAAGCATTCATGTACAAGTTTTTGTGTGGATGTAAGTTTTCATTTTTCTTGGGTACATACCTATGTGTGGAATTGCTGGGTCACATGGTAATTCTATGTTTAACTGACTGAAGAACTGTCAAACCATTTTCCAAAGAATATTGCATTTTCAGAAAGACCTTTCCTGATCATCCTAAAGCAGCTGCTCCAAATCACTCACTACCTCCGTACACTACTTCATTTTTCCTTCACTCCCTGGTGGGATAGTATAGGCTAGTGTATATACTTATTGCTCTATGACACTAGAATACATGGTACATATTCATTTGCTTACTGTCTTCCCTTCCACAAGATTGTAATATCCATTAAAAATGGGAATTTTGGGGCTTCCCTGGTGGCGCAGTGGTTGAGAATCTGCCTGCCAATGCAGGGGACACGGGTTCGAGCCCTGCTCTGGGAAGATCCCTCATGCTGCGGAGCAACTAGGCCCGTGAGCCACAACTACTGAGCCTGCGCGTCTGGAGCCTGTGCTCCGCAACAACAGAGGCCGCGATAGTGAGAGGCCCGCGCACCGCGATGAAGAGTGGCCCCCGCTTGCTGCAACTAGAGAAAGCCCTCGCACAGAAACGAAAACCCAACACAGCAAAAATAAATAAATTTATAAAAAAAAAAAAAGGGAATTTTGGCCAGTTCTGTCCATTGCTGAATCTCCAGTGCCTAGGAAAGTGTCTGCAATAGGGTAGCACACACACTAGACAAGCAGGTGTCCCGGAAGCCACAGGAAGTTTGGCATGGCCACCTGCTAATGTGCCTCAGAGAAATCCACAAGATGCCTGGTTCTGAGTAGAAGCAGTTGCAGTGGTCAACCCAAGTCACTGGGAAAGCTGCAGTGCCAGAAGCCAAATGACTGCATTCACACCTGAGTGGGGGCTGAGATTCTGGAGACAAGGGTCACGCTTCTGAGAACGTCCAGGTTGAAAGGAAAAAAGGGCCCGTCTGCTCTGTCTTGGAACATTCTCTGACATACCCAACTGCCAGGGGAAAGGGGCTCCCCTCCCTACTCACCCCATACTCCAGACTGCGGTTGCTTGGAGTACAAGAATGTGCTTGTTTATGTTTATGACTGTTTCAGTTATTTATGCGAGATAACAAATCACCCTACAACTTGGGGCTTAAAACTCACAATTCCATGGGTTTACCCAGTGGCTCCTTTCCTGGTCTAGCCTAGAATCGGTTGCGTTGTTGCACTGGGATGGCAGCTGGAACGGCTGGAAGAGCCAAGAGGATCTTTGCTGCTGGCCGCCATCTGGACCACTTTCCCCTCCACGTGGCCTCTCATCCTCACGGATCAAAGCCAGGCTCTCTAACAAGGAGACCTGTAGCATCCCAGGAGCTCGTGTGTGGAAGCCGCAAAGCACCCTGGGGCCCAGACTCGGAAGTCACGTGTTGGTTCTTCTGCACGCCCAGTTTTGAAAGCAAATCACGTGGATAGTCCAGATTCTGAGGGAGAGGAAATTGATTCCACGTGACGTGAGGAGTAACAAAGTCACATCGCAGAGAGGCTTGTGTAGGAGATGGGTGGGATTTGGCTGGGATCTTTCAGTCTCCCACAATAACTAAGAGAATTGTCTCTGTGGCGGAGGAACATGGCTTTGGGTCAGGGCACCAACACCTCTTGGTTGGGTAGCCTTGGGCAAGCCACCTTTCCTGTATGAGCTCCAGATTCCTTCCTGTGAAGTAGAAGCAATCCAGTTTTATCATCACCTGACAATCCTCCTTATAGTATACCACCAGGAAAACGGGCTACAAATCAGCAATTCTAAGATCTTTTCTGGCAGACTCTCTCCATGAACCTGGACAATTCATTTAACTAGAGGTCCCAGTTGATCTTGGATGGCAACCATGGAAAGATCATAATATCAACAGCAAAAATAATAGCAGCTACCTCTTATGGAGACCTGCCAGGCTGAGTGTATTACTCTGCTGGTCTGTAGAAACGGCCAAGGAGTCTTTGGGTCACCCCAGAAGCAGAGCCTGAGATAAGGATTTGAGGACTTGTAGTTTACCTGGGCGGTGGTTCTAGAAGCCCCTGGAGGAATGTAGGGAAGTGGGAGAGGGAAGAGAAAGAGCCAATACAGGATGTGCTCAGGAGCTGAATCCCACTGGGGACCTTGGGAAGACGGTGCAGAACACGTGACTCTGAGTTATACTAATGATTGTCTTCCTTTTTTTAAAAAAAAAATTCTCATCTCTTCATTTTATTTTATCACATCTGTCTCTCTCATGCCTTTCTGAAACAAGGCAAGAGAATAGGCATCGAATAAAATTTTTAAACACGAAGTGGATACGGTTTGCTATTTCTGAGGGTGGTTGAGGGGATGCCAGAAGGTGTGTGTAGGCACTTACAAGGGGGGCTGCAATGCAAGAAGTGCTCCTTACAAAAAAACAAAAATAAAAACATTTTTCCTTCTCAGTGAGCCCAACCCTGGCCACCCTACTTGCTGGTCACTGCCCCAGCCCAGCACTCCAGGGTCCTTTATCCAACTTGACTTGTCTTCCTTTAATTTTTTTTTTTTCGTAGCACTTGTGACTTTTTAATACACAATATTAGCGGTCTCATCCTCAGCATATGAACACTGGGGACTGATCAGTCTTTGCTTGTGGGGGCCTGTCCTGTGCATTGTAGGATGTTGAGTAGCATCGTGAGTCTCCAACCCACTAGATGCCAGTAGCACACCCACCAACTGTGAAGAGCACAAATGTCTCCTGACATGCTCTATACCCCCTGGGGAGATTAATTGCCCTCAGTTGAGATCCAGCATGCTATTCAACTTACCTTTTATTTTTTATTTTGTTTTATTTTATTTTATCTGAACTTAAAATGCTTTATTTGTTTACCAGCAAATGGTAACACTTTGGCATATGCCAGGCTGGTGGCTTGGGTTTTCCTCAAGACTTGTTGTTGTTACACTTATTCATTTGGTTTTCTGGGTTTTTTTTTAATGTTTATTTATTTATTTTCTTATTAGTCATCCATTTTATACACATCAGTGCATACATGTCAATCCCAATCGCCCAATTCATCACACGACCATCACCACCCCCCACCCCGCCGCTTTCCCCCCTCGGTGTCCATACGTTTGTTCTCTACGTCTGTGTCTCAATTTCTGCTCTGCAAACTGGTTCATCTGTACCATTTTCTAGGTTCCACCTATATGCGTTAATATACGATATTTATTTTTCTCTTTCTGACTTACTTCACTCTGTATGACAGTCTCTAGATCCATCCACATCTCAAGAAATGACCCAATTTCGTTCCTTTTTATGGCTGAGTAATATTCCATTGTATATATGTACCA
The DNA here is from genome assembly GCF_009873245.2 of Balaenoptera musculus. Taxonomy (NCBI): domain Eukaryota; kingdom Metazoa; phylum Chordata; class Mammalia; order Artiodactyla; family Balaenopteridae; genus Balaenoptera; species Balaenoptera musculus. The sequence goes on from NC_045787.1 coordinate 165,505,584, forward strand.
CATCTTCTTTATCCATTCGTCTGTTGATGGGCATTTAGGTTGCTTTTAGGGAGTGTTCTAATTTCATTCTTTTACGTGTAGCTGTCCAGTTTTCCCAGCACCGCTTATTGAAAGACTGTCTTTTCTCCATTGTATATCCTTGCCTCCTTTGCCAGAGATTAGTTGACCATAGGTGCGTGGGTTTATCTCTGGGCTTTCTATCCTGTTCCATTGATCTATATTTCTGTTTTTGTGCCAGTACCATATTGTCTTGATTACTGTAGCTTTTTAGTATAGTCTGAAGTCAGGGAGTCTGATTCCTCCAACTCCAATTTTTTCCCTCAAGACTGCTTTGGGTATTCGGGGTCTTTTGTGTCTCCATACAAATTTTAACATTTTTTGTCCTAGTTCTGTAAAAAATGCCATTGGTAATTTGATAAGGATTGCATTGAATCTGTAGATTGCTTTGGGTAGTATAGTCATTTTAACAATATTGATTCTTCCAATCCAAGAACATGGTATATCTCTCCATCTGTTGGTATCATCTTTAATTTCTTTCATCAGTGTCTTATAGTTTTCTGCATACAGGTCTTTTGTCTCCCTAGGTAGGTTTATTCCTAGGTATTTTATTCTTTTTGTTGCAATGGTAAATGGGAGTGTTTCCTTAATTTCTCCTTCAGATTTTTCATTATTCGTGTATAGGAATGCAAGAGATTTCTGTGCATTAATTTTGTATCCTGCAACTTTACCAAATTCATTGATTAGCTCTAGTAGTTTTCTGGTGGCATCTTTAGGATTCTCTATGTATAGTATCATGTTATCTGCAAACAGTGACAGTTTTACTTCTTCTTTACCAATTTGTATTCCTTTTATTTCTTTTTCTTCCTTGATTGCCGTGGCTAGGACTTCCAAAACTATGTTGCATAATAGTGGTGAGAGTGGACATCCTTGTCTTCTTCCTGATCTTAGAGGAAATGCTTTCAGTTTTTCACCATTGAGAATGATGTTTGCTGTGGGTTTGTAGTATATGACCTTTATTATGTTGAAGTAGGTTCCCTCTATGCCCACTTTCTGGAGAGTTTTTATCATAAATCGGTGTTGAGTTTTGTCAAAAGATTTTCTGCATCTATTTAGATGATCATATGGTTTTTATTCTTCAATTTGTTAATATGGTGTATCACATTGATTGATTTGCATATATTGAAGAATCCTTGCATCCCTGGGATTAATCCCACTTGATCATGGTGTATGATCCTTTAAATGTGTTGTTGGATTCTGTTTGCTAGTATTTTGTTGAGGATTTTTGCATCTATATTCATCAGTGATATCGGTCTGTAATTTTCTTTTTTTGTAGTATCTTTGCCTGGTTTTGGTATCAGGGTGATTGTGGCCTCATAGAATGAGTTTGGGAGTTTTCCTTCCTCTGCAATTTTTTGGAAGAGTTTGAGAAGGATGGGTGTTAGCTCTTCTCTAAATGTTTGATAGAATTCACCTGTGAAGCCATCTGGTCCTGGACTTTTGTTTGTTGGAAGATTTTAAATCACAGTTTCAATTTCATTACTTGTGATTGGTCTGTTCATATTTTCTATTTCTTCCTGGTTCAGTCTTGGAAGGGTATATCTTTCTAAGAATTTGTCCATTTCTTCCAGGTTGTCCATTTTATTGGCATAACGTTTCTTGTAGTAGTCTCTTAGGTTGCTTTGTATTTCTGCGGTGTCTGTTGTAACTTCTCCTTTTTCATTTCAGATTTTATTGATTTGAGTCCTCTCCCTCTTTTTCTTGATGAGTCTGGCTAATGCTTTATCAATTTTGTTTATCTTCTCAAAGAACCAGCTTTTAGTTTTATTGATCTTTGCTATTGTTTCCTTTGTTTCTATTTCATTTATTTCTGCTCTGATCTTTATGATTTCTTTCCTTCTGCTAACTTTGGGTTTTGTTTGTTCTTCTTTCTCTAGTTCCTTTAGGTGTAAGGTTAGATTGTTTATTTGAGATTTTTCTTGTTTCTTGAGGTAGGCTTGTATAGCTATAAACTTCCCTCTTAGAACTGCTTTTGCTGCATCCCATAGGTTTTGGATCGTCGTGTTTTCATTGTCATTTGTCTCTAAGTATTTTTTGATTTCTTCAGTGATCTCTTGGTTATTTAGTAACGTATTGTTTAGCATCCATGTGTTTGTGTTTTTTACGTTTTTTTCCCCTGTAATTGATTTCTTTTTTTTTTTTTTTTTTTTTCACACACACACACACTGTATTTTATTTTTACAAGACATAAATAGACTGACACCAAGCATTGTACATGGATGACCACAACAAAAGCAACAATGATTGCAATTACCAAACATGAAACACACTCATACTATGTCATAATATTGACATTCAGTCCAGTAATCCTCCACTGTAACAGCTCCTTTACTTTGCAGTGAAAATTGATTTGTATATTCTTTGCCTCTGAGTCCTTGTGGGATTTTTTTTTTTTAATTCAGACAGAAAGTCACAAAAATTATACTCATCCTCATCAGTTCACTCAGTCCCATGTAATTAATTTTTTTTCATCTTGATCTTTTGTTAGCACTTTTATGAGTTCATCAGTTTTTCATTAGAGTTCTGAAAATGCTTATTCATTCAGTTCAGCAGTACAGTCAGTTACCAGAAACCTGTACTTGTCAGAGTCTTTTCCATGATGTAATTGATTTCTAATATCATAACGTTGTGGTCAGAAAAGATGCTTGATATGATTTCAATTTTCTTAAATTTACTGAGGCTTGATTTGTGACCCAAGATGTGATCTATCCTGGAGAATGTTCCATGCACACTTGAGAAGAAAGTGTAATCTGCTGTTTTTGGATGGAATGTCCTATAAATATCAATCAAATCTATCTGGTCTATTGTGTCATTTAAAGCTTGTGTTTCCTTATTAATTTTCTGTTTGGATGATCTGTCCATTGGTGTAAGTGAAGTATTAAAGTCCCCCACTATTACTGTGTTACTGTCGATTTCCTCTTTTATAGCTGTTAGCAGTTGCCTTATGTATTGAGGTGATCCTATGTTGGGTGCATATATATTTATAATTGTTATATCTTCTTCTTGGATTGATCCCTTGATCATTACGTAGTGTCCTTCCTTGTTTCTTGTAACATTCTTTATTTTAAAGTCTATTTTATCTGATATGAGTATTGCTACTCCAGCTTTCTTTTGATTTCCATTTGCATGGAAAAACTTTTTCCATCCCCTCACTTTCAGTCTGTATGTGTCCCTAGGTCTGAAGTGGGTCTCTTGTAGACAGCATATATATGGGTCTTGTTTTTGTATCCATTCAGCAAGCCTGTGTCTTTTGGTTGGAGCATTTAATCCATTCACGTTTAAGGTAATTATTGATATGTATGTTCCTATGACCATTTTCTTAATTGTTTTGGGTTTGTTTTTGTAGGTCCTTTTCTTCTCTTGTGTTTCCCACTTAGAGAAGTTCCTTTAGCATTTGTTGTAGAGCTGGTTTGGTGGTGCTGAATTCTCTTAGCTTTTGCTTGTCTGTAAAACTTTTGATTTCTCCATCAAATCTGAATGAGATCCTTGCCGGGTAGAGTAATCTTGACTGTAGGTTCTTCCCTTTAATCACTTTAAGTATATCATGCCACTCCCTTCTGGCTTGTAGAGTTTCTGCTGAGAAATCAGCTGTTAACCTTATGGGAGTTCCCTTGTATGTTATTTGTCATTTTTCCCTTGTTGTTTTCAATAATTTTTCTTTGTCTTTAATTTTTGCCAATTTGATTACTATGTGTTTCAGCGTGTTTCTCCTTGGGCTTATCCTGTATGGGACTCTCTGTGCTTCCTGGATTTGTTTGGCTACTTCCTTTCCCATGTTAGGCAGATTTTTGACTATAATCTCTTCAAATATTTTCTTGGGTCCTTTTTCTCTCTCTTCTCCTTCTGGGACCCCTATAACATGAATGTTGTTGCATTTAATGTTGTCCCAGAGGTCTCTTAGGCTGTCTTCATTTCTTTTCATTCTTTTTCCTTTATTCTGTTCTGCAGCAGTGAATTCCACCATTCTGTCTTCCAGGTCACTTATCCGTTCTTCTGCCTCAGTTATTCTGCTATTGATTCCTTCTAGTGTAGTTTTCATTTCAGTTATTGTATTGCTCATCTCTGTTTGTTTGTTCTTTAATTCTTCTAGATCTTTGTTAAACATTTCTTGCATCTTCTCGATCTTTGCCTCCATTCTTTTTCCGAGGTCCTAGATCATCCTCACTATCATTATTCTGAATTCTTTTTTTGGAAGGTTGCCTATCTCCACTTCATTTAGTTGTTTTTCTGGGGTTTTATCTTGTTCCTTCATCTGGTACATAGCCCTCTGCCTTTTCATCTTGTCTATCTTTCTGTGAATGTGGTTTTTGTTCTACAGGCTGCAGGATTGTAGTTCTTCTTGCTTCTGTTGTCTGCCCTCTGGTGGATGAGGCTATCTAAGAGGCTTGTGGGAGTTTCCTGATGGGAGGGACTAGTGGTTGGTAGAGCTGGCTGTTGCTCTGGTGGGCAGAGCTCAGTAAAACTTTAATCCACTTGTCTGCTGATGGGTGGGGCTGGGTCCCCTCTCTGTTGGTTGTTTGGCCTGAGGCGACCCAACACTGGAGCCTACCCGGGCTCTTTGGTGGGGCTAATGGCGGACTCTGGCAGGGCTCACGCCAAGGAGTACTTCCCAGAACTTCTGCTGCCAGTGTCCTTGTCCCTTGGTGAGCCACAGCTGCCCCCCACCTCTGCAGGAGACCCTCCAACACTAGCAGGTAGGTCTGGTCAGTCTCGTATGGGGTCACTGCTCCTTCCCCTGGGTCCAGATGCAAACACTACTTTGTATGTGCCCTCCAAGAGTGGAGTCTCTGTTTCCCCCAGTCCTGTCGAAGTCCTGCAATCAAATCCTGCTAGCCTTCAAAGTCTGATTCTCTAGGAATTCCTCCTCCATTGCCAGACCCCCAGGTTGGGAAGCCTGACATGGGGCTCAGAACCTTCACTCCAGTGGGTGGACTTCTGTGGTATAAGTGTTCTCCAGTTTGTGAGTCACCCACCCAGCAGTTATCGGATTTGATTTTATTGTGATAGCGCCCCTCGTACTGTCTCATTGCGGCTCCTCCTTTGTCTTTGCATGTGGGGTATCATTTTTGGTGAGTTCCAGTGTCTTCCTGTCGATGATTGTTCAGCAGTTAGTTGTGATTCCGGTGTTCTCAAAAGAGGGAGTAAGAGCATGTCCGTCTACTCTGCCATCTTGAAGCAATCTCCAACTCACCTTTTAATTATGTTCATTATTGGCTGTCTGTCTCTCCCTACCCCCTACTGGAATGTTAACTCCAAGAAAAAAGGAATTTTCTTCTTTAGTTCATTGATGTATCCTCAGTTCCTTGATCGATGCCTGGCATGTTGTAGGTGTCCAATATTAGTTGAAAGAATGAATGACATTTGGAGGGTTTTGTGCTTGGGGATGGTGCCAAGGCTTGCCATGCATAACCTCATTTCTTTATCACAGCATCCCTTGGAGGGAGGCCTTGTCACTGTCCCCCTTTGCACCGAGGAGAAAAACAGAGGCTTCTAGAAGCTGCATATGGACACCCTACACACACACCCAATAGTAGAGTCCAGAAGCTTAGCTGGCCTCCATGCAACAACTGGCTGTGTTCTCCCTTCTAGTCGAAGAGGACTGAATAAAGGTCAGGGTCAAAGGTAGCTTCTGGCAGGCACCTGCAGGGGAGTTGAGGAGCCATGAGCAGCTGGCATGGGGTTGGGGGGCGCACACCTGAAGGGGCTTTCTCAGGTACCCGCAGGGAGCTGCCTTGAACTTGGCTGGGTTCATCCTGTCCCTCTCAGGAGGAAGGCCAACGCCAGACCTATAAGAGATGCGGACCGAGCTCCAAAGTGAAGCCCAAGCAGAGCCTGGAAATGGTTGCTGGAGCACGTGCCTGGTGATGGTGGGGGTTGGGGATGAGCGCCCAAGAGGCTGGGACTACACGCACGCGCACACACACACACACACACTTCACTCCTCCCACTCCTTCTACCCTCCCTCAACCCCCCTCAACTCCCCACTTCCCCTCCCCACCCCACCCTTACTGCAGTCCAGCCCAGCTCAGCCCAGCCCAGCCCAGAAAGGGCCCATCGCTGTGATTGGTCAGTGGTTCTCTGTACCAGGAATTGAGACACAGGAGATGGGAAGGAAGGAAGGGGGTGGGTGGGGCGGGGAGAGGGATGGGGTTACTTTTGTATCTACTCCCAGAGCTGGGTGCCTGCTCACCATGGACACTGTCGGGTACAGCAAGTGGGACGGCAGGCTGGAGGAGGTCCCTGGAGGTATGAGCAATGGGGCTGCCTCACAGGTCCCCTTGGGTCCCTCTCTGACCAGTGGTTTGGGGTTTGATGGGAGAATGGAGAGGATCAGCCAAGAGAGGGCCTAAGTAGTGAGTGCAGGAGAGACACCACAGGCCCTAGAGCCAGCTGGACCTGGATTCAAATTTCAACTCTGCCACTTAGGGGCTGTGTGACCACAGACAAGTTACTGTACCTCTCTGAATCTCAGTTTCCTGGGAGGAACCCAAGCATCCAGGGCTCAGTCCTCAGGGCCCAGGGATCCGGGGTGGTCCTGGTACCGGAGGAACTCAGGAGTCCATCCGTGTTATCCCAGGGCACTGGGGACGCTGGGGACAGAGACCCCTCCTCCTGGCCCTGGCTCTCTTGGTGGTCACAATCCTGTGGACCCTCGTTCTGAGCGTCCTGTTTTCCAAGGGTGAGTGACTGGATGATGGGGGAGGTCGTGTCCAGCCTCCCTGGGGACATAGACCTTTTCTCCATCCCTAAACACACCAGCCAGGTCCCAGGCCCTTGCCTGGGTCTGAGTGTGAACACCTCGGAACAGAGTTTGTGTGCACCCACGTGTGTGCATATGTGCCTGTGAATGTGTTTGTCCTTTGTCAGTGTGTGTGCACATCACGTGTGCTGCACGCCTGTCCACCCACTCTGTGCGTCCGGTGATCGGGGTCCCCGCACCCCTCGGGCCGCGGGGAGAGTTCCCGAGTCCCCCTCTCTCCGCAGCCTCCACAGAGCGCGGGGCGCTGCTCGGCCAACAGGATCTGCTGAGGACAAACTGTACGTGCAGGACAGGGGCTCTTGGGTCCCCAAAGTTCGGGGGTGGAAGGGTCTTGGACCCTGGCGTCGGGGTAGTGGGTGGGTCGGTGGGGATCTCACAGTCTGCAAGGCTGGCCCTGGAGTTGGGCAGGGTCCCGTGAGTCCCCGAGGGTGACCTGGAGTGTGTGGGGCGGACGGGTGATCGTTCCAGCCTCGAAGCAGACGGTGGTGCTGGGTGTCTTGAAGGAGGAGATCCGAGCCTGCAATAGCTGCTGTGAGACTGGTGGACCGAGGGGGCGGGGCTTGTGGCCGGGATTGGAGGAGGCGAGTGGGAGCGGGGCTCCTGGCGCGTAGTGGGGGCGGCGGGCTGGTCTCAGATGTCCCACCCCCATCCTCGCCCCCCTTCCCAGGCCTGGGGACTCAGGCGCAGCTGCAGACCGTGCGCACCAAGCTTAGAGAGGCACAGTCGAAGCTGATCCAGCAGGAGAGCGCCCTAAAAGAACTGAGCGAGCGCGGTGAGGGCGGGACATTGCCATGATCCCTGACCCCTCACCCCGGCTGTTACCCTACCCTTGATTCACCTCCGGACCCCTCTGTGACCCCCACCTATCCTGTGATCCTGACCATTGACCCCAGTCGTGTCCTCCATCCTGACCCTGACCTCTGGATTCTGACCTTGACTGCAACTCCTAACCCCAACCGCAACTGGACCCTACCCAGCTATAACAGTCCTGGACCGTGATGTCATTCTTGACCTTGGCAATGACCACGGAAGTGGATGCTGACTTTAACTAATCATGACCCTATTACTGATGCTGAGCCTAGCTATAATCTGGACTCCTTTTACCTCGCAGTGACCCAGAGTTTGGCTGAGGCCGGTAGGGACCGTGAGAACATCCGCAGTGAGCTCTTCCGGGCGCTGGAAGGAGTCCGGCTCGGGAACCGTGAGCACGATCCGGAGGGGTGGAGGGGAGAGGCGAAGACAAGTGGACCCCGCCCTTGGGCCCCAGGGTTCCCTGATCCGCCTGGCCCCGTCCTTTAACCTTGGCCTGGTCTCAGTGGCTCCGACCCTGAGCCCGGGGGTCCAACACTCCCCTCCCCAATCCTCACCATCTGCTCCATTCGGGAGCAAATCACCTCTTTGATCCTTGCCACCCTGCAGGCTCCTGCGAGGAGTGCCCCAAGTCGTGGCTGCCATTCCAGGGCTCCTGCTACCTTTTCTCCACCCAACGGGCCACGTGGGTGGAGGCGCAGCGCCACTGCGAGGGCGCCAGAGCGCACCTGGTGATTGTCGGGGGCCTGGATGAGCAGGTGCGCAGCTCCGGCTTTGGGGGGCGGGGGGGCGGGGAGAAGGAGTTTACCTGAGGGGGCGTGGTTGGGAGCGGGGCGGGACGGACGCGAGGCTCAGTCTCCCCTCTTGCCCAGGGCTTCCTAAGTCGGAACATTGGTGGCCGCGGTTACTGGCTGGGCCTGAGGGCTGTGCGCAGGGCGCGCAGGATCCAGGGCTACCAGTGGGTGGACGGAGTCCCGCTCAGCTTCAGGTGAGGGAAGGGACTTGGGGAGGCTGACAGTTCGGATCCTAGGAGAAGCGCTTCGGCCAGATCTCAGGGCCTCCTTAGGGATGGGAGGGCTAGACCCCAGGAAGTGACTAGGGTTAAATTCTGGGGTTAGAAAGTTATATCCCAGGTGCGTGTGCTCAGGTTAGACCCTCAGGATGTCTAGGTTAGACCCAAGCAATAAACAGGCTAGGCCCCGGAAAGGAAGGCTGGACCCCGTGGCCATCCTCAGCCTAGCCTCCCAGCAACACCTCCGCCAAACCACTGCAGCTACTGGAATCAGGGGGAGCCCAATGACTCGCTGGGGCGCGAGGACTGCATCATGATTCTCCGCACGGGGATGTGGAACGACGCACCGTGCGACAACAGGGACGACAGCTGGATCTGTGAGAAGAGGCTCAGCTGCTGATCTCCCCCAGTGCCCCAGAGTCACGCCCACTGGCACTTGTCCAATCGCCTGAGCCGCTCACCGTCCTGGCTCCGCCCACCACCATTAATTTCCCACCCCACCCACAGCGTAGGCCAGTAACTGCACTCTGAGACCTCCGCTCCAGCCTCACTGCAACTCCTCACCCGTGGACCTCACCTAGTCTCCACCCACTCCAAAACCTGAGCTCCCCGGCCCTGTGATCTGACCCTATCGCCCTCCCTAACCAAGGTCAAGTAATTCAGGGATGGAGCTGTTTGATTTACTTGTATTTACATGGTATTTTACCATGCAGATGGAAGGCCTCAAAGATAGGGATTTTGAGAGCTTTCTTCACAGCCCGAGGGAGCATCAATAAATGAGAAATGAATCTTGGCTCCTGGCTCTGGTTAGCTGTTCTAAGCTTTATCTCAGAGACTCTGATGTCATCCATGTGAGAGACCCTGACCTCAGGGGCCTATGATGACCCCCAAACCCAGTGGGTAACCTGCATTGGGCCAGGAGGGCTGTAGGGCACTGAGGACACAGGAATGAGTCTGATCCCCATCCCTACCCCTGGGACAATGTGACCAGTGACCCGACTGAGGAATACATGAAGGAGTGATATGATGCATTTGAAGGAGCCACCTGTGTCCCCAGGGAGAGGAACTCTGCTGAGATGCTGCAGTGCTGGCCCTGTTCCTTGAGCAGACTGTCACCTTATTGCGGAGACTACAGGCAGCCTGACACAAGGCCCTGAGACAGGTGGCAGAGGGGCTGCCCGGATCTGATGAGCATTGTCCCTTTCGTCTCGGGCACCCAGGTTCTGTGGGATGTTCAGGAAATACAACCAGAGAAGATGAACTTTCCAAGAGCAATGGGATTTCAGCACATGGAGCTGGGAAGGGAGGGCTTTGCAGGCAGAGGGTGTTGGAAAGTGTAAGGCATGGCTGAACCCATTTGGGGGTGTGGGGTGCACACAGCCTAGCTTTATCAACTGGAGACTTTTGATCTGAATTTACCCTGCACTCCCAAAGCCTCCTGCTCCCGTCTTGGGGACCTGGGGGCTCTCCCATCATTTCCAGTGGAGACGGGTCCAACTGTCCAACTGAGGGGAGTGACAGGCTAGCAGCTTTTAGTTCTGTGCAGAGCTGAGTCCAGAACCAAAGCTGCTCAGAGCCCCCAAGCTGCCCAGCCCTGAGAGCATTCACTGAGTAGGAACAGGAGGCAACAGCACCCAAACTCCCTGGCCAGGAGGAATCTTTCAGTGCTGTAATCAGGAAACCCCCAACCCTTCTCTGAACCCTCTAAACTGCAGCCCAGGGGACTTCCCTGGCAGTTTAGTGGTTAAGACTCCACACTTCCACTGCAGGGGGTGCAGGCTCGATACCTGGTGGGGGAACTGAGATCCTACATGCCGAGTGGTGTGGCCATAAATAAATAAATAAATAAACTCCAGCCCAGAGCAAGGCATTGACCTTGCCCAGGAGCCATCTGACTTCTGGACAGATAAAATACCTAGTAGACTGTTGACCAGACTGATGGATTTCCAGACAGTCAGCTTGGAAGAGTGTATGAGTTCCCTACTCCTGCTGTAACAAATGCCTGCCAACTTGGTGGCTTGAAACAATACATAGAATAGAATAGAATAGAATAGAATAGAATAGAATAGAATAGAATAGAATACATCTATTCTACAGTTGTGGAGGTCAGAAGTCCAAAAGTAGTTTCATTGGGACTTTCCTGGCGGTCCAGTGGTTAAGACTCCATGCTTCCACTGCAGGGGGCACGGGTTCGATCCCTGGTTGGGGAACTAAGATCCCTCATGCTGTGCAGTGCAGCCAAAAAGAGAAAGTAAACAAACAAGATTAGTTTCACTGGACTGAAATCAAGGTCACGAGGATCAGTCTCCCCCCAGAAACTCCATGTGACCCAGCAGTTCCACTTCTGGATAGATATCCAAAAGAACTGAAAGCAGGGTCTTGAAAAGATATTTGCATACCCATGTTCATAGCAGCATTATTCACAATAGCCAAGAGGTAGAAGCAACCCAAGTGTCCATCAATGGATGAACGGATAAACCAAATATACTCATCCATATAATGGAATATTATTCAGCCTTAAAAAGGAAGGCGATTCTGACACATATTACAGCATTTTGCTGCGTGAAGTAAACCAGTCACAAAAGGACAAATACTGTTGCTTAATGGGTACGGAGTTTCAGTGTCGCAAGATGAAACAATTCTGGAGATCTGTTGCAGAACGATGCGAATATACTTAACACTCCTGAACTGTCCACTTAAAAATGGTTAAGATGGGGGCTTCCCTGGTGGCACAGTGGTTGGGAATCTGCCTGCCAATGCAGGGGACACGGGTTCGAGCCCTGGTCTGGGAAGATCCCACATGCCGCGGAGCACCTGGGCCCATGAGCCGCAACTGCTGAGCCTGCGCATCTGGAGCCTGTGCTCCGCAATAAGAGAGGCCGCGATAGTGAGAGGCCCGCGCACCGCGATGAAGAGTGGCCCCCGCTCGCCGCAACTAGACAAAGCCCTCGCACAGAAACGAAGACCCAACACAGCCAAAAATAAATAAATAAATAATAATTTAAAAAAAAATGGTTAAGATGGTAAATTTTATGTTATGTTTATTTTACAACAGTTGAAAAAATTTTTTTATTTTAAATGCACTTATTTCAAGCTTACAATTTAACAAGTTTTGAGAAATGTATACAGCTGTGTAGCCACCACTGCACTGCAGATGTAGAACATTTCCATCACCTCCTAAAATTCCTTCTTGTCCCTTCCCAATCAATCCTCACCTCCTCCCCTCCCCCAGGCCACCACTGACCTGCTTTCCATCACTATTGACGAGATTTGTCTTTTCTCAAATGCCACATACATTGAATCGTACAGTGTACAGTGCTTTGTGCCTGGATTCTTTCTCCAGGCATATAGTGTTTTTGAGATTCACCCACGCTGTTGTAGTTTGTTTCTTTTCATTGCTGAATCATCTTCCATTGGCTGGCTGGACCACCATCTGTGTATCCAGTCACCTGTTGACAGCTGTTTGTGTTGTTTGAATGTGAGAGTATGAATCAAGCTACTGTGAATAATCTCATACAGAACTTTTTATGGATTTAAGTATTCACTTCTCTTGGGTAAATACCTGGGAGTGGGTCAGATAGTAGGTAAGTGATTAACTTTGTAAGAAACTGACAAACAGTTTTCCAAAGTGGTTGCACCCTTTTTGCTTCCCCAATACTCAGCGATGTCTCCAGGCTCTGGTTGCTCGGGGAGGGTATTTTTGACCCAAGAGAGGCTTTAGCAGTTCTAGAACCAGGTGGAGGTGCTTATCTAGAGAAGAGCAGGAGGGGCGGAAATGAGGCTGGAAATTGAAGCTGATATTGTGGGAAGGCAGGAAGCACGGGTTTACATGTGCCTGATAACACGTGTTTTCATGGGAAGAGGAGACGGGGCAGGGGGCTGGGAAGCAGGAGGTGGGGGAGGGGTCTCTGCTATTTGGAATTACAGCGCCCTGAACAGAGACAAATAGAAGGGTTGTTGACTGCACCCCAAAGAGGGGTCTTCTGGGGGTGACAATAGTGGTGCTTCAGCAGACCAAGGAGGAGGTTGGCCAGAGAGAAGCTGGAGAGGGGAGAGCTGATGGGAGAGCAAGTCTCCGTGAACAAGGAGCAATTTCTTTCATTCATTCATTCATTCAATGCAATCATTTTCTCACCCAGAAACATTTCTTGTGCACTTACTGTATGCCAGGCACTGGAGTTCCAATGGAGAACAAGAGGTAAAAAACCTTAGACTGAGCGGAAGCAACCACCCACAAAATAGTATAGATGCTATGAGCCCATTTATATGAAGTTCTAGAATAGGCAGAACTACTCAAGCTTGGAAAATTGTGGGCACAATGGTTCCCCGGGAGCAGAGGCAGGGACTTCCTGGGAAGGGCCATGAAAGAACTTTCTGGAATGATGGAAACATTCTGTACCTTGATAGAAGTTTGGATTACACAGGTGAGTGCATTTGTCAAAGCTCCAAGAAAACACTGCTGGAATATGTGTATTTCATTCTAAGTTATTTTACTCAAAAGGGAAAAAAGTTAGGAGAGCAGCCAGTGAACATTGACCTCTAGTTCACGGTCTGTGGGTTGGAGCATTTGGGGGGGGATTTAGTATTGATATTTAGGGGGCTGGAGTGGGCTAATGTCTGCACCTTACTTTTTTTTTTTTTTTAAATAATTAATTAATTAATTAATTAATTTATGGCTGTGTGTTGGGTCTTCGTTTCCGTGCGAGGGCTTTCTCTAATTGCGGCAAGTGGGGGCCACTCTTCATCGCGGTGCGCAGGCCTCTCACTATCGCGGCCTCTCTTGTTGCGGAGCACAGGCTCCAGACGCGCAGGCTCAGTAATTGTGGCTCACGGGCCCAGTTGCTCCGCGGCATGTGGGATCTTCCCAGACCAGGGCTCGAACCCGTGTCCCCTGCATTGGCAGGCAGATTCTCAACCACTGCGCCACCAGGGAAGCCCTGCACCTTACTTTGAAATGCATGAAAAATAAAATGGATTGAGGGGTGGATGGATGAACAGATTTGTAATCAAGCAAATATAGACAGTGTTGGTTGTAGAATCTAGGGATGGATTTTCATTCTAAAACTCAACTTTTCTGTATGCTTGAAAATTGTCATAATGAAATGTTGGGGTTCAGGTTGTGGTTGCTGCCTTCTTGGGGCTCACAGTCTGGCAGGTGATGAAGAGGAGGTGATGAGAAATAGAAGGTGGTGTGCCCACGTGGTGAAATTGGAAGTGGAACATTCTGGAAAAGCAGTCCCCCCGCTGCCTGCACTTCTATCCTAAGGAGTGAGGTGGGGGAGGGAAAGCAGGGTCTGTCTTGGAGAGGCCAAAGTGGCTTGCGCTGGGAAGCAGGGGGTTGGGGGCAGAAGAGACCCCTTCAGGCCACCCTCTTACCCTCTTCCAGTAGGTGTTCCCACCAACAGCCCCCTGAGTGACCACATGACCCCACTGTCTGGGGCTGAGTCAGCAAATCAAAGGTGACCTTGGAGCCCAGCCAGGGTTTCCTGGATGGAACGGCCTGTCACCCCACTTTCCAAGGAAGTGATCTTGGGACAGAGTAGCTTGTCTTTTCCAACCTCCCACATCCCTCCCCCCAATTCCAGGAACCCCCCTGGGATCCTGAGGCATCTTACTGGGTTGGCTGAGGTATCTGGGGAAGCCCCCAGGGTAGGAGAGAGCACACACTCCTCTTGTCCCCTTGGCAGCCCCTTTGCCATCCACCTCACCATCCTGCCCCCAACTCTTCCCTCTCCTATGTCCCCACGTCCACTCACAGATGGCTCAAATGGATGGATTTGGCAGATGCAGACAGAAAGACCACAGTCTAGAACCTGTGCTTGCCACTTACTTGATGGGTGAGCCTAGGCAAGTGACTTTGCCTCCCTGAGCCTCAGTTTTTGCATCTATCAAATGGGAACAATAATAACATCTACCTCCTCAGGTGCTGTGGTCAGCTGAACGATGGACCCCAAAGATGTTTCCGTCCCAATCCCTGGAACCTGTGAATAGGCAACCTGACAAGGTGAAAGGGGCTTTGCAGGTGAGATTAAGTTAAGGATCTGGAGATGGGGAGATGATCATGGATTACCCAGGTGAGTCCAGTGTTATCCCAAGAGCCCTTATAAGAGAAAGGCAGGAGGATCAGAGTCAGAGAAAGGTTGAAAGATGCTACACTGTTTGCTTTGAAGATGGAGGAAGGGACCACAGGCCATTGAATGTGGGGGGCCTCTAGAAGCTGGAAAAGCTAAGAAAACATTCTCTCTAGAATGTCCAGAAGGAGGGCAACCTTGTCCACGCCTTGACTTTAGCCAGTGAGACCTGTATTGGGCTTCTGACCTCCAGAACTGCAAGATAATACACTTACGTTGCTTAAAGCCAGCCAGTTTGAGGTAATTCCTTACAGCAGTCATTAAGAAACTCCTACAGATGTGATGCCTGTAAAGCACCTACTGTGTGCCTAGCCCTGAGCCACGGGCTGGGGACTCAGTGGTGACAACAGGCACTGCCCCTGCCCTTCTGGAACTCGTGTTCTAATGGGCACCGTGCAAGATATAAGCAAACCGGACACCTTCACAGGTGGGGGTCATAGAGACCATTGACAGGATGACTGAGGGGCTAGGGGCCGGTTTAGCCAGGACCACTTCTATTGGAGGGCAGAGACCTGGAGGATGAGGAAGGGCCAGCCAGAGGGCTCAAAAACAGAAAAGTGTGCAGATGTGGCTGGAGCTGAGCAAAGGAACGATGCAGGCAAGGAAGGTGCCAGCCACACAGGGCCCTGCTGGCTGCAGGGAGTTTGGGTTTTCTTCCAAGAGCCTTTGTGCTTTGTGGCTGGGGGCCGGGGGGCGTGTATTAATAATGGGAGATACGCGACAGCGATGTGTTTCGGGAAATAGTGCTAACAGCGCTCCCATTTGTTGCTTGCTTCTCTCTATCCTGCGGAAGAGTTTTTTTTTTTTTTTTTTTTAAGTGTACTTAAGGGTGAAGTTTCTGAGCTGAAGGCACATTTTTTGTTTTTTTAAAGAGGTAATTCTTTTTTTAAAACTTTGGGTCTATTTATTTATTTATGGCTGTGTTGGGTCTTCGTTTCTGTGCGAGGGCTTTCTCTAGTTGCGGCAAGTGGGGGCCACTCTTCATCGCGGTGCGCGGGCCTCTCATTATCGCGGCCTCTCTTGTTGCGGAGCACAGGCTCCAGACGCGCAGGCTCAGTAGTTGTGGCTCACGGGCCTAGTTGCTCCGCGGCATGTGGAATCTTCCCAGACCAGGGCTCGAACCCGTGTCCCCTGCGTTGGCAGGCAGATTCTCAACCACTGCGCCACCAGGGAAGCCCGAGACTTTTTTTTAATTGTGCGGAAGGACTTATGCACACGACAACCTACGTGGGAGAATTGTGCATATCCCCACTTTACAGATGAGGAAACTGAGGCCCACAGGAGAAGGGGGTGGAGCTGGGACTCCGTGGCCTTCTCTAACCCACACGGGTTGTGGGGAGTCACCCAGTCGGGGGAAGCAGTGACCACGTATATCCAGCAGAGGGCAGCACTTTTACCGTCCTGACCAACCTAGGGAACCAGCCCGCAGAACAGCCAGATGGAGCAGAAAAACCTCACCATCTTAGACCAAAGTCCTTAAGGTCTAGGGGCCTGGTCCCTGAGGGACTGAGGACCTGGGGTCCTGGATTTCTAGGTTCCTGAGCGTCAAGACTGGGGTATTGGGGAATTCCCTGGCTGCCCAGTGGTTAGGACTTGGCACTTTCACTGCTGTGGCTGGGATTCAATCCCTGGTCGGCGAACTAAGATCCCGCAAGCCATGCAGCGTGGCCAAAAAACTGGGAATAAACAAACAAACAAACAAACAAATAAATAAATAAAACAAAACAGAGCCAGTGTTAAAAAAAAAAAAGACTAGGGTCTTGGCTTCCTGGGTTCCTAAGGGGCTGGGGGCCTGGGGGGCCTGGATTTCTGGGGTCCTGAAAGTCAGGACTGGGGTCCTGAAATCCTGGATCTCCAAAGGGCTAGGGGCCTGGGTCGCTGAGTGTGGGGCTTGGGGTCCTGGCTTCTTGGGTCCTTAAGGGTTTGGATTCCTGGGTCTCCAGGAAGGTCAGAGCATGGGTCCCTGATGGTGGAGCCTGGGGTCCAAGATTTCTGTATCTCTAGGGGGCTGGGAGCCATCCTCTAGCCTGGTCCCCACACAATATCCCATCCTCTCAGAGAACCATGGGCAATGTCAGAGAGAAACCCCCGAATCTCCCAGTGCAGTCCTGGAATGCTCTCAGGATTCCCAGGATGGGCTAGCTCAGCCCCCTGGTCCCTGGGGGTGTGCTGGGGCCTGGAGGGGCTGGAGGGAGTGGGCATTGGGCCTGGGAGTCTCTCCAGAAGGAAGGATGTGGACAAGCCAGCCTCTGTGTCCCCCTCATCCTGAGCCCCCCCTCCAACCCCTCCCCACCCCCAACAGCACAAAAAACCACAATCAGCCACGTGAGGCTCCAGGAGGTGATAATGCAGAGCCAGCCCCTTCCCATCCCACACGTGCCTTTCCTCTTCCTGCTGACCTGCTCTCTGCATGGATGATGGTTGGGAAGGGGAGTGAGGAGGGGCACATTTGCCTGTGAGCTCAGGGACCCTCCAGGAAGGGTGCCCAGGTCCTACCCGCAGGGAGCTCCGGGTCCCAGGAGAGGCCCACCTAACACAGATGGACTGGGTAAGGGGAATACAGAGGACTGTGGGGTCTCAGAGGAGGCCCCCAGCCCGGCCTCTGCAGTCAGGGAGGCCTCCGTGCAAACTGTCACTGCAGGCCAGCTTGGCACCCCAGGAGCGGTAGCTGGCAGTGCAAAGGCCCTGAGGTGTAAGAGTGCACCTGGGGAGTCTTGTAGGAAGTGGGGGTGGGGGGAGGTGTGGCTGGAGAGGCTGAGCAGGTAAAGCCCTTGAACTCCAGGCAGGGGAGGCATGGAGGTTTGGAAGCGGGGGAAGGTGTGGTCCTGTGGCTGATGGAGAGGCAGCTGCCACCATTGTCCAGGAGGGAAGATGGTGACCAGGGGTGGGGTCGTGGAAGAGGAGAGACAGGACCAGTCAAAAGATAAGGAATGTGGGTGATGGGGTGGGGAGAAGGCAGGTGGTGGTGGGCAATGCTGTGCTCAGTCCGGGGCAGGGGTTGCATCTGGGCTCACTCTGTACATCACACCTGCCCCCCTCGATTTCCTCCAACAGATCCTGCTGCCCAGGGGATCCCCAGGCATGTGCAGAAGGGGAAGGTGGCAGCTACACGGGGCCTTGCAGGCTCTTCTTTGCCCTTTGCATGTGCTGTTTCCCCTGCTGGGGATCCGTCCCCCCATCCATGAGCTGGGGGTCTCATTCCCTGCAGGGGTTCCGGCTAAACGTCACCCACTCAGAGAGCTTTCCTGGTTCACTATTTAAATAGTGCCTCTGGCACCCCCTCCTCCTATCTCCTTTATGTCTCTGACATCCGTCACCATCTGACATTTGTCTGTCTCCCTGGATAGAACGTCAGCTCCAAGGGTAGAGTTTTTGTTCAGCTTCTTCATGACATCAGCCCCAAGGGCCCGTCATGGTGTCCAGTGTCTCACTGAATGCATGAATGAATGAATGAGTGAGTTAATGACAGTGATGAAATAAAAATTCACATTTTAAGGTGAGACGAGAAAAATTTAAACATAAAACTTCTCCTCTGCCCTTTGGTCTCCTCCCTCGCCCTCTTGCATGCATCGTGCATCTGCGTTATGCGTGAACCAGACCTCCCCAACGGCAGAAATACCTGCTCAACCATAAAGATCAATTTTCTCCTTCTGGCGCCAGCCCTGTAACTCCTTAGACGGTGACATTCCTTCCACAATCTGTAAGGGGTCACGACGAGCCACCACTCGCCGTATAGGTGCAGACATCTTCGGTGAACTTTCCATACAATGCTAATATACCATTTTCCTTAAAGATAGAGATGGATGCAGAACAGACTGGTCAGACAACCTGGGGCGATCCTGGGCGGTACCTAATGGTAGTTCTCAGCTTAAATACTTACTTATGACCTCCTTAATGCCACTAGCTATATTACTTGTATTCTGCCTATTTTACCAGATTATTGTTTCTTGCATTACCAAATGTGTAATCGAGGGACTTCCCTGGTGGTGCAGTGGTTAAGAATCTACCTGCTAATGCAGGGGACACAGTTCAAGCCCTGGTCTGGGAAGATCCCACATGCTGCACAGCAATTAAGTCCATGCAACAACTACTGAGCCTGTGCTCTAGAGCTCATGAGCCACAACTACTGAGCCCATGCGCCACAACTACTGAAGCCCGCGTGCCTAGAGCCCGTGCTCCACAACAAGAGAAGCTACCGCAATGAGAAGCCCATGCACCACAGCAAAGAGTAGCCCCCGCTCGCCACAACTAGAGAAAGCCCATGTGCAGCAATAAAGACCCAACACAGCCAAAAATAAATAAATAAAATAAAATCAATAAATTTATTAAAAAGAAGACTTTAAAAAAAATGTGTAATCGAGCCTCAGGTAGATTTAATCACGATTAGGTGACTTGAAACAGTTGATCAAATATATAGTCTTATAAGATCAGTGATTGTAATAGTGTAACTCTAGCTATGGGAAGAAGCAACAAGAGGGAACAATTTCCTGGACCATAATGAGCTAGTGAGAGAGGTAGTCCAGAAGCTTTTGGCTACTGTTAACAGCCCACTAATAGCACATTGAGTGGCTCTATCCATGAAATCTTCTCCAGACCTGGGAATGAGCATTCCTAGCACCATGGGACAAATTGGTCA
The DNA here is from genome assembly GCF_009873245.2 of Balaenoptera musculus. NCBI lineage: Eukaryota > Metazoa > Chordata > Mammalia > Artiodactyla > Balaenopteridae > Balaenoptera > Balaenoptera musculus. The sequence continues at coordinate 165,524,990 of NC_045787.1, forward strand.
CGAAAGGCCTCCCAAACTTTGGTCGAAATTAAGACCGAAAGGGAGGGGATTGTAAAACAAAGGATGTTTGTTGCCCACCATCCAGTTCTTCAAGAATCAAGTCATTGGCCACCGCAGTTGCCGACCTACAACAAGGAATTGAGGGCGAAGATCAGGATGAGGCACTTTGTGCTGTAGGAAAATTGGCAGAACTGGCCCTCGGATAGACAGAGATTTCCAGGAGACAATTTTATGAGCTCAGTTTCTTGCATCATCCCATCCTTAGGAAACCACTAAAACCATTAACTAAGATATCTGTCCCTCGAGAACAGCAGCAACCTTCTACCAAGATGAGTACTCAAATATGAAATATGAAAAAGAATATATATGTGTAAATGAGTCACTTTGCTGTATAGCAGAAATTAACACAACTTTGTAAATCAACTATACTTCAATAAAATGAAAAAAAAAAACAGATGAGGGACTTCCCTGGTGGTCCAGTGGTTAAGACTCTGTGCTTCTAATGCAGGGGGCGTGGGTTCCATCCCTGGTTGGGGAACTAAGATCCCACATGCCACGTGGCGTGGCCCAAAAAAAATAAAATAAAAAATTTAAAGTTAAAATTAAAAAAATTAATAAAAAGATGACTGCTCGATTGCACGAACACCCCTTCTCCAAAATCACATCTATACTGGCTTCCCCCTTTACCTCTTCGGAATAGCCCTCAGAGCTCTCTGAGAGACTGTCTCCCGGATTATAATCCTCAGGTTGGCTCCAATAAAATTTTCCGTTTCTTTCTTAGATTGACTATTTTTTTTTTTAAAGGAAGAAGGCTTATCTTTTTTTTTTTTTTTTAAGAAATTCACGTTCTTTTATTTATTTATTTATGACTGTGTTGAGTCTTCGTTTCTGTGCGAGGGCTTTCTCTAGTTGCGGCAAGTGGGGACCACTCTTCATCGCGGTGCGCGGGCCTCTCACCATCGCGGCCTCTCTTGTTGCGGAGCACAGGCTCCAGACGCGCAGGCTCAGTAATTGTGGCTCACGGGCCCAGTTGCTCCGTGGCATGTGGGATCCTCCCAGACCAGGGCTCGAACCCGTGTCCCCTGCATCGGCAGGCAGACTCTCAACCACTGCGCCACCAGGGAAGCCCTAGATTGACTATTGATGAGTTTTTTCGTCGCATGAACGAATGATGCACAGGAGATGCACGGGACTGAACACAGAGATGTGGGAAGTAGCAAGGATTGGGGGTGATTGAAGCCGGGCGGTGGTACAGAGGTGGAGGGAGAGGTCCTAAGGGGAAACTGAGGCCTGTGGGGGATGGGGGTGGAGGGAGGAGGGCCAAGTCCAGCCCTCCTCCCCTCCTCCCGCAGGAGGGCTGCTGGAGGAGGGCCCTGCTTCTGTCCATCAAGCCCTCTTTGGAAACAGTTCTGCAGAAGACCGGTAGAGGGCGTACGTGTGTGTCTGTATGACCGTGTACTTGCGAGTGTGCGTGTGTGTTGCATAGCTGTGGTGTGTGTCACTATGTCTGTGCGTTTTGTGTGTGTATGTTTCGGTACACTTATACGTGCGTTTGTGTTTATGTGTGCATGTGATTACGTTGTGTGTGTGCACATTGGGTGCGTCTATCTTGCATCTGTAGTTCCACTGTGTGTTGTCTCTGTGTGTTTAAGTTGTGTGTGTGTGTTGTGTGTACCTCTGTGCATTTCTGTGTATTTGTCTGTGTCTGTGTATATCTATGTGTATGCGTTGTGTACGTGTGTGGTTTGGTGGTATCCTGTGGTCTGTATCTTTGTGTGTGTGTTGTGTAGATGCCTCTGGGTTGTGTCTGTGTGCACGTGGGGCATGTGCAGTTTTGCATTGTGTAGGTATCTGTGGTTGGATAGTGTTGTTTGTCCGTGTGTCTGAATCTTTTTATGTGTGTTGTGTGGATGCCTTTGCATGTCGATTTGTGCTTTTGTGGGGTGTGTGTGTGTGTGTGTGTGTGTGTTGTGTGGGTGTCTAAATTGAGTCTTGGCAGGAACCTAGCATCATGCAAGCCGTCGAGTCCCAGTTAGAACATGTAGGGCCACTGGGCACCAGTATGGCCTGGGACTGGGGTGCCTGGGCCTGCAGAGTTGTCAGAAGCTCGGAAACACCAGATTCCATCACAGGCCCAGCCTCTATCCGGAACCCCGTCCTGTGGTCTCCCCGCAGCCCAGCAGGACTTGTTCCCAAACTTTCTCCTCCTCCTTCCTGTGTCCTCACCGCCCAGCTGTTCACCCACACTGGCCATTTTCCATAGCATCTTCCAAGCACCCACCCCCACGTCCCTCCCATCATAAAGGCTATCTCATCTCAAACCTACCTGCTTCTCTCCATCCCCATTGCCACTGTCCCAGGCCACCTCCTATGGCTCCTGGACCAGGTGACAGGCCCCCGCAGTGTCCCCACCCCCACCTGGCCTCCATAAAAGTCCCCCAGGGTTCCCACCCCCCAGGCCTCCTGCCATCTTTGCCCACCCAGTGGCCCCCAGTGACCTCTCTCTGTTGCCCACCTGATAGTGGAAAGTGGGCACCGAAGGCTTCCTGGAAGAAGCGACCTCTGGGCTGAGTCTTGAGGGACGACCTTTCCTCCCTTGAGGGAGGAAAGCAGGGGTAGGTGTGGACAGAATTGCCAGGGACCTGGTTTGGGGAAGTGAAACCCGGCTGATTTGCGTGACTGAGCAGGAAAGATGTGCTTGGTGGGTGCATTGAGGGCTGATCGTGCAGGATGCTGGAGAGCCACTGAAGGCCGTAAGCAGGGGAAGGAGCTCTTGTGTTGGAAAAACAGGCTGGCATCGGGGCCCTGCCGCCCTGGCCCTTAGCAGCAGACACCCACCAGGAGGCCGTGTCCCCCAGTTGTGGAGCAAATAGGCTCCGAGGTCACCCATTTTGGGTTCAAGGTCCAGTCCCACCACAGTGTGGTGCGGAGAGGTTCCTTACCCTCTCGGTACCTCAGTTCACCTACAGAACACCTACTGTGTGCCAGTACCTCGAATGCCGTATCATACAGCCTCCAGGGGCCTCCAGGGGAGAACCAGCGCTGCCGCTCACCCTCAGTTTACAGATGAACAAACTGAGTCGCTCATCCGGGGTGAAGCCAGGACTGAGCCCCAGGTCTGGCCAGCATGGGCTCAGGCATGTCCGGCTGCAGGGTGGTGACACCTCTGGCCTCCTCTGGGATGCTGAAAGACCCGGTTTGAGCAGCCGTTCATCGAGCCTGGCTGCCCCCATCTCCATTTCCCTGAGACTCAGAGAGGGGAAGTGACTTGCCCATAGTCATCCAGCAAGGGGGGCAGCTGGTGCCCCCCAGGCTTGTCAGACCCCAAAGCCCATGCTCTTTGGCACATAGGTGCTTTAGAGTCAAGAGACTTTTAAGGACTCCTTGGGCACATTGGCAGAGGAGGAAACTGAGGCCTGGGTGATGGAGTCTGTATTTCCCAGTGGACCTGGGATGCTTGATAAACATTTGAGATCTGAAGACCCACTGTGTGCAGCGCTGTGCCACAAGCCTCATGTCCATTGTTATCTCATTTGGTCCTACCCCGGCCTCATGAGTTGGGTACTATCATCACCCCCATTTTACAGAAGGGAAAACTGAGGCTCAGAAAGGTTGATTCTTGGGCCAAGGTGGCACAGGCAGCAAGAGTAACAAGAGCTGATAATATTTTTGGTTCTGACTGTGTCCCAAGACTTGTTCAAAGCACATTCATATAGAGCAGACCACCCTCCTCTACCGTGTAGGTATCCTTAATATTGTCATTTTGTGGATGAGGAAATTGGTTTCAAGGTTAAGCCACTTGCCAATATCACTCAGGTGCACATTCATGGAACACCTGCTGTGCACATCGCATGTGATGGGCTCTGGGGCGCCCACCTCTGGTCCCAGGCCTCTGGTCCTCCACACCAGTTGCGTCCCCCAGTTAACCGCAACATTGACTCCCAGTCACGGACTAAACAAAATCAGCCAATGGTCATGGAGTTCCTCAAGTCCCAGGTGCTGTCCTGTGCCAGTAACTGGAGTCTGACATCTAACCCTAACCCTCGTTAAAACCCAGATCCCAGGCAGAGCGGTGACTGTGCCCGCCAAGTGGGCTGCCTTGACAGGTAGTGAGCACCCCATCACTGGGAGAAACCAAGCAGCGCTGTAATGGAGGAAACTTCATACTCAGGTGAGAGAACTCTCTGAAGCTGACCCTGGCAAAAGCAAGAAACCTGACCTCCTGATCTCCCACCTAGGAGGGGAAAAGGGCTCCTGGGTCCCTATCTGTGAAGAAGAGTGAATTTTTAGCAAAAGCCCAGCACTGGAAGGAGGTGAGCCCTGACTGGGTTTCCCGGCACAGAGCCAAGAGAAGGCAGGAGAAGGAAGCTGTGGGTCCCTCCCTTCTCTGACTCAACACGCTCACGACAAAAAAAACCCAAAAAACAAAAAACACCAGCTCCAGTTGGTGCACTAGGAACCTGAGAGAGAGAAGACCACGTGAAGGGGACTCAGAACAAGTGGAACTCAGCATGATGACTCCTCACAGCCAGGCTGAGGGAAGGCGGCCTGTGGCTGCAGTGGGGCACCAAGGTAGAGCTTTGGGGGGCCCTGGAGTGGGGTGAGGGATGAGCTCAGATATGGGGAAGAACTGAGACCCAGTGTCTGGTGTTTAGGGTAGGAGCTCAAAGTAGGGAGCAGGCAACAGGGTGAGGGCTGGGGGTCGGGGGGTGGGCAGGGGAAGGGGGACCCAGTCTTCCTGAGGTGATGCTGGGAACCCAGCATTGGCGGGGGGTAACTGAATCCACACAAGGGAGAAGGGGCACAGGTGAGAGCTGGGTCGGGGTCAGCCACCTGAGGAGGGAGCCTTTGGAGGAGGGGGTCTCACCTCCTGGCCCCAGACCTGTCTCTATGGCCAGTGTCTCTCTGGCCCCAAGTCAGGCTCGCTGGCCGCTAGAGTGTGGGCATAAGGAGCGGCCGTCATTGGGCTGGACCAGCAGAGGGACAGAGTCAGAGAGGCACAGACACAGAGATGGACAGACAAAGATCGGGGGCTATGGTTGCCGACGGACATGAATGCGGCATGTAGAGAAAGTGTCCAGAGGAGGCTGGGGGTCCACTGAGACCCTCTGCTTCAGTGTGGGCTCTGGACAAGCTCCTAGGACTCTGGCTTTCTGGGTTTTGGGAAGCTGGCAGAGCCGGAGCCTAGCCTCACCCTGCGTTCCTCGTTGTTCCCCCCGACTCCTGGCAGAGTTTCTGAAACTTCACAGAAGGCAGAGGCACTGCTGCAGGAGAGGGATACAGCTGTTGCTGCTGGGGCTGGTGGTCACAGTTCTATGCGCTGGGCTGCTGGCTCTGATTCTCCTGTGGCGTGAGGACACCCTCAGCCCCACAGGGCCCCCTTCTCGTGTTCCCTCACAGACCCCCACTCTCAGATCCTGGGGAGCCCAACATACCCCTCAGAGCCCAATTTCCCCATCGTGTCTCCCACCGTGTCCCCACCAGCCCCTTCCCATGCCCCTCCCACCCTCCCTCGAGGGCACCTTGCCCTGCCCCAGGACACCAGTCTCCCCCCCTTTCGGCACCTCCCACACGGTATACCCAAGGTCTCCATCCCCCGCTGGCAGGTGGGGTGTGGATGGATGGAGCACCTGAAATATCCTTCCTCTCCTCTCCCTCCCTCTCCCCAGATTGGGAAACTGCACGAAATCTGAAACAGCTGGAGGAGGCCACTGCCCAGAAGGGTACGGAGGGGCCAAGGGGGGCAGGGGGACCGGGCTCTTCTCCTGCTTCTGCCACTGACTGCTGTGGGATGAGAGGGAAGGTCTGGGCTCCAGTGTCCTCCCAGGATCTAAGGGTCAGTCTATGCCCCGCAGGGGTGTGAAAACCCAGAGACTCTTGGAGGGGAGGCTTTGAGAAGTGCCTGATGGAATCGTACCTAACTGCTCCGTGCTTCAGCTTTCTCACCTGTAAAATGGGCCTCATTTTAGCGCTCAGAGGCAGAAAGAAGCTAAGACTTTCAAAGGGCTCAGAACTGAGTCCAGTGAGTTTTCGAGAAACGCCTGCTGCTTTTTTATTTCATTCTGGCTGGGGGAGGGGTACACACGTTCATTGGATTCTTGCCTGCACTTTCCTGAGTACAGGCAGACCTCGGAGATATTGTGCGGTTTGGTTCCAGAGTAAAGCGAATATCGCAATAAATATTGCACACGACTATTTTGGTTTTGCAGTACATGTAAAAGTTATATTTATACTATACTGTGGTCTATTAAGCGTGCAATAGCATTAGGTCTAAAAAAGTGTACATACCTTAATGTAAAAATACTTTCCTGTTAAAAAATGCTAATCATCATCTAAGCCTTCAGTGAATCATAATCTTTATGCTGGTGGAGGGTTTTATGCTGAGATTTCAGCAATTCAGTCCCATCTTCAGGCTCCACTTCTAGTTCTCTTGCTGTTTCTACCACATCTGCAGTTCCTTCCCCCACTGAAGTCATGAATCCCTCAAAGTCATCCATGAGGGTTGGAATCAACTTCTTCCAAATTCCTGTTAATGTTGACAGCTTGACCTCTTCCCATGAATCACCCATGTTCCTCATGGCTCTAGAATGGTGAATACTTTCCAGAAGGTTTTCAGTTGACTTTGGTCGGAACCATCAGAGGAATCACCATCTATGGCAGCTATAGCTTTACGAAATGTATTTCTTAAAGAATAAGGCTTGAAAGTCGAAACGACTCCTTGATCCATGGGCTGCAGCACGGATGTTGGATTAGCAGCCATGGAAACAACATGAATCTCATTGTCTATTTCCCTCAGAGCTCTTGGGTGACCAGGTGCATTGTCAATGAAGAGTAATAATTTGAAAGGAACCTTTTTTTCTGAGCAGTAGATCTCAACAGTGGGCCTAAAATATTCAGTAAACCGTGTTGTCAACAGATGTGCTGTCATCCAGGTTTTGTTGTTCCATTTATAGAGCACCGGCAGAGTAAATTTAGCATAGTTCTTAATTGCCCCAGGATTTTCAGAATGAGAAATGAGCGTTGGCTTCAACTGAAGGTCACCAGCTGCATTAGCCCCTAACAAGAGAGACAGCCTATCTGTTGAAGCTTTGAAGCCAGGCATTGACTTCTCCTCTCTATCTATGGAAGTCCTAGATGGCGTCTTCTTCCAATATAAGGCTGTTTCATCTACATTGAAAATCTCTTGTTTAGTGTAGCCACTTTCGTGAGTTAGCTAGATGTTCTGGAGAACTTGCTGCGGCTTCTACACCAGCACTTGCTACTTCCCCTTGCGTTTTTATGTTATGGAGGCGGCTTCTTTCTTTAAACCTCATGAACCCACCTCTGCTGGCCTCACATTTTTTTCCTGCAGCTTCCTCACCTCTCTCAGCCTTCATCGAATTGAAGAATATTAGGGCCTTGCTCTGGATGAGTGAGGCTTTGACTCCATGAAATGTTGTGGCTGGTTTCATCTTCTATCCAGACCATGAAAACTTTCTCCCTATCAGCAATGGGGCCGTTTCACTTCCTTACCATTTGTGTCTTTACTGCAGTAGCATTACTAATCTCCTTCAAGAACATTTCCTTTGCATTCACAACTTAGCTGTTTTGCACCAGAGCCTTAGTTTTTGGCCCATCTCAGCCTTTGACATGCCTTCCTCACTAAGCTTCATCATTTCTAGCTTTTGATTTAAAGTGAGAGACGTGTGACTGTTCTTTTCACTTGAACCCTTAGAGGCCACTGTAGGGATATTCGTTGACTTCATTTCAATATTGTTGTGTCTCAGGGGATAGGGAGGCCAGAGGAGAGGGAGAGACGTGGGGGAACGGCCGGTCGGTGGAGCAGTCCGAACACACAACATTTATCCATTAAGTTCATATATGGGCATGGTTCATGGTGCCCTGAAACAATTACCAGAGTAACATCAAAGATCACTGACCACAGGTCATCATAACAGAAACAAGCATAATGAAAAAGTTTGAAATATTGCGAGAATTACCAAAATGTGACGCAGAGACACGAAGTGAGCAAACACAGCTGGGAAAATGGCACCGATAGACTTTCTCAATGCAGGGTCACCACAGACCTTTGATTTGCAAAAAATGTGATATCCGCAAAGTGTAATAAAACCGGATCTGCCTGTACTTGTGCCCCTGAAATTAAAAACAGTTTTTAATTGTTTTTAAATTAAACAATGGCTGTGGCCATTGTGATTATGTGACAGGGGTCCCTGCTCTTGGGCCTGGGGTAGGGGGGATTCTCGGACCTGTCTTCCTGGCTCCTGAGGACCAGTCTTCTCTCCTGCCTCCCCAGTCTCTCAGGTGTCCAAGGACTTGGAAAGACACAAGGGCGACCAGATGGCCCAGAAATCCCAGGGTGAGTGACCTGAGCTAGGGTGGATGAATGAACACGTGGACACAGGGCTCCAGACCACCATGAATTGCAAAATGGGCAGGTGACCCTAAAGACTCAGGCGAAGAGGCCAAGGGGGGACTGGGGGGTGAGTCTGAGAACTTTCTTACCACCAAGTCCCCTCCCCTGCAATCAGCTGCCCAGATGCTGCAGGACATGGAGAGAATCCAAGCTGAACAGAAGAGAATGGAATCTCAGGGTGAGAGATGGGGGTGGGGTTGGGGGGCTTGGTCCTAGAGCCATGGGGGGCTGTGGAGCTGGGGGCCAGGCTCCGGGACTCTTAGTATCATCCCTGACACCAGCCCTGCCCCCCACCCCCATCAGAATCTGAGCTCTCCCGGAACCTGGATGGTCTTCGAGCTGACCTGAGCAACTTGAAGTCCCACAGTGAGCCTCAGGGGAGGGGGGCAGGGAGGTATGCCTGGATTTGTGGCCCCCAAATTAAAAACAAACACATTGACCCCTGCCCACTCCCCACCCCCCCGACCTAACTACCCAAGGCTTGAATGAGAGGCGCGAGGCCTTGGATTCACTGGGGAGACTCCAGGAAGAGGTGGGGAAGTTGTGGATGGAGATACGCGAGTCCGTCGGTGAGCAATTGCGTCTGTACCCGTGGGGGCGTCGGTGCATGCGGGTGACAACATGGGTGTGTGGCAGTGTGTTCCGAAGTGCAGTAGAGGTGTGAGCGTGACAGTGTGGATGGTGTGTGCTCACGTGTGCGGCAGGGCCGATGGGCGACACCTGAGAAAGCCCTTTCTGATTCCAACAGCTCCCCTCCACCGACCTGGGTGCGGGGCTCCCACGCTTTTTCCCTCCTCCAGGAAAAGCTGTCTCGCATTCACCATTGCTGGGTCCTCTTTACTGATCTCGTCTCCACTCGGGGGAGGGTCGTGGGTAGGATGCCCTCAGCCACAGCCCTTCCGGAGGATTGTCTGACCCAACCAGGGGGCGGACGGGGGGATCACCTCTGCAGTAGTGGGGACCAGGGGGACCATGACATCTTCCCCAGGGGTGGCCGTGATAGAGGCAATGCTGGCAGTTCCGAGGGTCGTGGGGGTGGCGCCAGCAGGCTGCAGAGAGAGCAGACATTCGATCGCTGTGCCTTTAACCTCGGGTGGGACCTGGGTATTACTGCCTGAAGTCCCCACCCCCTTGCCCCTATCTACCCTTGATTTTTGGCCTCCCACCTCTGGGAAGCCCCAGCTGGGTCAGAGAAGAGGAAGGATCTCTGCTCCGTGTGGAGGAGCGCTGTCTCCTGGGACCCAGTGTGGCTCTGGGAGTCCCAGCAAGAAACCCTGCTGTGCTCCTCCCGGGAGAGGGGGAGGGGGGATCTGGCTCTCGCTCACCCTGATCCCCAGTCAGTCCTTGAGTTCCTCCCCCAAAGTCCGGCCCCCATGGCCTGGGGTCTGGGTCCAGCTCTGTGGCTGTCTCTCGGTGACGGTGTGACACAGTGACACAGAGCCAGGGCACCAGCCCCAAAGTTTTCTTGAAGGGACCAGAGATGCTCTCTGTTGTGGTTTTGTGTTTTTGTTTTGTTTTGTTGTTGTTGTTTGCCGCACCTTGAGGCACGTGGAACTTCCCCGACTAGGGATGGAACCCGTGCCCCCTGCAGTGGAAGCTCGTAAGTCTTAACCACTGGACCACCGGGGAAGTCCTGAGATGCTTATGTTTTCATGCTGCTCCCCCAGAGGGCTGCCTACTGGCTACTGTTTGATGTGGGAGAAGTCTCCCCAGGGCTCCTCCAACTGCTGTGGACCCCAGACCCCTTAGAAAAATTCCACCCAAGCTTTGGAGCCCTCCATGAACTTCACTCTAAGAAATTCTATTTTAAACCACGAGTGAGTCAGTCCAGTAACAGTGGTTTTAGCCTCCCACCTGGGAGTGGCGGCAATGACGGTGCCTGAGAGTGTCCTTGGGTCTGGGGCAAGGGGAGAAAGACCAAGGTGGTCCCTTATGGAGGCCGTCAGGACCCAGCCCTCCAGTCTCCTCCTACCCCGTCCCATCCCCACCACAGGCTCCCCTGACCAACTAGAAGAAAATCGTCTCAATTTCCCAGAAAGCGTCCAAGAGTGCTGGTTTGGGGGGTGCTGGCAGCGACAGCGGCCAGAGCTATGACTGGGGGGACGCGGCTGTCGGTGGGGACAGCAATGGGGAAAGTGATGCTGGCGGTCTTGGCCTCAGCCCTGCCGTCGGCACCGGTGACTAAGCGTGGCTGAGCTGGTGTTGGTAAAGGTGGTGTTGGCTGTGGTGTTGGTGGTGCAGAGATGCTGCGGGCCATCGTGGGCAGCTGCAGTGATGATGACGTCAGCATCAGACCTCCAGGGAAGGAGGCAACCTGGGAGACCCTCTGTTAGGCCCCGGGGTGGATCTGCTTTCAGCCCAGACCCCAGGAGAGACGCTGTCACCCGCCCTGCCCATGGTACCCACTGCACCCGCCACGGCACCCGCCACGGCACCCACCGTGGTACCCCCCCACCGCTGCCCCCCTCAGCCTCTCCTCCACAGGCTCTGTGTGCAACATCTGCCCCGAGGAGTGGATCTATTTCCAAAAGAAGTGCTACTACTTCGGTAACGGCACCAAGAAATGGATCCAGGCCCGGAACGCCTGCAGCAAACTGCACGGGCGGCTGGTCAGCGTCCGCAGCCAGGAGGAGCAGGTGGGCCTGGGCTCTGAGGGGAGGACACAGATCCCCGCCCTGACTTCCTGTGTGGTGGTGGTGGGGGGAACCCAGGCACATCTCCCCAGCCCTGTCCTGCTCCCCAGGACTTCCTGACCAAACACTCCAACAAGAGGGGCTCCTGGATTGGCCTTCGGGACCTGGACATCGAGGGGGAGTTCATCTGGATGGACAGTAGCCCCCTGGGCTACAGGTGAAGAGAGGGGAACGCAGAGGAGGGGCCCTCGGAGAAGGGGGACCTTTCTGTGATGCGAGGGGAGTGTATCTGGGGGCATGCGTCCCCCCGGGCTGGGTCTTGGGGAGCTTCTGGATGGCAACCGAGGGAGACGGTCAGGGTTTGGATATGCAGGCTCAGACTGGGGGGAGGGTGTCTCTGGTCTGCAGGGACTTGGGGTGGGAATCCAGGGATGGGGTGGGGAGGGCCCAGGCTTGGAGGGGTGTGTCAAGGCTGAAGGCAGTGGGGACCCTTCCCCGTACCCCGTCCTCTGACCTGAAGCCCCCCGCTCCAGCAACTGGCAGCCGGGGGAGCCCAACGACGCGGGCCAGGGCGAGAACTGCGTGATGATGCAGGGCTCGGGGCAGTGGAATGACGTTTTCTGCGGCAGCTACCTGAACAGCTGGGTGTGTGACCGGCTGGCCACGTGCTGAGCGCCCGCCCGCCAACCCGGCCCTGTGTCCCCTGGGCTGTGGACCCTCACAGCCCCCTGCCCACCCGCCAGCTGCACCCCTCTGCATCCCTCTCCCACCTCGAACACGAGAATGGCCGGGCCCACAGCAGGACCCTGAGGACCCCCAACAAACGGAAGCAGCGGACTCATCCCTGGATCCCCGCCAACACCCCGGAGGGCCTGTCCCTTGCCCCTCAGCCCAGCTGGCCGTCACCACTGCCCTGCCCTCAAGTGCTCGGAGTTCCCACTGTGAGAACCTCTGCCCGCAAGCCTGGAGGCTAGAAGCCCTCTCCTCGCCTGGCAGCCTGGCCTTCCAGGGAGCAGCGGAGGACACCTCAGACCCCAGCATGCTTCCTCCATCCCCACCTCGCCATCTCTTGGCACCAGAGCACAGAGACTTCTGGCTCAGGTAGCCAGTGCTCCCTGCCCAACCTGCATCATGAAATGGGGTGATGATGGCCCCTCACACTGGCCCCTCCTCACTGGCTCTGGTCTCCAGGCATGGAACATGGGAGCTGGGAGTTCCAGAGCCTGGTGTCTGAGGCCACCTCTGAGTACCAGGAACTGAAGTGGCATTTATACCTCCCTAGTTTTTTGGGTTTTTTTTCCTACTTTATTACAAGAAGCATTTACTAGGCAGGGCCTGGAGATGAAGACTCTGGGGTCTGATGGAGCAGAGAACACCCCTAGACCCCCAGGAATATTGCAGGGCAAGGCAGTGGACCGCCCTGAACCTAGTTCCCAGCCCAGAACAGGGCCCAGTACACAGAAGGGTGGAGAGGCCAATGGGGAGATGGCCAGGTCACCTGGCGGCCAGTTCAGGTCCTGAGCTGCCGGCTCCACCCCCGCTCAGGCAGCACCAGCTCCAGGCTTGGCCCAGGTCAGCCCCACACCTCCGGGAGGCTGTGGAAAGAGGCAGACCAGGATCTCAGGATGCCCCTGGTTAAGTGCCTCGCTGCACACCCCACCCCCAGTTCCTGGCCTAGAAAAGGAAGAGTCAGACATGGTCACGTGATTCTTGGGCCCACTCGAGAAAGAGGAATCCATGAGGAGAGAACCAAGCTGGACCACCCAGGACTCTGGGCGTCAAGGGCCAGACCAAGCCCCAGCCACGTGGACCAGGATGGGGTGGGGACCGAGTTGGCCCCTTGCAGTGAAACATGGGCTAGAACCCCCAGGCACCTGTTAGCTCTCTCCAACCCCCACCCCTAGATTTTTGTCCCCCTCCAGACCTCTCCTCGGAACTCCAAGCCAGCACACAGCTGCCTATCCTGCTGCAGCCTTGGTGTAGCCCCTGTCCTCGCTTGCCCAGGTCTCCCTATTCACTGCCCCAAACCTCCCAGAAGTTTCTTTCCAGCTCAGAGAAAATGCCAAAGTCCTACAGGATCCTTTGTGATCGTGTGAACCCTTCCCATGCGCCATATCTCAATTTCACCCACACCAGCCTCCTCACTCTTCCTTCAACTTTCAGGCTCACTCCCACCACAGGACCTTTGCACATGCTGCCTCCCCCACCTCCCATTTAAAATGACATCTCCTGACTCCCCACGCCTTTTACCCCACTGTATTTTCTCACCACAGCACTCTTCTCCTTTCAACAGAATGTGTAATTTACCGATCTGTTTGTTTCAGGTTGGCAAGGGCCTTTGTTTTGTTCTCAGCTGTGTCCCCAGAGCCTGGCACATAGTAGGCGCTCAATAAATATTTGTTGAATTAAATTAATGTGAGACCTTCTCTCGGAACCTGCTTCGGGGGCCTGTGAAACAAGGGATGATGCCTGCCTGGTTCACTGAGGGCTGGTGCTGGGTTCGTCCTCCTCACTCCCCCCACCCCACCTATCTGGGGGCTTCAGTCCCAAGCATCCGAAGTCAGAGCCGCTGTGATGGGAACCTGCAGGACCACGGCGGCCGGTTCGTTCTCTCGGTCCTCCCCTTGCCCTAAACAGGTGCCTGGCTACACAATCCTACAGCTTGTTCCAAACCTTCTCCCTTCTCCACGAGTCCCTACGCATCTTCTACAGGAAGCAACGGACCCTGGACCCTCCTCTCGCAGCTCCCAAGCTCTCGAGCATCCCCTGGGGACCAGCCACCTCTCCTCCCCTCCTGCCCTCTTTTTCTAGGGCATCTTTTACTGTTGGGACTCTGGATGGAGCTGGTCCTGCCATCCCTACCTCCTGCCCCTCGCTCCTGCAATCTGGCCCCTGCCCCAAGGGGCCCCGGAAGCCACTCTCACTAGGGTCCCTGAGGACCTCGGGCTGCTCAACCCAAAGGTGACTCCTTCAGCTCCCTCTGAAATCCAGCTTCCCAGGTACCACAGCCGCTGGCTTTACATCCTCTAGGCCTGTGGCTTCTGTCTCTGTACTGACACTGCCCCCTCACCCCAGATTCACGCTGCTACCCTGGCCATCCCCTCTCCCAGCTGCCTTGGGCCCCCCCCCCGGCCCCCAGCCAACAGCCATTTCCTGATCATCTGTGCACTACACAGTGGTAGTTTCATTTATCCTGTTGACACACACTACCTTCTTTGCAGTGTGCTGAGGTCCACCTCTTGCTGAGATGACTGAAAATGCCCCTGACCAAGCCTGGCGCCCACCCCCCTCGCCGCCCCATCTCCCCATCTCGTGCTGCCCTCCGAACAGCAAGTTGAAAAGCTGCACCCACTCCACCCTTAAACCCTGCTCATAAGCAGTGAGGGGGACCCAGCCAAAAGCACCTGAGATTCCCCTTCAAAACACACTTGTTCAGGTCTTGGCCAGGGGCGTCGGGGGGGAAGCGAAAATGTGAAGAAATTTTCCCCTCCAAAGTCCTGAAGGGCTTTCATTGGGCTGGCGGGAAGTGTGAGGAGTGATCAAGAGACCAAGGGTGGTGGGCAAAAGGGCAGTTTGCCCGAAATGTAATTGTTTTCCTTTTTCAACAAGGAACGTGTGTTCAGGTAACGGGGTCATGTGTTTAGAGATGAACCGCAAACTATTTTAAGCACCCAGATGACTTTTAAGTGACCCCGCTTATTTCCCCTTGAGAACCAGGTCTCTAAGGCCAGGGTTCTCAAAGTGCAGCCCCTGGAGTTATCAGAAGTTCCTAGGAACTTGTTAGAGATGCAAATCCCCGGCTCACCCCGGATCTGCAGAATTGGAAACTCTTGGGGGGTGGAGGGGGGCAGCCGCCCCAGTTTGCACACAGGATTCCCCTGGGGACCTCGCTAAAATGCAGACTCTGAGTGGTTAGTCTGGGGTGGGCCTGAGGGTCTGCATTTCCGACAGGCTCCTGGAGGATGCTGACACCGAGGCCCAGGACCACACTTTTGAGTAGCAAGGGTCTAAAAAAAAAAAAAGGGTTGTGGACTTCCCTAGTGGTGCAGTGGTTAAGAATCCGCCTGCCAAGGCAGGGGACACGGGTTCGAGCCCTGGTCCAGGAAGATCCCACACGCTGCAGAGAAACTAAGCCCGTGCGCCACAACTACTGAGCCTGCGCTCTAGAGCCTGCAAGCCACAACTACTGAGCCTGCGTGCCACAACTACTGAAGCCCGCGCGCCTAGAGCCCGTGCTCTGCAACAAGAGAAGCCACTGCAATGAGAGGCCCGCGCACCACAACGAAGAGTAGTCCCCGCTTGCCGCAACTAGAGAAACCCCGCGGGCAGCAACGAAGACCCAACGTGGCCAAAAATAAGTAATAAATTTTTTTTAAAAAGGGGGAGGGGTTGACAAACAATCACCCTCTGTTTTCTAGACACACAGCTACTCCCACTCCTTAACCTACTGCTGTCTACAGCACAAAGTAGTTGGACAGAGGCTGCTGGGCGCAAACTATTCACTCTCTGGTCCTTTACAGAAAAAGTGTGCCAGCCCCTGGTCTAAAGGAGTCTCCCTTGGCCTGATCCCTCCACCTTGATACCCCGCTCCGCACCTCCTCAGCCGAGGGATGCCCTCCAACTGCGATTCCGGAAGGTGCCAGCATTCTCCCTACTGCAGCCATACCAGCAGCTCCTTGGGCCTGGTTTATCTTCCCTCTGCCCCCACCCCACCTCCCCATTGTACTATAAACACACTTGGGGGTCTTCCCTGGTGGTCCAGTGGTTAAGACTCCACGCTCCCAATGCAGGGGGCCCGGGTTCGATCCCCAGTCAGGTAACTAGGTCCCACGTGCCGCAACTAAAAGATCCCGCATGCTGCAACTAAGACCCTGGAGCAGCCAAATAAATAAATATTTTTAAAAGTAATAATAATAAATAAACACGCTTGGGCCTTGGCATCCCTCAGCAGCCTGAGGCAGGGGTCTGGGTCAAGGTGTTTGTTTTTGTTTTGTTTGGCCACGCTGCGGGGCTTGCGGGGTCTTAGTTCCCTGACCAGGGATTGAACCCACACCCTCGGCAGTGAAAGAGCCAAATCGCCGAGTCCTAACCACTGCACCGCCAAGGAATTCCCAGGTCAAGGTGTTGAGCGAATCTCTGAGGCCCTCACACAAGACACAAGACACGCTTGGGAAGGGGGCTATCTGCATCCTTTATCGGGAGGGGGGGGGGCAGAATCAGCGGCCCTCCAGGGCCCGGTCTCGGGCGATGACCGCCTCCTCGAACTTGATCATGAGCGTGGTGCCCTTGTGCCAGTGCGCCGTGACCTTGGCGGGGAAGCCACTGTGCGTGAGCACCGCCTCCACGATGCCAGCCGTGAAGCTGGCGCAGTTGAGCGTGCTGTTCTCCTTGGGCACGGAGATGTAGGTGTTGATGAGCGGCTCCCGCTCGATGATGTAGAAGGTGCGGGCGTCGTCATTGGCCTGCTCCAGCTTGTCGGCCTCCTTGCCGAAGAGTGCCTTCCACACGGCGCCCTTAACGAAGAGCAGGGCGCCCAGCACCTTGGTTTCCCGCCGGGCGCCCTTTTCGCGAGCCACCAGCGCATCCAGAACGCGGGCGCCCACCTGGCGGCCTAGCGCAGCCAGGCGAGCCTGCAGCTCTGCCACAGAGAAGACGCGGCTCTGGCAGTGCTGCACCAGCTCGGAGAAGAGCAGCGCGAAGGCGCTCAGGCTCACCTCGGTGCGCGGCCGGGCCAGCGCGCGCTCCAGCAGCGCCGACTTCCCGCGCGTGAAGCGCGCCTCCATGCCGCCGCTGCCCTGCGAGGAGACGAGAAAACGTGGGTGTCAGAGGCGGGAAGGAGCCCCTCTCAACCACCTCCCTTGTGCGCTCCATCAGTGATTTCCCACGTGGGAAGAGAGAAGTAGAAGGAAAGGAGGTACCCACCTGCGCGTAAAGCATACCTCCCTTACGCCTAGCCAGCGACGGCCAAACGGGAGAGGGGGTAGGCTTGTACCCTAGGCGAGGAGAGGATTTGGGAGGGAGGGGGGTGGAGGGGGAAGGTGGGAGGAGAGACAAGAGGGGGACCAGAAGGGGGCGCTCGAAACCACCCCCTCAACCCTCGAGTTCCAGGTGATCCTTGTGCGTTCAAAGCACCTTCCTAAGCCCTCCGCCGCCTGTACGATAACCAGAAAACTAGTGCGTGGGGAGGGGGGCGTCAGACCTAGGGCAGGAAGGGGACGAGGATGGGGGGCCGTGAGAGTACACTGGCAACTATCCCTCCCCCCGCCATGCGCTCCAGCAGCAACAGCGCTGACTTCCCTGGGTGAAGAGAACTTCCCTGCCTCTCCCCTGCGGAAAGTCAGAGAAACTGGGAGAGAGGAGTAGGGGGTGTGTGGAGACCAACGGCCAGGAGGGTTGGGGGCTTGGGGAACAGGCAAGACACATGGGTGAAGCCAGGAGAGGATGCTGGGAACCCTTCCAAACCCGCACCCTCGGGCAGCACCAATTTGTCATGCACGAAGCATGCCTCTTTGAGTGGGCCTGCGTTTGTAAAAAGACTGGAGGGGCGGCCAGGGAAGGCGTTGGGAACCCCCCAACCCGCGTGCTTTCCACCGTGGAAAGAGGGAGGGGGCGGACTGTCGGACCCGGAGGTCAGGGGAGCCAGGAAGGGGCGCAGTGATCCTCCCATCCCAGGGCGTGAAGCCACAGCTGTCGGTGGCGAGAGACCCGGAAGGGGGTTGCTGGGAAAATCCCTAGGGGATGCTGAGACCAAAAAGAAAAAAAAAATGTGGATCAGCGATGGGAATGGCAGCGGGTGGGGCGGGGGGTAATCCCAAGGGCTCTGAGACACACAGACCCCTGCTAAGGGTGGGGTCGGGAGGGGTAACTGAGAACCCCGCCCCCACTACGCAGGGACCGGGCCAGAAGCCGGAAGGGTCTGGGGATGCTGAGAGGGCCCCAACCAGGTCTGCGTGGGGGATGAAAAGACCACGGGAGGGGAATCTCAGGAGCTACAGGACGCCCCTGCCCCGGTGCGCAGCTGCCTACATGGGGACTGCCCAGCGCGCGAGAGGGGAGGAGGAGTGTTGAGACCCCTCCACCCACCTGCCATGGGGTTGGTGAGCTAAGCCGTGGAAAGACCGGGATCCCGCGACCCCGGCCCCGGCGTGGACCAGGCAGAGGAACAGGGAAGGAGCCCACCCTCCTCGTGGTCCCCCGGGGTGGGCCGAAGAGGGATTTCGGGGATCGTGGACGCCGAGACCCTGACCCAGGACCCAAAGACCCGCGGAAAGGGGTTGGGGACCGGACGCGGCACGGCGCCGGGAGGGGCGGTGGCGGGCGGGGTCTCACCGGGACTTGCGGCAGCCGATTCGGCCGAGCTGCTTTACGGCGCCGTAAAAGTCCCGGCGTGCGCAGGCGCCGAGGCGGGACGGGCGGGGCGCGCTCTGTGATTCCCGAGAGTGGCCGCACGGGGGCGCGCGTGTCCGTGCGGCCCTACAGAGGGGTGCGGCCCGGGCCAGGGACCTCGCTGGCCTTGGTTGGCCCGTGATCAAGGGGACAGTGGCACGGGTCGTCCATCTGCTCAGGAGCACACATTTGATGATGGGCACATGTCTCTGTCTTGGGAACATGTGCGTCCTCGGGCATATGTCTACTTGTCTCAGGGGCACACGTATGCCCATGCACACACACTCACCGGTCTTAGGGACACACATATGTCCATGCGCACATGTCCACTTGTCTTAGGGTCCATGCGCATGTCCGTGGGCACAAGTTCTCAGAGGACGTACATCCATGAGCCGTGGGCATAGTACACTTAAAGGCATGTGCGCTCATGAATACATGCCCTGTGGACAGATATATTCACGAGCACGGTACATACTCAGGGGCTCATACACCGTGGGCCCATGCACACTTAGGGAGACATTGGACATCTCAGGCCACAGACCCTCATGGGCACACACTCAGCGGCGCAGAGACTCAGTCGCTCCCAGGGTACACATTCATGGACACACTGGGACCCACTGGGGACACTGGTTCTCATGCCCCCTCGTGCCCCCAGGGTTCCTGGCATACGTCCACGTGTTCACCGTGTGACCTTTCTCATTCTCCGAGTCGGAACACTTACAGACCCTCCCTACCAGGTTCCAAAGCTCCCCAGCCACACCAATAACAGATCTGAAAGACGCGTTGTTTCCCCTTGGCCTTTATCATCATGAATCGCGGAATGTGAGTGCAGAAACAAATGGACACATACGGGTCCACGCTCTGAACACCCTCGGTGGCATAATCAGGCACACTCGTGTTGACACACACCTGTTCAGGCCAGCACAGCGTGACAGGTGGTTGTGACAGGGCACATACCCACAATTACAGTGATACATTCCCATGGTGTGCCCACCCCACCCCCTCACGCCTCCATCACGCAACATCCCGCAGGACACACATGTGTTTACGCTGAAATGGGCACGTGCAACACGTGTCACCAACACCCACACCCACAGTGACACACTTCTGTGTCACAGCCACCCACGGAGACATGCATTACACTCACAACAGGCCGCAATACACATGTGCATCACATGTACAGTGACATAGGGGTGCACACCACACTCGCTATGACTCCCACCTTCAACATTCACCCATAACACCTTCCTGTGGGAAACACTGAAATACCCACCCTCCGTGAAGTGCTTACCCCGACACACGAGCACACATGCCCACACGCAACTCCACAACACATTCACCAAGACACATGATTTTCTACACGTGGGATGAAGCGCAGCATCAGACCAGGCTGGGGCCCCCATTTTCCATCTTCACCGAGAGGTGCTATCTTGTCCTCCGAGGTGCAGCCAGGGCTCTGATGTCTTTTCTTTTATTGAGGTGTGGGCTCTGCGGGGTGGGGGCGGGGTGAAGGGTGGAGACCCGAGGTCAGACAGATTCCACTCTTGAAAGAGAATCTGGGGCCAAATCCAAGGGGGCCCCTCATTCGCTTCCCCTGGACCCAACTTACTTGGATTTGACATCTTCAGCATCTGGAGGATTTCCTGTAATGTAGTCTTGATTTCGTTTATGTTTGAGACTGGGGAGAGACACGAAAAAGCTGAGGTGGGGCTTTCTTAGCTTTATTGGAAGCCTTCTCCCTGCCCGGCCCCCAACCTGGGGTGCCACACAGCCCATGTACTTGGAGTTCCCATGCATTTATATACTCCCCAAGTGACTTGGAGGGTGACATCCATCACCTCGCCAAACCTTGTGCTCTGGAAGGGCAGGACCCCTGCTGTCCCCTCCCTCGACTCCCCAGCACCCAGCCCAGTATTGGGCATGGAGGCAAATTCACCCAGTGGAGGTCTCTAAGGGCACCTGTCGCCAGCGTCCTCAGTTTCTGGTTCCCTTCATGGACCTTGCTCTTGACCATGTCAATGCTCTGCTTGGCCGCCTTGATGCTCTGATCGACATCGCTCCAGCGCTTCTTTCCCTCCTCCTGGCACTCTCCCACCGAAAGAGAGACTGCGGGTGCAGATAAGGGCTGTCTGTGTCACCTCTGCTCTCCCTACCCCCACCCCGACCCAGGTCCTTCCCTCACCGTTCTGGAGCTCCCTTTTCAAGACCAGCAGCTCCTGGGACATCTCGGAATCTGTTCAGGATGGGGTGGGGAGGCCAGAAAACCTTAGAATCGCCTCAGGTCTGCAGTTGAGAGCGGCACTGGACCGCCCCAGGTCCTGGGAACCCCTCCGCACTGCCCCAGCCCCTTCCTCCACCACCAAAACAAAACAAAACACTCACTCTTCACCAGGACCAAGACTAAGAGGATGACGCAGGACACAGCGAGGAGAACATACAGGTTCATCATGGCTCTAGGCAACCAACGGGGGACCTGGGCAGGGTCGGGGGGTGGCTTGGACTGCGCTGGAACGGGGGTAGAGGCAGGACAGGTCATCTCCAGGGCCCAACACTGCCACTCAGACCATCAGCGCTGACTGTAACACCGGGGACAGCTCTTCACCTACACCCACTGTTCCCGATACCGTAAGCAGCTGAGGTCATCAACAACACTGCCACCAACGTGCACCCCGGCCAGTGCCGCCAGCAACTATCCCTAACGCTGTCACCATCACGCCCCCCTTAACATCCCTGTCACCAACCCCCACCAACGTCAATGCCCGTTGCTGCCAGCATTGTTTCCATCACCAGGACCTCATCAGCACCCTCATCAGCTCTGTCTAGGTGGTTCTGTCCCAATCCACCACGTGGTCCCCTACTCACCATCACCAACTCCCAGACCTTCAGCAGCACCTCCACCGGCACAATCACACCATCATCATCACCACCTCCTCAAAGCTACCCACCCCCACCGCTGTCACACACAAACCCTGATGCCACCACACCCCACACCATTGACCCTGACCTCCACACACCGCCCCTTGTCCCTCCCACGGGCCCCTCCCAAGGCTGTGTGATGTGGGCTAGTGGGCGGCTGCTTACCCTTATTCTTGGCTGGTGAATGACTGCCCTTTGGCTGGTGCTGGGTTTTGAAGATGATATTCTCATAGGCAGGGTCATCTGCACCTGTGGGCAGGTCAGTGAGAGGGATTGAAGAAAGCTGCCGAGAGCGCTGGGGCAAGGGTGAGGGTGGGAGAGGGGTCTCAGACGTCTTGGTTCACGGAGCCCTGCACACAACAAATTTCTGGGTGTAAAGATAAGGAGTGGGGTACTAAGATCTACATCTTGATTAAGTGGAGAGGATGTGAGTGAACATTTGGGTGATTAACAGACACACACACACACTTTGGGTGGGGGAAGGCACCCTCTGGCCCCCACTTTCAGCTCTTTACCTCTCCCATCCGAACCTCTCCCTCTTGACCTCTCCCCTCCCCACCCAAGGTGTCTAACCTTCTTTATTGTCTGGGGACCCCCGTTTCTTGTCTTTGAAGGCTGCCGCCTGCATCTTGATCTCCTGGTTCATGTAGCTTTCCTCGGCCTCCGTAGTCCCCAGCCTGCCAATTTGTCTACACACAGCCCCACCCACCAGAAAGTGTCTGGGCGGATGAGGAAATCTCTGGGTTGGGGTGGAGGAGAGGAAGGAGAGGTCAGCCTCCTCTTTTCAGGGATGCAGGACCCTCCCACCTTGGGACATTCTCACCCCAACCCTGGCTAGAGAGGGATCTTAGGAGACCAGAGGTCTCAGGGAGGACCAAGAAGAGATGCCCATAGACCCAGAAACAGAATAGAGTGGTCAGGAACTTGGGGTAGAGGTGTTAACTAATGCAATGGTGATCATCATATTGCAATATACAAATGTATCAAATCAACATGTTGTACATCGTAAACGTATGCAATGTCATATGTCAATTATATTCAATAAAATAAGTTTTTTTAAAAAAGAGGATGGTCAGGAACTTTACAGGAAGCTGTGTGTGTGTGTGTGTGTGTGTGTGTGTCTACCTGGGTAAACCTCATCCTCCTATCTCCTCTTGCTCTCACGGGAGATGCTGTGGTACCCCAGAGTCCCACCTTTGGGGGCAGGGGTATCCAGCCTTGGAGGCAGGATTCCTAGGTCCCCACACCTACCTTCCCGCTGCCCTAGTCCCACCCTTCAGCTCCACCCTGAGAAGTTCTACTTCTTCAAGGCCCCTTGGAGGAGAGGAACGGATATGAGGCAATGGGACTAACCACTGGAGCTCCACCCCTACATCTGGGACTGACGCCAGACATCACATTGACCTAACCCTGGAAGTAGTTCCTCCTCCAGCTGGAGACCCCTGACAGAGAAACACTCAGAAACACACTCACCCTCATCCACACATCTGCTCGCCTACCCAGACCCACACACACACTTGCACACACACACTCCTGAATACCCCCAGTCGCATATCTGCTCACGTGTACACGTGGCATGCTCATTTGCATGCTTATACATATTCATGCGCGCACACTGTCTCCACTCTGTCTAGGCGTCTTAAATCTCTCTTTGTGTCTACCTGACCTTGAGAACTGGGGATTAAAATGAGACAAAGTATGTAAGGAATTTTTTCTTTAAGTCTAGAGCGGTGCCTTCTGATAGAAGTATAATGTGAAACACACGTGGATTTTTGGCAGGGTTTTTAAAAATTGAAGTATAGTTGGTTTATAATATTATGTTAGTTTCAGGTGTACAGCATAGTGATTCAATATTTTTATAGACTATACTCCATGGCTATATTTCCCTGTGCTGTACCATATATCCTTGTTGCTTATCTACTTTATACATAGTAGTTTGTATCTCTTAATCCCTTAAGCTTACACTGTCTTCCCTCTCCCCACTAGTAACCACTAGTTTGTTCTCTATATCTGTGAGTCTGTTTCTGTTTCTTTCTTTTTTTTTTAAACTATCTCATTTTTTAAAAAATATTACTTTATTTATTTATTTATTTATTTATTTTTATTTTATGGCTGTGTTGGGTCTTCGTTTCTGTGCGAGGGCTTTCTCTAGTTGTGGCAAGCGGGGGCCACTCTTCATCACGGTGCGCGGGCCTCTCACTATCGCGGCCTCTCTTGTTGTGGAGCACAGGCTCCAGATGCGCAGGCTCAGTAATTGTGGCTCACGGACCTAGTTGCTCCGTGGCATGTGGGATCCTCCCAGACCAGGGCCCGAACCCGTGTCCTCTGCATTGGCAGGCAGATTCTCAACCACTGCGCCATCAGGGAAGCCCCTGTTTCTGTTTCTTTATATACATTCATTAAAAAAATTTTTTTTTAGATTCCACATACAGGTGATAACATACAGTATTTGTCTTTCTCCGTCTGGCTTATTTCACTAAACATAATACCCTCCAAGTCCATCCATGTTTTTGCAAATGGCAGAATTTCATCCTTTTTCATGGCTGAGTAATATTCCATTGTGCGTATGTATGTGTGTATATATGTATATTTATATACATATATACACACATATATATCATATCTTCTTTATCCATTCATCTGTTGATGGACACTTGGGTTGCTTCCATATCTTGGATATTGTAAATAATGCTGCTATGAACATTGGGGTACATTTATCTTTTCAAATTAGTGTTTTCATTTTTTTGGATATATACCCAGGAGTGCAATTTATGGATCATATATTAGTTCTATTTTTAGTTTTTTGAGGAACCACCATAATGTTTTGCATCGTGGCTGGACCAATTTACATTCCTACCAACAGTGTATAAGGGTTCTATTTTCTCCACATCCTCGCCAACATTTGTCATTTGTAGGCTTTTAGATAAAAGCCATTCTGATAAGTTGAGGGGATATCTTACTGTGGTTTTAATTTGCATTTCTTTAATAATTAGTGATGTTGAGCATCTTTTTATGTGCCCATTAGCCATCTCTATGTCTTCTTTGGAAAGATGTCTGTTTAGATTTTCGGACTATTTTTTAATCAGTTGTTTGTGAACCACATGTTTATTGAGATATTTTACCTTTTTTGGGGGGGGGTACTAAGTCTTCAAAACCAAACGTGTATTTACACTTAAGGCACATTTCAACTTGGACTGGCTACATTTCACTGCCATATTGGACAGTGCTGGTCTAGAGTATTATAATTTTCTCCTGTTACTGAACTCAGGTTCGGCATCCCGCCACTCAAAAGCCGATACTCGAGAGACAAGTGTTGGTTGAAAAGAAAAGGTTGCTTTATTCAGGAGGCCAGCAACCTGGGGAGAAGGCAGACTCATGTCCAAAAGACATCTCCCAGCTGCCGATCAGGGGGCAAAAGCTTTTAAAGGGGAGTTTCAGGGGTGGATAGATGGAGGGAGGGGGCTACATGCAGAGACAGTAGAGTCGGCTCCGACAATCACCTTGAAGTTGGTCATGCAGTGGTCTGATCAATTTCATCTGGATTGTTTTAAGTACAATTAATCTTCAGTTCCAGGGTTGGTTTGTTCCCATTTCCTTGAGGCCAGTTCTCAAAATTGTGTAAGATGGGGCAGCTTATGTCATGGCTACAGACTGGTCATCACGTAGTTAACTTCCCCCACCTGGTAGGGGTTTTGGTATCCACTAAGCAGCTCAAAGCCTATGGCTCAGAATATTATCTATAGCCCTTGAGGAGGAACTAAAGGTCCTGACTTTGCTTAATGGCAAGACTATTATTTTGTCCTGTTTGACTGTTTTCCTTTGCTTCTGCATTTTTTCATTTCTCTGATTAAATTTATTCTTTGGCTAAAGTTTTTCTACAGACAAGAGGCAGGCAGAGGACATGGGGGGAGGTGGTGTCTGTCCTGGGAAGGCCCCGTAGGGTCCTGCTCTGTTACACTCCCTTTGGAAAAAATAAGTTTAAAACTTTCTCTGTGTGGAAAGTGAGTATGTTTTAGGTTTAAAATATGTGATTAAATTCTAGATAACTTTGGAATGGTCCCCGAGATCTGGCTGGTGAGGATAATGTTCTCTTTCCTAAAGTATTGCCAATCTTGTCTGTTCAAGGACTATCAATTTAATAATGATTAGATGCCAGCTCCTCCATCTCCTCTTACAAAGAAGTCAGCCATTGAGAAATGTGACCCCGCCCCTGCTGATGTAATAGCCACAGAAGAGATGGACCAATGGGGAACTGGCTCTGCTCTGATGGACAGGCATAGGGGCGGGGCCGTGGCATTACACATTTCCCTGGCTCCGATGAGGCTAAGACCAGGCTCCAGCCCTCTGGACTTTGAGAAAAAGGTAGTCCCGGAACTGGAAACCCACAAGCAACCATGTCATGGTGGCCTAAGAGGGCTCCATGGGGTTGCCTGACCAGATCCTTTCATGGAGCAACAGTCTCGATTTTCTTTTAAGAAAGAAAATGTGTCCTAACCAGGTATTGGTTTAGGGTGAGCACATGATCCAGGCCCAGCCAATCAAAGTCCAAACTTTGGCACAGGGGTGGGCAAATGAGCCAGACTCAACCAATGAGACTCAGGCCGGAGCCTTTTGGGATTCTTTCGTTTGCTTGTTTATTTTGGTTGTGCCAGCATGCATGCGGGATCTAGTCTCCTGACCAGGGATTTAACCTGGGCCCCCTGCATTGGGAGCACGCAGTCCTACCCACTGGACCACCAGGGAAGTCCCCAAGCCTGAGGCTTTTATTGGGTTAACCAGGAAAAAGGGCATTCTCTCTTTTTTCCCCTTTGTCAGACTGCCAGGATATAAGCCTGGTGCTGTGACAGGGGAGAACTTGCTTGAGAGTGAAGCCAACACTAAGGAGAGCAGACCTGACAGGGAGTTGGGTCCTGGAGACATTATCTGAGACCCTAGATTCAGCCATACCTGAGTCTGTTGTTCTAACCCTGAGCCTCTCAGTTACATAATCCAGAAATGTCCTTCCACTTTAGCTCGAGCTAGCTTGACGGGGGGGTGGGGGGGGGGGGTGGGGTGGTGCGGCACCTGCAACTAGCACAATCTTGGCTACTACAGGGGGCTGGGCTGCTGGCAAATGAAGAAAGAGGCTTAAGAAGGGGCTTTGCCTGCCGAAGTCTGCACTCTGAGACAGGAGGACGACTGTGTTGGAACTGAGACCTCTAAAGAGGCTCTTCTTGGGGTCCAGATACAGGGGGACAATTGTGGGTCTTGGAGACAAAGAGGCATTCTCATCAGGGTCAGGGGACAGTGAGGGAGCGGGATGGGCAAGGTACTACACTCACCCTCTCTGGTCCTTAACACTCTTCTGATGCAGTGGTCCCACTCCAACCCCATGGCCAAGGTGGGGTTAGGAGGGAGGACCTGGGAGGGGAATCCCTGGATTGGGGTCTGGTGGGCTCCATGGGCACGGGGAGTGTTTGTGTGATATCAGCTCACGACTACCATGATCAGACAGGTGGGTGTACCATCATAGGGGGTGGTTGTCAGTGGGAAGAGAGTCCAAAACATCCTGAAAACCACAAACCCACCCTGTCATCCATTCTCCAGCCTCTGGAGTGTGCTGCTGGGGTCTGTGACGTCTAAGTCTTGGGCCCCTCTTAAGACTGGCCACTGGGGCTTCCCTGGTGGTGCAGTGGTTAAGAATCTGCCTGCCAATGCAGGGGACACGGGTTCGAGCCCTGGCCCGGGAAGATCCCACATGCCGCGGAGCAACTAAGCCCGTGCGCCACAACTACTGAGCCTGAGCTCTAGAGCCCACAAGCCACAACTACTGAGCCCACATGCCACAACTACTGAAGCCTGTGCACCTAGAGCCCGTGCTCCATAACAAGAGAAGCCAGGACAGTGAGAAGCCCGCGCACCGCAATGAATAGTAGCCCCCGCTCACCGCAACTAGAGAAAGCCCGCGCACAGCAACGAAGACCCAACGCAGCCAAAAATAAATAAATTAATTAATTAAAAAAAAAGAGTAATTAAAAAAAAAAAGGACTGGGCGCTAAGTGTTCTGAAGTCTCTGTCTGCATCTCTCAGGGGCTGGATTTTGAGACTCCTGGGTTAAGATTCTCAGGAAACCGGACCTTGAATCACCTGGATTTGTGCCCGCAGCAATGTTGAGGATTTGCCTTCTAGGGCTTTGACTCCAGACAGAGACCAACGTCATCCAAGCTGGGGTGGGGACTTGATGTTGGAAGCACGAGTGTCTGTCCAAGGCATACATGTGTCTATGTGTCCCTAGGTCCCTCTCCACAGTGGGCATGTGTGTGTCTGTGGGCGTGGTGTCTTTGTGTGACAGTGGTAACTGGGTTGTGTACTGTGTGTGCACATGGCCATGTGTAACTGTGTACATACGTGTAGTGTGTGTACCTAGGTGGTGTATTCACCTGTGTGTGTGGTTATTTATTCAAGACACTTTCCTGAGCACCTACTATGTGCCATGCTCTCTTCTAAGCACCAGGGTACACCAAAGAGCAAACAAGTCCCCTGCCCTGTGTTTTCATATTTGAGTGTTCATGAGGGGTACGCATGTCCCTTGATGCAGGTGGGGAGTGAGGGATGGCGCTCCAGACTCTGGACTCAGCAATGGATTCAGGGATGCACCCTGACCCTGGGGCTGCTGGTGGCTTGAGGCCCTGGAGTGTATGTGGGGTAGGGGGCGGGCGGGTTCCTGTCCTGTCCAGACCCAGATCCCAGATGAGGCTTCATTGTGAGCAGCGGGGGAGAATGGCCCAGCAACTTCCCAGGAGGCCCGAGACCCTAGGGTGACTGTCAAGGTGGCCTCAGAGGTAACACTCTCGGGACCTCCCTGCTGGTCCAGTGGTTAAGACTCCGTGCTTCCAATGCAGGGGGCGCGGGTTCGATCCCTGGTCGGGGAACTAAGATCCCACATGCCCACCCGGTGTGGCCAAAAATAAATAAATAAAGGCTACACTCCCTTCCCCTCCTGAAGAAGGCCATGAGCCTTGGATGTGCTTGTCATTACAGGAAGTTAAGGCCCCATTTTCGGAAGTAGAAGTGGCGGACAAGGGAGGAGGGGGGAATGGGGAAGAAGAAAGTCACGGCTGTCCCCCACCTCCCTCCCTCCGGCGCCTATGCGCCTTGCTCTTTCTGAAGATGCCAGCTCAGTCACCCACACCCCACAGAAGACACAGCACAGGGCCCGGCCTTTCTCCATCATCTTCTCGGAGGTTTATTTCCAGCCCCGCCCCTCTGAGACAGGACCCCGCCCCTCCGAGGCCTGGCCACGCCCCCAGGCCCGCGCCCCACCCCACCCCCCCGCAAGCGCAACCTGAGGCTACTCGGCCCGCAGGCGACAGCAGCGAGCTCCGGTCCAGTCCATGCCGGCGCACTGGCAGTGGCACGTGGTCTCGGCGCGCACGTCCCACGAGCCACAGGCAGAGCCACAGGTGCAGCCGGTGACGGCGAAACCTGCGAGGGGGAGCGAGGAGGAGAGAGCTTGGACTCTGAGCCAGAGGCTGCGGGCCTGGGGTTCCAGGGGGCTGGCAGCGTGGGCGGCGGGGAGGCCGGGGGCCTGGACACCAGTGTCCTGAGGAAATGGGGTCCGGGAGTTGGGGGAAGGGACAAGGCTGGGAGTGCAGACCAGGACATTGCAGAAGTAGAGGCTGAGACTCCGTGGTCCTAGAGAGATAGAGGCTGGACGTAGGGGAGGGGGTTATGGGGTACTGAGAACAGAACTGAGAGCCTGGACAACGGGTTCTGTGCTCACCTGAGGGGCAAGTGGCCAGGTCCCCCCTGGAGGTGACACTCCGGCAGTCCAGGCCAATATTCCTTATTGCCTCAGGAACTATGGAAGGAGTGACGGAGGTAACTGTGAAACCGAGCTGCCCCTCCCCCAATCTCATGCTGCCCAGGCCCTGGTGGTTTGGAGATGGGCAGGGGGCTCAAGAAAACGCCCCTGGGGAAGGCCCAGGTGGTCGGGAGCGCATCACCTCCCAAGATTCTGTTTTGAGGTGGGTGTTTTGGAGGGAGGAGGGTTTGGAGCTGTTGTTAAAGGTGGAGCTGGGTGGGAAATGGCGTTGGGTTGGGTTTGGGGTTGAGATTTGGTTGGGGTTGGAGTTGGGGTTGGCTTGATGTTCGCTCCATGTCAGGAATCAGGGGGGCCCCTGAGGCCCCTGCCGAGGCTGGATGCGAGGGCGCTCACTTAGGGAGCTGGTGACTTCCTGGATCTTCTCACTGATGGCTTTATCCATGGGACACAGCAACTTGCCACACACCAGCAGCCCCAGCACTGGGAGGAGGAGGAGGGAGAGAGCCTTCATCCTGTAGGTGCTGCAAGAGGGAACCGAGAGACCCCAGCTGGGTCAGCCCCTCTCCAACCTGGGAAGGGTCAGGCCCACAGAATGTGTGGGATCGGAAACCCTGGGTCCCCATGGGGGATGGGGCTGGAGGCCGAGCTTTGCCCCTAAAGGCGGGAGCCACTGTCACTTACCCTCTCCGTGGACTCAGCAGGCCATATTTTGGACACGAATGACATGCCTCTGCCTCAGCTCTCTCTTTAAGGCCTCCAAGTGTGGGGCTTCCTGTCTTGGCTAAGACATCCTTGGCCCTGGCATCCTGGGCCTCCCTTCCCACATCCGGGGCTAAGAGGAAGCCCCCCCGGGTAGAGTCCAGGGACCTAGTGGTGCCACAGCCTCTCCTTCAAGAGCCTTCCCTTCCCACATCCAGGCTGGGACTGGTCCAGAGGGTAGAACCTGCGGGATAATTCCAGGAACCATAGTCGATGGGGCAGGGAGAGATACAGGAGCTTGCACGGAGGGGAGGGGGCACACAAACGTGACCAAAATAATGTCCTTGTTTGAGAACTGCATGCATGTTCATTCCCAAATACCTATCACCATAGAAGAGATAGATAAAATCATGGTTTATTCCTTCGATAGAATAATCAACAACTGAAGTGTGCAAACTACGGCCCATGGGCCAGATCTAGCCCACCATCTTTTTTTTTTTTTTTTTGGCCACACTGAGCATCATGAGGGATCTTACTTCCCCAACCAGGGATCGAACAGCCGTGCCCCCTGCAATGGAAGCACGGAGTCTTAACCACTGGACCACCAGGGAAGTCCCGCCTACCACCTATTTTTGTACGACTCATGAGCTAAGAATGGTTTTCACATTGTTTGGGTTTGTTTTGTTTCCAATATGGATGGATTTTTAAAAATTGTGTTAAAACACACGTAACATAAAATGTACCATTTTAACCATTTTCAAGTGTAAATTCAGCAGCATTAAGGCAGTGTGACCACCGAGGCAGACACTGGAATGCTGTGGCCACAAGCCAAGGAATGCCAGAAGCCACCAGAAGCTGGAAGAAGCAAAGAACCGACTTTCCCCTAGTCTTTAGAGGGAGTATGGCTTGATTTCAGCCATACAGTGTTGTGTAATCATCACCCCTGTCCGTTTCCAGAACTTTTTTTCTATCATCCTAAACTGAAACCTTACCTATTAAACACTAACTCCCACTTCCTCTTCCTGAAGCCCCTGGTAATCTCTAATCTAGTTTCTATTTCTGTGAATTTGCCTATTCATATAGCAAATAAGTGGAATCATACAATATTTATCCTTTTGCGCCTGCCTTATTTCACCGAGCATAACATTTTAAGATTCATCCATATTGTAGCATGGATCAGAACCTCATTCCTTTTTAAGGCTAATATTCAATTTTATGTCCATACCGCATTTCGTGTATCATCTGTTGATGGACAGTTGGGTTGTTCCCACCTTTTGGCTATTGTGAAGGATACTGCTGTGAACCTAAGGGCAGGACAGGATAAAGACACAGACGTAGAGATGGACTTGAGGACACGGGGAGGGGGAAGAGTAAGCTGGGGCGAAGTGAGAGAGTAACATTGACATATATACGCTACCAAATGTAAAATAGATAGCTAGTGGGAAGCAGCTGCATAGCACAGGGAGATCAGCTCAGTGCTTTGCGACCACCTAGAGGGGTGGGATAGGGAGGGTGGGAGGGAGACGCAAGAGGGAGGGGATATGGGGATATACGTATGCATATAGCTGATTCACTTTGTTATACAGCAGAAACTAACACACCATTGTAAAGCAATTATACTCCAATAAATATGTTAAAAAATTTTTTTACAAAAAGCTTTTGAAGGATGCAAAAGAAGTGGGCAGCTCTAACTACAGGCAGGGTGAAAAGCAGAGAGAATGTGTGGAACCCCCCTGGGGCTCCCCAGGGACTCAGTTTGAAAACCCTTAGTTCAGTAGCAGGAAAGAGTTATATATATGGCCTGATAAAGAAATGATCACATATTGAGGTCTGGGGAAGTCATTCTGGCTAATACATGAGTTAACGTGAATTTTGTGCTAGCTAAAACAGCCTGCTTGTGGCCTATGAAAACTACATTGTGCATCTGCTTTAATTATTAAAGAAATGGGCACACTGACCAGAAGTCAAGAATGTCCGTGTTCAAAATAAAGATTAAATGCCTCCCTTCCTGGGATGCCAGGGCTGGTCCTCCTTTGATGATAAGACTCCCTTCCCAGGTGCCAAGGTCATACTGACTTGCTGTGTACATGCTGATCTGTTTTTCTGAAACCTTGAAGGAGTGTCTCCATGACTTGTTT
The DNA here is from genome assembly GCF_009873245.2 of Balaenoptera musculus. NCBI lineage: Eukaryota > Metazoa > Chordata > Mammalia > Artiodactyla > Balaenopteridae > Balaenoptera > Balaenoptera musculus. The sequence continues at coordinate 165,556,979 of NC_045787.1, forward strand.
GATGTTCTTTGTTCTGACAAGATATAAAACTGTGCTGAAAACCCTGCTTCTCTGGAGCAGTTTCTCAGAGTTTTCCTCTGAGAAGCTGTCTTCTGGGCTATAGTCCTCAGTTTGGCTAAAATAAAACTCTTTCTATTACTATTATTGATTGTTTATTGATTATTGTCATCGATAGCCCCTTAATTCTCTTAAAAAAAATTCCTTTATTCTTCCTGATTTCTACCAGCAAAACTGAGCCCTAGTGACCTTTTACATCTAATACTACTTAATAAAATTCTAGAACCAGGGCTTTAAAAAGTACAATAGGGCAATCACATACCTACAGTTTTTAAAAATCAATCTTATTGAGGTATAATTTCCATATAATAAAATGCATCTATCTTAAGTGTTCAGTTGGATTCATTTTGACAAGTCTATATACCTGCATACTGCATGAATGTTTTGTTTTTCCCAAGGATTGCTGTTTTAAAAAATCAGGTATAATTTACATACAGCAAAATTCACCCTTTTTACTGAGTTCTATGAGTTTTGACAAATGCATACAGTTGTGTAACCACTGCCACCAAATACTTATAATTAAAATTATGATTGGAAAAAAAAAAGTTTCCCAAAGATCTGAAGGAAAACTGTGTCCTGAAGTCACAGAGAGGGAGATTTTTCTACCCATACAACTGGTTTTCCTGTGCACTGCAGATCTTGTGACTATTCATAAGTGTTACCAGCTTGTTCTCACCTCTGTTAATATACATCTGTCCTTGAAGTAATTTTGAACAAAGAGGCCTGTATCACTCAGAGGACTGGAAACTGTTGCCACTTCTTGTGAAACTGACTTCCAGAGGCAACCTACGCTTCTGATTGGTTGCCTTGCTACATAACTTGCCCTAGTGATGATGTCGCAATGACAGGTAGCTCTGCCAATCAGAAAAGAACCATTTGACACTTGCTTCCTGTCCCACAAGAATGACAGAAAATAAAAGTAAAAGCCTTGATAATTATTAGAGAAATGCTCATCAAAACCACAATGAGGTACCACCTCACACTGGTCAGAATGGCCATCATCAAAAAGTACAAACAATAAATATCATATATATATATATATATATATATATATATATATATATATATATATATCAACACTGTATCACTGTGTTGTACACCTGAAGCTAACATGACATTGTAAATCAACTATACTTCAATAATAAAAAACATAATAAAATTTAAAAATTTAAAAAAACTGTTGGTGGGAATGTAAATTGATACAGCCACTATGGAGGACAGTATGGAGGTTCCTTAAAAAAACTAAAAACAGAACTACCATACGACCCAGCAATCCCACTACTGGGCATATACCCTGAGAAAACCATAATTCAAAAAGAGTCATGTACCACAATGTTCATTGCAGCTCTATTTACAGTAGCCAGGACATGGAAGCAACCTAAGTGTCCATCGACAGATGAATGGATAAAGAAGATGTGGCACATATATACAATGGAATATTACTCAGCCATAAAAGGAAATGAAACTGAGTTATTTCTAGTGAGGTGGTTGGACCTAGAGTCTGTCATACAGAGTGAAGTAAGTCAGAAACAGAAAAACAAGTACCGTATGCTAACACATATATATGGAATCTAAAAAAAAAAAAGGGTTCTGAAGAACCTAGGGGCAGGACAGGAATAAGACGCAGACGTAGAGAATGGACTTGAGGACACAGGGAGTGGGAAGGGTAAGCTGGGACGAAGTGAGAGAGTGGCATGGACATATATACACTACCACATGTAAAATAGATAGCTAGTGGGAAGCAGCCGCATAGCACAGGGAGATCAGCTGGGTGCTTTGTGACCACCTAGAGGGGTGGGATAGGGAGGGTGGGAGGGAGGGAGATGCAAGAGGGAGGAGATATGGGGATATATGTATACGTATAGCTGATTCACTTTGTTATAAAGCAGAAACTAACACACCATTGTAAAGCAATTATACTCCAATAAAGATGTTAAAAAAAATTTAAAAAGAAAGAGGAATGGTGTGGAGGCGGGAGGGAGAGTCTGACCACAGCTTCCTGACAGCCTTCACCTCGTGCCCCATTTCACAGATGGGAGAACTGATGTTGGGTGAGGCTGAGTCACTCCCGAAGGGGAGATTTCAGATCCAGATTTGTTGGATGCCGAAGTCCTTATTTATTTATTTATTTGTTTGTTTGTTTGTTTGTTTGTTTGGCAGCAGCTCTTGGCTTGTAGAATCTTACTTTCCAGACCAGCGATTGATCCTGGGCCCCCAGCAGTGAAAGCACTGAGTCCTAACCACTGGACCGCCAGGGAAGTCCCTCAAAGTCCTTACTTTTAACCGAGGCATTTTTCCACCCGTACCATGAGGTGGGGGGTACATGGAGGAGGCAGGGTGTGGGGGAGGAGAACACGTGGAGGGCAAGTAAGGGGCAGCTAGGCACAGTTTCCTAGAACCCACTTCTGACCAGCCCAGCTCTTGGGGCCCTGACCACCCAGGATGAGCTGTCTCCCCAGCCCCTTCCTGTGGTACCTGCCCACTCTCCCCTGCCCAGCATATCCAAGCAACAAGAGCAGATTGTCAAGGAGCTTCAGGGATGTTCTGGTGGTGATGCCCGCGGAGGCTGCAACCCCCTTCCTGGGAGTCCCAGCTCAGCCACTGACTAGCTGCATGACTTTGAGCAAGTGGCTAAAGCACCTCTGCGCCTCAGTTTCCCCATCTGTAAAATGGGATTATTCTCAGTGACTACCTCATGGGGCCTGGGTGACAATTAAGTGAGTACTCCCACCCCCGCAGCTTTATTGAGATACAACTGACATATAACACTGTGTGCGTTTAAGGTGTATTACGTGACGATATGATACATGTGTTATGTTGCAACATGATTACCACATAAGGTTAGATAACATCTCCATCACCTCACATAAGTACCTCTTTGCGTGTGTGGTGAGAATACTGAAGATCTACTCTCTTATCAACTTTCCAGTACACAATACAGTGTTACCTGTAATCACCATGCTGTCCATTAGCTCCCCAGAATTCATTCATCATCTAACTGAAATTTTGTCTCCTTTGACAAACATCTCCCCATTTCCCCCACCTCCCAGGTCCTGGTCACCACCATTCTGTTCTCTGCTTCTATAGCTCAACGTTTTTAGATTTCCATATAAATCTTAAAAAAAAAAAACCACCAAAAACAAACCAAACTCACAGAAACAGAGATTGGCAGTTGCCAGGGGCTGGGAGGTCGGAGAAATGGGTGAAGGTGGTCGAAAGGAACAAACTTCCAGTTATAGGAGGAATAAATTCTGGGGGTGTAATGTACAACATAATGACGATGGTTAACAATACTGTATATTGTATATTGAAAAGTTGCTGCGAGAGGAGAATTTAAAAGTTCTCACCACACGCACACGGCAACTATGTGAGGGGATGGATCTGCTATCTGACCTCATTGAGGTTATCATTTTGCAATGTGTTGTCGACCGAAAATAATCAATAAACCATCTATAATAGGAATAGAGAAGAGAGTTTTTTTTTTGTTTTTGTTTTTTTTTTGGGCCGCGCCACAAGGCTGTGGGATCTTAGTTCCCCGACCAGAGATCAAACCCGGGCCCACAGTAGTGAAAGCGCCGAGTCTTTAACCACTGGACCACCAGGGAAAGTCCCAGAAAAGAGTTTTATTTTGAGCCAAACTGAGGACTATAGCCTGGAAGACAGCCTCTCTGATTACTCTGAGGACCTGCCCCCAGAGACGCATGGTTTTTCAGCGCAGTTTATATCTTGTCAGAACAAAGAACATCAAACAAGTCATGGAGACACTCCTTCAAGGTTTCAAAAAAAAAACAGATCAGCATGTACACAGCGAGTCGGTATGACCTCGGCGCCTGGAAGGGAGAGTCTTATCATCAAAGGAGGACCAGCCCTGGCATCCCAGGAGAGGGAGGCATTTAATCTTTATTTTGAACACGGACATACTTGACTTCTGGTCATTGTGCCCTTTCTTTAATAATTAAAGCAGATGCACAATGTAGTTTCATAGGCCACAACAGGCTGTTCTAGTTAGCATAAAATTCAAGTTAACTCATGTATAAGCCAGAATGACTTTCCCTATATCTCAATATGTGAACATTTCTTTGATCAGTATATATGTATTAAATCACTACGTTGTACACCTTAAGCTTATCTCAACGAAGCTGGGGGAGAAACAGATTCTACATTTAAGTATTTGTCTGTCTCCATCTGACTTATTTCATCCAGCAAGTACTTTATGTAAGTCTATGTAGACGATACAGAATGAGGCACGGTATGTAGTGGATGCTTCAAACGTCGCTTTTTCTCGGGGGTGGGGGATCAATATTTTCCCAGAATTTCCCCAGCCACAGACAGGGATCAAGGCTCCGAGTGGTCACTCAATGTGGAGGGGCCACCAGCCAGGACTTCCTCTTCCTGTCCTGTCCCCCTCAATACCTCAGCCTGGGGACCCCATCTCAGCCCAACAGGAACAGAACTTACCCACTTTCAGGGCTATTTCCTCACCTCCAGGAGTCTTTTCACAATATTCTTGGCAAGTAGCTGTTGGTTAACTTGTGTTTTCAGATTTGAGCAACTTTACAGAAAAAAAAAAAAAGGGGGGGAAGCTTGCCTTGCTTCCTTAACGTCTGCTGGGTTCCCCGGGGCCACTCAGCCCCTCCCCCAGAGGCCTCAGGCAATTCTTGCTTTGCTAGGGTCCTGGGGGTTTCACCATCCCACCTCCACCCCTCTCCGCCCAGCCGGCAGCTCCACCATGTCTGGGACCCTCACTTTTTCGTTCTTTTTTAAAGCAGCTTTATTGAAGTATAATTTACATTCTCCACATTCATCCATTTCAGTTGTACAACTCAATGATCTGTAGTAAGTTTCACAGGGTTGCACAGCCATTACACAATCCAATTCTGGAAAGTTTCTACCACCCCTAAAAGGAATCTTGTGCTCCTTTGCAGTCACTCTCTATTTCCCACCCCCCACCCCCTAGGCAACCACTTTCTGTCTGTGAATTTGCTTATTCTGGACATTTCATATAAATGGAATCGTACACTATGTGGTCTTTTGCATCAAGCTTATTTACTTAGCATAGTGTTTTGAGGTTCATTAATGTCGTAACATGTATTTTGGTCCTTGACTGAGCTGCATTCCATCGCCTGGATGTACCACATTGATTTCCATTCACCAGTTGATGGGCATTTGGATTGTTTCCACCTTTTGGCTATTATGAATAATGCCATGAACATTCCTGGACACGTCTTTGTGTGGATGTATATTTTCCTTTCTCTTGGGTGAATTATTTTTAATGCAGGGTCAGTTTCCATTGTCTAAATGTACCGGTAAAGTATTTAAACTTTTTTTTTTTTAGCTTTTTTGAAAAAACTGAAGGGCTTCCCTGGTGCGCAGTGGTTGAGAATCTGCCTGCCAATGCAGGGGACACGGGTTCGAGCCCATGGTCTGGGAAGATCCCCACATGCCGCGGAGCAACTAGGCCCGTGAGCCACAACTACTGAGCCTGCGCGTCTGGAGCCTGTGCTGTGCAACAATAGAGGGCCGCGATGGTGTGAGAGGCCCGCGCACCGCGATGAAGAGTGGCCCCCGCTTGCCGCAAACTAGAGAAAACCCTAGCACAGAAACGAAGACCCAACACAGCCAAAATAAAAATAAATAAATAAAATTAAAAAAAAAACTGAAGTAGAGTTGATTTACAATGCTGTGTTAGTTTCAAGTGTACGCAAAGTGATTCAGTTTATACACACACATATATATTCTTTTCAGATTCTTTTCCATTATAGGTTATTACAAGATAATGAGTATAGTTCCCTGTGCTATACAGTAGGGTCCTTGTTTGTTTACCTATTTATATATAGTCGTGTGTCTATGTTAATTCCAAACTCCTGGGAATTCCTTGGTGGTTCAGTGGTTAGGACTCAGCACTTTCATTGCCGTGGGCCCGGGGTTCCATCCCTGGTAGGGGAACTAAGATCTGCACAGTGCAGCCAAAAAAAAAAAAGAAAAGAAATCCAAAACTCCTAATTTATCTCCCCTGCTCACTTTTTTTTTTTTTTTTAAGTAGAGTAAATTCAAGACCACAAACTTTTTCCCTCCTGTTAACTTGGATGAGATTATAGTCTTAGAAGAGCCCCCTGCCCTGCACAGCGCGGGCTGAGAACTCTCCCTGCTATGACGTTGTCCCCATGTCCCCACAACCAAGAACATCAGTGCTCACGACCCCAGGGGTGCCCTCCTGACCTTCCGAAGCCCTGATGCTGACCTGAGGAATCCTTTTTTTCTCACATTGTGGAGTCCTCCTTCTTTAGCACATCCTGAGAACCACCGCCCCAGCCGGGGCCAGACCATTTTATAGTATAAATAATAATGATGTATTATTATATTAATACTATATTATCGTGGTATATATTAATATTATATTAATGTATTATTATTGTGGCAGTCAATGGTTCCGGATGTTGCCTCTAAGCTTTATACCATGACCACCGGTGACTCTGGGGTCTGTTCCCACCCCAGGCCTCCCGATGAGCCCGTGTGTCCAGCTGCCTCCCAGGGATTCAGCGACCTAATCCACACCCACAATAACACGTAACCAAAACGCGCTAGGTTGTAACCTTTCCATACGAACCAACTTCAGTAGTTGCTGAGAGTCCTTTCAAGAAGGATCCCAGCTGATTCCAGTGGGAGGAAATGACAAGCTTGAAAATAATCTTCAAGAGATATTGGCAATAGGGCTTCCCTGGTGGCGCAGTGGTTGAGAATCTGCCTGCCAATGCAGGGGGACACGGGTTCGAGCCCTGGTCTGGGAAGATTCCAACATGCCGCGGGACACTAGGCCCGTGAGCCACAACTACTGAGCCTGCGCGTCTGGAGCCTGTGCTCCGCAACAAGAGAGGCCGCGATGGTGAGAGGGCCCGCGCACGGCATATGAAGAGTGGCTCCCGCTTGCAGCAACTAGAGAAAGCCCTCGCACAGAAACGAAGACCCAACACAGCCAAAAATAAATATAAAAATAAATAAATAAATAAAAGATTACTATAAAAAAAAGAGAGATATTGGCAATAAATAAATAGATAAAATTTTAAAGTACAGAAAAAAAAATTGGAGAATTCCCTGGCAGTCCAGTGGTTAGGACTCTGCACTTTCACTGCGGTGGCCTGGGGTTTCAATCCCTCGTTGGGGAACTAAGATGCACAAGCCTCGCAGCGTCGGGGAAAAAATAATAAAATTAAATTTAGAAAAAAAAAAAGGAGAGATCGGAGGGGAATCCATGGCTGCTAAAACCTTTATGTGGAGAGTTGCTGGAAACCAGGGACACCTGCCCCCGGCCCCCAACCCACCGACCAATCGTAGGGACATGACATCATGGAGCTCCTGACGTGAGGCTTCATAGGATGCAGAGAGAGAGGGTGGATTTTACTCTCACACGAGGGTTTTGAGAATTCTGTGTAATGCGTGTGGAGGGCTTGGCAGGGATGGCCTGGGGACGTGGTCAGGGCCTGACACTACCGGCTGCTGTGGCTCATTTGCGGGGGCGGGGATGGGGGTGGTCCGTGAATATTTGTACAATCAAAATGTCCTGAGGTGGGAGACTTTACAACATCATCTACGTACAAATAAGGGCCAGAGGCCGAGGCGATTTAAGCAACAGAGTTTCGCTGGCGCTGAGAACTCTTGAGTAACTCATGACCTTCTCCCCCTCCCCCACCCCCGCCGTCTCTAACTAGGGTCACCCAAGCTCGGGTTACAGACGCTAAAGATCAAAGCAGCCGGCAAATTGAGCCACAGCGCCCCCTGGCGCCCAGAGCGCTGACCTACCTTAAGCGGGTTTCCGGAGGAAAACCGCGGCTTCCCAAGGAGGCGAGTTTAAAAGTTAAACTTTTTAAAAATTAATTAATTAATTAATTGATTTTGGCTGCGTTGGGGTCTTCCTTGCTGCGCGTGGTGGCGTGGCGGCTACTCTTCGTTGCGGTGCGCGGGCTTCTCATTGCGGTGGCTTCTCTTGTTGCGGAGCACCGGCTCTAGGCATGGTTGTGGCTTGCGGGCTCTAGAGCTCAGGCTCAGCAGTTGTGGCGCTAGGGCTTAGTTGCTCCGTGGCATGTGGGATCTTCCCCCACCACGGATCGAACCCGTGTCCCCTGCATTGACAGGCGGATTCTTAACCACTGCGCCACCAGGGAAGTCCCTAAAGTTAAACTTTTAAAACCATCTCCCTCCCACTCCGTCTCCCAGTCGAAGGCTCCCTGCCAAGGCCGTAAGTGGGGGGCGGTGGTCATCCGGGCCGGCCGTCTCAGTGGTCTGAGATGACCCACTTTCTCCCCTGCACCCCATCTACTCGACAGCCTTGCACGTCCATCTTTCTGCCCTATTAGGCGTTTCGCATAAATCTTAGTAGAATTGCTGAATCGGAGGGGTTTTTGCTTCTCCAAGGCCCTACCTGCAAAACTGTCCGTGTGATTTTTTCTGGGAAGAGTGTTCTTTAGATTTCTCTGAAGTCTCAAAAGGATAGGTGACCTCAAAATCAGGGCCAAGTCTTCCGTGGGCAGGGAAAGAGGGCCCCAGGTGTCCTGTGTCCGCCCACGCCCACCCTGGTCCCAGCCTTGGAGGGGCCACAACTCCAGAGGTGACAGGATGGAAATGAGTAGCGCTCCACTGGGGGGGGGCGCTATACCCAATTTACCTGCCCACCAGGGCCCCCTCCCCAGGCACTCATTCCAGCTGAGCCCCATCGCCAACATTAGATTTGGGGTCCCCACCTGACCCTGCTCAGATCCTTTCTGTAGTTTCCCACCACCCCAGCAGGGGCCAAATCCTCACTCAGGCCCCAGGTGGCTCTCAGACCTTGTCATCCCTCAAGACCTTTCCCTCTGGCTCCATTCCGCTCTCTTGCCTTTGCCTCCACTGTGCCCTCCCCTCCCTTCCCAGACTCCTCTTCACTTTCATTCTCGTAAGTGCCACCTCCTCCAGGAAGCCTTCCCCGGCTGCCCCTGACTGAGTGGATTACCGTGTTCTTGGGGCTCCCACAGCCACCTGTGCCACAGACTGCCGGCCTGGCTGTGTGTCTGTGCCCCAGAGAGAAGGGCCTTCATCTATCTTATTCAGGCTGTGAGATTCACATCTCACTTTAGCTGAGTGTTATGGGCTGAACTGTGTCCCCAGAAAATTCATATGCTGAAATCCTAACCCCCATGCCTCAGAATGTGACTGTATTTGGAGATGAGACTTTTAAAAGATAATTAAGTCAAAATGAGGTCATAAGTGTAGTCTTTAAGCCAATATGACTGGTATCCTTATAAGAAGAGGAGATTAGGGGCTTCCCTGGTGGCACAGTGGTTAAGAATCCGCCTGCCAATGCAGAGAGGACATGGTTTAAGCCCTGGTCCGGGAAGATCCCACGTGCCGCCGAGCAACTAAGCCCGTGCGCCACAACTACTGAAGCCACGTGCCACAACTACTGAAGCCCGCACGCCTAGAGCCCATGCTCCACAACAAGAGAAGCCACCGCAATGAGAAGCCCGTGCACCCTCAACAACGGGTGCCCCCCGCTCGCTGCAACTAGAGGAAAGCCCCGCGTGCAGCAACGAAGACCCAATGCAGCCGAAAATAAAATAAATTAAAATAAATAAATTTTTAAAAAAAGAAGAGAGGAGATTAGGACACAGACACACAGAGAGGGAAGATCATGTGAGGACACAGGGAAAGACAGCCATCTACAAGCCAAGGAGAGAGGCTTTAGAAGAAATCAATCCCGCCGGCACCTTGATCTTGGACTCCCGGTCTCCAGAACTGTGAGAGAATAATCTCTGTTGTGTAGGTCACCGGAATGTGGCACTTTGTTATGGCAGCCTTAGCAAACTAACACACCCAGTGAAGGGTCTGATAAGTCCTGCAGTTAGGAGCCCCTGTGAACAGCTGGAGAAAGTGGGGTTGGGGAGGAGGATAAGCAGGGGGAGTTCCTACTCTCTGGGGCGGGGGGAAACTGGGCATCGTTTGCTGTGTTCTATCCTCACACAAATGCAGATTCTGATCCTAGGAGCCTGAGAAGGACCCCCGGCCTTGTGTGGCTCCAGGCCCCACTGAGACCAGTTCCTGAAGGGCTGGGGGTGCTGGGATACAGGCCTGTTCTGCTTGTTACTACACTACTGATGGTCCCGTCGGAGCAGCCGAGATAACCATAGTACCAGTAGGGGAGCAGCTGCTGTCATTTTCCCGTGCCGTCAGCTTTCGGCGCCATTTCACCTCCTCTGCAAAGCCACTGCCCATCATTGGCCCCCATGTTTTTGGAAGGGGAACCCAAGAAGTTGGCCCAAAACCTAGCAGCTAGTAGATCTTGGAGCCAATATTCAAATTAGAGCTTGGGATGCCCTCTGGAAGGACCACAGGGTGGGGTGGGGCCTGAGGCACAGGTCAGGGAATGGGACCCAAGGGTGGCAGTCCCCATCTAGCTCCCATGGAAAGAAAGTGAGGTGGGTGCCAGCTGGCAGAAAGATGGGAGTTTATTTCTCTGAAAAGGGAGGGGGGGGCGGGTCAGGCGGGGGGGGGTGGGAGGGTCAGGGCAGGGAAATGTCCTCCAGCTCTGGTCCAGCGTCTTGAGGTCATCCAGGAAGCGGAGTCCGCGGGTCGGGGTGAGGATGTGTGAGGAGCCTGGGCAGGAGGATGGGGCTGGGGGAGCGGCCTCGGCCCCTGACACCCCCCAGGTGGGGTGCTCGGGAAACCAGGCCCTGACCCTAAGGACTCAGAAGGCTCACCCCTTGGAAAGAGAGGGCTCCACTCCTAGGTGACCCCTTCCCTGGGAAGCCAAAAGCCCTAGCCCCTCAGGTATCCGGTATCCTCTCATTCAGGCCCTGCGGAGAGGCTATAGGCTTTGGGGACCCAGAAGGCACGCAGCTGTCAGTCCCCCAGGGACCCACACCACACAGGGGCAGGCTCCCGGCCCCACCCCAGCCCAGGGGCCCCAGTCCGGCCACTCACCAATAAAGTACCTCCCACTTGCCATCAGTGGCCCTGGTACACCTCATAGGCGGGCCCGATCTCTGACATCGCCACACCGCCACTGATGTAGACGATAAGCCGGGGCCTGCCGTGCCTCCACGCCCGTCTTGTTCTTGTGCCAGTGGCCGAAGCGGGCGCTGTCGGGGGAGACAGGGGAAGGTCAGTATCAACAGCTGACCACCACCCCACATACCCAAGCCTCACCTCCCACGGGCCGGTGCACAGTGAGGGGGGGCATCCCCTGGGCCTAACCTGACGGCAGCCTGGGAGCTGGGCGTGGGGCAGGGTTCAGACACGAAGGCCACACCTTCCGGTCCAGCCGGTCCTCCACGGCATCCTGGGCCAGAGGAGGAGGCTGAAGAGAGGGGCCCAGGGTCTGGAGCCCCCTCCATAGGGTGTGTTCATGGGCCAAGGTCCTGGCAGACAGGAGCCACACCATCTGTACCTCCAGCCCCTTGGCGACCCAGGACCCTGGGCCCTAGCTTCTTAAGGACCCTGCTCCGCTCAGCTCCTCAGGGACCCAGGAGTGTGGACCCACAGACCCTTGGGAACCCAGGACTCTGAGCTCCTGCCCCTAAGGTACCCAGGACCTGGGCCCCTAGCTTCTTAAGGACCCTGCTCCCGCTCAGCTCTCAGGGGACCCAGGAGTGTGACCCCACAGACCCATGGGGAACCCAGGACTCTGAGCTCCCTGGCCCTCAGGTACCCAGGAAGTCTCAGTATCCAGAGTCCATGGGGATACGGGGGCCAAGGTCACTGGCCTCCAAGCAGGCGGAGGCACCAGGACTCCACACAGACGGCAGGAAGCCAGGAAGCCAGGTCCCTGGCCGGTCCTCTTTGTTGCCGCTGCTTTTGGTTCCCAGCATGGGCAAGGACTGCATGGGGAGGCAAAGGGGGACCCAGAGGGCTTTCTGGGGGGGCTAGGAGCGAACAGAGGGGGACAGAGGAGGGGACCAGCAGGTGGAGAGGAAATGAAGCTCCCTATGAGGGACCCCCTCCGACACCCCACTTCCTCCAGTGTGGGCTGGGATGCCCCCATGACACAGCAAATCGGATGCCACAGGGATGCCCATAATGAAGGATTCCCCCTTAAGCCCGGGGGCTTAGGACGGTGAGCAGGAAGAGGGCTGGGCGTTGCCTGGATAGGGGCGGGGGGTGGGGGTCAGGCCCCAACCCCCCACCAGGGGTACCTCCATCACATCCTTGATGATCGGGGTCCAGCGGGACAGCTGATAGGTGGGCTCCGAGCGCTCCCTCCGCTCCAGCCGGCTTGCGGTCCCAGAGCCCTACAGGCGGGGTGGGGCGGGGCGGGGTCAGTGGGGGAATCAGGGAGAAGGAGGCGGGTCATAAATGGGGCTGGGGGCTTGTCGGACTTGGGAAGGTTGCAGACAAAGACGGAGAAAGGGAACAGAGAACCAGAGAGAAAGATAGAAGGAGGGAGGGAGACAGAGAGAGAGACAGACACAGAGAGAGCGAGGAAGGGAAAATGAGAGAGAGGGAGGAAGAATACAGAGGCAGTGAGACAAAGATGCGACAAAGAGAGAGATCAGGACTAAGAGAGAAAGATGGAGACAGATGTGGGAGGACACAGAAACAAGGGAACTGAGAGGTGGCGGACAGGGCGACAGACGGGTGCCTGGGAGAGAGACGGAGGACCAACCGGCGAAGGGAGAACATGAGAGATGCGCACGGCCAGAGGCGGAGGCAGGGTCAGGGGAAGCGGGATGTGTGGAGATCGGAGCACAGGAAGCTGCCATGTGTGTCCCGGCCGGGTTGGTGGCCCTCAGACCTCTGGGAGCCCAGGGTCAACTGTGTGCCCCATGCTGGTGACCCGGCTATCCGCCCCCGGGACTCGGACCACACGGACTGGGGCTCTGGCTACGCCTCACCCGCCCTGTTTCTCCTATGACCGCCGAGGCTGGGGACAGCCCTGGTGCCTCCGGGTCTCCAGACCCCACTCAAGCCTCCCTGTCCTCCAAGAACCACATCATGCCCTGCGTATCCCTGCCCTGGTGATGTGCCCTCCGCCCCCAGTCACTGCCCTCTGACTCAGTGCCCACTCCCCAGGCGGCCCCACCCCCACATCCACCTCCCCCTCCCAGTCTCTGACCCAGCATACCCCGGGGTTGGTGACAGTGCCCCCCAGCTGCTCCAGGTTCCGGATGAGGCTGCTGTGCGCCTGCACGTTGGCGTGCTGGATCAGCTTGGCCAGGTTCTCCTCGCTCACACCTGGAGGAGGCCGACGGGCGGGCGGACGTGGATGGGATGCTCACGGGGTGGTGGGGGGGGGGGGGGGGGGGGGACAGAGGTGGCCATGCACGCTTCTGGGTTGAGGGGCTTGCGGTGGGGTGAGGAGGTGCCAGAACCATGAGCAGCCTACAGTTCAGAGGCCCTCGGGACCAGGGGAGCCACCCAGGCTGGCGCGGGGGGATTCCTGATGTTAGAATTCTGGATGCGAATCCCAGAGGGGGTAGTAGACTGGGGGATCCTCTGGAATCAGTTGAGGGGGCCAAATTTGGAGACGTCATAGATTTGCAGGCTCTCCATGCCAACGGAGGCCAATGGAGGGAGGCCCAGGGTCCAGAGGGGTATCTGTGGGGTTTGGGGGCATCCCGAGGACAGGGCAACTGTGGGGTTTAGAGAGTCCCAGGATCACTGGAGACTGCGGTGAGTGGCGGTATACCAAGGCCGCCCCCTTGCCCCCTACCCACCATTCCGTAGAAGAATGTAGAGCAATAGAACCCGGATCTTGTCGTAGGCTGGCACCGCGGCGTCCAGAAGCACCGGCACGATCAGCTTCATGGCGTCCTTGATCTTCTCGCCCTCTGCGTCAGAGCCCATGGCTAAGTCCTGTGGGGCATGGGGGTCAGCCACTATGTGGGGGGACAGGGCAGGGCAGGGACATCCCAGGGGCCTCGGCAAGATCTTTGGGCTTCATTTCATCCTACCACCAGGTCTCTGAAGGTTCTACACGTGTTCGCAGAGAGGCCCCACCCCTCGCACAGACCACACCTCTTCATAGGCCCCGCCCCTTACCCTGGTCCTACCTTTCCATGGGCCTGGCACCCCCACAAGCCATACTCTACCCCAGAAAACGCCCCTCCAGGGCCCCGCCCCCACAGGCCCCGCCTCCCTCGCAGGCCCCGCCTCCCCCACAGACCCCGCCCCCACATGCCCAGCCTCCCCTCCACAGACCCCACCCCTGCCCCGGGCTCACCCCACCTGCTCCACACTGCACAGCTTCTCCACACTGCCCTTGAAGTGCTTCATGCAGTCATCGGCTAAATGCAGGTGTGTAGAATACTGAGGGGCAGGGGTGGGAATTGGGGTAACAGAGGTTGAGTCAGGGTGGAGACGGGGTGGCAGTTGGAGGGGGCAGTTTCCCCGCCCCCGCTCACCTTGTTCAGCTCCTTCTGGTACTGTGGCATCTTTTTCAGGATGTGGGACAGGTCTTTGATGTTGGCCTGGGGACAGGGAGGGGCGTGAGCCAGGCCCTGCCTACCGGAGGCCCCTGCTGCAGGCTAGGGATCCAGACTGAGGCCCCGCCCCCATCTTTTGGGGGGGCGTGGGAGGGGCATTCCTCCCAAGCTGCCCACCCTGACACAGGCCCACACCCTACCTTGTCTGTGGTCAGCCTCTTGCTCTCACAGAATGTCTTCAGGAGCTCCGTGACCTTCCTGGCGGTGAGAGCGGGCAGGGGGGCGGTTGGGGACGGCTGCCAAGACCGCAGTTTGACGGCAGAGTAGGGGGGGCATTGCACGGGCAGGGGATGGGAGCCAGGAGACACAGGCCACGTGCGAGCCCACAATGGGGACGCATCGGGGAGGCCAGCGGAGGGGTGTGGCTCGTCGAGGGGCGCTCACCCAGAGCGGGAGGCCACGTGCCCGGTCCACAAAGCGGGGGGAGGGGGTGGGGACCGCGTGCGGAAGAGCCCACACCCCCGGCGCCCACCACGTGCACGTACTTGGACACATCTGCGATGTGCATGTGCCGTAGGTCCACCCACAGGTCATCGTCCTCGTCCAGCAGCACGGCCTTCTCCCGGGCCTCACTGAGCCCCGTGGTCTCATACCTGGGGGAGCAGGAGACATGAGGGTCGGGAGCACTGGCTGAGGACCCAAGTCCGCAGTGATGGCAGATGGCGAGTCCCGGGGTCCACCCACCTGTACGTGTCCTGCTCGATGTCCAGCAGGTCATAGGCCATGGCCTGGAAGGTGAGCTCGTGCAACAGTGGGGACACGGGGTCGGCCGCCCGGTCCATGATGAGTAGCTGTGAGCGACTTTTCTCAGGGCCCTGGGGTGGAGGGGGTGGGCAGGGATGAGGACATTGACCCTGACCCTGGCTGGGTCCTCCTCCCACCTCCCCAGAAAGCCCCCTCACCTCGCCCAGACTGGGAGTGTCTGCCTTGAAGGCGTTCAGCTTGGCTAGGACGGCATGGGCCAGCTGGGCCGTGTCCTCTGGGCCCCTGAGGGTGGGGTGGGCAGATGTGTGTGGGGGAGCTCAGGGCCTGGGGTTGGGGAGGGCCAGGCACAGACTTGGGGTCGGGGATGGGGTTAGGGACCAGGGTGAGGACTGGGGCTGGGGTTGGAAACAGGATGGGGTCAAGGTCAGAGGGTGGCATCCAGGTGGGGTCCCCACTTGTGGTAGCGGATGGCCGGGTACTCTTGCAGTGTGGCGCACAGGGTGGCGATCTGCTGGGCCAACGCTTCGAGCTGCCGTGCCCGCTCGCCGGCCCGGAAGGGGCAGTAGAGATTGTAGGTGCTGTGCGGGGCATCCAAGGAGAACACCTGGGAGGGCACAGAGCCGCCGCTGGAGGTGTACCCCTGCCCAACCCCAGCAGCCGCCATCTGCCACTGCCCGGGGCTTCCTCTGGTCTCTGGAGCCTGCTCTGCCATCTAGGAGGCAGGCCTGGGGCAGCCCCCAATTCCTGTCTAGAGGAGGAGGTGGAGAAGTACCTCAGCCCCCTCCAACTTGGGTGGGACGACGCTGAGGTGAGCTCTATGCTGCCCCTGCGTTGCCCAGTGGGACAGAACTCCGGGTGCCACAGCGCTACGAGCTCATTCTGCCCGGTGTTGGCTCCTTTGCTTTCTGATTCAGTGTCCCCTTTACTTGTCTCGGTGCCTCTTTCTGAGGGAACCTGGGACGTTTAGTGACAGACCCCCACCCCTGCCCAGGACTAGGCTGGGCTGTACCTGAGCCTCGTATGGGAGGAAGGCAAGGTGGATCTCTTTCAGCGTCTTCACCACCTTCGCCAGCCGGGAGCGGCCCAGCTCACAGAACAGGGGCTCGGGGCAGGCTGGGGTGAGCAAGAGGGGGCATCAGGCCAGGGCAGCCCGCACACCCCCTCGCCCTGACCCCCACCCCACTGGCTCTCCTCACTCACTGTCGGTGAAGAAGATGTGTGCCGCTTTGTAGGTGAAGGTCGGGGTCCCCTGGAAGTCTGTGATCAGGGCCTGCACCGACTGAGGAATGCGGATCACTCTCCAGGCCTGGCCCCTAGACCGACCATCCCCTGCCCCAGCCTCCAGCCAGCTGCCTGTCCCCCCTACACTGCAGACATGCGCGCACACACCCGTTCACATAGGCACCTTCTCCGTGGGGCTCAGCAGATAAATGGCCTCCAGACTGGGGATGGGTTCTCGCCGTTTGTTGATGTCCTCCACAACTAGTAGGAACAGAGGAAGGGGCACATGTGGATGGCAGTGAGGCCAGGGCACATGGGGAGTCTCTGACTCAGGGAGCTGGACACTTGGGAAGGAGGTCAGATCCTGGGGAGAAGCAGGGGGACTGCCACTCCCTAAGGGTCCTAAGCAGGAGGTGCACACCCATGGGTCACACGGCTAAGAGCTACATGGGCAGGGTTCTGCACATCGGGGGGTCCCATAGTCATACCCCTGGGGATTGCCCACAGAAAAGTTATCCATTCTGGAGGTCACGCACTGAGAGTCCTACATGGGGTTCCACACACAGGGGCTGCACAGCCAGGGAGGCTGACCCCTTAGAGATCACAGCCAGGGAGCCCTGCATGGGAAGTCTGCCTATCATGGGCTCCCAAATCAGGGCTGTCTGTGCAGTAAGCTGCATATTTGGGAGTTCTGGAGAATTTGAGGGGATCCCACACTCAGGTCCCATCTGGGCAGCATGGGGTGGGAGTGTCCACTCACTGGTGATGCCCTCAGCCAGGATGTCTGACATCTTGCAGCAGGACGACAAGATGCGCATACTCGGGTGGTCCATGATGAGCACCTGTCCAGATGGATGGACAGATGGACCGGTGGACAGACAAGGGGGCGGGAGAGGCTGAAGCTGTCCCTGAGGAGGGGCTGGGGCAGTGGGCAGGCCTGACAGCTTCAAGAGCTGGTTGAACACGAGGACCCAGGACCCCATCCCCACTCCACCCCATTCCAGACTGGCCCACCTGACCCCACCTCTGTGGACCAGCAACCTCCTCAAGGAGTTGGAGGGAGTCCCACATTCAGGGCCCCTCACATGGGTTTGGACAAGGCATTCCAAGTCTCAGCCTTACCTTCCACTCCCCATCCTTCTTGACGCTCCGAATGACTCCGCTCAAAATTTCTGCAGGGAAGTGAGGGGCAGGCTCAGGATGCCAGGTCCTCTGGCCCCACCGTGCCCCCAAACCTTCTGGGTCCCGGGCTGGACCTCCATCTGAACTCCCATTTACTCCTCCCCCCAGTCCTGTGAGGTAGCTCCTAGTCACCCCCAATTTATAGACAGGGCCACTGAGGTTCAGAGAAGAGAAGTAAGTTGCATAAGCACCCTCAGCACTTAAGTGGCGAGTGCCTGAGGCATAAGTAGCCACTGGATAACTATGCTTTAGATAAACGAATAAGTGGAAAGCCAAGACTCACATAACAGGTCTACCTGCCTCCAGAGCTGGGCTCTCAGCCTCCCTATCTGCTACTCAAGTACTCCTGGCCTGTATATTTCAGCCACACCCTTATTCCATCTCCATCAGTTTCCCCTGGACCAGAACGCAGGACCCCTGGATCCCTGGTCTGAGGCACGCCTGGCTGTGGTCATCCCATTACCAACATCCAGCCTCAGTTTCCTCATCTGTAAAATGGAATCAGCGATTCTCCTGTCTCCCCATTAACTCCTATGTAGGAGGCTCCTTTTTCAGTTGGGGTTTTGGGGGTTTGAGCCATACTGGGCCCTGCCTAGTGGAGGGAGTGGATAGGCAGCCCCGCCTGGCAAGAGTGCCGTGTCCACAGTTATCATGACGGCCAGGGCGGAAGGAGCCGCTGAGGCCGGAACTACCGGAGGTGGGGGGAGGGGGCGACCTCCACCCCTCCCCCAAGAACCCAGCCTGCAGGGCCTGGATGCTTGGGTCCTCACGCTGCATGGGGCTCTTAGCGACCGGGCAAGGAGGAAGGCGTCCCCCACCCATGGACCTGGATAGGGGCCCGGACGCGCCCCCTGAGCACTCTCACCACCTGGGGTCGCTGACCAGCGCACCCAGGCCCGGCCCCCGTCCGCACCATGGGGCCCCAAGAGTCCAGCTCGCCGGACTTCGCCCGGCCCAGAGATCCGGGAGTCTGGATGTCCAGCTGTGCCCTCCCCCCGCTGGCACCCTAGGGGGCCCAGGAGTCCCTTCCCAGCGCCTGTCTACGCCACCCTTAGTCTGATTCCTTTGGGTCCCCGGAGTTCTGTCTCCCAACTTTGTTCCGCTCCCTCCAGGGAGAGACGGGACATCCAGCTGAGGCCAAGTCCCCGTCCGCCCCCTCGAGCGTCAGGTGCTCGACGCCCAGCCAGGCCCCCAACTCCCCGCCGCTTGGGTCCCAGAGTCCGTGCGCACCCGGCCCCCCGCCCCCAGGGGGCGGCACTCACTTTCCCCCCACCACCGCCTTCAGCCCCGAGGGCGCCATCTTCCCCTAGGGCGCCGCCGCTTCCGGGTCTGTTCCAAGGTGGGGCGTGGCCCTGAGCGTCATCCACGTGGACTCCGCCCCGCGGGGCCTGGCTCCCGCCCCCTGCGCACCTGGCCCCGCCCCGCCGTCGGTTTTCAGAGAGGAAGATGGGTTCCGTGTGGAGCCGACCCGCGAATGAGTCCACGCAGACGCGCACCAAGTCGCCGGGACGGACGCACTCACAGACGTGAGCTCAGACACACTTCCCTAGCTTGTGTGCAGCGAGAAAGTGGGATCGCAAGGCAGTAATAACCTCTTCATCTTTCCCAGGCACAGCTCCACCCTGCCCGAAGTTTCTCTCTGTCTGAAAGATACTGTGTGCCCACCCGGAGCCGCGGGGCCACAAACCCGTGACCCACTTATGTAATGTCCCCGAGTTTAGCAGCAGCAGCGGGCTTGGGCAACACTTGATAAACTGGGGAGGAGGCCTGGTTGAAGCTAAGCCTGCACCTACTGTGTGCTAGGGACCTGTGCCAGGTCGATCCTGCCAGAGACCCTGACGGGAGATGCGGGATAGACAATGAAACAGCGGCTCAGCCGGACCCTTGTCCAAGGCCACGTGATGAGTAGGCCTATTGCAATCTGAAACACGAGTCTGTCCCAGGAGGTATGCTGGTCATGGCCTTGCTGATACGCACGTGGATTCAGTGGCATGCTCAACCGCTTGCATACTCTCTCTCACACACACACACACACACACACACACACACACCCCTCAATTCACACTCGACTAGAAATTTCAGGGCCTGCCCCTGCTGTGCACCAGCAAAGGGTTGACACCTTGCCATTGCAAAGGGCCCAGTCCAGCAGCACCTCATCCTTTAAATGAGGATTTAAAGTGTGACACACGTGTGTGAATGCAGAGTCCTAAGCTGGTTCAGCCCTGAACCCGTGCTTTTATTTGGTGTTTCTTAAGAGTCGGCCAGGTGCCAGGTCCTCTGCCACTTTCATGGGACAGGCATGGGACTGACCACAGTGAATAAGACCAGAAAGCCTGCCAGGCAGCACTTAAAGTTGAATGGAGGAGGAGGGGATAGAAAATAATCGGTTATGCCTTAAGGAAATAAACAGTGACCTGATAACAAGTGCCCCGGTGGGGGGCGCTTATTGAGGGTGTGCCAGAGGGGTACTCTATGGGTGTGGCCTTTAGGCTTAACCCTGAATGACATCAGGGAGCAACCATGCAGAGAGAAGGAGGGATGAGCTCAGAGGAGTGGCTGGAGTGAGGTGAGGTTGGAGGGGCACGGAGGCCAGACCTCTGTGGGACATGGTAGGACTAACCCGATTTGCCTTGGATTGAGAGGTTCACAGGACCCAGGACTTTCAGTGCTAAAACTGGGACAGTCCTGGGCAACCAGGATGGCTGTTTCTCTCTATGTAGGAGTTTGGGGTTTTCTTTCCTTTTTCCTTTTCTCTATTTCTTTCTCTTTCTCTTTCTTGCTCACCTTCTCTTTCTCTCTCCCTCTCCCTCCCATCCTCTCCTTTTCCCTCTTTCTTTCATAGTTTTATTGCAATATAATTCACATACCATACAATTTGATCACGAAGAGCATACAATTTAATGGCTTTTAGCATATTCACAGTTGTGTATCCATCACCAGTCAATTTTGTTTTTTTAAATTTATTTTATTGACGTATAGTTGATATACAATGTTAATTTCTGCTGTACAGCAAAGTGATTCTCAGAATATACATATATGTATATATATATATATATTTTAAATTAATTAATTTATTTATTTTTGGCTGCGTTGGGTCTTCCTTGCTGCGTGCAGGCTTTCTCTAGTTGCGGCAAGTGGGGGCTACTCTTCATTGCCGTGCACGGGCTTCTCATTGCGGTGGCCTCTTGTTGCAGAGCAGGGCTCTGGGAGTGGTGGCTTCAGTAGTTGTGGCACACGGGCTCAGTAGTTGTGGCTCATGGGCTCAGTAGTTGTGGCTTGCAGGCTCTAGAGTGCGGGCTCAGTAGCTGTGGCTCATGGGCTTAGTTGCTCCAGGGCATGTGGGATCTTCCTGGAGCAGGGCTCAAACCCGTGTCCCCTGAATTGGCAGGTGGATTCTCAACCACTGCGCCACCAGGGGAGTCCCTATGTATATATTCTTTTCCATTATGGTTTATCACAGGATACTGAATATAGTTCCCTGTGCTGTACAGTAGGACTTTGTTGTTTATCCATTCTATGTATAATAGTTTGCATCTGCTAATCCCAAACTCCCAATCCATCCCCCATTCCCCACCTTGGCAACCACAAGTCTGTTCTCTCTGTCTGTGAGTCCATTTTTGTTTTGTAGATAAGTTCATTTGTATCCTATTTTAGATTCCACATATAAGTGATATCATATGGTATTTGTCTTTCTCTTTCTGACTTACTTCACTTAGTATGATAATCTCTAGGTCCATCCATGTTGCTGCAAACGGCATTATTTCATTCTTTTTCATGACTAATATTCCATTGTATATATTTACCACATCTTTATCCATTCCTCTGTCAATGGATATTTGGATTGCTTCCATGTCTTGACTATTGTAAACAATGCTGCAATGAACACTGGGGTGCATGTATCTTTTCAAATTATAGTTTTGTCTGGGTATATGCCCAGGAGTGGGATTGCTGGATCATAATGTAGTTCTATTTTTAGTTTTTTGAGGAACCTCCACACTGTTTTCCATAGTGGCTGCACCAATTTACATCCCCACCAATGGTGTAGGAGGGTTCCCTTTTCTCCACACCCTCACTAGCATTTGTTATTTGTAGAATTTTAAATGATGGCCAGCATAACCAGTCAAGTTTAGAACATTCCCATGATCCCAAGGTGCTCGGGTTTTCTCCTGAGGACAATGGGGGCCAAGAGTGTTCTGAGCAGGGGAAGGAGGGGACCCTTGCAGCTCCTGGGAGGAAGGATGGATTGCAGGGGCAAAGGAGGGAGCTGGGAGACCCTGAGGAAGCTGGGACCACCTCTAGCTTCTCAGCCTGTCCCCTGGTGGTGAGGCTCTGTAGGGTCTGCCACCTCTCATTATACTCAGTGAGGGTGACCAAGGTCTTCTGCTGTTATGGGCTCAAGGCTGCCCACGGAACAAAAAAGCGTGTTGAAGTCCTAACCCCCAGAACCTTAGAACGTGCCCTTATTTGGAAATAGGGTTTCTGCAGGTGCAATTAGTAAAGATGAGGTCGTGCTGCAGGAGGGGTGAATCCCTAAAGCAACGTGACTGGTGTCCATGTCTTATGACAGCCATGTGAAGGACACAAGGGGGACATCTGTGACAACAGAGGCACAGACTGAAGTCCTGCTGCTACAAGCCAAGGGACACCAAGGACTGCCGGCAGCCACGAGAACCCAGGGAGAGGCAAGGAAAGACCCTCTCTTCCATGCTACAGGAGTATAGCCCTGCCAACACCTCGATTCTGTACTTCCGGCCTCCAGAACTGTATGACAATAAACGTCTGTTGCTCTAAGCTACCCAGTTTGGGACACTTTGTTAAGGCAGCCTGGGAAACTAATATGTCCGGGGAAGAGCAGGACATCACGTTGGCATGTGGGTCTTGGGGCCATGGAGAGGGTGTGAATGGGGGCTCCGGATGGTGGAGGGCTGCCTGGGGAGGAGGACCAAGCTTTTCAATTAAGTGATGAGAGCGTGGCCCATGTATTCCGAGAAGAAACTTTAACTGGTTTCCAGAAAGGCATCCTGGGGATGGGGTGGGGTGCAGGTGGGATCCTCCCAGCAGCACCCTCTCACGGGGCGCTGAGGGAGAGCCATAGCTGCTCAGCGGAGGGGGCAGGGGCTTTCCTCCCCAGGAGTCTAGCCTCCAGTCCCTAGGCCGGGCTGGGGGGAAAGATCAGAGGAGACAGACCAACTTGGCATTGGCGGTGGGGAGACAGGAGCTACCAGACCTTCTTGTTTTGGGAGTCGGGGGTGGGCAACCAGACCAGGGGAGAGTGAGTAGAGGAAGGGTGGCCAGGAGACAGAGGCCAGCTGGTGGTGCCTCAGGGGTCCTCGGGCCCAGCTTCCCCTCCTCCCACCACCTGCGGATGGCAGCTGCCTTTCTGGCAGATATGGGTGGGCAAGCTGGGTAGCTTCAGACCTCACCTCGGCTGCCCTATGGCCCTGTCCTCTCCCTAGGGGACCCAGCCAGCCCAAGCTCCCCACTGTGGGGACGCTGCTTTGGCCAACTGCTGCACCCCACCTGAGAGTCTTTGGGGCCCAGCGAGTCCTGCTGGGCCAACAATGTCCGAACCCAGGTCACCCTGCCTCCTACCCCCCACAGCAGCCCCAGCCTCATGCTGCAAAAACAATTATCTGGATCATCTTTATGGGGCTTAAGCTTGGGTGGGAGCAGATGGGGCGTGAACTGGGGATTTGGGGCTGGGTATCCACTCCCCGCCATGTCCCAGTCTCTTAAAAAGCCTTCTCTGGCACGGGGCCAGGGCAGAGGCCAGCGGAGAGGTGGACAGGACCCAGGGGAGGGGAGCAGGGACAATGATGGACCAGGAAGAGAAGGAGGATGGGGGCTCGGCCTCCTGCGACAAGGTGAGCAGGCCCCGCCCCCCCCCACCGCCAACTCAAGGACCCATGAATGACAAGGCTAATTAGTTTGTAGGGCACCTAATTAGCACGTGAGTCTCCTGGGACCCCCGACCCAGTTGCCGCCCAAGAAGGTGCTGGTGGGCGGGAGGGTCCGAGTGCCTAACCCAACCCCAGGGCAGAGGTCAGGGCTCTCAGTGCTGACCTCCTGTGAGGTGAGGGATGCTGGGATTTAGGAGCTGTCAGGGGGACGTTCCCCTGGCTCGTGTCCCAGCCCCCGGGCCACCCCACAGTCAGGCCCCAATCTAGGACGGTGGCCCTCTCCCTCGGGGCAGCACCACGTGACGTGGCACTGCTGGTGGGGCCCCTGGGGCGGGGGCCGGGATTGAGAAGGACACTCATGTCTCATTTGGAGCAGCTCTGCAGAGCAGCACACCGGCGGGCACCATGGTGAGAGCCACAGAAGGGGCAGGGCAGGCCCGGGGGTCGGGGGGAAGCTGGCCGGCCAGGAGGGGAGTTGAGGGCTCCTCCAGCTGAGGGGCCGGCCGGACTGAGTGTGTCTGTCCCCCAGGCAGGCTCCCCAGACCAGGAGGGCTTCTTCAACCTGCTGAGCCACGTGCAGGGCGGCCGGATGGAGGAGCAGCGCTGCTCACTGCAGGCGGGGCCGGGCCCAGCCTCCGAGAGCCGTGAGAGTGGGCAGGGAGGTGTGCGGAAGTGGGTATGATGGGGGGGCGTGCATGGGGCAAGTGGCCCTCTGGGGGACCAGTGGGCAAGGGTCTGAGAAAGTGAGCAGGCAAGTGGGGACAGAGATGCCTGTGGGTTGCGGGCAGATGTGAGCAGGCTTCCTGGAGGGTGTGAGTGGGGGTGGAGGGGTGGGTTGGGGGCCTCCAGCTGGGCTGTCTGAGTTCTTCCCCACGGCCTCTGCTTCATGCAGAGAGTGGCCCTGCACCCGAGATGGACAGTCTCATGGACATGCTGGCCAGTACCCAGGGCCGCCGCATGGATGACCAGCGTGTGACAGTCAGCGCCTTGCCTGGCTTCCAGCCTGTGGGCCCCAAGGTAGGTGATGTTCTGCCAGGGCTGAGGAGAGACCAGCCACACTGATCCCTCTAACCCTGCCTCCCACCCCCACCCCTGTCCATCATCCGCCCCTGGGGATGAACGCCTGGTAGGAGCGCCCACCCTGCATACTTGCCAGTCACAAGACCCCGGCCAATCCAATACCCCAGTTCAGAGGTAGGACAAAGGCCCAGACAGGGCTGGGAAGAGATCAAGATCATGCAGGGGGCATGTTAAAGTCAGAGCTGTGGCCAGAACTTGTGGCTCCTGCTCCCAAGTCTGAGAACTTCAAGGAGGCGAGAGAGAATAGACCCGCTCCTGGGAAGACACCTTGAGGGTGGAGGGCACGCGAGCTCATGCCCAGGACACATCCAGACACCCATGTGTCCATGTCACACGTACTCACCCACAGCTTGGGTTCTGATCAAGATCCCAGGGATGTCCCCAAGACCCATCAGCTCCCAAATACCACCCTAAATGTTGAGTAACTGAGGAGTGGAGAAGCTCAGGGATGGTGGGGGCAGATGGGGGGAGGTGGGACTCCGGTTGCCACCTGCACTGGCCAGCACTGCCCTTGGCCCTCTGGCTGACCCCTCTGCATCCACAGGATGGAGTGCAGAAACGAGCCGGGACCCTCAGCCCCCAACCCCTCCTCACCCCTCAGGACCCGACTGCACTCAGCTTCCGTCGAAACAGCAGCCCTCAGCCCCAGACACAAGCCCCATGAGGGCCTGAGGCGTCCTGGGCCCCACTTGGCCCCCAAAAGCAGACAATAAAACACTTCCACGAGCAACGAAGAACCGTGTATGTGTGTCATTCTGTGGGCGGAGAGGCAGGGATTCAGGCACTTGGGAGGCCTCAGGACCTCTGCTGGGCAGCACGAAGGAGCTTTTCCTCCCGCTGCTTCCGTATCCTTTCTTTGAATTCTTCTAGCTCTTGGCGCTGGGTAAGGGAGTGGGATGGGAACGAAGGAGGGGCGTACACACCTCAGGGCCTGGACCTCTTTCCCAGCACCCCTCCCCTTAATCCCCCAGACCACCACTTCACAGTTCAGTGTCTACACTGGAAGCCTGTGCCAATTATAACCCGGGTCCAAGTGGGATTACCTTCAACCTTCAGGGACAGGGCAGTAAGGAAATCACGTGTCCCTCCACTCTCGGTTCCCTGCCCATGAGTGAGGGTCCCATCATGGCCACAGGAACCCAGGCTCCTCCCTCCTCTGATGGGAGAAAAAGTAAGTTGCTTACCTGGTCTTCCTTCTCAGGGGGCCACAGCTCTCTCTGTAGGGACAAAGTCACAGCTGGATACACAAGCCAGGAGCCTCCAGAGCCCCACATCCGGGGCAGGGTTGGCTCAGGGGAGGCAGACACTGGTCCCCATCAGGTTGGTGCCCCATACCCTCCCCCATCCCCGGAATGAACCTGTGCCCACCTTGCGCTGTACGACATAGTCCTCAAACCACTCGGCCTGATTGGCAATCCAGAACATAGCCACAGGGAAGGTGAGGTAGATGGTCATCTGGAAGGGCAGGGGCGGGATAAGAAGAGCCAGGAGTCACCCCCACCCCCCAAAACTGTGCAGAGGCTGCTTAGAGCCTGGAGGACCATCCCTTGACAGAGACCAGTGGTGCTTCCCCAGCGCCCCCAGAACCCCAAAACTCCCATCAAGGGTACAGAAGCCACACACCTTAAAGCCTAGCCTCCATAATCCAAGAGCCCCCTCCAAAAGCCCCCTCCGAGTCTGGGAGACTCCCTCTCAAAGAAAGACACACACACTCTCTCTCTCACACACACACGCACACACACACACACTCGCCCCAGGAACAGAAAATCTCGTACTACAGTAAAGGCATCTCTTTGAGACCTCATTATCCCACCCCCAGTTAGATCCCGGAGCACATCCAGACCTAGGCCTCATTCTTCAGTCTATTCCCCTAACTCTAGGAGTATGCCTACGAGAAAGACGCACACCCACTATGACCCCGAGAGCTCCCCCAGAACCTGAAGCCTTCCTTCTTAGAGCCCCCTCCCCAGATCACCCTTCTCACAAGGCTTTCCTCACACCAGCCCTCCCAGAGCCCCGAACCCTGTGCCCCCTTCTATGGGGTTCCAACCGTAAAGGTCCCTCTCAAATCTCAGGAGCTTTCGCTCCAGAGCTCCCTCTCTCAGAGGTCCCCGTTTTCAGAGCCTCCTCCTCAACCAGGAAGACCCCGCGCTCAGGCCTGCAACCGCTCCATTCCTCACTGACCCGAAACACCTCCAGCTTCACCCCCATCTCGCTCTTCTCAGGCTTCAAAGCCACTTCCGCCCAAACCCAACCATCCAGCAAGACAGCAGCTCATTGGGAGTCCGAGGGTTCCACTGCTGAACCTGATTGGTCCGATGAGCTTCGTGATGACGTCATATTCGGGCGCTTCTTCTCTGCTTCCGGTAGCTGGACGTCTACGTGAAAGTCAACAACGCAGGGCGCGCAATCGGGGAGGGTTCAACCAATAGGAAATGGGCCTGGTTCGAGGGGGCGGGCCTTCAGCCGGAGACGTCATTATAACGCGACTCCTGCGCGTACCTGGAGTGCCAGGAAAATGGTGGTGATGGCGCGCCTCTCGAGGCCCGAGCGGCCGGACCTTGTCTTCGTGAGTCCGCGGCGGGCCCGGGGGTGGCCTGCCTGGGGGCACTGGGACTTAGATGCCTCAGGAGATTCGGGCCTGGCCGCCCGGGGGATCTAGGCCAAAGTTATGCCGGTCTGAGGGCAGGAGGACCCTTACGGGCCAGAGACCGGATCATGATGTACGGACCAGGCTGGTCAGGAGCAAAGGTCTGGTGCTAGAGCCCAGGTGACCTGAGTAAAGAGCAGGTGGTTGAAGTTCAGGGCCTGGCGTCCTGGGCCTGGGGCGGAAATGGGAGTGGGCGAGAAGGGAGACTCGCGTAGCTCAATCTTGAGAGGCCTGGTGTTTGAAGTAAAGGCATGACGACCAGTCCAGGTCTCTGGTTTCAGTGGTAAAATCTTGGTGTCTTGGGTAACGGTCTAGGTTTGGTCCTGAGCGTTATAGTTTCTGGGATAAGGGCATGGTGTCTGGACCGGGAGAACCCTGGAATCAGAAGTAAAGACCGGGTGATGTGGAGCTGATCAGGCGATGGCCCGTGGAATCCTGAAGAGTCAAAGGCTTGGTGTTTGAAGTTGAAGCCTGGCATCTTCACTAGATTCTTGGTGTCTCGAGTTAAAGGCTAGGCATCTTGTACATACTTTTCTTTTTGAGATAAGGGTCTAGCTTCTAAGTTCTGGGGCAGAGTTGAGCTAGACTCTGGCTAGCGGGGGCCTGAGGTGCCAAACGTCTGGTGTCTGGGAAGAGCCATGTTGTGAGGAGGTGACACTTGACGTCTAGGGCAGAGGCCTGGCGTCGGACCAGGGTCTTGGTGGCAAAAGAGTCTGGTGATCTGGGCCAGAGAGTGGATAGCTTGATTAGGAAGGCCAAACGAGTGATGTCTGGGTGACAGTCTCATATCTGGCCTAGAACGCTATGACCAAGGAGTCTGATGGTCTGGGTCAGATTGTAGGCAGTAGTATTCTGAAGGGTCTGGACCAGATTCCTGGTATCTGGGTGTCTGGTGACCGGGCTCCCGATGGTGGGGAGTGGGATCTGGGACCTGGGGAGGGGTCTGGAGTTTGGAGTGGAGTCGTGCTGCACGCAGGCTCTGAGAACAGGTCTGTCTTCTCCCCGTACCCCGGCCCTGGCAGGAGGAGGAGGACCTCCCCTATGAGGAGGAAATCATGCGGAACCAGTTCTCCGTCAAATGCTGGCTCCGCTACATTGAGTTTAAGCAGGGTGCCCCGAAGCCCAGACTCAATCAGCTGTATGAGCGGGCGCTGAAGCTGCTGCCCTGCAGGTGAGATTGGTTGCAGCTGCCCTGCCTGCCGCAGCCCCACACCCACCCCACCTTATCCAGTCACCCCAGAACTTGCTAGTAGGTCCCATGAGACTGCTATGTGTTGTGTCGCCGAGTATACATCCCCTGATCAGTGAGCACACCTTCCCTGACGTCCCGGCCATTCTCCCATCGCAGAGACTTGTCACCCCTCCCTGGGCCCCTTCTCCCAGCACTTGTCTCGTGGGGCAGAATGAAGGGTCCCGAGGTCCATAAAGCTGACCAATCGCTGTCTGCCCCTCCCCTCTCCCCCCATCCCCCCAGCTACAAACTCTGGTACCGCTACCTGAAGGCGCGCCGGGCACAGGTGAAGCATCGCTGTGTGACCGACCCTGCCTACGAAGATGTCAACAACTGCCACGAGAGGGCCTTTGTGTTCATGCACAAGGTGGGGAGGGGGCCTGGCTGGGCCAGGGGATGAGTGGGGAGGTGGGGCTCAGAGTCCACGGAGGTGGACAGAGCAGGGGGTTGGAGTCCTGTGGCCTCTGTGCACTCAGGGTTGAGCGAGACTTGGTTCCAGGGGGACGGGAGTTCCGGGTCCTGCTGCAATGGACATCTGGTGTCTTCATGGCCTGGTGGTGGTGCTGGCAGCTCAGACCCTGCCTCTCCCCACACCTCCAGATGCCCCGGCTGTGGCTAGATTACTGCCAGTTCCTGATGGACCAGGGACGCGTCACACACACGCGCCGCACTTTCGACCGTGCCCTCCGAGCGTTGCCCATCACACAGCACTCTCGTATTTGGCCCTTGTACCTGCGCTTCCTGCGCTCACACCCCCTGCCTGAGACCGCCGTGCGGGGCTACCGGCGCTTCCTCAAGGTAAGCCCCTCGGTGGGCGAGATGGGGCCAGGCTCAGGCGGGTGGGCCAGTCCCCCAGGTCAAGACTTTCCAGAAACTGGCTCGTTGGGACACTGTCTGCCCTAACAGACAGAATATGGGAACAAGGCTTCTTAAGACAGAGTTTTGTTTGTGAGTTCTGTGTTTAATCTCCAGACAGTTTGCTAGTTACCACATCAAGCATTAAGACAGGTGCCGGGGACAGCGTGGCTAAGACAGTCGCTGCCTCCACGGAGCTTTCAGTCTAACTTTGCAGACAGATGCATGTGGCCTGACCACACAAATCAGGGTAAAACTGCAACCATGGGAGGGCAGGGAATAGGAGATAAACGACTGGGGAAACAGATAACAGGCAGGGCTGAGAGTCGAGGTGCAAATAGCGGGGAGGCATTGTGCAGTTTTCCTGAACTTATAATGTCTCTTATGCGTCGTGAAATGCTTAGCATAGTACTGTTTAGGGGCTTGTGATGAAAGCAAGTCTTGGCCTGTGCAGGCTGGACCACTGATGTCTAAGCTAGACCAGTCAGGACTGAGACTGGACCAGTGGGGCCCAGGCTGGACCAGTCAGGACTGGGGCTGGACCAGTCAGGGCTGGGGCTGAACCAGTGGGGCCCAGGCTGGACCAGTCAGGACTGAGACTGGACCAGTCGGGGCCCAGGCTGGACCAGTCAGGGCTGGGGGTGGACCAGTGAGGCCCAGGCTGGAACAGTGAGGCTCAGGCTGGAACAGTCAGGGCCCAGGCTGGACTAGTGAGGGCTGAGGCTGGACCAGTCAGGGCTGGAGCTGGACCAGTGCGGCCCAGGCTGGACAGGTGTGGCTGTAAGTGGGTGTGCGGGGCGAGCTCTTGCCCGGGACAGTGGTGGGCGGCTGACAGAGAGCCCAGAGTGGGAGGGGGCACGGTGGCATGGCCCTGTGGCCCCACTGACAGCTGGCGGGTGGGTGGGTGCCCAGCTGAGCCCCGAGAGTGCCGAGGAGTACATCGAGTACCTCAAGTCGAGCGACCGGCTGGACGAGGCCGCACAGCGCCTGGCCACCGTGGTGAACGACGAGCGCTTCGTGTCCAAGGCCGGCAAGTCCAACTACCAGGTGGGCCCCGGGGTGGCGGCTGGGCGGGAGGGCTCGCCCCCTCAGGGACAAGGGTGACGCTCCTTCCCGTGCCTTGCAGCTGTGGCACGAGCTCTGCGACCTCATCTCCCAGAACCCAGACAAGGTGCAGTCTCTCAGTGTGGACGCCATCATCCGCGGGGGCCTCACCCGCTTCACCGACCAACTGGGCAAGCTCTGGTGCTCGCTGGCCGACTACTACATCCGCAGCGGTCACTTCGAGAAGGTGCTTGAGCACGCGGGGCTCTGGGAGCGGGGCGGGGTCTCCCTCCAGCACGTAGTATTGGGGGATGCCTGAGGACACGCGTGTGAGCAGAAAACGTGCACATGGACTGCTTGGGCACCTGTGTGTGTGTACGCCGTGCACATTTGCCTTTCTGAAGGCGGGGAGGGGCAGGCGTCACGGCCCTGCCGGCGAGTGCACCCACCTCAGGCCAGCCAGACCTGGATCTCTCTGCTCTGGCCTTGGACCTGCTTCAGCTTGGGTGGCCTCATTTGCAGAATGAGAGCAACAGTCACTTCCTTGCCTACTGGGACTCAGGCACCGAGCGGGTGTCCGGTGTGAGGGTCCCTCTGAGGCGTTGGTGTTTCTGTCAGTGTCCGTGTTGGCTGTTCTCCTCATCGGGCCATGGAGTGGCGAGCTTGGGGCCGGGCGGGGGCGGGGTGTGGAGCTCTGAGAGGTCCCCAGAGGGGCTGGCTTGGGACTGGCTGGGGAGGGGGTGGGCCGGGGGGAGCAGAGTGAGAGGGAGGGGCTGCAGTCGGGGCTCAGAGGGGGTGGTGAAGGACTGGGAACGGGGAGCCCTGCAGGCTGAGGAGGGGCGGGCTGTGTCCTGCTGCGGGGAGCCGCCAGCCAGCCAGCCGCGAGCAGGACATAGGCCTGACCAGGTGTGTGTCTTACAAAGACCCTTCAGGCTGACACTTTGAGCAGAATGCACAGGCCGAGGCCGGCAGCAGGAGACCGGCCAGGAGGCTGCTGGAGCCAGCGGCCAGGCAGAGGCAGAGGGGCAGGATCACCCAGGGGCAGGATCAGCCAGGGACGGGGCAGAGTGACGGGCCCGCCCTTGGTGGGGATGTGCCTCGCCCATGCCAGCACTTTCCTTTCATGCTGCCCTCGGGGGTTGGTGGGGGGGTGACTGGGAGAATGTGAGCTGGAGAAAGGGGGTCCGGCAGGCGTGAGGGGTACTTTGTAGCAACGACTGAGCACTCCATGGCAAGCTGAGGTTAGGGTCCCTGCAGGGTGGCTGGTCGCCTGTTGGGTCTCACTGGGGCCAGACCCTTTGTGCATCTCACTCGAGCCCCACAGTGAGTCTGCATGAGGGGCTGTCACCGTTGGTTTACTGATGAGGAGCCGAGGCCCCCAGCTCACTCTGGCAGAGGAGGGGAGGGGAGCTCCGACCATGGCTGGGCACTGACGGAGCTGGGTGGGCCCGGGGAAGGCCCTGCAGCGGTGCTGATTTGGGACTGGTGCCAAGGGCGGTGCTGCCGGATGCCCTGTGTCCATGCGGTGGGCACACGTGCCCCTCCCCTGCCAGCACTTTCCCCATCCCCACAGGCGCGGGACGTGTACGAGGAGGCCATCCGGACCGTGATGACCGTGCGGGACTTCACCCAGGTGTTCGACAGCTATGCCCAGTTCGAGGAGAGCATGATCGCGGCGAAGATGGAGACTGCCTCGGAGCTGGGGCGGGAGGAGGAGGGTGAGCAGGAGGGGTGGACCGCAGGGGCTGGGGGTGTCCCGAGTGGCTGGGTCAGGGGAGACGTGGGTCTTGGAGTCAGAGGCCAGCAGGGAGGGAGTCTGAATGGGCGGTGCGGGTGGGATGTCGGCAAGTAGCCAGGACTGGGAACACATCTCAGTGGGGCTTGGGCCAGACACTGGCAGGAAGGGAGAGCTGGGTGGACAGCAGGGGTGGGGAGGGGGGCCTGGGCCAGAGCTTGGCCGGGAAGAAGGGCTGGGGGGCATGGTGGGGATTGGAGGGGGTTCCAGAGTAGGCTGGCCCTGGGGCAAGCACGGGGTCAGGGTGGCCCTGGGGCAGCTCAGGGAGGGAGTGCCCGGATGGACAGTGGCGGAGGAGCTGGGGGCTGAAGGGAGAGAGAGCTGAGAGACGGAGGTGGCCAGGGGGCCGTGTGCTGAAGCCTACCCCACTGCTCCCGGCTTTTCCCACGGGTCCCAGACGACGTGGACCTGGAGCTGCGCCTGGCTCGCTTTGAGCAGCTCATCAGCCGGCGGCCCCTGCTCCTCAACAGCGTCCTGCTGCGCCAGAACCCGCACCACGTGCACGAGTGGCACAAGCGCGTGGCCCTGCACCAGGGCCGCCCGAGGGAGGTACGTGGCGGCCCCGCCCCCAGGGGCATCATCCGCGCCCCGCCCTCCGTCCCCAGGCCCCGCCCTCCCCGACCAGGGCCCCGCCCAGCCTGACCCCACCCCTCCTGCCCAGATCATCAACACGTACACGGAGGCCGTGCAGACTGTGGACCCCTTCAAGGCCACCGGCAAGCCCCACACCCTGTGGGTTGCGTTCGCCAAGTTTTACGAGGACAACGGGCAGCTGGATGACGTGAGTGCCGTGTTGTGAGTGCCGTGTGTCGCCTGTGCGCGTCGCATGTACTAGTACTTACAGGTCCTCCGCCCCGCGCCCACAGGTGGGGCGGGCGGGCGGGCGGGGTCTCAACCTGGCCTCTGCCCGCCCCACAGGCCCGCGTCATCCTGGAGAAAGCCACCAAGGTGAGCTTCAAGCAGGTGGACGACCTGGCCAGCGTGTGGTGCGAGTGTGGCGAGCTGGAGCTGCGGCACGAGAACTATGACCAGGCCTTGCGGCTGCTGCGAGTAAACACAAGCCCGGGATGGGGGGGGTGGGGGAGCCTCAGGGTGTGTGATCTGGTCCTGGACACCCGCCGTGGGTTTCCCCCTGCTGGCACTGCCCGTGCAGAAGGCGACGGCGCTGCCCGCCCGCCGCGCCGAGTACTTCGACGGCTCGGAGCCCGTGCAGAACCGCGTATACAAGTCTCTGAAGGTGTGGTCAATGCTGGCCGACCTGGAGGAGAGCCTCGGCACCTTCCAGGTGAGCTGCCAGGATGGGATGGGGGCGTGGGATGGGACACGCCCCGCGGGGGGCCGCTGACTCCGCCCCCGGGACACGCTCTGACCGGCCCCCTGCCCCACAGTCCACCAAAGCCGTCTATGACCGCATCCTGGACCTGCGCATCGCCACGCCCCAAATCGTCATCAACTACGCCATGTTCCTGGAGGAGCACAAGTACTTTGAGGAGAGCTTCAAGGTGAGGGGGCCCCGGATGGCATTGTCCCCTACCCAGGCTGCCATCACCGCCGATCGGGAGGCTTAAACAACAGAGATGTGTTTTCTCAGTCCTGAAGGTCGGAAGCCCGAGATCAAGGTGTCGGCAGGGCTGGTTTCCTCCGAGGCCCCTCTCCTTGGCTTGTAGAGGCTGCCTTCTCACTGTGTCTTCACATGGACACCTTTTTGTGTGTTTCTGGTGTCCCTCCTGTGCCCAGATCTGCTTTTGTGAGGCTGTCAGTTGTATTGGAATGAAATTTACCCTAATGATCTCATTTTTTTTTTTAATTTATTTATTTTTGACTGCATCCGGTCTTTGTTGGTTGGCTTGGGCTTTCTCTAGTTGCGGTGAGCGGGGGCTACTCTTCGTTGCGGTGCGCGGGCTTCTCATTGCGGTGGCTTCTCTTGTTGCGGAACACGGACTCTAGGCACACGGGCTTCAGTAGTTGTGGCACACGGGCTCAGTAGTTGTGGCTCGCGGGCTCTAGAGCGCAGGCTCAGTAGTCGTGGCGCACGGGCTTAGCTGCTCCGCGGCATGTGGGATCTTCCCGGACCAGGGCTCAAACCCATGTCCCCTGCTTTGGCAGGCAGATTCTCAACCACTGCGCCACCAGGGAAGTCCTCTCAGTTTAACTTAGTTACTCCTTTAAAGATCTTATCTCAGAACACAGTCTCGTTCTGAGGTACGGGGAGTTAGGGTTTCAACTTGAATTTGGGGGGACACAGGTCAGCCTGTCACAGGCACGGAGTTCTGCCTCTGTGTGTGGGGGTGTCCCTGCCTTGCTGTTCAGGCTACGGGTTGTAGGCACGTGGGGTGTCTTCCACGTGCATGTGTACGTGTGGCGGGGCTTTGCCCCACTGTCTGAGGTTTTGTCGTGTACACGTGGGGACTGTGCACATACGTGGACGGGGAGGTCATGCACGCACGCGAGTGCCGCTGCTGCCTGAGTGGCAGGCCCCGCCCCTCTGCCTGGGTGGTGAACCGTCTTCCAGGACACCGGGCTCCAGTGTCTGCCGAGCTGAGGTTCCACGCGCCTCTTCAGCCACAAAGTCACTGACTGATCTCAGTGAGTCCTAGTCCAGCTCTGTCTTTGGGGTCCTTGCAGTCTGTCCAGGGAGACAGGCAGCACACAGACCCTTCTGGCTGCGCTCTGATCACGTGATCACAGGGAGAAGTGGGATGGGGAGGGGTGGGCAGACAAGGGGCCCACTTGCTGAGCCCTAAGGAGTCTCCCCCTGCGGACTCACACGACTCCCCCTTGGGGCAGGCGTACGAGCGCGGCATCTCGCTGTTCAAGTGGCCCAACGTGTCCGACATCTGGAGCACCTACCTGACCAAGTTCATCGCCCGCTACGGGGGCCAGAAGCTGGAGCGGGCACGGGACCTCTTTGAGCAGGCGCTGGATGGCTGCCCTCCCAAATACGCAAAGAGTGAGGAGGGCCAGGCAGGCTCAGTGTGGGGGTGGGGGGGGCATCACGGGCCCAGCCACTGACCTCTGACCTCCCCACCCCCACCCCGCCGCATCCTGTCACAGCCCTGTACCTGCTGTACGCGCAGCTGGAGGAGGAGTGGGGCTTGGCCCGGCACGCCATGGCCGTGTACGAGCGCGCCACCAGGGCCGTGGAGCCTGCCCAGCAGTACGACATGTTCAACATCTACATCAAGCGGGCAGCCGAGATCTACGGGGTCACCCACACCCGCAGCATCTATCAGAAGGCCATCGAGGTGCCCGCCGCAGGGGTGGGGGTGGGGAGCTGGGGGTAGGGAGGGGGAAGAAGGGGTCCTGTAGGCGAGGGATCCGAGCGAGCCTGCGCGATGCGTCTGTGGGGAGGCCCGCCCGCCCAGGGGCCGGCCTGGTGTGCTGGGAACCATCAGGGCTCCCTGAGAGGGGCGGCCCCCTCCGCCTCACATCCCACCCTCCCTGATCCCTCCCGACCCCGCCCAGGTGCTGTCAGACGAGCACGCCCGGGAGATGTGCCTGCGGTTCGCGGACATGGAGTGCAAGCTCGGGGAGATCGACCGCGCCCGGGCCATCTACAGCTTCTGCTCGCAGATCTGTGACCCCCGGGTAGGGACGGGTCCCGGGCCCGTGGGTGTGGGAGTCTGCGGCTGAGCCAGCCGGCTCACGTCCCCCGGCCCCGCCCCTCCGCAGACGACCGGGGCCTTCTGGCAGACGTGGAAGGACTTCGAGGTCCGGCACGGCAACGAGGACACCATCCGGGAGATGCTGCGGATCCGCCGCAGCGTGC
The DNA here is from genome assembly GCF_009873245.2 of Balaenoptera musculus. Taxonomy (NCBI): domain Eukaryota; kingdom Metazoa; phylum Chordata; class Mammalia; order Artiodactyla; family Balaenopteridae; genus Balaenoptera; species Balaenoptera musculus. Next base: position 165,592,918 of record NC_045787.1, read on the forward strand.
AGGCCACGTACAACACGCAGGTCAACTTCATGGCCTCCCAGATGCTCAAGGTGTCGGGCAGCGCCACGGGCACTGGTGAGCAGCTGCGGCCCAGTGCGGGTCTCCCGGGTCTGGGAGCATCAGGGTCTCCTCTGCCTTCCGTGCCTCAGGCTGGGAACGCCTCGAGGGCCGGGGCCTCAGGCCCAGGTCGGGGGGCGCCCAGCGGCACCCAGGCCGACGCAGGCACCTAAGGCAGTGGTTGAGGACAGCCTGCCCACGGCATCTGACCCCCACGCTTCCCCCGCAGTGTCCGACCTGGCCCCCGGGCAGAGCGGCATGGACGACATGAAGCTGCTGGAACAGCGGGCCGAGCAGCTGGCGGCTGAGGCCGAGCAGGACCAGCCCTCGCGGGCCCAGAGCAAGATCCTGTTTGTGAGGTGAGGGCGGGGCGGCGGAGCGGGGCTGGGAGCGAGCCAGCTCTTCAGCAGGGGAGGCGCGGGGAGGCTGGGGGGCTGCCGGGCCCAGCTGAGCAGTGTGGCCCCCTCCCCCGGCCGCCTACCTTCCCCAGGAGTGACGCCTCCCGGGAGGAGCTGGCCGAGCTGGCCCAGCAGGCCAACCCGGAGGAGATTGAGCTGGGCGAGGACGAGGACGAGATGGACCTGGAGCCCAACGGTAAGAGGCCGGCTGGCCAGGCGGGGTGGTGGGCGGAGGCGGGGGCAGGACCCCCTCCTGGAAGGTGACCGAGTCCTCCTCGCCTCACCCCCAGAGGTGCGTCTGGAGCAGCAGAGCGTGCCGGCCGCCGTGTTCGGGAGCCTGAAGGAAGACTGACTCCCATCCCCTACCCCCTCCACCGCTCCCCCAGTGAAGCTTGTGTTCGTACGTTCTGGTCTGAGCCTCCTTCCTCCCCGACCTCTCCTACTGCCTAGGTGCCCGTGGGATTGCCAGCTCAGTGCCACCCTGCCCCCCACCCCACCCCCCAGAGTGGCCGGTGTGGGGAGGTGGGGCAGCTGGGCTCTGGGCCAGGGCACACGCTCCACCCTAACCCCGCAGAGCAGTTCTGGGCTCTGAGAGGCCAGTCTCTCTGCCGCCTGAGGCCCTGAGCCTGGAGGGGGCCCCTGTCCCCCTCCCTATCAGCAAGTAGAGATACTCCGCCTCCCCACCACTAACCCTTCTTCCCTGGGTGAGGGCACCCCCTCCCCTTGGGCAGAGACGGCTGAGAGCTCCGGAGGCAGGCGGGCCCCAGCCAGCTCTGATCTTAGCGAGGCGCTTCTCTCCCTGGACAGCTGCCAGGAGCCAGACCTCAGCCATGGGCCGTGGCCTAGGTGTGGTCCTTAGTCCTAAGCTCTGGGAAGCCATTAGCGGGCTCGAAGCTAGTAAAGGATTTTAAGCATTCAGGGACTTAATCAGATTTGTGCCCTGAACAGGCCAGGCAGGCTGCTGTGGGGACCGGCTTGTGGCAGGAGGTGACTGGGGGTGCAGTCACGGGGACAGAGAGAGGCGAGCGAGCCAGAGAGGCCCTCGGGAGGAGAATGTGCGGGATCCGGTGGCGTTGGAGAGGCTGAGCTGCAGGGAGACCCGAGCTCTGCCCGGCTGGAGCTTGTGATGTAGCTCCTCCACCTGAGGCGCCCAGCGGCCATGCCAAGGCGGCAACCAGACCCTTGGACGTGGAGCTCAGAGGAGGGAAACAGGAACCCCCGGCCCAGAGGTGGTCACGGAGCCTAGAAACGTAGGCAGACAGCTGGAGGAGAGATCACGTTTAGCAGTTGGCCAAGGACCAAATGCCAGGAGGGGCCGATAATAACAGCCGCACTGAGGAGAAAAGTGAAGCGAGCGGGGCGGGGAGGGCTGGCCAGAGGCCTCAGGTGCCCAGAAGTCAGTTAAGAGGCAGCTGGGAAGCGGCCACGGGGCCCTGGGGGGCGGGTCGTGTCGAGGGGGCAGAGGAGAGGCCGGAGCAGGTTTAAGAGGGAACGGGAGACAGGGAACAGCCGGCGAGTGTGGGAACCCGTCTCGGGCAGAGATGTCACCGGGCACCCCAGCCAGCCTCGGGGAGACGCCAGCAGTCGAGCTCTCTTTAAATTACTTTATTCGAGAAGGTGGGGAGGACAGACGGGGGACTGAGCTGAGCCCTGAGTCCCTGAACCTCCCAGCTCAGCCCCCACAGTAGGACGGGACCAAAGTTAGGGGGTGGGGACTCCAGCCCCACCCAGGCGAGGTCACGGGGGGACAGACAGGACCCGGGCATACCGACGGACTGTCCTCTGGGCTGTCCCCCAGGAGGGCGGTGGCCAGAGCACACGGGGCCCGGCCTGCGGAGCACCCGGGACGGGGCTATTTGGGGGTGCTGCTGCCCTTCTTGGGAGTGGTGGGCTTCTTGCTCTGCCAGAGGTGCCCCTGGATGGTGAAGGCATCCACGCTCATGGACATGGTCTTGGCGGGGATCTGGGTGAAGCGCTTTCGGTCCGAGTTGTACTTGTAGATGCCCTCCACCATGGCGGGCGTGACCGTCCGGGGGCCGTAGCCCGTCAGCCGCGATAGCTCCTCCGTCTCCCCGGACGGCGTGTACAGGGCCCGGAACTGGCAGCTTGAGTCGCGGAAGAGGATCAGGAAGTGGTTGGCCTTGCTCTTCTCGATCTCCTGGCGGGGGCGGAAGCAGTTAGCCAGGCCAGCAGGGCCCCGGCGACCCGCCCGCCGCCATGCCCCAGCCCCGCCCCAGGCCCACCTCGAGAATGCGGTTCTTCTGCGGCTCATTCACCTTGCCCGCCAGGCAGCAGTGCGACAGGGCGTTGTGGATGATGAACTTGTTGGACTTGGCGCTCGGCTCCTTGTACAGCCGTGGACCTAGGGGGCGGGGCGGTCAGCAGGGACGACGTGGGCCGCCGGTGGGGCCCGGTGCTCACCCCCCGAAGTCCCACCTACCCGTGTACTCAGGCACTGAGGCCGGGGAGGAGGCGTTGCTGCCGTTCTCCCACTCACGTTCTCGGCTGCCAGGCAGGCGGCTTGGGGACATGAGGCTGGATGGAGATGGAGCCCTGCGGGGGTAGGGGTGGGGTGGGGTGCGGTCAGCGGCGGACGAAGCCTCCCAATCAGTATGCGGTGGGACCCGGGAAGGGCGAGCCCAGGACACAGCCGAGCAGGCAGGACGCGTCCACTGACATCATCTGGGCTACCAAGTCCACGCAGGGCCCTCTTCCGGCCCCGGGCACATTGAACACGGGAGCAGAGAGGCACGACCTCGGGTCCCGTCTCTCAGGTGTGCATCCTTGCATCTTTGGTGGCAGATGCACTCCCTCGTGCCATATCAGCCTCCTAAGGCACTCACACACACACACACACACACACACACACTCTCTCTCTCTCTCTCTCTCTCTCTCTCTCTCTCTCTCTCTCTGAGAGGCCACCTGGGACACAGACACCTGCCCGCCCAGGCTAAACTCACCGAGACGTGGGCCTCCTCACGCCGAGGTTACCGGGGGCCTCGCTGGCCACGGTGGACAGAGACAGCGTGGACTGGGAGTAGACTTTGCTGAGCCGAGAGCCTGGAGCAGAGGGCGGCGGGTCAGGCCCCCCCGAGTCCCCCCGCCTCCACATTCGCCCAGGGGCCCTTAGCTGGGCGGCTGGGGAGGGATGTGCGCTCAGCCCTGTCCAAGACCCTCGCCCTGCGCGGCCTCGCTGGAGAATGACTGCCCCACCTCACCCACCACGCCAGGCTGTGCGAAGCGGCCCTTCACCTGTTACGCTGTGGAGAGAACCCCAGGCCAGCTCTGCCCATGGCCCTCACCCCGCTGCGGCCCCACATCCCTGTGGAAGCCTTGACCCCTGTGAGCCCACGCTTCGGCCCTGCGGACGTACCCTGCACCGCCCGCCCCACATACCCACGGGGGCCTCACCCAGCAGGCCGCGGGCTGGGCTCCGTGCCAGGGCCGAGTCATCACAGCAACCGGAGCGTGGCCGGGGGGCCCTCCGACCGCCCCGGCCTGGCCCCCCGCTCCCTGTCGCCCGGGGCCGCAGCACCTTGTCGAGGTCGTCCATCAGCTTCAGCTGGGCCCGGCGTTCATACTCGAGCCGCGTGAAGTCCCCCCGCCGGGGGCCCACCTCCTCCTCGGCTGGGGCCCAGCCGGCAGGGGCTACTTCCTCTTGGGCCAGCCTGCAGATTGAGGGGATTGCAGCGGTCAGGCTGTGGGCACGCCAGTGGCAGGGCTCCCCCGGCTGGGCCCAGCCTCACCTGGCAGCCTCCTCCCTCCGCTGCTCCTTCTCGGCCTCCTGCCACTGCTTCCGCCGCCGCGCGTCCTCCACCCGCCGCTGCTGGCGCTCCAGCAGGCTGGCCCTCTTCTGGGCCATCTCGTCCTCGGGCTTGTCTTCATCCTGGGGGCAGGCACCGAGTGTAGCTGGCTGTCCCTCCCCTGGTTCGGCTGGAGTCTGATCTTGTGTCGACCCAGCCTGCCAGCCGCTCACCTGTCCTTGAGTTTTTGTAATTGGTCTGAAGGCACTGGGTGGGCACCTGCTGTGCGCACAGCCCCATGCTGGGTTCTGGGCACACCAAGCGCTTAACCCAACGAGGAAGGCAATCAGGTATCGCACCAACACTGGTGAACACCAGCAGAGGCTGCTGTCAGTCTACATTGTGGGGAGGGACCTATCCTGGCCCGGGGACACCGAGAGGGGCCTCCCGGAGGAAGCAACCTCGGAGAAGGATGATGAGGACTGAACTGGGTAGGGGTGAGCGGTGAGGAGAGCATTCTGGGCAGCGCGAATAGCAAGTGCAAAGGCCCTGAGGCCAGAACAAGCCTAGCAGGTGTGGAACAGCAGGGAGGCCAGTGTGGCTGGGATGCAGAGCTGGGGAGGATGCCATAGGATGAGGTCAGGGGCGAGCAGAGCCTACGGCCATGGGAAAGACTTTTATTCTAAGAGCAAAGAGGAGCTACAGAAGGGTTTTAAATAAGGGGGTGACGAGGTCCAATTTACATTTTAAATAAATCTTGCTGACCGCTCAGTTGAAAATGGCCAGGGATTGGTGTGTGGTGAGGGGTGGGCAGTGGAGACCAATCAGGACGTGACTGCAGGTGTCCAGGTAAGAGGTGGTGGCCCAGGCTGGGGATGCCAACAGGAAGAAGAGTGATTGGATACGGAAGAGTCAGGAAGGGGAGCCGGTAGGGGATGAAGGAGGGAGCAGGAGGGAGGGGATGCCATAGAGGACCCTAGCCCCATCTGTCTGTATACCCACTCCTGTCCATCTGTCCGTCACCCACCCATCCATCCATCCGCCCACCCCTGTCCAACTGTCTACTACCTGCTCTCCCTCTGTCTATCCACCCACCCCATCTATGTGTCCATCTGGACATACACACCTTGTCTGTCTGCCAGCCGCCGCCTGGCTAACCACCCATCCACCTCTGTTCCCCCACCAGCTCCATCTGTTGGCCCATCCACTGGGAAAGCCCTATCCATGCGTCCACCTGTCTAGCCACCTGCCCACCCATCCACACCCCCCATCCCTGACCATCCATCCATCCACCCACGGCCCCTCCCCCACCTGCTCAGGTGACTCTCACCTTATAGAAGAATCCCAGCCCGGTCCGGGGCTCTCCCTCTGAAGACGCCTCCTCTTCTAAGGAATCCTCAGCACCAGGGGGGCTCCCGTCTCCCTCATCCTCAGCCGTGGGCTCTTCCAGGCTGCTCAGCGGGATCTCGACGAGGCCAGGCCGGGCCGCGGGCTCCTCGGGAGGCGGCCCCTCCGCCAGAAGGATAGAGGAGCGCGTCTGCATGGGCACCTGGCTCGGCGAGAACTTGCGCAGGTGGGGGAGGCTGTCCACATCGTGGGGAGGCGTGAGCACCCTCGTCAGGGGCGCCAGCCGCAGCTCCGCGGGCCGCGCGTGCTTCGGGCTCCGGGGTGTGGGGCTGGGGCCAGGCCCGGGGCTGCGCCGGGCAGCTGCAGCGCGCCGGGCGGGGCTGGGGGACGCGGCTTTGGGGCCCGTCGTGGGACCAGGGATGAGCCACGCGGCGGGAGGCGGGGCGGGCCCGGAGGGCTCTGGCGGAGCCAGGAGCCGCTGCTGCTGGTCCGTGAGCCTCTGCATGTCCCGCTGCAGCGAGCTCAGCGCTGCACTCAGCTTGCTGACCGCCCGGTTATACTCCCCCAGCCCTTCGGGGGGCGCCGGGCCCAGTTCTGGCGAGAAGGTCACTGCCTTCGGCCGTGGCGACGGCTCACCCTGGCCCTCGCCTGCCGGCCGCTCCCCACCAGGGGCCAGGCCCGGCTCCGCCTCTGCCTCCCCGCCGGCCTCCCGCGGCTGCACCTGCAGGAACGCGCTCTTGCCCAGTCGCTGGCGGTGCTTGGCAAAGATGGCCTCGATCCGTCGCTTCTGAGCCTCTATGGCCCGGCGTTTCTCCTCTAGCCGGGCTCCAAGCTCACTCATCTCCGAGCTCAGGGCCTCTGGTGCCACTGGGGTGGCTGCCGGGGACCCTGCCTCAGCCTCGGCCTTCACCAGCTGCTTCTTGCGTTCAGCAAAGCTGGTCATCTTCACTTCAGAGTTGCTGGCCACTGGGGACGAAGCCGCCACCTTCGGCGAGCCCTCAGACAGGGCTGGCGGTTTCGATACCTCCCCTGCTGGGCAGGGAGACGGTTTCGAGAGGCCCTCGGGGTGGGACGAGTAGGTGGGTGCTTTGGTGGGCCCGTCGGGCAGTGGTTTTGAGGCCCCCTCGGGTGGGTAGGGGGAAGCCAGTGGCAGTTTGGAGGACCCCTCGGGAGAGTGGAGGTAGAAGCTGCCGTCGGCAGCCCCATCCGGGAGCAGCCGGGGCTCGGCACTGTGGATGATCTGCAGGGCCTCCTCGATGGTAGGCAGGTCGCCAGTCTCCGGGGGTGGTTGGGTGGGGGTCCGGGCTGGCACGGAGCGTGGGGGACCCAGGCTGTCTGAGCTGACGGAGCGGAGCAGGACGGGGTCTCCCATGACAACATCCACGTCGCTGTCCAGGCCAAAGGGAGTGCTGAACGACACGGCCTGGGAAAGGGGACGGCTGGGCGGCCGGAGGGAGGGGTCAGCCCCTGGGACAAGCCTGGGCCCCACCCGCTCCACTGCCCGGGCCCTTGCGATGCGCTCACCTGAGCTGACGGTTCCAGGCTTTGCCGAGGGCCTCCACGTGGGACATGGACGGGGAGGACTTCAGTGAGCCTGGGGAGGGGCAGTGAGTGGTCACTCAGTGCTCACTCTGGGGGGTCACTGGGGACCCTGGGTGGCGTCAGCCACGGGTTGTCAATGGGTGAGTCGCTGATGGGTCATTATGCGGATGGATAACTGTGGGTGGTGTCACTAGGGGGTCCTGTGGAGCCACTGGGGAGGTCACTGTGGGGGCCAATGAGTGTCACCAAGGAGTCATTCAGGTGCCAGAGGGACCCAATGGAGGGGTCTAGAGGGACAACATGAGGTCAGCTGGGGTGGTCTTTGGATGGGGGTCTCCAGTGACAAGCCATCTCCCTGCCCTCACCTGTGGATCCTCGGAGTGGGGACTGGGGGCTGCCGTGCGACAGGAGTGGATGGCGGAAGTTGAAGACAGGAGAACTGCCAAGAGATGCGCATCAGCCGAGGGGCCCCCTCTCCCCCTCCCTCACCCCTCCTGGGAGTGGAGACCAGATCATCTCCCTTCCCCGTCCCCGCAGGAGGAGGAGCCCATTGTGGCTGTGTGGTCTCAACCCAACAGGGGAGTGGTACCTGCTGCCGCTGTTGTTCTGAGGTGGGGAGGCCTCCGTGGCCCTGTGGGAGGCAGCTGCAGCACAGAGCGGAGGGTCAGGCAGGGCTTGGCCTCCCCCGCCCCCATGCCCCCCGGACCCAGGGTCGGGCCTCACCATGACCATCAGGCAGATCCTTGACCTGCACGAAGTCGGGTTTCAGCACCTCAAAGCACATGAACAGCTCCGCTAGCAGCACCATCAGGTTCATCTGGAGGTGGAAAGCAGGGTCAGCCAACCAGGCGCACGGCACCCGACACACCCCCCCTCGGCCCACAGGGCCCCGAGATGGCCTTACCTTGAGGGGCGGTGGGACATAAAGCAGGTCCTCGAGAGAGAGCGGGCAGCCCCGAGGAAGGCGGGAGGCGCAGAAATCCTGCACCAGCTGGAGGTTGTACAGGCTGTCCGCCACAGACATGGGGTCCTTGAGGCACACCTCTGTAAGGACAGGATGCCTGCGTCCCCAGCTCTAAGGGAAGGAGGATGGGGCCCCGGGGAAGCGGGGGCCCAGCAGCCAACATGCACAGAGGACCTCTGACGAGCCAGGCAAGGCCCCCTTCACAAGGTGTGCACCGTGACAGGCTGTTCCTCAGGCCTTTGCATCTGCTGTTCCCACCACCTGGAGTGCTACTCCCCCAAGAACTCAGAAAGCTAATCCTGACTACCCAGTGCCCTTCAGAGCACCTAACATCCGGAACATTCCTCTTGAACTTATTGTCTTTCTCTCCCAACTAGGATGTGAGCCGCCTGAGGTCAGGAACGTGTCTGTATTGTTCTGGCTGGATCTCTGGCACCTAAAACAGGATCTGGCAGTTTGTACTCTATCAGTATTTGCTGCAGGACTGAATTGAATAAAGCGCAGAGAGGTTTAGACACTTGTGCAAGGTCACACAGCTCATTACGGGAAGAGAGAGGTTCAAACCCAGGTCTGCCAGTTCTGGGAGCTGCACTTATAATCGCTGCACTACTCTGGGGACAGACGCCAATGCCTGGGTGCCAGGCTTGCAAGGACGGGGTCTGGCTCAGGCGCATTCACTCACCCTCGAGTCGCAAGAGCTGGGGACAATAGCAGTGGATCGTGGCGGCCAGCGCAGCCCCACTTGCCAGGTCCTGGAGGCTGGTCACGGTCGGAAAGCAGGGGGTGCGTCGGGCCACGGCGCGGTCCTTGCGATATCGGATCTGTGGGTGGGAGCCGGGTCAGGTCAGAGGTCAAGCTGGCCCCCCCCAGGTCAGCAGTCATGCAGGCTGGGCGGGGAGGCCTGGGGTTTCCGCCACGAGGGGGCGTGAAGCCAGGGGTCCCAGAGCCAGAGTGGGGGGGCCAGCCTGGAGCAGGGGAAGGGTAGCAGCAAGAGGCAGAGGAGGTGTCTGCGAGCAGCCAGGCCAGCAGCGGGGGCTGGGGACAGGGACTCCTGGGACCCTGGGGTGGGGGATACGTTACCATGGGGGGTTTGCTCCCCGACTCCTTCAAACAGAAGGCAATTGCGTGCTGGGGGGAGAGGAGCAGCTGTCAGCGGGGCGGGAGGGGTGCTGACTTGCTGGGCCCCCAAGCACACCTCCGGCGGGGGAGGAGATAGCCCTGACCCCTGTCCTGAGCCCTGGCCATCCAGCTCCCTGACTGCGCCCTGGCTGGCTTTGGGGACCCGAGCTCCTCCCAGCCAGGAGGGACCCCACAGAGCAGCCACTCATGCAGGGAATCCTCTCCCCCCAACAAAAGACCCAGGTCCCAGCTGGGGGAGGGGATGCAGAGGAAGCAGGAAGGCAGGAGAGGAACCCCCAACCCAGGCCCTAGTGTGGGGGGAAGGAGGCCCTGAAGTGAGCAAAGGCAGGGACTTCAGCCCAAAACCTACCCCCGCCACTTGCAGTGGTCACTTTCCCCTTGTTGTACTTCAGGGATGGACACCCCACTGCCCCCAAAACTGAGACCAGGGAGCTGTCCTTAGGGAAGCTGGAGTCTCAGTTAGGAATGTTCTTGTACCCTCTTTTGGGTTTGAGGATCTTTCTCTTGGCTAGAGGGGTCTTCTCCATGTGCCCTGCCTGTTGGGGTCAAGATCCATGTGTCTGACGGTCTGGGGTCCTCCCTCTCCCCACCTTGGCTCAAGTGGACAAGCCTCTTGCTTACTGGGAGGTGAGTCATGTACCGGGGAGAAGTCTGTCCTTTCAGGAACAGCAGAGATTCCCCCCTTCCCTTGGTTCCCAAAGGGTTTCTCTCTGTCCCCCCAGGGCTGGGGTCCTACTTCCTTTGCTCATATCTGGGGAGAGATAGGAGAGGGAGCAGGACAGGCAGGCAGAAACAGACACACAGACAGACAGCGACAAGCGGGGCAGGCAGATGGGGCGGAGAAACAGCCCCACTTACAGGAACCAGCTTCCAGTACCAGCGTGTGGGACACTGATGCCAGAGAGGCAGAGAGGAGAGTGGCAGGGGTGGCAGAGGGGAGAGGGCAGAGAGAGAGAGAGTCACCTCCAGCACCCCCAGTGCAGGAACGGCCTCGAGGCACAGCTCCAACCTGCCCACCCAGCCCTCGAGGGTCCGCCCTTCCTTCCTTCCTTCCATCCATCGCCCCAGGCTCACCGAAGTCTGCGCTGGGGCCACCCCATCGGCAGGGGCCGTGGGAGATGCTCTCTGGGCAGCTTCCTGCTCCGTCTTCTCCTGCAGCCGCCGGATGGTCTGGGGAGCAGGGAGAGGTCAGTGCTCCAGTCACTGGGTGATCCTGGCCCCCGCCAGCCCACCTTGGCCCAAGCCCCACCTACCGTGTCCACCCAGAAAAGGAGCTTGTGCTCCAAGCTGGCCAGGGCCAAGGGACCAGGCAGTGTCTTTGTCCACTCAAAGGCGAAGGCAGCCATGAGGGCATCAATGACAGCGAGGTGGGCTCCCTGTGGAGGCAAGAGCTGAAGGGTGAGACCAGAGCGCCTCCCAGGGAGAAGAAAGAGGAAGAACCTGGCGGTGGGAGGGGCTCGAAGTGGGAGGGGCTTGGGAGGCAGTCCAAGCTTTGAGGTTACAAACTAGGCCTTAGGGATCTGGTGGGCCGGGTAGGCAAGCCCTCAGGAGCCAGAGTTAGCGCCTTTTGGGAGGCGCCAGGCTTGGTAGGAGGAGCCTGGCCTGGTGGGAGCAGCCATGAGGGGAGGAGCCAGGCCTGGTGGGCGGGACCTAACGAGGTAGGGGCGTGGCCTACCATGAGGATAGGCTGGTGCCTCAGGTCGGCCTCCTGCACCGGGCGCTCGGGCAGCGCGGGCACCATGCCCCTCCGCGCCAGCAGGGCCAGTAGCGCAGAGGGGCTGGGGGGCGTCTCGAGCTGCGGCAGCGCCTGGCGCCAGGCCCGGCAGTAGAGCTCAGCCGAGAGCAGCAGCCGCGTCACCGGGGGCTTCACGTGCTCCTGCGCATACTGGTCGGTGTAGAAGGGCTCCCACAGCTCCGAGGGCACATGCTCTGCCGGGGCGAGGAGGGGGAGGTGGATCATGGCGGGTCAGGGCCACCGGACATAACCCTTCCGCATACATACAATTACATGGACCCAATTAAGGGGGGGGGGGTCGTTGCGGGTGTGGACCAGGGAGGATGGAACCGGGACGGGAGAATAGGGCACCTGGGCTGAGACACGAGGCGCAGGTGTGGGGGAGTTTGCCAGAGGAAGGGGTGACGGTATTCCAGGCAGGGGGTCTGCATACAAAGGCGAGGAGGTGGGAGAGAGCACGTGCCTCGGGGAGCTGGCGGGCTCTCGGACCCGGAGGAGAGGCGGCGGAGGCCAGATGGGCGGGGTCTTGTAGCCACCCCTCTCGCCCTCACCTAAGGACTGCACGACAATGGACAATGTGACTTAATCGATCTCCCTGGGTGCCCTACACCACCCCAACGGACTCGCTTTGCCTTAAGGCAACCCTAGGAAGAAGCAGCCAGGGCACACGTGGTAACTCCGCTTTACAGATGAGGAAACCTAGGCACCAAGAAGGCCACACAGCTCTGGACTGGGATTCAAACCCAGGCCTTAAGCAGGGGGTGGGATGAGCTGTGGAGTCGGGGGGCTGGCTGGCAGGGCATGCAATGGGGGAGGGGGACAGACTGCAGACACTTTGTGGGGGGGTGAATGGCCTGAACTTGGTGACTGAAGGGGAGGGGGGGAGAGGCACCCAGGGCCCCATTGGGAGTGAGGGGGAAGAGAGACAGAGGGAGGCGGAAGGCAAGGGAAAGAGGGTGGTGGCTGAGATGGGGGTACAGGAGGGGCTGGGGCTGAGGCAGCCACAGAAACCCTGAAACAGAGGGGCAGCGTAGGAAGAGGCTTGAGGAAGCCCCATGTGGAGGGAGGAGGGGTGGCAGAGCCCCAACCAAGTGGGACCCAAGGGTGGGGAGGAGAAAGGTCAGAATAAGCCACCAGGAAGATCTGGGAGGCAGACAGGAGGCAACAGAGGCCAACGCGTTTGGATGTGCCCATATGGGTCTTCCAGGGAGGCCCCAACTCATCCCAATCAGAGCTGCTGCTTTGTATACTGGGGTTCTGCGTGTGTTTGAAAGGATGGGAGGGGGCAGGATTCTACTGCTTAAAAACATTTGAACGTGTCGTACCAGGCCTTCCTCAGGTGCCTGAATTCACAGCGATGCTCTCCAGAGGCCCCTGCCCTCACCTACAAGGACCCAGGCACCCTGGTTTTCAGCCCCTCCCTGCCCCCCCCCGCTCTTTTCCTACCCCCTAAACTCACACTTGACCTTCCTACTTAATACCCAAACCCTGTGTAGAGTTGGGCCATCTCTCTGCCCCTTGAAAGAAGAGTTCTCCAGACCTAGAGATTATCATATTATGTGAAGTCAGTCAAAGACAAACATAATATGATATCACTTATATGTGGAATCTAAAAAAAATGATACAAATGAACTTATTTACAAAACAGAAATAGACCCACAGACATCGAAAACAAACTTAGGGTTACCAAAAATGATGGGCGGGGGAGATAAATCAGGAGTTTGGGATTAACATATACACACTACCATATATAAAACAGGTAAACAACAAGGACCTACTGTATAGCACAGGGAACTATACTCATTATCTTGTAATAACCTATACTGGAAAAGAATCTGAAAAAGAATACATATATGTATAACTGAATCACTTTGCTGTACCCTTGAAACTAACACAACATTGTAAATTAACTACACTTCAATTAAAAAAAAAAAAAAGTTCTCCAGGTTTTCTTTCTTTCCACCCTACGCCCGTCCCAACCTCCCTGATCTGCCCTTGCCCTCCTAGCTCCCGGCCTCCCCAAGGCCAGCAGTGGCCTTTCAACGCCCACTATCTTGCCTGGGCTCTCTGCCGAGTACCTCCTTCTTCCGGAAAACTTCCTCCCCCTGGCATCTTTTTCTCTCTCTCCCACCACTCAAGCCAGGCCACCTCCTGACATGCCTCTTTGATGCTGGGCTCCCAACAGCTCTGTCTGAGCAGCCCTGTCAATGGACTTGCCCCCGCTACTATGATGGCTTCCACGGCCATCTGAGCACTGCCACCTGCCGAAACCCAGGCATCGCCCATCATGCTCAGCGTCTTACTCCAAACGTGCTCCCTCTCTCTGTTCCCATCACAGTGAGAGATCACCATCTCTCCTTCTCTCCCCCCCCCACCTCCCCGCTCCAACATCCAATCAGTCATCTGGTTTCAGCTCCTGGCATTCCCTGAAGCCAAACCCTCCTCCTCCTCTCTCCAGCTCCCGGTTGCTTCCTGCTCCCATCGGCAAAATTAAAGTTTCTTTCCTGCAGGGCTTGTCAGGGCCTTGAAGATGACAACTTGAGCTACAGCTACCGATAGCTAATGTTTATCAAGTCCTTCCTTACTTTACACCAGTCTGTCTCCACCTCGGCACAATTGGCATTTGGGGCTGGATAATTTTGTGTTTAGTGGGGCTGAGGTGTGGGGAATTGGGGCGGGGGGGGGGTGCTGTCCTGTGCATTGTTAAGATGTTTAGCAGAATCCCTGGTCTCTCCTCACTAGATGCCAAGAGCACTGTCCTCTCAAGTAGCAACAACCAGAAATGTCTCCAGACACTGCCAAATGTCCCTTAAGTGACAAACTCATCTTTGGCTGAGGACCACCGCTCTATACTATAAAGTGCTCTATTGAGCATTTACTGTACAGCAGTCCTGTCCGATAGGAATAGAATGTGAGCCACACAGGAAGTTTAAAATTTTCTAGTCGCTACATTAAAAAAGTAGCAACAAGTAACATTAACTTAGTAATATACTTCACCCAATATATATCCAAACTATCATCATTTCAACACGTCATCAACATAAAAACATTATTAACGAGATATTTCACTTTCTTTTTTTTTTTGGAAGACACAAAGTCTTCCAAAGCCACTGTGTATTTTACATTTACAGCACCTCGCAATTCAGACAGGCCACACGTTGCTCGTGGCTACCACACTGGACAGCACAGCTTAAGCGCAGCTAGCCCTTGGACCACCACCACCACCGCCTTGTGTGCATTTGCTCATTGCATTATTCCGAGACTTATTCTTATCTGTTGTACAGGCCCAGAGAGCTAAGATGACTTGGCCAAGATCACAGAGCTAGTAAGGGGCAGAGCCGATGGGACCCTAGTTCCCTAAGCATCACCTGGAGGTTCTGGCAGCCTAAGGGACTGCATGTGGTGTTTCCCAAACTTGCATAAAGATGCCACCCTTCCTTATCTCTGAGCTTGAGTTCTGTGGAGCCCACTAGCCTGCATTCCTGCCCAGCCTCTTCACGCCTGTACCCTGGGGCCATCAGAACTACCCCTTCCCCCAGCCGTTATTCCCCCGGGGCAACTGCATATCTGATCTCATCTGGTCAGTCCCCAAACACCTTCCATGGCTCCCCAGGGCCCTCAGATTCCCCATCCAATGCCTGAGAGGCCCTCATCACTTGCACCAGACTCCCTCATCTCCCTGGCCACTCCTGGCCACCACTGGGACCTGTACGCTCTTCTCGGAGAACTCGCTGTTGGTCTCCTCCCCCTGGCAAACTCCTACACACCCTTCAAGGTTCAAATGCTCCCTCCTCTTGGGAGCCTTCCTTTCTCCTCCCCTCCCTGGAAGATTTCAGGGATTTCCTCCCCCAGCCTGCTCACTGGAAGGCCTGCAGCACGCCTCGACATTAACTGGACATCACCGACTTTATCACTCTAAGCAGCAATGATCTGGTTTCAAGTCTCATCCTCGTCTCTCCATCCTGAGCGCCCAGCACTGGCCTGGCACCCAACAGGCATCAGTAAAGAGTCCCAGAGTTCATGAACCAAGCAGGGCTCTGCTCCCCACTTCCCGCTCAGAGCCTGGGGTCCCACCTTCCTCAGTCCCCCTCTGTTTAGAGAATGTGGGTGGGGGACAGATGCAACGTGAACTTCGGGGAGGATGTCACACAACGCAGGGGAGCTGGGTCAGTGAGAACAGAACCGGGTGAGTCAGGGCATCCCCCAGGGACCTGACTTTTCTTTCTGGGAAATGGAATAGTCATTTCTCTTCTGTCCCCTGACCAGATGATGAATAATATTATCATTAATAAAAATACCACTGGTCGCGGCAGCAGGAATAGCAACAACCACTTAGTATGTACTGTGTGCCAGAAACAGAATAATCCTGTGCTCAGTCTCCCTCACCTTGTGAAAGAAGGAACTGGGACCCCAATCACCCCAGCACTGCCCTGGCACTTAGTGGGTGCCCCGCAGACATTTGTGAAATGGATAACAAAGTGAACAAATGCCTTCTTTTATAGAGGACTAAACAGAAGCTTAGAGAATTGGGTTAATTCGTCCACATTCTGGTGGAGCGTGGGACTCAAAGCCAATTCTGATTCTCAAAGTTGAGTCCTCTGTGGCCTCATAACCTGGGATGCGACGGGCTGGGGCAGACCTGGGTCTCTCCCCGCCAACCATCCCCCCACCCCCCACCCCCTTTCTCAAGTAGATCCTTGTGGGTAGGTGAGCCCCAGAGTGGGCCCTGCTTGGGAGGGTGCAGGGAAAGAGACTGGGAGAAAGACAGGCTCAGGCGGAACCAGGAGACGGACAGCTGTCACCAAGACCCACACCCAGAACAGGTTGATCTGGGAAGGCCACTGAAGGGAGGATGGGCTGTGCTCAGCTGGTGCCAAGACCAGTGGGCAGGACCAGTGGGAGGGCAGGGCGTCCCCCAAGAAAGCCCAGACCTTAATTAATTAACTCGTCTTCCCCACGGCCAGGCCCTGACTCTCAGCTCTGGCATGAGGCCATTACTGAGCCTTCCCTGGGCCGCAAATCCTAGGGACCCATTCGCATCCTCCCCGGTGGGATGGCCTGAGTTCTTCACACACGTGGACCGGGGGGCAGGAAGTGGGAGAAGGCCCTGCACCTGGGCCCCCACCCCCGGCGATCTTGGATAAGCCATTTCCCTTCTGCTGGGCTCGCCCGCCTCCTAAGCAAAATGGGGCAATAAGTCACAGCTGCCAGCCGCCGGCCGGGGCCGTGGAGGCGAAACAGGGGCTTCCCGCTCCCCTCACCGCCCGCAGAGCAGGCAGGGCCGACGCGGGGTGTGCGTCCGGGCTGGACGGGGGCGGGGGTCCTCGCGGGCGCGCACGATGTGAGTGTGTAAAGGGGGGGAGGGCGGCCAGGCGAGGCCCGCAGTGGAAGACACCACTCGGCCCGCACACCCTGCCCGGGTCACCTGGGGGCCGGGACGCCCGGGTCCCGGCGCGGAGCTGGGCCGCCGGCCCCACCCCCACCGCGCTCCCGCAGCCGGCCGGGCAAAGTCCACCGCCTGGGCCGAGCAGGAAGCCCAGAGGCCCGGCGCGCAGGGGCCCGGGCCCGGGGACCCCCGGCGACCGGCGCTATTGTTCCCACGGCCCCGGCCTCCCCGGCGCGGCGCCCCGCCCCCCGCACCTGCCGCCCCCTCTCCCCCGGCCTGGTACCTGCACCCCCGAACGCGGCCCGCAGCACCCACGCCAAGCTGGCCGCCGCCTTGGCCCGCGAGAAATCGTACTGGTCCAGCGATTTGATCTCGGGCACCAGGAAGGTCCTCCGCAGCGGCCCGGGCCCGGGGGGCGCCGCCTCCACCATGGCGGCGCCGGGGCTGCGGGCACCGGCTCTGCGCTCGCTCCGGCTGAGCTGGGCTGGGCTGCGCCGCGCTAGCACCCGGACCGGGCCCGCCGTCACCACCACCGTCACCGCCGCGGCCGCAGGCGAGCCAGGTGCGGCCGCTCGCGCTCGCGACGCTGCGTCGGCCCCGCCCCGGGGCGGAGCCCAGGTGCGCCCCGCCCCCGGGCCTGGCCCGCGACCCTGTCCCCTCGCCTCTCCCGGCCCCTCGCCGCCGCAGGGTGGGGCGGGCCCAGACTGCGGTGGTGGCGGGGGAGGCTGCGGAGGAGTGTGTGTGCGCGCGCGCGCCTGTGTGTGCGCGCGCGCGCTGGGGAGGATGAGGGACCCTCTGCTTGCGGGTGTGTGTGCCTGCCGAAGTGTTTCCTTAGATGTGAGCGTGAGCTTGTCATCCCCGGCCTGGAGGCAGCGCGCGCGCGTGTGCACCTGTTTCTCATTGTGTCTTGTGAGCGTGCAAGAACGTGTGTCTGTGTTCGCATCAGTGTGTGCATCTCTGGACGTGTTTGGGTGGCGAAGGAGGGTGTTGAGTGTGAGGGTGTCTGCGTGTCCGTATCTGTGCGAGTGTGACAACGCGCGCGTTTGGGTGTCCTTGTTTTTCATGTGTGTTGTGTGTACAAGGATCTGTGTTGTGTAGGTGTTGGTGTCCTGAGGATTCAGGAGTGTGTGTGTATTTGTGTTTTGTCAGTGCATTTGTGAGTTTGCCTATTTGCGAGCATCTGAATGTACTTCTCTTTTGTGTCAGGGTGTGACGAATGTCAGTGAAGGAGTATGTGTGAGAAATTGAGAGTGTGTGTAATTATGCAGGAGTGTGACTGCTTGTATCTGTGAGTGTGGTTGAATGGCTATTACTGGGTATATTTGCAAAGGTGTGTGCGTGCATTTGTGGTATCAACAGAATTTGTTGGGGGCCGGGCTCCAATTGTGTGTAAGTGAGGATGATGAATTTGTATCTAAGTGCATTTGTATATGAGTCTATGAGTATGACTGTGTGCACACGGGTGTGTGTGGGGGGAGCGATTGTGGAATGTGTTTTGCTCATATATGTGTATTTACATGTGAGTGTATTTGTGGGTGACTGTGTTTGGGTATATGGTGTGAGCTAAGGTGGTGTGACAGGGTGTGTAAACAGTGGAAGTGGGTATAATTGTGGAAGAATGTCCATTTCTGGATGCATTTATGAGAGTGCAAGTGTGCCTATTTCTCTAGGAACTGCATATTTGTGTGAGCAAATCTATGTGTGGTATGAGCTTGATTGTGTATGTCACTATGGAGGTGTGTGTGTGTGTGAGAGAGAGAGAATATATTTGTGTGTGTGTGAACGCAGATATTTGTGTACATGATGCAACTGTGTGGATGTTACCTGGTATACTTGTAAATGTCTGAGCCTCTATTTGTGGATATTCAATATATGCCTGTGTGTTCCATGGTGTTTTTTTGTCAAGATATCTACTGTGTGCCTCTTAACTGTGTGTAATTGTGAATGCACAAGTGTTTGTGTTTGTGAGTGTTAGGTCCTTGCATATGTCCCGATGTGTATACCTGAGTGTAGTTTCGTGTGTATAATAAGTGTACGTATGTGTTTGGGTTTATATGTTATCTGTTTATTTGTTGACATGTATCGCTGAGTGTATTTTGTGTATTTGTGTGTGTGAAGCTGGTGTTTACATCTGTGTGGATTTGTGGATATTTGCACAGATCTGTGAGTGTGAGTTTGACAAGGTGCACATGTATGAGTCTGTGTATCTGGTTTCTGAATGTAAACTGAGTATCTGAACGTATCTCTTTATGTGTAAGTGCATTTATGGGTGCCTGGTTGTGAACATATGGCTGTAGTGTGTGAGTAGGTGTACATGTGTAAGGAGTTGTGTTTTGAATGGCTTTGTGGGTGTGTAAGGGTAAGTATTTGTGTGCATCTAGATGCACTTGTATGTCATATATAAGTGAGACCACGTGGGTGAATTTTTACAACTACGGCGTGGGTTTCAATCTATACACACACACACAGAACAGTGTTTTCTTGACTGTATAAAATTCTATGAGATGAGGGCTTCCCTGGTGGCGCAGCGGTTAAGAATCCGCCTGCCAGTGCAGGGGACACGGGTTCGAGCCCTGGTCCGGGAAGATCCCACACGCCACGGAGCAACCAAGCCCGCGCGCCACAACTACTGAAGCCCATGTGCCACAACTACTGAAGCCGGCGTGCCTAGAGCCCATGCTCCGCAACGAGAAGCCACCGCAATGAGAAGCCCGCGCACCGCAACAAAGAGTAGCCCCCGCTCGCCACAACTAAAGAAAGCCTGCGTGCAGCAACAAAGACCCAACGCAGCCAAAATTAATTAATTAATTAATTTAAAAAAGTAAATGAAAAAAAATTTTTGTTAGATGAGAAATCACTACAGGAAGTCAGGCTCCTGAGAACCACCCCTCCCCCACACCCATGGTGGCCCCTGAGCCCCAGCCTTTGTAGAAATTCCCCATCCCCATCCCACATGCATTGCACAGGCGTGTTTGAGGTGTGGGTGTCATGGTGCGGGGCAGTGGGTGGGTGTGCCTGAAGGAGGGGAGCTGGGGCGTGGGCCCTCCTGTCTGGATGTGCCCGTGCAGGAGCAGGTGTGGGCGCACGCACCAAGGGGCCAGTGTAGATGTGTTTGAGCGCACGTGTGGGATGTGTGTGGTGCGTGTGCCCTGGCCCGTGTCCCAGCGCCCCCCGCGAAAGACCTGGACAAGTCCTTTTCACACTGGGCTTCTGTGTCCCCATCTGCGGCTCTGTCGGGGGATCTGAGGCTCAGGGCATGGGGAGGCGACATGGCGGGAAAGGGCATGCCTTCGTGCCCATCGCCTCCTGGGAGCGTGGCGTGTCCTGCCGGCTCACACGTGTGTTTGCTTTCCCTGGGGAGATTCTCGTGACCTTTGTGAACCCCAAGGGCAAACATGGGTGAAGACGGTGCCTGCCGCTTGCTGGCACACTCTGCCGGGGGACGCGCTGTGACCACGCAGGCAAAGGTTTTCTCGCCTTGGGAGGTTCCCCGCAGGCACTCAGCCGTCCTCGGAGGCGAGAGCCAGGGGACTTCCGGCGGCGTCAGAGCAGGAGCCGGGGGCCTCCTGGAGCCCAGCCCCACACCGGCCGGACTGGAATGCCTTGCTGGGCTGGACCGCCCCACCCACGCCTGCTGGAATCGACGTCCCACCTCTCCCCGGGGACCTGTTCCTGGGGCCCAGGCAGCTCCGGACACACTGGCTCCCCTGTGTGCACCGGGTGGCCCCCTCCCCGCCGTCCCCTTTCGTCTTCCCGGCATCTTTGCTTCCAGCCTCCTCGCTCACCCGGGGGGGCCTGGCTCTCAAGCCTCCTAACTCATTCGATGGGCCCTGGTTTTATTAAGCTGGGGTTGGGGATGACTTAGAGGCTTTATAGGTCAAGGGTTCAGGACTAGGTTTAGGGAACTGTATGAACCCCCAAAAAGTCATCTGCAAAATTCTGCACGTGTGTGCACTTCGGGGATCATGCTACCAGGTAACAATTTTCGAGAGTATTATATGCCCAGCACAATCTCATCTAATCCTCACCGCCACCCCAGCATAGTGAGTATTATACCCACTTTATAGACAGAAGAACTGAAGCCAAGAGCCCGGAAGTCACATGGCAAGGAGAATGGAAGGAGGCTTTGAGCCCAAGTCACCTGGATCCAAGTTCCACCCGCTGAAACTTCCATCCCGAGGTTGGCCCACCTTCTCTAAATGTCTATGACCTTCAAATGGGGTTGGGTAAGGCCTGTAGTTGTGGGGATCTCAGAGCAGAGGAGGAAGGTTGGGGGTCCCCTCTCTGTGCCTCTAGCCCAAAGCAAGCTGTGGTGATGGGATTCAGGTGTGGCCACTGTTTCTGTCCCCCTCACCCCGACAGTATCGCATGGTGGCCCCTCTGATGTTTGGCCAGAGTAGAGGGAGATTATTATCAGACCCCCAGGGACCTCAGGGAAACATTTCTAACATATTTCAAAATAATGTTTTTAAAAACCAAAACACTATTGTGCATGCCCAGGGTTGTCCCTGTCCTCATGACACTCCCATTTAGAGGCAATAAACAAATACATCAAAGACATCATTTCAGAAAGGGACAAACTATTGGGATTGTAACAAAACAAAGCGAGTGTACTGGAGATAACCAGGGTGGCGCTGCTTTAGTTTGGAACAGGGAGGCTTCTTTGAGGAGAGGGAGATGGGCAGAGACAGGAATGATGACCCGGAACAGTTGGAGGGAGAGCATTCCAGGCAGAGAGAGCTGCCAGGGCAAAGGCTCTGGGGCAGGCACAAGCTTGGCGCTCGGGATGGGTCATTGTAGCTGGGTGTGAGTGAAGGACATAGAGGAAGATGCTGGAAGGTTTTGGAGTGCTTCTCAAATTCTTGCCAGTGCAGACCAATTTTTTTCCCCAATCCCTAAAATGCAATAAAAATGAATTTCAATAGGAAAATAAGATTGAAAAAGGCATGCATGGGACTTCCCTGGCAGTCCAGTAATTAGGACTCCACGCTTCCACTGCAGAGGGCATGTGTTCAATCCCTGGTCGGGGAACTAAGATCCCGCAAGCCGCGCGGTGAGGCCAAATAAGAAAAAGACATGCATAGTGCCAGAAACCAAGGAACAGCTGACAAGGATCAAGGATGGGGGTATATTGTGGGTCCACAAGAGCCAACTGAAAGAGCTCCCGATGGCCAAAGCCAGAGCCATGTGAACAAAAAAATTAATATAGTATTGGATTATAACTCCAGGAATAAAATAAATGTCCATGAGTTTGCACTGATACAAAGAAATGATCGAATACATTAACAAATGAAGGACAGGTATGGAAGGTTTCCAGATAATTTATGTAGGTGCTTCACCCTGAGGGATGGTTAGATCTGCACACAGTGATTTCCTTCCAAAAGGAACAGTGAGTAAAGGGGGCGGGGCGGGGGGGGGGGGAAGAATAACTTTTCAGTGGAGAAAACTGCCAAACACACTACATCACCTGGCTGGGTGATTAAGGTCAACACCAAAGTCATAATATGTACTCTTGAGATGTTGTGATGAAAATGGCACTTTACCTCTGTGATCTGTCTCCCCCCAAACCCATAACCCTAGTCTAAACATGAGGGAAATATTTTTAAAAATTCCAGTTGAGAGGCACCCTCCTGTATACCTGACCATAATCCTCAAAACTGTCAAGGTCATCAAAGACAAGGGAAGCTCAAGAAACTGTTCCAGCCAAGAGAAACCTAAGGAGACGTGTCAACTAAATGTCATGTGCGATCCTGGACCAGAAAGAGGACATTCAGGGAAAATCGAAGGAATATGAATAATGCGTGAACTTTAGTTAATAATAATGTATTGATATTGGTTCACTAGTCCCAGACTAGTGTAAGATGTTACTAATAGGGGAAACTGTATGTGTGTGTGTTGGGGGAGAGACTGTATGGAAACTGTACTATTTGCTCAATTTTTCTGTAAATTTAAATTTGTTCTAGAAAAGTCTATTAATTAAAAAAAGAATTTACATGGAAAAGAAATCTGAAAAAGAATATACATATATACACACATATATGCATATGTGTGTATATATGTACAACTGGATCCCTTTGCTGTACACATGAAACTAACACAACATTGCAAATTAACTATACTTCAATTTAAAAAATGGTTAAAGGGGACTTCCCTGGTGGTCCAGTGGTTAAGACTTCACCTTCCAATGCAGGGGGTGAGGGTTTAATCCCTGGTCGGGGAGCTAAGATCCCACATGGCTCGTGGCCAAAAAACCAAAACATAAAACAGAAGCAATATTGTAACAAAATTCAATAAAGACTTGTAAAAAAAAAAAAAAAAAGGTCCACATAAAAAAAAATCTTAAAAAAATAAAAAATGGTTAAAAAAAAAAGGAATTTATAAAACATGCAAATCACAAGCCCAATAGTCCATAAATGACGAGGCCAAGTTACTAGAAAGTTTCTAAACGCTTATTATTTTCTGTACTCGCTTATCTGGATGGGTAATCAGCTGGATGGGGCCAGCACTGGTCTGTAGATGGATCTGAGTGGTTCTAGGACAATGTTTCTCACCCTCGGCTCTATTGACATTTCGGGACAGATCATTCTTTGCTGTGGGAAGCTGTGCTGTGCGTTGTTGGATGTTTAACAGCACCCCTGACCTCTACACACTAGATGCCAGTAGCAACCACCCTCCAACTGTGACAACCAGAAATGTCTCCAGACATTGCCAAAGGTCCCCCGGCAGCCTGAATTAATCACTCTCCCATTGGAAACCATGCATGTGTGCAGGTGATGAGGTCAAATCTGGAAACTTAGTCCAGAATGACCTAGGCATGTGTACGAGACTCAAGGCTGCCTTTGAGGGCCTTGGGATCTCCAAAACAATCCTACCTGTGCCAGGTGGACCACAGAAGCGTGCGTGGCTTAGGAGGCCGATCCTAGGGTGCGGCTTTGGGGCTAGAGAGAAAGCAAGCATTCAGAATGTGTTTAAGAGAAAGAATTGGGGAATTCCCTGGCGGTCCAGTGGTTAGGACTTGGTGCTTTCACTGCCGAGGGCCCGGGTTCAATCCCTAGTCGGGAACTAAGATCCTGCATGCGGCCAGGCCAAAAAAAAAAAGAGAGAGAGAATTGACAGGACTTGCTTAATAATGGGGAGGGGGGAGGGAGGAGTTTTGGAAGATGCCCAGATCTCTCTACCTTTCGCAACTGGGTAGACAGTGGAGTCATGGGCTGAGATGGGGACATGGGATGAGAGGCCGGGTTGGGTGAGGGAGGGGAAGATGATGAGTTTCATCTTGGACAGGTTGAGTTTCAGGTCCCGGAGGGATGTAAAGAGGGCAGAAGTTCATAATCTTTTACAGATCACGATGGCTGATGCCCCGTGCGCTTCCACGAATGTAAAATAGTCTCAAAGGGATAATTTGGCCCCTTTTGCTCCTCACACAAAAACACAGCAGAACTTTTTTTTTTTTAATTTGGTTGCAGCAGCCATGCTCCTTAGTTGCGGCACGCGTGTAGGATCTAGTTCCCTGACCAGGGATCAAACCTGGTGCCCCCTGCATTGGGAGCACGGAGTCTTCACCACTCCACCACCAGGGAAGTCCCACAACAGGGTTTGAAAGTCACTAAAATGCCCTTCAGGAGGATAAATAAACTGTGGGACATTCAGACAATGGAATGTTATTTGGTGCTAAAAAGAAATGAGATATCAGGCCATGAAAAGAGATGGAGGAACTTTGAAAAATGCACGTGACTAAGTGAAAGAAGCCAATCTGAAAAGGCTGTATGATACAGACTGTAGGATTCCAACTTTAGGACATTCTGGAAAAAGCAAAGCTATGGAGACAGTAAAAGGATCAGTGGTTGCCAGGGGTTAGGGGGGGAAGGAGGGATGAATAGGTGGCGCACAGAGGGTTTTTAGGGCAGTGAAAACACCCTGTGTGATACTCTAATGGCAGATACATATCATTGTACATTTGTCCAAACCCATAGAATGTACAACGCCAAGAGTGAACCCTAATGTCAACTATGGACTCTGGGTGTTGCTGATGTGTTAGTGTAGGTTCGTCAGTCGTAACAAATGTACCGTCTGGTGGGAGATGTTGATAACGGGGGAGGCTATGCATGGGAGTGGGAGGGGGTATATGGGAATTCTGTATTCTATGCTCAGTTTTGCTGTGAACTTAAACTGCTCTAAAAATTAGTCTATAATAAACACATGCAATGGGACACATATATAAATACTAAATAAATATCCATAAATACATACTTGGACATTTAAAATATACCTAATGGGAAACATGAGGGGTTGGGGGGGAAGGATAAATCAGGAGCTTGGGATCAACATACACACACTACTATATATAAAATAGATAACCGACAGGGAACGCTACTCAGTATTCTGTAATAGGGAATTCCCTGGTGGTTCAGTGGTTAGGACTCCGTGCTTCCAATGCAGGGGTTGAGGGTTTGATCCCTGGTTGGGGAACTAAGATTCCACATGCCCATGCAGTGCAGCCAAAAAAAAAAAAAAAAAAAATCTGTAATAACCTATACGGGGACAGAATCTGAAAAAGAATGAATGTATGTATATGTATAACTGAATCACTATGCTGTAACCTGAAACTAACACAACATTGTAAATCAACTATACTCCAATAAAATTTTTTAAAATACCCTATAATACCCACACAATCACACTCATGAATGCAAGTATCTGTACAGGCACACACACACACACACACACACACATTCATGCACATACTCGTTACTGATGTAGGTCAAGGGAAAGAGATTATCTCAAGTGTGCCTTCTGTCCTCTGCATGTCCTTGATGGGAAGAAATTTTCTATCCACTTCATTCCTTTCTCTCTTTCCCTCCTCTGGTAGGAGGAGGTCTGTGGGCAGACAGAAGGGAGGAAGTGACTTCGCAGGTTAGAAAAGCAAGGTCTAAGGTGATCGTAGGGGAAGGAGGAAGAGGGGGAGAGAGAAGGGGGCTCTGATTGCTCTTTGGACATTGGTGAAGCCTGTGGGCATTCAACGTAAATGAAGGTTCTGTTATCATCCTCTGAATTCATTGCTGTGCCCACCCACCCTTTTCAACTCCAAGGGCACAGCTAAGGGACACACTGGAAAAAGCAAATCACACAAACTTTGGGGTCTTGTGATGGCCCCATCTGCTATGATCCCATGGCATGCGAGCCCCTCAAGAGTCATGGTCAGGGCTGGGGATACCCTGTGGAGTCAGAGAAATTGAAGCCCCAGAGAAAATGAGACACAGGCTGAGGACAAAGCAGGTGAGAGCTTCTGGAAGGTGAGAGGGATCCCCAGTGTTCAGGGCTGGCTTGGAGGGTCCACGGGAGAAGGAGTGAGCAGTCACAAGTAGATACAAGGGCATAGCATTCAATGGTGACCTTGGGGAAAGTGGTCTCAAGGGTATCTGTGTGGGGAGGCCCAAGGGAGGGAGTCCGATGAAGAAGCGAGATGAGAGAGAGTGGAAACTTCACCTAAAATTTCCCAGCCACCATCCATGCCTATGCTCTGCTCTCTCCAAAGCTGTTCTCCCCCCACAGTTCCATCCTTCCTCCTCCTAGCATTCCCCCTTTGTGCTCCTTTTCCACTTCCTATCATTCCCCAGACTTAAACCCTGCAGCAGAACTGTAGACTATTAGAAACCAAAGAGGTACAAACTTCTGTACCTCATGTAATGTACAACATGATAAATGTAATTACCACTGCTGTATGTTATGTTACATATGAGAGTTGTTAAGAGAATAAATCCTGAGAGTTCTCATCACAAGGACAAAACATTTTCTATTTCTTTAATTTTGTATCAATATAAGATGATGGATGTTCACCAAACTTATTGTGGTCATCATTTCATGACGTATGTAAGTCAAGTCATTATGCTCTACACCTTAAACTTAGACAGTGCTGTATGTCAGTTATACCTCAATAAAACTGGAAGATAAAAAAACTCTGGGGAAAACAAAAAAGAATATTAGACACGAAAGGAACTCAAAACATTGGCTAGTACAAATCTTCGCCCAGAGCTCAAACAAACCCCCCCCCACACGCAGAGCATCTCTGTCTCCTCTCATCCAGCCTATCCTTGATTCTTTCCATGATCAGGGAGCTCACTTCTGAGAGAAGCAGCCCCTTCTAGCTCTGCTGGCCACAGAGTCATTCCTTTAGCAGAATCATGCATGTAGTAGGTCCTCAATTCATGCTTGTGGAATCTGCTTCACTGCCCCCCTCACCTAGTTGCTCAGCTTCCCCATTAAATTATGTATCCAAGACATGAAGATAATTGTCAAGGTGTGAGTCATGTGTAGCATTGTAGGTTTTCATTTAGAATATATTAATTAAAGAGCACCTACGCGGCCCTAGAAGTTGGGGATTCAAGCCAGACAAAGACAGACACAGTCTCTGTCGTTGTGGAGCTTATGTTCTAGTGGGAACAGACATTGAATAGCTGCAGACACAATTCATTAATTACAGCTGCAGTGAGTACTCTGAGAGGAAGAGATGTAGGGTGAAGTGTGGAGAGGTAGACCATACAACAAGCAGTCTTGATGTATGGCCAATAATCGCGTTACACCTATATAAATAAAACTGGTCACGCAAAATCACTAAGCCAGTAATATGAACAAATCTGTTCCTTAGGGGCAGAAACTTACCACAAAGAGGAACCGTGTGCCAGATTATCGAAGCAATGATTTAGCCATGCGACTTGTTTTGGCCAGCGGGACAATAGCAAATGTGACAGAAGCAGAGGTTTGTAAAGAACTTTCACATTGTCATAAAAGAGGGGGTATCACTATAGGCCCTTCAGACACTAAATGGATAATGAGGGGATTTTTATGAACAGATTTATGTTGATAAATTTGACAGTTTACATGGCATAAACAAATTCCTTGAAATGCAAAACTACCAAAGCTTACTTAAGAAGAAATAGATAGGGGAGATTGGTTCAAGATGGTTGAGTAGAAGGACGTGCTCTCACTCCCTCTTGCAAGAACACCAGAATCACAACTAACTGCTGAACAATCACTGACAGGAAGACACTGGAACTCATCAAAAATGATACCCCACATCCAAAGACAAAGGAGAAGCCACAATGAGATGGTAGGGGGGCTCAATCACAATAAAATCAAATCCCATCACTGCTGGGTGGGTGACTCACAGACTGGCGAACACTTATACCACAGAAATCCACCCACTGGAGTGAAGGTTCTGAGCCCCACGTCAGGCTTCCCAACCTGGGGGTCCGGCAATGGAGGAGGAATTCCTAGAGAATCAGACTTTGAAGGCTAGCAGGATTTGACTGCAGGACTTCGACAGGACTGGGGGAAACAGAGACTCCACTCTTGGAGGGCACACACAAAGTAGTGTGTGCATCAGGATGCAGGGGAAGGAGCAGTGACCCCAGGGGAGACTGAACCAGACCTACCTGCTAGTGTTGGGGGGTCTCCTGCAGAGGCGGGGGTGACTGTGTCTCACCGTGAGGACAAGGACACTGGCAGCAGAAGTTCTGGGAAGTACTCCTTGGCGTGAGCCCTCCCAGAGTTTGCCATTAGCCCTACCAAAGAGCCCGGGTAGGCTCCACTGTTGGGTCGCCTCAGGCCAAACAACCAACAGGGAGGGAATCCAGCCTCACCGATCAGCAGACAAGTGGATTAAAGTTTTACTGAGCTCTGTCCACCAGAGCAACAGCCAGCTCTACCCATCACCAGTCCCTCCCATCAGTAAACTTCCCCAAGCCTTTTAGATAGTTTCATCCACCAGAGGGCAGACAGCAGAAGCAAGAAGAACTACAATCCTGCAGCCTGTGGAACAAAAACCACATTCACAGAAAGATAGACAAGACGAAAAGGCAGAGGGCTATGTACCAGATGAAGGAACAAGATAAAACCCCAGAAAAACAACTAAATGAAGTGGAGATAGGCAACCTTCCAGAAAAAGAATTCAGAATAATGATAGTGAAGATGATCCAGGACCTCGGAAAAAGAATGGAGGCAAAGATTGAGAAGATGCAAGAAATATTTAACAAAGATCTAGAAGAATTAAAGAAAAAACAAACAGGGATGAACAACACAATAACTGAAATGAAAACTACACTAGAAGGAATCAATAGCAGAATAACTGAGGCAGAAGAACGGATAAGTGACCTGGAAGACAGAATGGTGGAATTCACTGCTGCGGAACAGAATAAAGAAAAAAGAATGAAAAGAAATGAAGACAGCATAAGAGACCTCTGAGACAACATTAAATGCAACAACATTCGCATTATAGGGGTCCCAGAAGGAGAAGAGAGAGAGAAAAGACCTGAGAAAATATTTGAAGAGATTATAGTCGAAAACTTCCCTAACATGGGAAAGGAAATAGCCACCCAAGTCCAGGAAGCGCAGAGAGTTCCATACAGAATAAACCCAAGGAGAAACACGCCAAGACACGTAGAAATCAAATTGGCAAAAATTAAAGACAAAGAAAAATTATTGAAAGCAGCAAGGGAAAAACGACAAATAACATACAAGGGAACTCCCATAAGGTTAACAGCTGATTTCTCAGCAGAAACTCTACAAGCCAGAAGGGAGTGGCATGATATACTTAAAGTGATGAAAGGGAAGAATCTACAAACAAGATTACTCTACCTGGCAAGGATCTCATTCAGATTCAATGGAGAAATCAAAAGCTTTACAGACAAGCAAAAGCTAAGAGAATTCAGCACCACCAAATCAGCTCTACAACAAATGCTAAAGGAACGTCTCTAAGTGGGAAACACAAGAGAAGAAAAGGACCTACAAAAACAAACCCAAAACAATTAAGAAAATGGTCATAGGAACATACATATCGATAATTACCTTAAACGTGAATGGATTAAATGCTCCAACCAAAAGACACAGGCTTGCTGAATGGATACAAAAACAAGACCCATATATATGCTGTCTACAAGAGACCCACTTCAGACCTAGGGACACATACAGACTGAAAGTGAGGGGATGGAAAAAGTTATTCCATGCAAATGGAAATCAAAAGAAAGCTGGAGTAGCAATACTCATATCAGATAAAGTAGACTTTAAAATAAAGAATGTTTAAGAGACAACGAAGGACACTACATAATGATCAAGGGATCAATCCAAGAAGAAGACATAACAATTATAAATATATATGCACCCAACATAGGAGCACCTCAATACATAAGGCAACTGCTAACAGCTATAAAAGAGGAAATCGACAGTAACACAATAGTAGTGGGGGATCTTAACACCTCACTTACACCAATGGACAGGTCATCCAAACAGAAAATTAACAAGGAAACACAAGCTTTAAATGACACAATAGACCTGATAGATTTAATTGATATTTATAGGACATTCCATCCAAAAAGAGCAGATTACACTTTCTTCTCAAGTGCGCATGGAACATTCTCCAGGATAGATCACATCTTGGGTCACAAATCAAGCCTCAGTAAATTTAAGAAAATTGAAATCATATTAAGCATCTTTTCTGACCACAATGCTATGAGATTAGAAATCAATTACAGGGAAAAAAACGTAAAAAACACCAACACATGGAGGCTAAACAAAACGTTACTAAATAACCAAGAGATCACTGAAGAAATCAAAGAGGAAATCAAAAGATACCTAGAGACAAATGACAATGAAAACACGATGATCCAAAACCTATGGGATGCAGCAAAAGCAGTTCTAAGAGGGAAGTTTATAGCTATACAAGCCTACCTCAAGAAACAAGAAAAATCTCAAATAAACAATCTAACCTTGCACCTAGAGGAACTAGAGAAAGAAGAACAAAACCCAAAGTTAGTAGAAGGAAAGAAATCATAAAGATCAGAGCAGAAATAAATGAAATAGAAACAAAGGAAACGAATAGCAAAGATCAATAAAACTAAAAGCTGGTTCTTTGAGAAGATAAGAAAAATGATCAACCTTTAGCCAGACTCAAGAAAAAGAGGGAGAGGACTCAAATCAACAAAATTAGAAGTGAAAAAGGAGAAGTTACAACAGACACCGCAGAAATACAAAGCATCCTAAGAGACTACTACAAGAAACTCTATGCGAATAAAATGGACAACCTGGAAGAAATGGACAAATTCTTAGGAAGGTATAACCTTCGAAGACTGAACCAGGAAGAAATAGAAAATATGAACAGACCAATCACAAGGAATGAAATTGAAACTGTGATTAAAAATCTTCCAACGAACAAAAGTGCAGGACCAGATGGCTTCACAGGTGAATTCTATCAAACATTTAGAGAAGAGCTAATACCCATCCTTCTCAAACTCTTCCAAAAAATTGCAGAGGAAGGAACACTCCCAAACTCATTCTATGAGGCAACCGTCACCCTGATACCAAAACCAGACAGAGATACTACAAGAAAAGAAAATTACAGACCAATATCACTGATGAATATAGATGCAAAAATCCTCAACAAAATGCTAGCAAACAGAATCCAACAACACATTAAAAGGATCATACACCATGATCAAGTAGGATTTATCCCAGGGATGCAAGGATTCTTCAATATATGCAAATCATCAATGTGATACACCATATTAACAAACTGAAGAATAAAAACCATATGATCATCTCAATAGATGCAGAAAAACCTTTGGACAAAATGCAACACCAATTTATGATAAAAACTCTCCAGAAAGTGGGCACAGAGGGAACCTACCTAAACATAATAAAGGCCATATACAACAAACCCACAGCAAACATCACTCTCAATGGTGAAAAACTGAAAGCATTTCCTCTAAGGTCAGGAAAGAGACAAGGATGTCCACTCTCACCACTATTATTCAACATAGTTTTGGAAGTCCTAGCCATGACAATCAGAGAAGAAAAAGAAATAAAAGGAATACAATTGGAAAAGAAGAAGTAAAACTGTCACTGTTTGCAGATGACATGGTACTGTACATAGAGAATCCTAAAGATGCCACCAGAAAACTACTAGAGCTAATCAATGAATTTGGTAAAGTTGCAGGATACAAAATTAATGCACAGAAATCTCTTGCATTCCTATACACGAATAATGACAAATCTGAAAGAGAAATTAAGGAAACACTCCCATTTACCATTGCAACAAAAAGAATAAAATACCTAGGAATAAACCTACCTAGGGAGACAAAAGACCTGTATGCAGAAAACTATAAGACACTGTTGAAAGAAATTAAAGATGATACCAACAGATGGAGAGATATACCATGTTCTTGGATTGGAAGAATCAATATTGTGAAAATGACTATAGTACCCAAAGCAATCTACAGATTCAATGCAATCCCTACGAAATTACCAATGGCATTTTTTACAGAACTAGAACAAAAAATCTTAAAATTTGTATGGAGACACAAAAGACCCTGAATAGCCAAAGCAGTCTTGAGGGAAGAAAACGGAGCTGGAGGAATCAAACTCCCTGACTTCAGACTATACTAAAAAGCTACAGTAATCAAGACAATATGGTACTGGCACATAAACAGAAATATAGATCAATGGAACAGGATAGAAAGCCCAGAGGTAAACCCACGCACCTATGGTCAACTAATCTCTGACAAAGGAGGCAAGGATATACAATGGAGAAAAGACAGTCTTTTCAATAAGTGGTGCTGGGAAAACTGGACAGCTACATGTAAAAGAATGAAATTAGAACACTCCCTAACACCATACAGAAAAATAAACTCAAAATGGATTAGAGACCTAAATGTAAGACCGGACACTATAAAACTCTTAGAGGAAAACATAGGGAGAACACTCTTTGACATAACTCACAGCAAGATCTTTTTTGATCCACCTCCTAAAGTAATGGAAATAAAAACAAAAATAAACAAATGGGACCTAATGAAACTTAAAAGCTTTTGCAAAGCAAAGGAAACTACAAACAAGATGAAAAGACAACTCTCAGAATGGGAAAAAATATTTGCAAACGAATCAACCGGCAAAGGATTAATCTCCAAAATATATAAACAGCTCATACAGCTCAATATTAAGAAAACAAACAACCCAATCCAAAAATGGGCAGAAGACCTAAATAGACATTTCTCCAAAGAGGACATACAGAGGGCCAAGAAGCACATGAAAAGCTGCTCAACATCACTAATTATTAGAGAATGCAAATCAAAACTACAATGTGGTATCACCGCACACCAGTTAGAATGGACATCATCAGAAAATCTACAAACAACAAATGCTGGAGAGGGTGTGGAGAAAAGGGAACCCTCTTGCACTGTTGGTGGGAATGTAAATTGATACAGCCACTATGGAGAACAGTATGGAGGTTCCTTAAAGAACTAAAAACAGAAATACCATATGACCCAGCAATCCCACTACTGGGCGTATACCCAGAGAAAACCATAATTCAAAAAGACCCATGCACCCCAATGTTCATTGCTGCACTATTTACAATAGCCAGATCATGGAAGCAACGTAAATGCCCATCGACAGACGAATGGATAAAGAAGATATGGCACATATATGCAATGGAATATTACTCAGCCAT
The DNA here is from genome assembly GCF_009873245.2 of Balaenoptera musculus. Taxonomy (NCBI): domain Eukaryota; kingdom Metazoa; phylum Chordata; class Mammalia; order Artiodactyla; family Balaenopteridae; genus Balaenoptera; species Balaenoptera musculus. Next base: position 165,625,725 of record NC_045787.1, read on the forward strand.
AAAAAGTAATGAAATTGGGTCATTTGTAGAGACGTGGATGAGTCTAGGGACTGTCATACAGAGTGAACTAAGTCAGAAAGAGAAAAACAAATATCGTATATTAAAGCATATATGTGGACCCTAGAAAAATGGTACAGATGAACCGGTTTGCAGGGCAGAAATAGAGACACAGATGTAGAGAATAAACGTATGGACACCAATGGGGGAAAGCAGTGGGGAGTGGTGGTGGTGGGATGAATTGGGAGATTGGGATTGACATGTATACACTGATGTGTATAAAATGGATGATTAATAAGAACCTGCTGTATAAAAAAATAAATTAAATAAAATTCAAAAAGAAAAGCAATATTCAGCAAAGTGTGAATAATATGACCCTGTTTTTGTAAAACTAACAATAAAAATATTTCATGTACATGTATATACATGTGTGTATAAAAAAAGAAGAAATAGATAACCTAAATAGCCCAGTGTCTATTAAAAAATAGAATTTGTGATTAAATACCTTCCCATAAAGAAAACTTCATGCCCAGATTGCTTCACCAGTGAATTCTACAACAGTGAAAGAAAGAAATAATACTGATTTTAAACAAACTCTTACAGGAAAAGAAGAGGAGGGAATGCTTCCCAGTTGATTCTATGAGGGTAGCATTATCCTGATATCATAACCAGATAAGGATATTACAAGAAAAAAAAATGCCACAGACCAATACCTTTCATGAATATGGACACAGACAACTTTTAAAAAATATTAGCACATAGAGTCCAGCAATATATTAAAAAGAAAACACATTATGATCAAGTGGGGTTTATCTCAGCAATGCAAGGCTGGTTCGGCATTAGAAAATCAATGTAATATGTCATATCAAGAAATTAAAAAGGAAAAATCATACGGCAATCATCATCTCAATAGCCCAGCTTACCTACCATACCTGTCAATGCACATTACAGAGGGTCAGTCAATTTAGCACTCTTTCCTGATTAAAAACTCTGAAATCAAAGCCAACACCATGCTCAAGGTGAGTTCTCACAAAAATTTAAAAGAAATGAAGATGGCCAATATCACCTGTATTGTTCAGCTTTATTTCTAACACTGCTAGCCAATGCAACAAGGCAGGAATCAGAAATGACATGCAATTTATAGGAAATAGAGACAATCCATCATTGGCATGATTGTCTACTTAGACAACTAACTGAAAATTATTAGAACTAATGAATGTGGCCAGTTACAAAATAAAAATATGAAACAAGAGCTTTTCTTTTTTTTGATTAAAAAAATTTTTTTAAATGCCTTCCAGGCATACCTGGAATAATGCTATATAAATTTATTAAAGTTAACTCCATGTAATACATTTTAGAAAGACTGTCATCCAGATTTCCCCATAATTTATTCCAAGGGATTAATGTGAGCAGATTGGGAGTTCATTATTATATCACCCAAATTCCTGCGTTTTTTTTTTTTAACATCTTTATTGGAGCATAATTGCTTTACAATGGTGTGTTAGTTTCTGCTTTATAACAAAGTGAATCAGCTATACATATACATATATCCCCATATCTCCTCCCTTCAATAGCTTTCCTAAATGCCAGAGATGATCAACTTGTAAAAATATACATTCATTCACAATAATAATAAAAATTAAGATAAAACCAACAAGAAATGTGCAGGACAAGTGAGATATAACTCAAGAGGGCTTGAATTAAATGGAGAACTAAAACCTATTCCTGAACAGGGGACTTTATGTTATAAGGTTGCTGACATTCTCTGCATTGACTTATAGGTTTAAAAAACTTACAAATAAACATTCCAGTAGGCTTGGGGGAAGCCACTTGGGAAAAGACCTTGAAGACTGACCTAGAATATATCTGGGAGAATAAGTAGGCAAGAATATCACAATAAAATTTTGGAAAAGAAGAATGAAACCCACTATAAAATGACAGCAATGTAAATAGTGTGGTACTATTATAAGAATAAATAAACATTAACAGAAAAGAATAGACTCTAGTTTTCAACTGTCTATATATCTCTCTTATCTACAAAATGTAGCATAATTTCTTTTTAAAATATTCAATAATAATTCATAATAAAGATGGCATTTCAGATTGGTGGGGAAAGGATGGAATATTCAATAGATGTAACTTAGACAACTGGTTTACCATTTGGGAAAGAAATTTAGTTCAAACCCTACCATACATCACGCGACAAAATAAATTTCAGATCAATAAAATAATTAAAAGTAAAAAAATGAAGCCATAAGGGACTTCCCTGGCGGTCCAGTGGTTAAGACTCCGCACTCCACTTCAGGGGGCGCGGGGTCGATCCCTGGTCTGGGAATTAAGATCCCACATGCCGTGTGGCACGGCAAAAAAAAAAAAAAAAAAAGCCATAAAATAAGTTGGTATAAAATATTTGCAACATTAATTACAATGGGTTAATATTTTTGATTTATGTGAACATCTAAAACAGGGGTAGGCATTGGGAACTCCCTGGCGGTCCAGTGGTTAGGAATCCGTGCTTTCACTTCTGTGGGCCTGGGTTCGATCCCCGGTCAGGCAACTAAGATCCTGCAGGGTGCGCCGCCGTTCAAAAAATAAATAAGGGGCTTCCCCGGTGGCGCAGTGGTTGAGAATCTGCCTGCCAATGCAGGGGACACGGGTTTGAGCCCTGGTCTGGGAAGATCCCACATGCCACGGAGCAACTGGGCCCGTGAGCCACAATTACTGAGCCTGCGCGTCTGGAGCCTGTGCTCCCAACAAGAGAGGCCGCGATAGTGAGAGGCCCGCGCACCGCGATGAAGAGTGGCCCCCGCTTGCCACAACTAGAGAAAGCCCTCGCACAGAAACGAAGACCCAACAGAGCCAAAAATAAATAAATAAATAAATAAATAAATAAATAAATAAATAAATAAATAAATAAATAAATAAATAAAAATAAAACAGGGTTGGGCAAACTATGGCTCACTTGCCAAAACTGGCCCACTGCATGTGTTTGTATGGCCTGCAAGCTCAGAATGATTTTGACATTTTTTAATGGTTTTTTAAAAATCCAAAGAAGACCATTTGACATACCTGAACATTATAGGAAATTCAAATTTCATGTGTCCACAAATAAGTTCTATCGGAGCATAGCCACTTCCACTCATAGACATCTTGTCTTATTGCTTTCGAGTTACAAGGGCAGAGTGGAGTAGTCATGATGTAAACTATGGTCCGTAAAGCTGAAAATAGTTACTAACTTACCATTTGCAAAAAAAGTTAAGATTGCATTGATATTAGAAAAGCCATGAACACAGAACCTTAAGCCATTCTGGTCAGAGGTTCAACGTTCAACTCTGGGCTTCTTACTCAAAAACTCAGACCGCTGACCAAGTCACTCCATCCTCCTGTGCCTCAGTTTAAAGTAAGGGGCAAAGTCGGATTGTTGCAAGGAATAAATCAAAAAGTGATTTTTGAAAGGCTTAAAACAGAGCCTGGCACATAATACACTACATGGATGTGAGCTATTCGGTTTTCTTTCTTTTTTTTTTTTAATAGAACTTTTTAAAAAAATTAATTAATTTATTTATTTATTATTTTTGGCTGTGTTGGGTCTTCGTTTCTGTGCGAGGGCTTTCTCTAGTTGCGGCGAGCGCGGGCCACTCTTAATCGCGGCGCGCGGGCCTCTCACTGTCGCGGCCTCTCTTGTTGCGGAGCACAGGCTCCAGACGCGCAGGCTCAGTAGTTGTGGCTCACGGGCCCAGTTGCTCCGCGGCATGTGGGATCAACCCAGACCAGGGCTGAAACCCGTGTTCCCTGCATTGGCAGGCAGATTCTCAACCACTGCGCCACCAGGGAAGCCCTGGTTTTCAATTGCATCAGTAGATATTTTAAAATTGTGATCCTGTCCTATGTCTTCAAGTGTTCTACGGAGTGAGATTTTTCATCCACTGCTGGTGGTGAGGATCATTTTTTCCAAGGCCACTTGGCAAAATGCATCAAGAACTTTAACAAAACCACTTATTTTTATTACTTTTTAATTTTTTCTTTATTTATTCTTCTGGCTGTGCAGCACACGTTGTGTGATCTTAGTTCGCCTGACCAGGATTGAACCTGTACCCTCAGCAGTGAAAGCGTGGAGTCCTAAGCACTGGACTGCCAGGGAATTCCCCAACTGCTTATTTTTAATCCAGTGTTTCCACATCTGGGATTATTTTCCCTAAGAGCAAAAGCAAAGAAACAATAAATATGTGTTGCCTATTTATTTCTTCCCTAATGAATTGGGAGTAGCATAAAGAAATCATCACAGAGGCAAAGAAAGATGAACATACAAGGATATTCATCCCAATTTCATTTATAACAGTGAAAAGTTAGAACCTAAATGCCCAGCAGGAAAGAACTGGTTAAATAATTTTGCAGCCATGTTGGCAGGGGAGAGGAGGAGGAGTCCTGTTTTAGAGGAATACTTAACAAGTTATTTTCTGGGGGCTTTAAAAATTATTGAAATAGTGCAATCTCATTGTAAAAAGGGTCAAACAATACAAAAAGTGAAGACACAGAAATTCCCCCTTTAACTGTCACCCTGCCACTTCTTCCGAAGAGGGAACCACTGTCAATTGTTTGGAATAGATTCCCAGGGCGTCTTATGCATGTACATACTTGTGTATCATTCGTGTTCTTTAATATAAATGCAATCAGACTGTATACAATGTTATGTGTTTTTTTTTTTCCCCACGGAGCAATATACCAGTAATATATACAGGGATTTTTCCACGTCAGTAATATAGGTCTGTCTCATTCTTCTTAATGGCTGTGCTGCGTTCCCACAGTCTGCCGTGCCCTGATTTGTCTAACTATGCCCCTATTGTCAGTCATCAAGACTGCTTTCCATGTTTTGCTTTTACGAGCAATGGCATCATTGCAAGCAAGTCTTCGATGAGCACACATCTTTGGGAATGTATATTCATGGGATCAGGTGTTGGCTGTAGAGTGGCCAGAACAAAGGTGATGTGCTTTAAATATTTTGTTCGATCACAGTCAAATTCCCTTCCAAAAAATCTGCAATAATTTACATTTCCCCCTCCTGACAGTGTTGCTACGCTTATTATTCATCCAATTCTCCATAAGACCTGATGCTTGCAATATTTTTAATGTTTGCCAAGTTAAAGAATGAGGACTAAAATTTGTCTGATTACTAGTGAGACAGAGCATGTTGCTGTCTTCTTTTTCTTTTTTCTGCTATTTATATTTCTAGCCTGCTTACACAGTCCAGATGATGTAGGGGTTAGGAGTATGGACTCCACAGCCAAGCTGCTTTGAATCAAGCTCAGCTGTTTACTGGCTGTGTGACCTTGGGCAAGTCACTTAACCTCTCTGTTTCTCATCTGTGAAATCGAGATAATAATAGTATCCATCTCACAGGGTTGAGGATTAAATTACTTTGTGTATATAAAGCACCTAGAACAGTATCCAGTATGCAGTGAGCAGTTAATAAAACATTAGCAATTATTGCCCTTTTGCCTATAATTTATGTTGCAAGTATTTCCTTCCAGGCTGCTGGTTTGTTGGCCCTTTTGTCTTTGTTCAGCGTGTTTCCATATCATCAAATCTGTCTGTCTTTTCATTCATGGCTCTGAGTTTCAATGAAAGCAAAACTGGGACATTTAAACTGCACATAGAGTAAGAAACCGGGAAAAGAGAAGAAAATATTAGCAGTGTTCACCTCTGGGTGATAGAATTCAGATGACTTATGCTCCTTTTTTATACTCTGTTTTCTGAATGTTCTAATGAGCACATATCATGAGTATATATTTCCAAATGAACACATATTACCTTTATTTTTATGCTTTATCTGTTTTTAAATTTTATACTAAGCACACTGGTAATCATTTTATAGTGAGAAAAAGCACCCCCCTGCCCCCGCCCAATAAATGTTGTTTACCTTAAAGGACAAAAAAAAAAAAAAAAAAAAAAAAGGAGGCAGTTAGCTTGGGACTCCACACTTAACCCCACCCATAGCCACCAGAGGAAAGCTCCACCCCTGACGGCGCCAGTCCTGGGACCAGACGGCCAAACATTATAGCAGGACCGCCCCCTGGCGGCAAAGAGATGAGTTGATCCAAGAAGGAGTGTGTGTGTGTGTGTGTGTGTGTGTGTGTGTACGTACACATGCGCGTCCTCCTGTAAGGAGCTTTGTTCCATTTAACTTAAATCACAAAGCGACCCTTTGAGTTGGGGACTAAAATTATGTAAAAGACACAGGTGAGAAATCTGAGTCACCCAGCTGGCAAGGGGCAGCTCCCCACCCCACGTGGAGAAATGTCCAGGTCCCTGTTTTTTGTGTGTTTGTTTTGCTTTTTGGTCACACCACACGGCTTGTGGGATCTTAATTCCCTAACCAGGGATCGAATCCGTGCCCTCTACAGTGGAAGTGCAGAGTCCTAACCACTGGACCACCAGGGAATTCCCCCCAGGCCCCTGTTTTTAATCACCAAGTCCTCTGCTCCCAAAGGGTCCCTGCCCTGTCTGTGGATCTAATTCACATATCATACAATTCACCAATTGAAAGTGTACAATTCAGTGGGTTTTAGTGTATTCCCAGAGTTGTGCAACCATAATACTGTCAATCTGAAAACATTTCCATCACAGAATGGGGAGAAACGGGAAACCTTGTGCACTGTTGGTGCGAATGTAAATCGGTGCAGCCACTATGGAAAACAGTATAAAGTTTCCACAAGAAATTAAAAACAGAACTATCATATGGTCCAGTGATCCCACTTCTGGATATACATCCAAAGGAAATGAAAACCTTATCTAGAAGAGATATTTGCACTCCTATTTCATAGCAGCATTATTCACAATAGCCGAGGTATGAAGACAACCTAAGTGTTCCTTGATGGATGAATGGATAAAGAAACTGTGATATATATATATATTCATTCCACTGTATGTGTGATGGAATATTATCAGCCTTTAAAAAGAATGAGGGGACTTCCCTGGCGGTCCAGTGGTTCAGACTTCGCCTTCCAATGCAGGGGGTGCGGGTTCGATCCCTGGTCGGGGAACTAATATCCCACATGCCCTGGGGCCAGAAAACCAAAACGTAAAACAGAAGCAATATTGTAATAAATTCAATGAAGACTTTAAAAAATGGTCCACATCGAAAAAAATCTTTAAAAAAATTTAAAAAATAAAAAGAATGAAAAAAAATAATATATAATAATATATATATATTTTTATTTGGCTGCACCGGGGCTTAGTTGCAGCACGTGGGATCTTCGTTGTGGCACATGGGCTTCTCTCTAGTTGCGGCGTGTGGGCTCCAGAGTGCGAAGATTCAGAATTTGCTTAGTTGCCCCAAAGCATGTGTGATCTTAGTTCCCCGACCAGGGATCGAACCCGTGTCCCCTGCATTGGAAGGCAGATTCTTAACCCCTGGACCACCAGGGGAGTCCCAAGAATGAAATTCTGTCATTTGCCACAACATGGATGAACCTGGAGGGCATTATGCTAAGTGAAATAAGCCAGAGAAAGACAAATATTGCAATCACTTGTACGTGGAATCTAAAAGAAAAAAGTAGAACTCATAGAAACTGAGAGAAGAAAAGAGGTTGCCAGAGGCTGGGGGTGGGAGAAATAGGGAGAGGCTGGTAAAGAGTACAAACTTTCAGTTAGAAGACAAATAAGGTCTGAGGATTTAATGTATAACATGGTGACTACAGTTAATAACACTGCATTGCATAATTGAAATTGACTAAGAGAGTAGAATTTAAGTGTTCTCACAGAGAGAGAGAGGGAGAGAAAAGAGAGAGGGGGAAAGGTAAACATGTGAGGTGATGGATGTATTAATGAACTAGATGGGGAGGCATCCTTTCCCACTGTGTCCATTATCAAATCACCACATTGGACCCTTTAAATATCTTACAATTTTGTCAATTCTACCTCGATAAAAAGAGAACATTTCCATTACCCCAGAAAGAAACGCTGTGCTCCTTAGCAATCATTCCACGTTTCCCCCTCCCACCAGCCCCTGACAACCACTAATCTGTCTTTCTCTAGGAATTTGCCTGTTCTAGATATTTCATATTAATGGAAGCAGTCATACAAATGGGATGATACAGTATGTGGCCTTTTGTATCTGGCTTCTTTCATTTAGCATAATGTTTTCGAGTTTCATCCACATTGTAACATGTATCAGTATTTCATTCTTTTTTAGGTACAAATAATGTTCCATTGTATGGATATGCCACAATTTGTTCATCCACTCATCAGTTGATGGGCATCTGATTGGCTATTAGGAAGAGTGCTGCTATGAAATTTCATGTGCAAAATTTTGCTGGACATATATTTTCATAGGAGTGGTATTGCTGGGTCATATTTTAACTCTATGTATAAGAGGTCTTTTAATTCAGCTTCCCAGATGTCTTGGGGTCCAACATTGTTGTCACTTCCCTGTCTGATCTCTATATGGCCATTTCCAGAGACCTGGCCAGAAACACACACACAAACACACACACACACACAAACACACACCCCTCTTGTGAGCCTGCCTCCATCAGCTTCCTCTGACTCCACTCTTGTCCAGCTCCTGTGGGCTGCAGGGCAGACCCTCAACCCAGAACCCAGGTCCTCACTGGAACCCCAAGATTTCTTAGCATTAGCTAAGTCTCAGAGGTAGTCTGAAGCTCCAGTGAAAGCCCAACTAGCTCTGTTAGTGATGAATGTTCACCAAATGTTTCCAATGCTCTCTCTTCTGAGAGAACATGGTAGGGCTGTTCTGTCCTGCCCCCTTTTGGTTGGGTAGGACCATGTGACTCGTTCTGACCAATAAGAAGTGAGCAGAAATGCTGTGTCATTCCTGGGCCAGAGTATTTAATTGCTGGTGTGAGGCCCGCCAGAGAGTTTCCTCTGCTATGGTGACCTGAAACATTCCAGATAGTTGCTGCTTCATCACCTGGGTCATGGAGTGTGGCACGTGGGAAAGAATCCCCAGGTGACCTGTGATGGACATGTCCTGGGAGTGAGAAATTAATTTTGTATTGTTTTAGGCCCACAGGTTAGCATAATCTAAATTATCCTGACTGATACACCAACCCATCTACATCATGGTACCTGGGTCCAGCCAAGGGCTCTCTATTAGTTTAATAGGGCTGCCATAGCAAAGGACCACAGACTGGGTAGTTTAAACAACAACTTTTTTTGTCTCTGGAAGCTAGAAGTTCTGGAGGCTAGAAGTCCAAGATCAAAGTGTTAACAGGGTTGGTGGCTTCTAAGGGCTGTGAGGGAGAATCTGTTCTGTGCCTCTCTCCTAGCTTCTTAAAGTCTCAGGTGTTCCTTGGCTTTGTAGATGAAGTTCTCCCTGTGTCTCCACATCGCTGTCCCTCTATGTGTGTCTGGATTCAAATCCCCCCTTTTATAAGGACTCCAGTCATAGTGGATTAAGACCCATCTGAATTACCTCCTTTTAACTTTATTACCTCTTAGAGACCCTATCTCCAAATAAAGTCCCATTCTGAGGTACTAGGGATGAGGATTTCAATATATGAATTTGGGGGGATGCAATTCAGCCCATAACAAGCTCCATTCCAACTCCAAGGTGCCAGGGGTCCCAGCCTTCCCAGCATCAGTGAGAGAAGGTAAGAGACATTGATGCTGCGTGACCAGGGGGCTCCTTCTAGATCCATGCAAGGCTTCTTTCCTGAGGATCAAGTGCTGTCCACAGGAATGCAGCCTAGCATGGAAAACTCAATAAATCCACTTCCCAGGGAGATAGCATAGGGTGGTGGGTAAGCTTATGAATATGAATCCCGGCTGCATCTCTTAGCCACTGTGTAACTTAACCCCCTCTTTGAGCCTCAGTTATCTCATCTATGAAATGGGATAATAATAATAATATGCCCTCCATAGAGCTATTGTGAGAATTCGAAGAGAGAATATGCATGCATCAGCACGAGGCCTGATATATGTCAATCTCTCCAAAAATGAATTATTATTGTTATTGCCGCTGGTGGCCCTCATATGTGCTTAAGGGAAAGAGGACATTATGTGGCTTCAGGGTAGGGGGGTCTCGAGATTCCTAGAGAGTGGGAGACATCTCAGGTATCTTTGCTTTACCTTCAGAGCTTGACCTCATTTGACAAACATTACTGAGCACCTACTATGGGCCAGAAGCTCTTCTACACAAGGTTCTACCAGTGCTGGAACTTATATCTGGTCATGTCTCAAAGAGACAGATGACAAACAAGTGAAGCAACTGTGGTTAGCGAGCATGATTAAAAGTCAAGAAAGGGACTTCCCTGGTGGCACAGTGGTTAAGAATCCGCCTGCCAATGCAGGGGATGTGGGTTCGAGCCCTGGTCCGGGAAGATCCCACATGCCGTGGAGCAACTAATCCCATGCGCCACAACTACTGAGCCCGTGCTCTAGAGTCCACAAGCCACAACTACAGAGCCCGTGCGCTACAACTACTGAAGCCCACGCGCCTAGAGCCCCTGTTCTGCAACAAGAGAAGCCACCGCAATGAGAATCCCAGGCACCACAACGAAGAATAGCCCCCCACTCACCACAACTAGAGAAAGCCTACACGCAGCAACGAAGACTCAAAGAGGCCAAAATAAATAAATAAAAATTTTTAAAAAAATAATAAAAAATAAAAGGCAAGAAAACGGGGCAGTGGGAGTGGGGGAAATGCTTTAAACAGTAGCTTCAGACAATCTGAAGGCGGGATATTTGAGAACAAACATTTCAGCTACACAGAATAAAGAGCAAAGGGCTCCCAGGCAGGAATCTACGGAGAGTTGAGTAACAGAAGAAATGCTAGTGGAATTGAGGAGCAAGTGAGAGTGGAGCCGGAGGCAATTAGGGTGGAGACGTCAACAGGGGGCACACTTGGGCTGAATTTTCAGCTTAATGTGCCCCCCAGAATCTGGAAGGGGCAGGGATGTCGGGGGCTCGGAGGGGGATGTAAGGGGGGGTGCTTAAGCAGCACCTTGGATAGCGCCCTTTGCTGTCCGTGGTGCTGACATCCTGAGACCTGTTTCTCCAGAAGGAAGAAGCCACTGAGTCAACAATGGAGACCTACCCTCGAGGTGCCGAAGTTCCAGGTACAAATAGTCAGGACATCAGTAATGACCAGCTGATCACCCTAGTGACAACCGTCATTCATGGAGCGTCTCCGACTGGCTCAGCCCCTGAACTTGGGAGGGAGCTGTGATTGGCAAAATAATGTCTACTCCCCTCCAAACACGTATGTGTACTAATCCCTGGAACCTGTGAATGTGTCACCTTACATAGAAAATGGGCTTTAACCCACGCACCTATGGTCAATTAATCTACGACAAAGGAGGCAAGAATATACAATGGAGAAAAGACAGTCTCTTCAGTAAGTGGTGCTGGGAAAACTGGACAGCTGCATGTAAAAGAATGAAATTAGAACATTCCCTAACACCATACACAAAAATAAACTCACAGTGGCTTAAAGACCTAAATGTAAGACTGGATACCATAAAATTCCTAGAGGAAAACATAGGGAGGACACTCTCTGACATAAATCACAGCAATGTCTTTTTGGACCAGTCTCCTAGGATAATGGAAATAAAAATGAAAATAAGGAAATGGGACCTAATTAAACTTAAAAGCTCTTGCACAGCAAAGGAAACCATAAACAAAATGAAAAGACAACCTACAGAATGGGAGAAAATACTTGCAAACGATGCAACCGACAAGGGATTAATCTCCAAAATATACAAACAGCTCATGCAGCTTAATATCCACAAACAACCTAATCATAGAAAAGGGGCTTTGCAGATATGATCTTGAGATGGGAGATGATCCTGGATTACCCAGGGGGGCCCAATGCTGTCACGAGATCCTTATACGATGGAAGCAGGAAGGTCAGAGTCAGAGAGGGAGATGGGTTAATGGAAGCAGAGGTCAGAGTGATGCAAGATGAGAAAGATTCAGCCAGCCATTGCTGGCTTTGAAGGTGGAGGAAGGGGCCATGAGCCAAGAAATGCAAGTGGCCTCTCGAAGCTGGAAAAGGCCAGGAAACAGGTTCTCCCTCCAGAAAGGAACTCAGCCCAGCTGACACTTTGGTTTCAGCCCAGTGGAACCCATTTCAGACTTCTGACCTCCAGAATTGTAAGATAATAAATGCGCATTGGTTTAAGCCACCAAGTTTATGGTAATCAGTTACAGAAGCAGTAGGGAACTCATGAAGGAGCCAAAGCTTGGAAAAGCCAGGTCTCTTCCTTTCAAAATCTAGGAATTGGAAGAAATGGGAATTCGAACCAAGTGGTCTGACTCCAGGCCTATGTCCTTCACTGCCTCACCATGCTGAAAATATCTTCCCTGGTGTTATGAACTGTGGCCCCCTCCTTTCCAAATTCGTATGTTGAAGTTCTAATCCCCATGCAATGAACTGAAGGTTTGTGCCCCCCCAACCCAGTTCATACATTGAAATTGTAACCCCTAATGTGATGGCATCAGATGGGGCCTTTCGGAGGGAATTAGGTCATGACAGTGGAGCCCTCATGAATGGGATTAGTGCCCTTATAAGAGAGACCCCAGAGAGCTCTCCTGTCCTCTTTCCACCAAGTCAGCAGTCTGTAACCCAGAAAAGGGCCTTCTCCAGAACGCTGATCTTGGACTTCTGGTCTGCAGAAGTGCAAGAAATAAATTTCCATTGTTTATATTACTTTACAGTAAGAAGGAACAAGGTACTGATACATGTTGCAATATGGATGAACCTCAAAAACAAGTTGCTAAGTGATAGAAGCCAGATATAAAAGATTACATTTTATATGATTCTGCTTATATGAAATACTCCCGCAAAAGACAAATTTGTAGAGGAAAGCAGGGTAGGTGGCAGGTGTGGCAGGGTTGGGGGAGAGACAAGGGGCTGCAATGAGCTTGAGGGAATTTGTGGGGGGGTGATGAAAATGTTCTAAAACTTGATTGCAGTGATGGTTGTACAACTTTTTTTTTTTTTTTTTTTGGCTGCGTTGGGTCTTCGTTGTGGCATGCGGGATTTTTCATTGCGGCGCACGGGCTCTTCATTGCGGTGAGCGGGCTTCTCTCTAGTTGTGGCATGTGGGTCTTCTCTCTCTAGTTGTGGAACGGGCTTAGTTGCCCCGCGGCATGTGGGATCTTAGTTCCCCGAACAGGGATCGAATCCTCATCCCCTACACTGGAAGGCGGATTCTTTACCACTGGACCACCAGGGAAGTCCCTATGGTACTTTGTTACAGCAGCTTGAATGGAATAAGACACCCCAGTAACTCAGAATGTGTGTTTTTAGAGAAAGGACCTTCAAAGAGGCAATTCAGTTAAAATGAGGTCAGTGGGGTGGGCCCTAATTCAAGTGACTGGTGTCCCTACAAGAAGAGGAGATCAGGACACAGACACACACAGAGGGGGACCATGTGAGGACACAGGGAGAAGACAGCCGTCTACAAGACAAGGAGAGAAGGTTCAGAAGGAACCAACCCTGCTGACACCTTGGTCTCTGACTTCTAATTCTCCAAAACTGTGAGAAATATCTGTTGTTTAAAGCCCATCAGTCTGGGGTACTTTGTTATGGCAGCCCCAGCAAAGCAACATACCTGGGGACTCTGGGAAGCTGCACCCCATCTCTGGCCTAACCTAAGCCCCCCTGAAGAGTAGCACCCCCTAAACCCACAGAGGCACCAGTATTAGGATGCTAGACCCATCCCAGCTGGTTCAAATCACGAGCTATTTCGAGGTGAGGAGGGGACTTCACAGGACCATCTAGAGTCAGGACACACATGGGCCACAGGGCTGTGCTTGCCTGTCACATCCTCTCTGGACAACTTCACCCATCCACACGGCACCTGTCTCCACCGCTGTCCTGACACCTCCAGACATGTTCCTGGCACAAATCTCTCTTCAGTTCCCATCCCAAATGTCCAGAGCCCCTGCTGTCTCCCCTGGATGGTTCCTCTGGCTCCCCAAACTCGACATGGTCAAAACAGAGCCCAGCACCACTGTCCCCTGCTCCTGGTCCTTTCCCCTCACCCTCATCTCAGTCAAGATGCCCTTTCCTGTGGAAAAAGGAACCCCCTATACAGCTGGTGGGAATGTGAATTGGTGCACCCACCATGGAGAACGGTATGGAGATTCCTTAAAAAACTAAAAATAGAACTACCATATGATCCAGCAATCCCACTCTTGGGCATATATCTGGAGAAAACCGTAATTCGAAAAGACACATGCACCCCAATGTTCACAGCAGCACTATTTACAATAGCCAAGACGTGGAAACAACCTAAATGTCCACTGACAGATGAATGGATAAAGAAGATGTGATAAATATACACAATGGAATATTACTCAGCCATAAAAAAGAATGAAATAAAGCCATTTGCAGTAACATGGATGGACCTAGAGATTATCATACTAAGTGAAGTAAGGCAGACAGAGAAAGGCAAATACCATATGATATCACTTACACGTGGAATCTAAAATATGACACAAATGAACTTATTTGCAAAACAGAAACAGAGTCACAGACATAGAAAACAAATTTGTGATTACCAAAGGGGAAAGGTGGGGGGAGGGATAAATTAGGAGGTTAGGATTAACATATACACTGTTATATGTAAAATAGATAGTCAACAAGGAGCTACTGTATAGCACAGGGAACTCTACTCAATATCTTGTAGTAATCTATAAGGGAAAACAGTCTGAGAAAGAATATATGTATATACATATATATGTGTGTGTGTGTGTGTGTCTGTGTGTGTGTATAACTGAATCATTTTGCTGTACACCTGAACATAACACAACATTGTAAACCAACTATACTTCAATTTAAAAAAAAAAAAAAAGGGAATTCCCTGGCTGTTCAGTGGTTAGGACTCCGTGCTTTCACTGCAGGGGTCTGGGTTCGATCCCTGGCTGGGGAACTAAGATCCCACAGCCGTGTGGCGTGGCCAAAAATATTTTTTTTTAATTGAAAATAAATAAATGTAAATTTTTTAAAAAAGATGCCCTTCCCTGGTCACCTATGCCAAGGTCCCTTCGTCCTCCTTGGCATCCCCTGCCCCGAGCTCCCACCGAGCATTAATCTCTAAGTTCTGCCAAATTTTCTTGTACACATTTCTTGGGTGTTGTCCCCTCCCCACCGTCTCCGTGTCCACTGTCCTAATTTCGGCCTTGTCATCTCTCCCTGGTCTCTGGCCCCCTGCCTCCGCCTCCTCCAATCCATCCGCTTCCAGAAACAGACCCGACCGTTCTCTCCTTTGCTTAAAAACTACCCATGTGCATTGCAGGTGGGAACATAAAGTGGTGTAGCTGCTGTGGAAAAGAGTTTAGCACTTCCTCAAAAAGTTGAACATAGAATTACCATATGTCCAGCAAATCCACTTCTGGGTATCTACCTAAAGGATTGGAAAGCAGGGATATTTGTACACCTGTTCTCATAGCAGCACGATTCACAACAGCCCCAAAGTGGAAGCAACCCAAGTGTCCACTGCCGGGTAAATGCATAAACACAATGTGGTCCATCCATACAAGGGAATACTATGTAGCCTTTAAAAAGGAAGGAAATTCTGACACCTGCTACAACACGGAGAAACCTTGAGGACATTATGCTCAGTGAAATAAGCCAAACACAAAAGGACAAATAATGTATGATTCCACTCACGTGAGGTCCACAAACAAGTCAAATTCCTAGGGACAGAAAGTAGAGTGGTGGGGGCTGGGGGCTGGGGGAGGGGAGCAGGGACTGAGTGTTTCATGGGGACAGAGTTTCAGTTTGGGAAGGTGAGACACTGGGGATGGATGGTTGCACAATGTGAATCTATTTGGTGCCACTGAACTGTACACTTAAAAATGGCTAAAATGATAAATTTTATGCCATATATATACATATATATGTGTGTGGGCCTACAGGTGAATGTGGGGATGGCCACTCCCAGTGGGGGAAGCTCAGCCCGAGGCTGGGAGCGCAGGTCATGGTGACAAGCTCAAGGCTGTTTCCGGCCCCAGCCCGGGCCATCCTGAGCATGGAAGGTGGGGCGAGGTGCCCCCTGAACCCAAAGATGAGATACGGCTGCTTCCGAGAGAGGAAGGTTTATTG
The DNA here is from genome assembly GCF_009873245.2 of Balaenoptera musculus. Lineage (NCBI taxonomy): Eukaryota > Metazoa > Chordata > Mammalia > Artiodactyla > Balaenopteridae > Balaenoptera > Balaenoptera musculus. The sequence goes on from NC_045787.1 coordinate 165,641,797, forward strand.
GTGTGACTGATCAAGGGTCACCAGTGCAGTGCTGCCCGTCCCCCGGGGGACAAGCCAGTCCAGTGTGTGGACCCTGGGGGCTGGGGGTCAAGGGGGACCCCGGGGGATCACAGGCATAGCAGCAGGCAGAGGGGGAGTGAGCCGCCCCCAGAGGGCCCACCCCTAGTCCAGCCCAAGGTGGGACCCCTCTCGAGGTCCTCAGGCATCCGCAGATCCGGGGGGGTTCTGCGGCAGACAGCTCCGGTGCCGGAGGATCGACTTGCCCTCCTCCTGCAGGGACAGGGGCGACCCCGCACGTGTCACACAGTCCGGGACACCGGCACAGTCAGCCGGGTCTCCCCACCTTGTGGGGGGCCTGAGCCGCCCGCTCTCACCGTCTCGGAGGCAGTGCTGGGGCTCGCGCCCTCCGGAGAGCCCCCTTCGTCCCGCGAGCAGTCTGGTCCTGCGTCCTCCTCGTACTCCGTCAGGCAGTCCGACTCTTCCCCTGGAACGGCAGTGGGGGAAGTTGAGGGCGCTCGGGCTGGGCTGACCTCTCCAGCCACCAGTACACCGACCCCAGCCCCACCCTCCTGGGGATGCCCTCAACCCCCTCACCATCTGCACAGCCGTCGGAAACAGAAACATAGCTCGTGGGGGGCTCGATCCGGGACACGATCTCCGCCAAGTCGGTGAAGCCGGAGCTGGGGAAGGCGAGCACCTGCGGGGCGGCGTGGGTGAGGCTCTCAGGGTCGTCTGGGGTCTGGGGGAGACCCAGAGGGGACTGGGGGCGGGGGATGTGTTGTCAGAGTGGCCCCGCCGGAGAAGGAGGGCACAGGCTTACGTCTGCACGGCGGCTCTCGTTAAGATCTGCAGACCGTCGGTCCGTGAGCATCTTTTCAATGACGTCGCCCCGGCTCCAGCCCCCAAACACGGCCTTCCCGTACTGGTAGCCCACATCCTGCAGGAAACGAGGGGGCTGGGGCCATGTCTGCAACCCCCAGGGGTGTTCTTCTCTGCCTCATCTTCTCTGCTTATCCCCACCCTGCCTGCCCCTGCCCTGGCCCCTCAAAAGCCTGATGCTCTGGGGGAGCTGGCATTTGAGACTACACTGATTTCAGAGTCGGCCATACGTAGCACACTCACCCCCATGTCCTCTATCCTGTGCCCCTGCCAGACATTACCAATCACTCTTTGCACATTCTTTCCCACTCAGCCCCATGCAGTGTGCCAAGTACCAAATGATTCGAGATGGTGGTGTGCAGGCTTATTTCAAGGTCTGCAAATATGCGGTATACCCGTAAATATCACCATCTCCCATGCCCATAACAGACATCGCTAATCCAGCATGGCATGTCTTCCCAGTGAGCCCAGAAAGGGAATCAGACATTTTTACTCAGGGCTCTGGGCAGCAGCTACTGATCATATTCTTTTCTTTCTTTCTCTTTTTTTGGCCACGCCGCACGGCATGCGGGATCTTAGTTCCCTGACCAGGGATCAAACCCGTGCCCCCTGCAGTGGAAGCATGGAGTCCTAACCACCGGACCACCAGAGAAGTCCCAGCTACTGATCATTTTCAGTTGGCATGGGCTATGACACATTTTTCTGGGTCAGTGGCACATTATACAGTGCTCCATCCAGAGTATCCCAGAAATGGCATTAGAAATCTCTACAGCGTGCTTCAGGCAGTGCAGCTGGCACATATTAAGAAACTTAGTTCGCACATACACATGTACATCCCCTTGCCACACTCACTGCAGACATCACTGATTGATTACCGTTCTATTCCCCACGGATCCCAAATGGAGCCCTAGAATCCTTCCCCTCATGTTGCTCTGGGCTTTCAGTAGTAAAGCTCTGCCGGCCCACCCCACTGGCACCAAGTGGCTCCCACCCGCTCACATAGATCTGGTCGAACTTCCCAAAGTCCATGGTCTTGAAGCAGTCAATGGGTGGGCGCAGGTACTCGCAGTACGAGCTGGACTTCACGACCTCCAGCTGCCGCACGCAGGACACATAGGCCAGGCGAGACTGGATCTCGGCCATGTCTGGAACCTTGATCTTGTCTGCCCAGGGGTTCAGCCGCTTCCACAGCAGCCACCAACCAGAGAGGCTGTCCCCGTAGGTGCTGAGGTCCGTCTCATCCTGGCTTCCCACGTCGATGGCGATGACCGTCTTGGCACCCATGCTGCGAGCAATGTCCGCTGTGGGGCCGGGGGGTCAGGGGGCTGTTCTCCACCAGGACTGAGGCAGGGAAGTTCAACCCAGCCCCACAAACACCATCATGCACGTGGTCACGCAAAAAAAAACCATGCGAACAACATGCAGGCATGCAAAGGGTATGGCTGTAGAGGCCAATGATGTGGAGGAGGGGATGGGTGTTGGAGTTTTTAGGTCTGGGGAACCAGGGCCAGAGGAATGGAGAAGATGGAGGCAGAGGGATAAAGTCACTGCGGAAAGAGACACAAGGTCAGACACATGGGGGACAAAGATATGGAAGGAGAGTGACACGGAGAGACAGATTATAGTAAGGACACCAGGAGGCAGAGATGAAGGGATCAGAGTCATGGAAACAGACGGAGGGTCAGAGATGCAGGGAGATGTGGGAATAAAGACATCGGGAGACAGAGCCGCGGCGAGAGAAATGCAGGGGACCAGAGACAGCAACAGAGATTCGTGGGAGAGAGATATATCAGGGGCCAGAGATATGCAAGGAGAGAGAATCCAGGTGGAAAGAGGGATCTTGAGGCTGAGACAAGGGACACAGAGCAAAGAGCCGGATCAAGGAGATTCAGGCAGCAGGACGGATGGGGTGAAGGGTGGGGTGATGGCGCGGTGAGGAGGGTGCTGTAGCCGTGGGTCTGTGTGCCCCACTGAGGGCCCCTGAGTGGGTCTGGGGGTGCCTGGGGGGACATGGACAGGGTCCTGTAGCCAGGTCCAGTCCCCAAAGACACCTAAGTCTCCATCAGACTTTGCCCGTGTCCCTCACAAGCTTGTCTGTGTCTCTGTGTGTGTGTGTGTGTGTGTGTGTGTGTCTGTGTCTCTGTGTGCGCTGTACGCACCCCTATCAGGTATGTGCATGTCCTGTCTGTATGTTTGTGAACACACCCACCTCTGGGTATGCTATGCCTCTGTACACACACCCAGGACTGTTTGTATTCCTTTCCCGTGTCCCTAGATCAATGCCTAAGTATGTTTCTTTGTGCATCCAAGTGTGCCCGTCCACCTGTGAGTTTGTACACACTTGCTCACGTGCATGAGATTGTGTGAGTGCAAGTATCTGTACAGAACGCCTATGCAGGAGTTGGCAAGCTGTCTGTAAAAGGCCAGAGAAAAAATAATCTCGGCTTTCCAGGCCATATGGTCTCTGTTGCAACTACTCAACTCTGCTGTGCAGACATAGCCACAGACAAAGGATAAACGATTAGGTGTGGCTGTGTGCCAATAAAACTTTATTTACAAAATCAGGCAGGGGGCCAGATTTGGCTTGTGGGGTGCAGTGTGCAGATCCCTGATCTATGGGGCCTCAAGCGCCTATGTAGCCAGCGTAGGTGTCTACTTGTGTTTGCACGCCACTGGGTGTGTGGAATTTTAAGTTGCAACCCCCCTGCCTCTCATCTGCATGCTTCAAGTGAGTGGGTGTGAAAGAAAGCTCGTCGTGGAGGTGCCCCACCCACCTGCGTGTGTCCACGCTTGCCCTGTGTGTGTGCGTGTCAAATACAGCACGTGGGCACATCCTTCACCTGCACACACACGTCTGCCATGAGCTTGCCCACGTGTCTGTGCACGGGGACAAGCAGGCGGCTACTTGCCTGGCAGGTTGTTGATGTAGCCGCCGTCCATGAGGAGGTGCCCGTCCTTGGGGTCGCACAGTGGCGGCAGGTATCCTGAGAGTGTCATGCTGGCACGCACGTATCGCCACAGGGAGCCTGCCCGGCGGGACACACAGACACAGACACGCACAGGCACACTCAGACACACTTGGAGGCCCGGCCAGCCCGGGGGGCTCGCTGACCCGGCACATTGTTGACGTAGCACCCGTCCACCAGCAGGTGCCCGTCCCTGGGGTCGCAAGGCGGGGGCAGGTAGGGGCAGTAGGAGGCACTGGCCCGGATGTAGCGCCACACGCAGCCTGCGGGGACTGGTGTGAGGGGGTGAGGCGCCCGACGAGTCTCTCGGCCTCCTGCCCGCGAGGACAGACATACCTGGGGCCTCTGGGGCATTAGTGGGTGACGATTAGTGCTCAGCACTCAGGCCAGGAGGGGTGGTCACTCATGTTAACAACGTCCCAGATGCTCGGCTGCCCCTCCCCCGCACCTATTCCCCACATGGCTACAGTGGTTTTGGTGGGGCCGGCTGGGGTACCCACCATCTTTGTGGACACGCATGGCCGAGGCGGTGATGTCCGTGGTCACGTTGAAGTACGGCAGCCACAGGTCCTACAGGGACAGGGACTGAGGTCCAGGAGGAGTGGGGACTCCTGTGGGGAGGGGCAGGGGAGGGGCAGGCATGGGGGAAGAGTGCACCTCGATCTGCTTGTCCTGGAAGACACGGTGGATGCTGCGGTTGAAGGCCGACCCCGTGAACATGGAGGTGACGGGGTAGGTGAGGTCCAGCACGGGCTCCAGAACTGAAGTCATGCTCTAGGGGCAATGGGCCAGCGGGGGGTCAAACAGGAGTCACTTGGGAGTCACTGACTAGGCAGTCCCTAAGGGGCCTGATTTCTCCAGCTGGGAGCTGGAAACTAGGGTCACTAGCCAGGAAGTCACGGAGGGCGGTCATCCAAGGTCCTGGAGGTATCTCTATAAAGGATCCAGGTGGGGTTCACAGATTAAGACGGGGAGGGTCAGGGGAAACCCAGAAGCCCCTCTAGGGTGAGGTTTCAGGGTGCTCCTGGGGTGGGGGGACCCCCTCCCCGCAACACACACCTTGGCCCACTCCCGGGCCCGCTGCTTAGTGCGGCTGGCGCTCCGCTCCTCGGCGTACAGGGCCCCGATGAAGGAGCCGATGGACGTGCCGCCCACCAGGTCGACGGGGACCCCCGCCTCCTCTAATGCCTTCAGCACCCCGATGTGTGAGCAGCCCCTGCAAGGTGGAGACCCAGTGACCCTCTGGGGATCCCCTAAGCCCCACCCCCAGGAATCTTATCCCTTCTCCCTCACCTGCAAGGCAGGTGGTGCCGGCCCGCCCCTATGGGATCGCGCCCAGGGAATCAGCTCTACCCCTCAGGGCCCCTGGCCCCGCCCCTGCCAGCGCTGACCCCGCCCCTCACCTGGCCCCGCCCCCGCCCAGCACCAAGGCGATGGTGTTGCCTGTGAGCACCCGCGCCAGGCGGGAGAAGTCGCTGTGCCGGTCTGCGCGCCTCGAGAAAACCTTCTCGTAGAGCTCGTGCTGGTGTGAAAGGAGAGAGACGCGGCCCATGAGGATGCGGGTGTAGGAGGCGGCGTCTGGACCTCCAAGACACTGCCCCGGCCCGTCTGGTCTCTAGGCCACGCCCCTCCAGTAGCCACGCCCCTGAAAGGTCCTGCGAGCCGACCCGTCCCCTGCAGGGCCCCTCACCAGCTTGGCGGGGCTGCGGCGCGAGAAGAGGCGGCGCGGACAGCGCAGATGCAGGTGCCCCGAGCACCAGCTGCGCATGTTGAGCCACTCCACTGTGCGCGTGGGGCCCTGGCCCTCCTCGCGGTGCAGCAAGACCAGCTGCTTGAGGGCGCGCACTGCCGTGTTCTCCAGCATCTGCTCCAGCTTTGTGGGGCGGGGGGAGAAGGGGGAAGCACGGAAGTCACTCTCACCCGTGGTTTCCTCCCTGCCCCTCCCACACCTGGCCCCGTAGTTCCTGGTCACCTAGCCCCACCGGTGAGGGTGCACGTGGCCCGGCGCAGGCACCGGAGGGCAGGGGGCGGGATCCCAGGGATGGGGTCACTGTGAATGGTCTCCGGACCTGGCCAAGCGTGGGCTCCTGGTCGCCAAGGCCCACGATGAGGATGCAGTCGGCCTGGCGCAGGCAGCGCAAGGTCCAGGGCGTCAGCGATGCGTCTGTCTGGTAGAGCACGATGCGGTGCGTGTCCTCCTGCTGGGCCAGCCACCCCGACAGCCGGAATTCTTGGATGCTAGGATGGGGGTGGGGGAGCGTCATCCTGGGGCTGGTCAGGGGTCCCTGCCCTCAGGGACCATGTAGCTCCATTGCTCTGGGGAGGGGGACCTGGACATCCAAGCCCCATACGTCTGCATCCTCCAGGGGCGGATTCACTCCACTGTCTCCCCAGTGACCAGAGGGATGGGGGGGCGCATGCTCCTTGTTTCACAGCCTAGATCTCAAATGAGATCTGGAAGAATCTTACGCTTTGAGCTTATCCCTTGCGCCCCACCCTAACCTCCTGCACCCCCAACACACACCTGTCCAGCGCAGAGGCCCCCAGGCGCGCCCGGATGATGTCACTGTTGAGGAGAAGTGTGGGGCCTGGGGATGGGTGAGGAAGGGTGTTTAGGAACCCAGGTCAACGGAGCTGGAGGGCCCTCCTATAAGACAATACCACCCACTCCGCTCCCACAGCCCTGCTCCAGCCCCCCAGCCCCACCTCTGACCCACCCAGGCGCCTCCATTCATTGGCCAATGCCCCCACCCACGTGCGCCTTGCCCCATGTAGACCGAAAGACTGCCCTTGCCCACGACTGACCGATGGCTTGCAAAGCATGCTGCAGCTCCAGCATGAAGGCCACCATGGGCACCTCGGCACACACGGGCAGCACTGCCACTGTTGCCAGGTTGCTGGCTGGGTTGGTGAGCTCCGAGGGAGGGGGAACGCCTAGTCCCGAACCTGCTGAGACCCCAAAGGATGGTATTTGCTGTGCAGTCCTGTGTCCGGAAAGGTCACCTCTCCTCTGCCTTCTCAGAAATCCCTGTTCCTTGTTCCTCAGCTGAGGCTTAGTGATGCCGTAGTGAAGGTCATGGCCTCGATGCTAGCCTCACAGCCTCAACCACTGTCCTTGATAAGACCTGGCTATCTGACCTTCAGTTCTGGCCCAATCTCCTCAGTGGCCTCCATTACACAACTGTATAACCATTGCTGTTTTCCACTCCACCTGCGTGGATTGATCTGTGCCCCTACCCCATTCTGGCCTCGGGGCCTCTGTCCACTAAAGGGACTTGGACACAAAACTAGACGGAAATGTATTTTTGATGCACTGATTGCTTCTCAGCTTCTCTACTTACACTTTAGACCAAGCCATCAACCCCCATCTCTTGACCGGACTTCTCCCTGCCTCCTCTCCTCCAGTTCTTCCTATAACAGTCTGAACAAGTACAAATGCCTTTCGACGGCTCCCAGTCCCTGCATGACTTGCCCCCCCCACACCCCCGCTATTCCTCCCCCTCACTCACTTCCCTCCTTGAAGTGTTTCAACACCACCAAACCCTGTGTGCAGAGCCTTCAGAGTTCTGCCAGCGTCTGGCCCCATCTCATTTATCAAGTCTCAGCTCATTGTCCTCAGAAAAGCCTCCCTCCCTCCCCTAGTCATACCCCATCAAGACCCTATTTTGTTTTCTGCACAGTACATTATCCGACATTGTACTCTTTCTTTGTATTTTAAAAACTGTATCTTGCTTCCGAAGCTGTAAACCCTTCTAGGGGCTTTGTCTGTCTTGTGCATTCTCCAGGTTCCCAGAGGTCTGAGATTTTAAAGTCCCTGCCCCTATATCTGCCCCAGAATCACACCAAGGGCAGTCCTGGCAGCTGGGTGGGAGAGAACGTGTATTTGTGTGCTTGGTGCAAGACTGGGGGAAAAGTTTATCGGGGAAGACCCTGGGCATGGGGGCAGTTCTTGGCCACGGCTCACCCCCCGCCTCCTACCCTCAGGATCCAGGTGCCAGGGCTGATGGGGCAGAAGCCCCTTGGGGGAAAAGGAGAGTAGAGGTTGCCAGGCTGGTCCAGGGTCAGGTCACCATAACACAGAACCTCAGGTCCATATTTCTGCACATCTCGAATCTGACTCAATTTCCCAGTGTATCCTAGCTGACGGAAACCACATCTCCCAGCATGCCCTGGGAAGGGACCCACACCACCATCACCCCCAGCATGCACTGGGACAGGGACCATCTCCCAGCATTCACCGGGACCAGGAACCACATCTCCCACCAGGCTGGTAACCTAGAAAGCCAGTTTCCAACATGCCCTGGGCCCCAAACACCACCCTATAGACTACACTCACCAGCACACTTTAGTCTAGGTTTCCCCTTCCTAGTATGTGGACTCCGTCCTCCAGCCAACCCTGATACCCAGAACCAAGCTTGCCCTAAAGACTCCACCTCTCAGCACCACTGATACTTCAGATTCCATTAACAAGCCGGCCCTGGGTCCAGGACTCCGTTTCCCAGCATGCCCAAGAACCCCAACTGCAGCCCACAGCATGCACCGGAACTCGGAACTCGGATTCCCACTTCCCGCTTGAAGCCCCGCCCAGAGCAGGTTATACCCGGGACTCCACTTCCCAGCATGCCCTGGGTTCATGGCTCCCTCTCCTAGCTCGTTCTGGGCATAGGACTAGATCCCTTAGCATTCGCGGGCGCCGGCCAGCTCTCACCTGGGAAGGGTCCTTGCAGCTGCTGCAAATTCCCCAGAATTTTCTGGCTCAGCAGGTGGATGAGGCGGGTCACGACCTGGGGCGTTGGAGGCCGGCGGTCCAGTGAGACTGGAGGAGCAGTTCTGCACCATCTTTTCCTCCTCTACCAGGGCGCCTGGGTCCCTGTTACCTGAGCCCCACCCCATGAGCCCCGCCCTCACTTGGAGGCTTCACCTCCTTCCTAGGGCTCCACCCCCATCTAACCCCCCTCTCCACACATTAGGCCCTGCCTTCTCTGGGTACCCGCCCCCACTCCTCTCTGTCCAGCCCCCATTAGGAGAACAGCCCACAACCGAGCGAGCTGCACCTGCGGGTATCGACGTTTGATGTGGCCCAGGGTGCCCTCGGGGAGTTTGGCCAGCTCTGTGTCGCGCACCGCGTGCACCGTCGTGGCACGTGGCTGCCTGGTCAGCGCCTCCACCTAGGGGATAGCGTGTCTGACCAGGGCTGCGTGAGCCAGGAGCTTGATAGGTAGCGGGGAGGACTACCATGGGTGCAGAGAGGAGGCGGTACCGAGTCCCCCCCACCCCACCCCAACCCCCAGATGGGGGTGGAGAGAACCAAGCCTCACTACCCATCTCGGGGCTCTGAGGAAAGGGAGCGGACAGGAGGACAGGGGTCCACACCGGCGGGGGTCCCCTCTTCTGATGGAGAGAGGTCTGGAGACCGATTCAGATCAGACTCACCACCCTGGTGAGGTTGCCCCCATCGCCCCGCCCCACGAAAAGGAGCTGGGGAAGTGGATCGCACGAGGTCATAGGTTGGGGAGGGAGCGTTCACTACCCCCAACAGGTTACCCGGGATGAAGTGTATGTTGGGCGTGGGGGGAAACTGGACTGGGAGAGGTTAGAGGTCAGTGGGTGGGGCCGAGCTCACCACTCCTATGAGATCCCCGCGGCCGTACTCGCCCACCAGCTCCTTCTTGCCGTTGCCACGCTGGATGACACTTCGCAGACGCCCATTGAGCACGATGTAGGTGCAGTCGGAGCGGTCGCCCTGCCTGGGGTGGCGGTGGGAGGGGCGGGTCAGACAGGGTAGGGGTCCTCGTAGGCAGGGCCTGAGGGGAGAGGTGGGGGCGGGGCCTGCACCTGTACAGTGCGCGTCCCGCCTCCACCGCTGTCCAGTCGATGGCGAAGTCCATCTGGCGCACGAAGGGTGACATCCTCGCGGCCACGGTCTGCGCGGCGCTCAGCACTACACTGGGCTGTGCACGCATGATCCTGTAGGCGAAGGGCGGGGGTGCATGGGCCGGGGGCGCCCTAGAACGGCCCTTAGGGAGTGGAGAGGGTGGGTGATGGCCTGGAGGTGGGACAGGAAGGGCTCAAAGCTGCCCTGGAAAACTGTTGGCTGTTCAGAGGGATGGCCTCATGCAGGGCAGAATGGAGTTGGTCAGGGCTGCCTGAGCGTCACCCCCACCCCAATATCGGGCCCAGTCATACTCATAGAAGTCGGACTTGGAGATCCGCAGGAAGGTGCAATCACGCTGGGCTCGCAGCGTGAAGATGAGGGGCTCGCCGGTAAGCACGGCCAGCTGTCCCACCAGCTCTCCGGGCTGCACCACGAACAGGCACACATCTTCGGCCTTGTCGATCATGCGCTGGTAGACGTGCAGGCAGCCCCAGAGCACGAAGTGCAGGCTCACATCCTGTAGGGCAAGGGCCAGGAGATGGGCACAGGGGCACCACCTCACCCACAACTCAGGGCAGTGCATTCCAGAGGAAAGGTTAAGGAAGGAAAAGTTGGAGGGAGTGAAGGCTTTCCATAGCACTGAGCTGAGCAGCATATGTATCTATATTCCCACTCAGCACCCAGAGCAGACATTGCTAATGGATCACCCAACTCAGCCCAGATTAAGGCCCATGAATTCTTTTCAACACAGCCAGCAAGAGCCTACGAAGACTGGCTACACAGGAGCATGGCTGAGCCTAGAGACTCTTTGCTTGTGCTGGGCAACTGCATAGCTACATGGAAAAGAATAAAGTTGGATTCTCACCTTATGCCATATTAAAATGGATCAAAGACATGAATCTGAGAGCTTAAACTATAAAACTCTTAGAAGATGGGACTTCCCTGGTGGCGCAGTGGTTAAAAATCCGCCTGCCAATGCAGGGGACACGGGTTCAAGCCCTGGTCTGGTAAGATCCCACAGGTCGCCGAGCAACAAAGCCCGTGCACCACAACTACTGAGCCCGTGTGCCACAACTACTGAAGCCCGCGCGCCTAGAGCCTGTGCTCCGCAACGAGAAGCCACCACAATGAGAAGCCGGCGCACCACAACGAAGAGTAGCCCCCGCTCGCCGCAACTAGAGAAAGCCCACGTGCAGCAACGAAGACCCAACACAGCCAAATACATACATACATACATATGTACATACATACATACATACATAAAACTCTTAGAAGAAAATATAAGGGTCAATCATGGTCACACTGAATTTGGCAACAGAATCTTGGATATGATACCAAAAGCCCAACCAACAAAATGAAAAATAGATAAACTGGACTTCAATAAAATTAAAAACTTTTGAGTTTCAAAGGGCACTATCAAGGAAGTGAAAGGACAACACACCGTATGGGAGAAATATTTGCCAATCTTATATCTGCTAAGGGTCTGGTATCCAGAATATGTAAAGAATTCTTACAACTCAGTACTAAAAAGACAAATAACTCAGTTAAAAAGTGGGCAAGGGCTTCCCTGGTGGTACAGTGGTTAAGAATCCACCTGCCAATGCAGGGGACATGGGTTCGAGCCCTGGTCCGGGAAGATCCCACATGCCACGGAGCTACTAAGCCCGTGCACCATACCAACTGAGCTTGCACTCTAGAGCCTGCGAGCTCCAACTACTGAGCCCCCGTGCTACAGCTACTGAAGCCCGCGCGCCTAGAGCCCACGCTCCACAACAAGAGAAGCCACCGCAATGAGAAGCCTGCGAAGTGCAACGAAGTGTAGTCCCCGCTCGCCGCAACTAGAGAAAGCCTGCGTGCAGCAATGAAGACCCACTGCAGCCAAAAATAAATAAATAAATAAAATTTTTTAAAAATGGGCAAAGGCTCTGAATAGACATTTCTCCAAAGAAGATATATGAATGGCCAGTAAGCCCACGAAAAGATGCTCAACATCATGAATCATTAGGGAAATGCAAATCAAAACCACAATGAGACGCCACTTCACACCCACTAGGATGGCTTGAATCAAAAAGTGTTAGAGAGGATGTAAGAAACTGGAATCCTTACACACTGCTGGTGGGACTGTAAAATGGTGCAGCCACTGGGAAACAATCTAGCAAAAAATTTTAAAGTCCTCAAAGAATTAAAAATAGAGTTGCCGGGGACTTCTCTGGTGGCACAGTGATTGAGAATCCGCCTGCCAATGCAGGGGACACAGGTTCAATCCCTGGTCTGGGAAGATCCCATATGCCACGGAGCAACTAAGCCCGTGCGCCACAACTACTGAGCCTGCGCTCTAGAGCCCGTGAGCCACAGCTACTGAGCCCACACGCCGCAACTACTGAAGCCTGTGTGCCTAGAGCCTGTGCTCCACAACAAGAAAAGCCACCGCAATGAGAAGCCCGTGCACCGCAACGAAGGGTAGCCCCCGCTCACCGGAACTAGAGAAAACCTGCATGCAGCAACAAAGACCCAACGCAGCCAAAAAAAAAAAAAGAAAAAAAATAGAGTTGCCATATGACCCAGCAACTCAACGCCTAGGTATCTACCGAACAGAAATGAAAACATGTCCACAAAGACATCTGCACATAAACGTTCACAGCCGCATTATGCCTACTAGCCAAAAGGTAGAAATAACTCAATGTCCATCAACTGATGAATTAAAAAGCAAAACGTGGCCCATTCATACAATGGAACAGTAGTCAGCCATAATAGAATGAAGCAATGACACATGCCACAACATGCATGAACCTTGAAAACATCATACTAAGTGAAAGAAGCCCAGACACAAGGGGCCACATATTGTATGATTCCATTTATATGAAATGTCCAGAACGGGCAAATCTATAGAAACGTAAGATTAGTAGTTGCTTAGGGCTGGGGCTGTTTAGGAGGTAGGAGACTGATGGCTTAAGGGTATGGTGTTTCTTTTTTAAGGTGATGCTCTAAAATGCACAGTGGTGATGGTTGCACAACTATGTGAATATACTAAAAACCACTGAATTGTACTCTTTAAATGGGTGAATTGTATAATGCATGAATTACGTCTCTAAAACTATCACCAAAAAAAAAAAAAAAAAAAAAATCCCCTTTGGGAAGTTCCCTGGTGATCTAGAGGTTAGGATTCGCCACTTTCACTGCTGGAGCCCGGAGCCTGGCTTCAGTCCCTGGTCAGGGAACTGAGATCCTGCAAGCCGTGCAGTGCATCCAAAAAAAAAAAAAAATCCCCTTTGCTCCCAGTTCCCTTGTTCCACTCCATCCCTGTTGACTTCCTTTTGTTTCCTACAGATGGAATAGCTCTACCACAGGACATTTGCACAAACTGTCCCCTCTGCATAGAATGCTCTTTCCTTCCCCTTGCACCTAGTTAATTCGTCCTCATCCTTCCTCCTTCTCTGGAGGTCACTTCCACAGAGACACTGCCCTGACTAAACCAGACGTTGTGGAGCTGAGAACATCTCCTTTGTAGCACTAAGCACATATGATTTAGCAACCATTTGTGTAATCCTTTGACTGTAATGGCTGTCAGAACTATGAGCTTCCCAAAGGCAGGGGACCCCACTGGTGTTTCTTGCCTCTGCAACAACCCTGGGACACAGCAAACGCCCCTCTCCCCTCTGGTTCGCCTGCCCAGCTGGATGCCGCTCTGTCCCACCCTTTCAAATAAGGAACTGAAACCGCCCAGAGACAGAAAGGTTCCTTCCTCATTCATTACACAAACCTGTCTGACACCCCACAAAGCCCCAGATGAGTGCCAAAACACTGCAAGGATCCCTGGGAGAGGCCCAGGCCCAGGAGACATACACACACGCTGGGACCTTCCAAGATAGAATTCCCAGACTGGGTTTGGGATATAAATGGGAGTGATTAATAGTAGGCTGCCATTTGTCCTCAGATTGGGAAGCATGTTTTTTTCCACTGCAGGACTTCTCAGAGCCTTGAATATGCTAATAATGCTCACTGGGAGCTGCCAAGAAGGGGTAAAATAACCTGCGTTTCTCCAACATGTTGCACACAGACCCCTTGTGGTATGGCTGTTCCATGAAATACACTTTGGGAAATGTTTGTGGAAAGCGGGGTTTCTCAACCTTGGCAACACTGACATTTTGGACTGGAGAATTCTGTTGTAGGGGGACTGGCCCATGCGGTCTCGCATCCCTGGTCTCTAACCCATTAGATGACAGTAGCACCCTCCCAAGTCAATCAAAAATGTCTCGACGTTGCCAAATGTCGTTGACAACGACGTTGAAAACTATTGGTGTAAAGTTTCAGAGGGGGGCACAGCAGACCAGCTTTGTCCCTAACAAAGTCCTGAAGACCCCAAGGAGCCTGGTGTGTTAGCAGGCTGGGCTGGGGCTGGGGCTGGGGCCGGGCCGGGCTGAGCCCAGCAGAGGCTCCTAGATAAGCAGGGGCCTGGGGCCCCTGCAAGGGCCATGGTGTGACCACACTTCCTCAGCCAGTCCCTCAAGTACCTCAAACAGCTGGCACAAAACTTCCTCTGCAGAAAGGAGCCCACCCTGCAATGAGCAGCTCGACGTGGCAGCTCAGTCAACTGATCACGTGATATAACAACAACCCTTAAGTCAACCATACTCCAATAAAAATTAAAAACAACAACAATAACCACCCAGCCAGCTAATAGCTGGGCCACCCCCAGCCCCTCCCCCAAGCCCCGGGCTCCTCCCCTGAGCCTGGGGCGGTGCTGTGGTCTCAACGCCTAAGTCATGTCACCCCTACTGTCACCCCCACCCCATCCCCCAACTGGGAGCTGCTGCTCCAACCCTCCCCTGGCCTGTCACCCTTGCAAACCCTAGTAGCTGCGAACTGGGTATTTCCTGTTTCATCCTCACAACAATTCTAGCAGAGAGTTATGACCCTCATTCCGCAGGCGAGGAAGATGACAAGTTTCTAGATGATTCACCCAAGGTCACACAGGGAGTCAGGGCAGAGTCCAGATTTCACCTTTGGCTTCCTCCCTAACCCTCCTCCTCTGTGCTCCTGGGCTGTGACGTCACAACGGGTCTCAGTTTCCCCACCTGGAGAATGGACGGCTTAGTGGGATGCACAGTTTCCCACACCTGTGTGTCGCCAGGAGGCACTGAAATCCAGCTCGTGGGGCTAGTTCCCGGCCTCCAGGTCCAGATTCTGACCTGCACCCGTTTACTGAGTGCCCCATCCCAGCAGGGACCCAGGAATGAGAAGCAGACAGAGCATCAGAGTATGCTGTAGAGTTGAAAGGTCAGAAAATGGAGGTTGCAGGAAACGCCAGGACAGGGAAGAGAAATCTAGGGGTGGGGGTCCTAGTGTAAAAGGTTCAGGGATTAGAGGAGAAAGGTCAATATGTCCAGAGAACATGGGGAGGGAGGGCTGTGAGTCAGAGTCATAGGATCCAAAGGTCAGGGGTTGGAAATCATATACTGGGAGGTCTACACCTAAGGCGTAAAGGCAAGGATCAGAGATCGGAGAGAGAGGCCTTGGGTCGGGGCTGCATGATCGGCGTTCGGGGCTCAGCCTCACCTGGTCCCCCTGGCGGGCAATGATGGTGCCGGCTTTGGTGTGATGCAGCAAGACGCGGCTGTTCAAAAGGGAGGGGTCCTGGGGAGGAAGGAAAGGGGGTTGAGACTGGCCCAGCCAGGCCTCCCACCCCCCAACCTGGTCCCCCAGACGCCCTCGGCTGCCCACCTCAATCCGCATCAGCTTGGCCAGCTCCCGCTTCGCCGCCTCAAAGATGCTGCTCGTCTGGCGGCCCTGGTAGGGCCCGAAGGGGCACCCGCCGGTGGCCGACTCGTCCTCACAGTAGCTGTATTCACAGGCGCCGGCTGGCTGCTCCCGGGCCTCCTGAGTAGGGGTCTGTGTGGGGCAAGGCCTGTGACCTCCCTGCTCCCACCCGACCTTCCTCCTCGGGGGACTCCACCTGTGGCCAGACCAGGGTCCCAGGAGGGGACTGGGGTGGGGTGGGGGAAGAAGGCAGGTCCTTACCCGAGCCAGGGCTGCCTGGAGCCCCGCTGAGGCCTCTTCCTGCAGGGACACGGAGATCCGGCCCCGCTCATATGCCATGTCGAAGTCCGAGCGAGGGCCACCCTGCAAGCCTGCAGTGGGCAGGGGGCAATAAATGCAATAAAGATGAGAGTGACCATAGCTGGAGTCTAAGCAAGCACTACCTATGTAGCCGAGGCCATGGCTACCCAGGCACGACTAATCGATCACCGCTCTGTCCCTCGCAACCCTTCTCACCACAGTTGGGAGGGCACCATCTCAACGACTACCCGCAAAAAAAAAGGCATGAGAAAGTGCTGCCGATAGTCCCATTTCACGGATGAGAAAAATCAAGACTGGCAGGCCGGCATCCAACCCAGAAATTCGATGGTCTCCCCCCACTCCACTTGGTGCCCCAAACCTGAGATGTCCACGGGCATCGAGATGCAGCGACTCAGCAAGGGGGCCGAGGGGGCTTCCAGGGATGTGGGCTTCACTGGGTCCCCTGGGGGAGACGCGTGTTCAGGCTCCAGTTCCTCAGAGCGCCCAGGACTGGGGGTGGGGAGCTGAAGGGGGCCTGGGGAGGGGTCATCTCAGAGTCCCTGGGGACTGGGGGACTAGGAAAAGTGATTCCAATGGGCCCGTGGGACTGAGGCCAGGGCTCCTGGGGGAACCAAACAGGAGTCACACCTGGGTACCTAGCTAAGCGGGTCCCTGGGGGGCTGGGCAGGTCAGGTGGGAGTATCTGAGGAACTGAGACCGGCATTCAGGGGCAGAGCCTGGGCTTCTTGGGAGTGGGCTGGGCCCGCCTACGGTTCCTGGGGGTCAGGCAGGGGCCATCCTGGGTACCTGCAGTTCCAGGCAGTGGGGCCCCGGTGGGGTCAGGCGGCCGGCCAGGCGTCTCCCTCGGCTCCTCAGTAGCCGAGGTGCTGACCGTCCGCTTGGAGCCACGCACAGGGCTGGTGCGGGCTGGGAGGCCCGGGCTGGGGAAGAGGCGCAGGGGCTGGATCTCCTGGGGGCAGAGGGGATCCTGTGGCGTGTCCGGGGAGGCACACGCCACACACCCCTCCGGCCCCTGGTGCATCTCCACGTAACTCACATGGCTGAAGAGCTCATTGGTCAGGCCCAGGTAGTTGTGAAGTGCCAGGAAAGTGACCCGCTGCAGCCTCACCATGATGATCTTTGGGGACATGGTCGTCAGAGGAGGGGGCCAGGGAGAAAGAGGGTGAGCCACAGGACTTAGCACTAAGGGGGTGAGGCCGTGGATGGGGAGATGGAGGTGGAGCTAAGGTCAGAAGGTCAAGGTCGGAGCAGGAAGGGGCTGGGCAGGGCCCTAGGAGCCAGGGAGAAACCGACAGTCAGGCGGCAGAAACCTGGGGACATGGGGTGGAGGCAGCTCACGGGAGGAGCCAGGGAGGTCTGGCTGCTCAGGGCCGATAAGCACAGCTTCAGTGCCTGCGGGCTGCTGGGTCCCAGCCCCGGGAGCCTGTGACGGGTGGGGGGTTATGGAAGGAAGTGGACGGCCCGCTGACCTGCACGACCCGCACCAAGCTCTCGGGATACTTGGTGAAGACGGCTGAGAAGGCCTCGACTGGAAGCCGCAGCACCGTGGAGTCTCGGGCCGCCCGAGCGGACACAGTGCGCTGGGGGTGCTGGTGACCCTGGGGGTGCAGGGGGCACAAGGAGAATCAAGGTCAGGGGCTGTGAGAGCCCCCCTTCCCGCTCCCCCCCGACCCCTCCTGATGCCACTGCCTTGAGGGACCACTGGCAACATCAGGGACGCATCAGAGATGGGGGCCCTGGGGGTGACCCTCTCCAGCCCAGCCTGGTGGCTGTGGCCTCCCAGCCAGCCTCCCCAGCCCCCTCCGTACTGGTCACTCACGGTGATGACATCCAGGATGCTCAGCAGGCTGTTGACACTGTCCCCAGGAACCACTTCCTTCACCACACACTCCTTGCCATCCTGAGACACAGGGTGGCGGAGGGGCGCACTGACCAGCGCTGCCCCTGCCCTGCCAGCCCACATCCTGCCCCCCGACCACGCCACTGGTCCTCACTCTCCCTCGGTGATCACTGACACCCGGACCCCACTGAACCTTCCGGCCAGCGTCACTAACCATAACCGGTGACTGGGCAGACCACCCCAGATGCCCTTGGACACCCGTTCCCAACTCCTGCCTGCACATCTCGTAAGACCACCAACCCTGGGAGTTCCCTGGTGGTCTAGTGGTTAGGATTTGGCGCTTTCACTGCCGTGGCCTGGGTTCAATCCCTGGTGGGGGAACTAAGATCCCACAAGCTGCGCCTCGCGGCATTGCCAAAATTAAAAAAAAAAAAAAAGCCCACCAACCCTGCTGACCAAAAGCACTGCCTGTCCCCAGTGACCGCTGCACCATTGCTCATCCCTGCCACCCATCTCCCCGTGGTGCCCCCCGGAGGGGGAGCCCACTCACAGGAGCCGGTAGACAGAGCTCCAGCAGCCCATCCTGCACCACGTAGATGCTGGCATCGGGCTGGCCTGGCCGGAAGACGTAGTCACCCTGGCTGAGCCGCTGGAAGACCATGTGCCGGCACAGCTCCAGGAAGAGCGGCTTCTCAAAGTGGCCCAGCACCCTGTTGGATAGGGACCGGTGAGTGGAGAGATGCAGGAGGTCAGGTCAGCCCCAGCTCTGCCGCCCCCTGCCTGCACCCTGACACTGACCGGACGTTCTTGAGCATGTAGAGCACCTCGGAGGGCAGGTGGGAGTTGGCCAGGTCGCCCTCGGTCAGGTCAGCCTCCAGCACCGCAGGCGGGGGCTCCTTCCGCTGCAGCGTTGGCGTCTCTTTCTGGATGCGCAGGATCCTGGTGGGAGGAGAGGGGAGCGAGGGGGGGTGGTGAAAAGCAGGGAGAGGGCTCAGGAAGACCTGAGACCCCCCACAGAGCCCTTCCCTGGGGTCACCAGAGCAGGGCTCAGCAAACTCTGGCCCGCTGGCCAAATTAGGCCAGCCACCTCCTTTTGTAAATAAAGTTTTATTGGCACGAGCTATTAATACATTCATTCATTTACATATTGTCTGAGGCTGCTTTAATGCTACAACAGCAGAGTTGAGTCGTTGCAGCAGCGTTGCGTGCAGCCTGCAAAGCCCCAGATGTGGCCCAAAAAAGAAAAAAGTTGCTGACCCCTGAAATAAAACCCTGAGGTCACCCTTCACCAGTCACAGGCTCCCTAGATGGACCCTCTCATTAAGTGGATCCCTGACACAGCTTCCAAGATATGGGCAGACCCCAGAAAAGTGCCTCTGTTCATCATGGGACCCCACATATTGCACGCCTCCATCATGTAGCCTCTGTCATGTAGGCAGAGCCTTGGGGTAGCTTCCATTATATCAGGACACCCCAGATACAGCCTCTCTGATCCTTGTAAAAATCCCTGAGATAACCCTTCCTCCCCAGTCTCAGACAACCCTGAGATAGCCTCTTTGATGGTCACAGAGACTCTTGAGATAGCCCTGGTTACATGCAGAGAATCCAGATACAGCCCCTCTGCTAACCATGGACCTAGGAGAGCTCCTCCCTGGGAGTCACAGTTGCTACTGAAGACAGTCCTTCCACTAGTCACAAAATGCTCAAGATAGACCCTCTAGAATGAGCTTAAACTGAGTTCAACTCCACATTACAGAGAAATCCAGAAATAGTTCCTCTTCTGATCAGGAAGATCCTTGGGCTAGCCCTTGCCCAGGTCACAGAGAGCTGAGATAGCTCTCTCAAGGTCACGGCACCATCAGCGTAGCTCCTTAAGGGTGTGCAGACACTGAAACCGCCCCCAGGAGGTGGACAGACCCTCAACTAATTGTGAAAGATCTAGAGATAGCCCTCCTACTCAAGTCATAGAAAGCCATGGGATAGCACACCTGTTGACCATGGACATCCCTGGAATGGCCCCTCAGTGCGAAGAAACACTTGAGACAGACCTTCAAAATAGACTCTGTGATGTCAGGAGACCCCAGAGCCAGCTCCTAACTTGGAAAGATCCCTGAGAGAGCCTTTCTCAGAGACCCTGAGGGAGCCCTTTGCTGATGATATGCCCTGACATGCCCTTCCTGTGTCTCTAGCGCCAAAAGATTCTTGAGATGACTCCTAGGGAACAGAACCCCCTAACAAAGCCTCCGTGTAGTGTGGGAAAAATCCAAGGGAGGTGACATAGAGAGATGCTTTCTGATGCAGAGAGATTGCTGAGATAACCCCTAGGGAACAAAAGCCAGAGATAGCCCCTCCTGCAGGCCCCAGAAAGGCCTGCGATAACTCCAGTGAGACTCTGGAATAAACCCTCTCGTGTGAGGACCCCAGATTTGACCCCTAAGGGTATGACAAGACATCCGAGATAGTGCCTGGGGATTAAATAACTCACAGATGCCCCTGTGGCAGGGAACATCACTGAGAGAGCCCTCAGGTGATAGAGACAGCCTGTCTGGTGGGGGAGAGCTCTGAAATAGTCCCACTGACATGGAAAGACTCCTAAGACAGTCCGTGGGGTTCAAAGAAGCCTGAGATACACCCTTCGGTGTGGGATGATCACTCAAAAAGCCCTGGACAGCCCCAAGTACACCTAGCACAGCCTTACTTCTTAGCAATGTTGAGCATCTTAAGTTTCTTCTTCATGCGTGGCCGGGAAGTGGTGGAGACGGAGGCGTCCACCAGCGAAGAAGTGGATTGTGATACCTGGGAGGATTAAGGTGGGGGGGAGGTGGGAGGAATGCGTCAACTGCCAGTTCAGACCCTAGGGAAGAGGAGGGGGGCAGATCCAGAGGCCCTTGATCAAGGAGGGCGGCCGGCTTACTACGAAGTATAACTAGGGAAAGGGCAGGGTCTCTGTGTGGCCAGTGGGAGCCCCAGGGGGTCCCAGACTCACCTTCCGCATAATCTTCCGGCCATAGAAAAGCACTTTATCTCTCTTCCGGAATCGATACCGCGGGCCATCCGGGGCTGGGGTTTCTGGGGATAAGTGCGGAGAGGGGCATTCTGAGCTCCACGCACACTCCGCACGGGCCAGAGATGGGGACGCTGCGTACAGGCTCCAGCAAATCCCATCTCTACTGCCTCAGCGGCCCGGACATTTCAGCTTCCCATCCCTCAGCACCCCCAGAAGGCCCTCTGGGTCCTCACTCGGCACTCGAAGCCTCCGCACCAGCAGGAGGATGAGCACGGCCGTGACCAGCACCGCGACTCCAGCCCCGATCATCACACCCAGCACCTGCGGGACGAACGGCACTGGCTGCGCATCGCATACCCGCTCCGCCAAGCCTTCCCCGGGGGCCCGGACGCCCGGGACCTCATCCCACTGAGCCAAGGCCGCCTCCGAGATCGCAGTCGGCCCGGGCCTCGACGTCCCCATCTGCAAAATGGGCCAGCGCTGCTCCCTCCCCTGGGGAGCAACGCTGTCTGGAGGCTCGGCGGCCCGCAGTGCACACCGGGAAACGTAGTTCCGCCTGAACAGACGCAGACTGGTTCTCGCGGGACCGCGATGATGCGCGCTGAGCACGTCGGGAATTGTAGTCCCCGCGACGCCACACAAACCCCCAACCCTTACCATTCCGGTTTGCAGCGGCGCCTCCATCAGTTGTTTCAGGCTGGGCGGCAGGTCTGGTAGTTCAGACTCCTGGGGAGAAAGAAGCAGGACGAACCCGGGCAAGTCATCACTCTGGGCCCGCCCCTCCCCTGCTGCAAGCCCTGCCCCCTTCGTACCCACTGCCGGGGCGGCTTCTCCGCAGGCCTGGGGGCGACTGAAGGGGCGCTGCGGAGCAGAGGGGTGGGGCAAATTGACCTCGGGGCCCGAGCTAGGGAGTAAGGTGGGTCCCCGGGTCCCCACCAGGCTCCCCTTACCTACGCACCAGGCCGACCTGATGCCCCACTTATCCAGACCCACCCCGGGGCCAAAGGGCAGCCGGCCGGGCACCCACTGTTAGCAGCCAGCGAACAAGTCCCTGAAGGGGCACGGATCAATCCTGATCCACCGAGCCCTAGGTCGCACCCCAGCACCCCCTGCGAAGACTGGATGCCCGCACCCCACGAAAACTGGGCCCGAGTCATGGGGCCGGGGAGATGCCTGGCTCCCGGCCCAAGCCTGGCCCCGGGGAGACAGAGGCTGGGGCACGGGGGAGTGCAGCCAGGAGCTCCTTCACAAGGGGTCGTGGTGCAATGCCGAGGTCTCAGTAGCATCCTGGGACGCTCGGAGTGGGGTGGGCTCGCAAAGTGTTACTGGGTGATGCTGGAGATTTACTGTCACGTAATAGTAAAGTTATGGGGTCTCTGATGGTGCGGATTATCACTGGGACTCCAGGAACGATGCTGGCGCCATTGCTGGGAGACGTAACCAGGGACGCTGGAATTACGGGTGGGGGGGTGGGGGGGTCACTAGGAAGTTACCGAGAGATTCTGAGGACTATAGGACTATTACTGGGAAAACCGGGAGCTGGTTGGGCACGTCCCTGGAGTCGTTCGAGCATGATACGGAGGAATGCTGGAATATTACTGAGACTTTTCTGGGAGGCTGAGGCTGTTTCTGGCGCCATTCGAGTATTAATGGAAATTTGGGGGAGTCACTGGGTCCTTGAGACATTACCTGTAAAATTCACGGGGGACTAGTCCCCTTCCAACCGAGGGTGCACCTGGCTACCGGTGCGAAAACACCTGCCGGAAGCTGGGCATGGGGGAGATGGGAGAGTCAGAAAGTCGGGAGCTACCGGGAATCGGCGGAGGACACACCTTGGGAAAGCCGAGGGCTCGCTAACAACCCGCGAGGGGACGGGGCGAAGAAAACCCGGACTCACCCAAAGGGCCGCAGCCGGGATCCACTCTGCGCCAACTCCGTTAACGTTCTGCCCAGCGCCGCAGGCGCGGCCCCTTTAAGTTATTCACCACAGGGTGCGCCACGGCCCCGCCCCCCGCCATGTTTGGAAGGTCGCGCTGAGCCAGCCACACTGAGTGTGGCGACGCTTTAAAGGGACCGAAGACCAGTTGGCGCAGGGAATACCCCTCCCGCTAGAAATGAGAACAAGTTAATTTTCCCGTTTATTTAACACCCACTCTAACCCTCCCTGTCCCACTCCAATGTCCGACCCGACTAGCCCAGGCCCTCACAGGGCGCGACAGGGAGCCGGTCCTTAAAAAGCAAAAGCTAAAATAAATAAGCATGGGTCTCCGCAGTCCGGCGGCTAATGTCCTATGACGGTCCCGGTCCGAGTCAATTCACCAGCAACGAATGCTCCTCCGAAGCGTCCCTGGAGGAGGGTCGGTGTCAGCGGAGGCGGAAGGCATCAGTTCCCTCAGGCCCGCTTCCCTTCCCCTGAGCCAATCCCAAACCCAAGCCAACCCGGCCTCCAACCTGCCGCAGCAGCAGAGGAGGCTGCAGGCGGAGCCGCTCCCACGGCGGAATTTGCCAGAGGTGGGGCTGTCCTGGCACTGCGCGATGTAGGCCTGGAGCTCGCTCTCCTCTGCGCCCGCTCCGCCCGGGTGCTGGGGAGAGATGCCCGGCGGCCCGGCATGAAAGTGGCCTCTGACGTTCGAGGCCCTTGCGATGCGCCCTCCCCTCCCCCTCCTCCCCCCATCCCCTCTCCAGTCATCTGGATCTTCTCACCGGTCCTCGTGGACCGACCAGGCTCCCACCTCTGGGCCTCTGCACCGTGCTGTGCCCTCCACCTGCTGTTCCTCGTGGTTTGCTTCACCCGGAGACATTCCCTGACCACTGAATGTGTGCACACCCTGAATCTTGGTCAGTTGGTGCCCTCCGCTGTGGCTCCAGCGCCTCGAGCCGTGCCTGACCCAATCTGGGTGCCTGACAACCACCCACTTGGGAGGGGGGCGGGCGGGGTGCAAACATCTGCATTCCCAGCAGCAGTGAATGTTCTGGCTTTTAGCCTTGTCTTCATCTCTCCCAACCTCACGGGGCCAATATCTCCTCTCCAAGTCCTTTCTGGCTCTAGGTCTTTGCTTTGGCTGTTCCTTCTCCCTGGTGCTCTCTCTCTTGGGCTCCTGTCTCATCAATCCAGAACTTCCTGAGAGGATGGAAAGGTGTGAAATCTATGCTGTCCAAATCTGGTAGCTACTAGCCACATTGGCTTTTGGGCGCTTGCTCTGTGGATGGTGTGAGTGAGGAACTGAATCTGGAATTGTATTTCATTTTCATATTAGAGACTACTATTGGACAGCACATTCTAGCAACTTTCCTGGACTCAGCCCGATACGAGTCTAAAGCAGGGGCCTCTGTGTAACCTTCCATACTTCCTTTACACCTCTCATCAGTTGGCTGTTATACTCCCGTTTGTGCATCATTCATCCTGCCCTCCAGTCTTGGACAGACCATGTATGCCTGTTTCCTCAGATGCCTGGCACCCAGCACCAGGCTTGGCACACAGTAGGCTGTCACACGTGTTTGCTAAAAGATCCTGTCTATCTGCCACGCCCATGTTCTGCTCTGACCCTCGCAGCCTGCAGGACAACCACCCTTCCCCAGACCCACAGAACAGAGGGTCTGGGAGCGGGGCTTCCGGAATGAGACAGTCGTAGGTTGAGCCGGGTTCCACCACATGCTTGGTAGCTGACCTTGGGCGAGTCACTGAAATTCTATGGCTTGGTTTCCCTGTCAGTGAAAGCAGACGCAGGAACCCTACGTGGCCCGAGCCCCACACCTTGATAAAACTGAGAGTGTGGCAGCTGTGACTGGGACGGTATGGGTCCCTCCTGGGCCCCCCAATTCCGAGCCACCCTCTCCTTTGGCCTCGTAGAGTCTCCCACATTCTCTCCCTGGGTCCTCCTCTCCGCACCCCGCCGTGGCCAACCACGAGGGACTCAGAGCCCGAGTCTGGGGCCGTGCGTGCACGCACGCACGCACGGCCCCACGGGGAGGCAGGGGGAAGGCAGGCCGGGGGGGCGCGGGGGGACCGGCAGCTGACCTTGATGGTGTCGTAGGCGCCGGTGATGAGCGCGATGAAGAGGCTGAGCACCATGTAGATGAACAGGCTGATGAAGGAGTACAGGTAGAGCTGGGAGAACAGCCAGACCAGGCTGCTGCGGCCCTGCTGCGCCTGCATCGCCGCGAACGTCACGAACATGTCATCGCCGTTGATGAGCGAGAAGAGGCACTCGGACACCATGGACAGCGAGCGGAACTGCCGGCGGGCAGGGGGGTCGGGGGTCAGAGGGAGCTGCGGGCACGGCTGGGGGCCGGGGTTGGGGGGTCAGAGGGAGCTGCGGGCACGGCTGGGGGCTGGGGTTGGGAGCTTTAGGGGTCAGAGGGGACAGCGTACAGAGTACCAGTAGTCACGATAGGGCCAGCTGGCGGGGGGGGTCACTGAAGAATGACAAGGTCATAGAGTCAAGGCTAGGGTCACCGGGGATCAGAGGGGACAGTGGGTAGAACTGCTGCAAACTTGCTGGTAAGGAACCAGGGGTCAAGGTGGGTCATTCAGTGTCACCAAGTCAACAAAAGATAGACCAGGAGTCAGGGGGCTCGGGAAGTAAGATGGGGAGCCAGGGATCCCTCATCTGTGGGTCACGAGCGCCACCCACAGGTCCCGGCCAGCCCCTACCTTCACATGGTAGGGCCCCAACACAATCCAGCCGCAGAAGCAATAGCCCAGGTAGATGACGGCCACACAGCAGCAGAAGCGCATGACGCTGGGCAGGGCCACCCGCAGCGTGGCGATGAGGATCTGCGGAGGGGCGGGGGTTGGGGTGGGGGGAGGGTGGGGGGGGGTGTCAGCAATGGGGGCGGGACCTCAAGCCAGGTGGGCCGTGAGCCTGCGGATGGGGTGAAGCCTGCCCAAGGGCATGATGGGGTGACCACAGAAGCTGGGATGACCGTCGACAAGGCAGGGTGGTGCTGAGCAGGCCCGAGGGCACCCCCTGGCTGGACTCAGCTCGGGGGAGGAGTATGAAGGAGCAGGCTCACGTGACCCCTGCCCAGGTGGAGTGACAGGTGTGCCTGGTGTGGGCAGGTATGGGGAAGAGGCTCCTGGCGGGTCATCTGCAAGGGCCGGTGATGGCGATACGTGTACGAATTTATCTGGGGGTGGGGGTGGGAATTAAGGGACACGTGGCCGCCTCTGGGAGGGCCCCGCCTGCGTGTCGGAGGCTTACGTTGTACTTGTGGAAGAAGGTCAGGTAGCGGATGACACCGACCCAGACGAGCAGCGTCGAGGTGCCCAGGAGGATGCTGCAGACGTCATAGCTTGCCAGGTTCTAGGGGCAGGAGCAGCGTCAACCCCACCCAGCCTGGCCCTTCCCTGGGAATGGGGCCCCGGGCAGGCATCAGCAGGGGTGGGAGAGGGGGCCAGGGTCTGGAAGGACACCCTGGGGCTCGGGGGCAGGGCGTGGGCAGGACCCACCTTGGCTTCGATGCCGATCTTCATGATGGTGCCTGAGATGGTGAGCACGTCGCTGGTGACCAGCAGGATGTACCAGCCGTTGACAAATTCCAGCCGCTCCCACAGGCTGATGACCTGTCCCCGCTGCCGCCGCATGAACCTGACAAACTCCTGCAGGGGGAGGTGGGCGGGGTGAGGGCCGGTCCGGACATGGGAGGCGTGCCACCCCGGCCTTGGTGGTCCCAGAGCTGGGTAAGGCTGGGGGCGGCGCTCACGTTCTGCAGCAGGAAGCCTCGGAGCAGCGAGCGGGCACACAGCAGGAAGGAGAAGGCACAAGTGAGGATCACGACCACATCAAACAGGAGCCGGAAGCTGTTGTCTCCTGTGGGGAGGGGGCCGAAGGCAGGGCCAGGAGTGAGGCAGCTGGGCCAGGCCTAGGGGGCTTCAGGGCTGGTTTGGGTTGGTCATCAGGCTCATGGGTTTCTCTGGGTAAGTCGGGAGTTTGGTCCGTGCTGGTCTGGGGCTTGGGGAATTCCTGGGCAGGTTGGGGCCCCTGGTCAGTGCTAGTCCGGGGCTTGGGGGCTCACCATGGCCGAAGACGCTGGGGTGCTTACACTCCTGGATGTGGGCCTCGGTCTCCAGGCTGATGGGGATACGCCCACTGTGTGCCTTATTGTCAAATGTGATCTGCAGGGGTGTGGCGGGGCGGGACGGGACAGAGTAAACCTCAGCAGACCTAGGCTCCCAGAGGCGCAGGACGGATGGTCTCTCCAGCCCCGGCCTCCCCCATCACCCCCACGCTGCCCTTGGCCGAGGGTCCCCAGCTCCAGGACTCAGAAGTCCCATGCCCCCCATGCCACCCCATCACTGGCCGGCCCCTCGCCCCACACCCCAGGCGTTGCGGGCTCACCAGGATGCTGAAGGTGTAGCAGTCTGGGATTTCATTATTGATCAGGCTCTGGAGGTTGATGGTCTTCAGCTGGAAGTGGATGGTGACGTTGATCAGCCTGGGGGGGGGGGAGGCTTGGGTGAGGGGGAGGGGGCTCTTCCCATCCCTCCTGCCCCGAGTGCCAGCACTCCGGGGCCCCACGCTGACTCTGCCGCTGGCAGAGGAAGTGCTCAAATGGCAGCATCGGCGTGGCCCGCCCCTGCCCCCGCCTGTGGGGAAGCGGCCGCCCCTCCCACCACCTCGCCCCTGAAGATGCCTGGAGTCCTGCCCCCCCCACCCTCCTCGGCCCCCTTCAGGGGGCAGTACTTGTGGAATTTGAGCGTGAGGTTCTTGTAACTGGTGCTGCCATCCAACAGGGAGAGCTCATCACTGGGGGGCACAGGGGGTCTCTCGGGAGGGTCCACCCGGATACAGTCTGAAGACAGGGAGTCAGGGAAGGGACACTGGGGACAGGGGAGGCACAGGCAGGTCTCCCCAGAGTCCCCGACAGACCCCTTCCCTGCTTTCCTTCCCTCTTCATACGTCGACATTTGTCGTTTGTTCCTGCTGTCTCCCCCCAGGGTCAGGCCTGGTCTGTCTCACTCCCTATACAGACCCTAGTGCCTGGCGCTCAGTGGGCCCCCAAATGTTTAGGGAATGAATGGAGTGAAACATAACACTCAGCCCTTTCCGCGTGCCAAGCATTCTGCTAATCGTCAAATTATTAATGATCGTGACCACCCCGTCTCCTGGATGAGCAGGAGGCAAAGTGGGATTTTGAAGATTTTTTTTTTTTGATGTAGACCATTTTTAAAGTCTTTATTGAATCTGTTACAATATTGCTTCTGTTTTATGTTTTGTTTTGTTTTGTTTTTTCCAGCTGCCAGGCATGTGGGATCTTAGCTCCCTCACCAGGGATCGAAACCGCACCCCCTGCATTGGAAGGCAAAGTCTTAACCACTGGACCGCCGGGGAAGTCCCTGAAGTGGGATTTTTTTTTTTTTTTTTTTTTAATCCCGACAGCTGAGCCCTGCCCAGCCCACTCACCAGTGATGACCATCGGGTCGATGTCAAAGGTGTCATTGGCTGGGTCCACGTGGCCCCGGTGGTAGTAGCACTGGCAGAGGGCCAGAGCCGAGCCATTGGCCCAGGGCCCACCCCCGCCCCGCACGTAAGCATACCGCCCCAGGGACACGTCGGGGAGCATCAGGTACTGTGGGCAAAGGAGGGGAGGGTCAGTCAGCCCCGCCCGTTCTCCCGGGCGGGCCCACCTGCCCTCCTGCTCCTGGTCACCCGCACCTGGTCCACGGCGTGGAAGATGGCCTGGTACAGCTGCTCCCGGGTATAGGCCGCGAAGGTGTCATCCGCCCCGTCCGAGTAGCCCAGCAGGAAGAGGTGCCGGAAGGCGATGGTGTTCTCCTCCCGGAAAGTCACCGCCAGCTGGTTGCTGAGCCCAAACAGGATGAGCTGGCGGGAGGGACAGGGAGGATTGGCACTGCCGGCACGGGGTCTCCCACGGCGCATGAGTGGAGGCAGAGAAAAGAGAGGGCCCACCCCGTGAGGGCGTGACCACCACACGTCCCCAAGGCGCAGCACACAGTGGCCACTCACAGAACTCGTGGCAACAACTAATGTTCATGAAATGTTTACCGGATGAATGTTCGAGAGTCAGCACAGCATCAGACTGCCAGGGTCCGAGTGCCACCTTCCAAGGCTCAGCTGCTATGTGACTTTGGACAAGTCCCTTAACCTCTCTGAGCCTCAGCTGTCCTATCTATAGAAAGGGGCAAGAGCAGCGGCTAGGACCTCAGAGGGCATTTGTGAAGCTTAAAGGAGCTGCTCCCGTGCAGATCCAAGAGGGCTTCCTGGCGGATTAGTGCCACTGTCACTATCATGATATGGGGCTGTGGGGTCAGGACTAGGCTCTGACTCCAAGATTCCCCTTCAAGGAAAACAGCGACCACAGGTGGCATTCTGCAGGGGGGGGGGCCCTGAAGGTCTCACCTGCACGGTGACCACCAGGATCTTCACCACCTGCAGCATGAGCTTGAAGGGCTTGCGGCCCTTGGCCCGAAATTTATCACAGGGGCTCATGAAGAAGTACTTGAGACGACGGCGGAGATCCTCCTCTTCTGGAGGGGTTGAAGGGGCTGGGGAAGGCCCCACCCGGGTCCCATACCCAGGTTTGGGTGTCAGGAGGCGCTCAGTCTCTGTGGGATGGGAGAGGGCAGTGGGGACCAGGCCTAGGCAGGTTCACCTGCCAATAGGGGAGGCAAGTCCCAAGCTCCAGCCAAGAAAGAACTCTGAGAGATCTAAGGAAAACCAGAAAATCCGTAACATTTTAGGGATCTATGCAGCAGTGCTGGCTCAGCGGTTTCAAGTTACTCAAAAGGGCCTGAGTTGATTCCTGTCCCTACTCCAGGGCACTCAGCTTCCCTGAGCCTCAGCTACCTCGTCTGCAAAATGGGGCAATAAAATCTCTCACCAAGAAGCTAACGATTTGACACTTACAAAGCATTCGGTCTCTGAGTCTCAATAATTCCTCAATGAATAGAGCCTGTTCTATTTTTTTGGTTTGTTTTTGGTTTTTTTTTTGGCTGTGCCATGCGGCACGTGGGATCTTAGTTCCCCGACCAGGGATTGAACCAGGCCACAACAGTGAAAGCGCCGAGTCCTAACCACTGGACCCCCAGGCAACTCCTGAATAGAGGCTACTCTAAGAACCACTTATTCCTTTCAATCCTGACCAGTCCAAGAGGAAAGCCCAAGTTTTCAGCAATGGCTCGGGTCATAGCTGGTCACAGCAGCCCAGAACTGTTCCTGACACAACCCACCATCCCCACTGGGAGAACCCCGCTTCCTTCCAGGGTCTGGCTGGCCCCCTGCCTGGCATGGCCACCAGGATGAAATGTAGGCACCGTCAGAACCTGTCCGGCAGGGAGGGCCAGCCGCTGGTCCCTTTGGAGCTCAGATGCTGTCGTGGTTGTTTACAAGATAGTTGGATGGGAAGCCAAAGGGGAGGCCGCCTCCCTGGCTGGGATCACAGCTAATCCACCCCAGACTCTACCAGCCAGGACATCTTTCAGGTGTCTGCAGCTAGCTTAAGAAGGGAAGATCAACACAAAGGGCATTCCTCCAAGCTGCCCTGTGAGAAGCGACTGAGCTTCCTTGTGTTTGGAGATCTGAAATTGAGTTAGGCGCCTGCGCTTAAAGTGGCAACCCCGCCCCCAGCACTCCTGCCTAAGTTTAGAGAAGCTGAACATTTGCCTCCTGGTTTGTGGAAGGAATGCCTGGGTGTCAGACGTGCGAGTTGGAGAAGCTGGGGCCCGCTGTCGGGGTTCCAGCAAAGCTGAGCAATCCGAATCTAGGCTCAGAATGCAAATCCTGGGACCCTCGCCGCCCGAGCAGGAAAAGCTGGCGATCCGCCAGCTGCCTGAGTTGAGGTACTCAGAGCAGAGGCTGGGTTCAGAAAGGGCGGTCGGAGTCCCGCCACTCCGAGGTCAGAGAAGCTGATGCCCACCCGCCGCTCAGGTTCTAGGAGCCGTCTGCCCACATCTACGCCAAGGGGACGCTGGGAGGTCAGCACCGGAGTTGAGGAAAGGGAAACCGGGAGGTCCGCCGCCCCAGGTCGGAGAAGCCGCCCGCCCGTCCGCCGCACGCGTTCTGGGACTTGCGGGGCCGCCCGCGCCCTCACCTGAGCCGCGCGGGCCTACGGGCACTGCCATGCCGGGGCGGGGAGCGCCGAACGCCGGCGGGCGCGGCGGTACAACCTGCGTCCGAACACCCGCTGCTGTCACTGCGGCCTCGCTCCCTCGCGGTGCAGCTTCAAACCCTCCCGCGTCAGCTGACTGGAGCCCCAGTCACGTGACCAGCGCGGCCCTAGAGGCAGGTGACGGGATCCGGTCCCTCCCCGTGCGCCACGACGACCCCTGCCGGAGCAGCACGCATGCGTGCCTCAGCTGGCGACTTGCCCTTAGGCGGTCCCGAGGTCCTAGCGCCGACGGGCGGAAATGTGCTGGGGGATGGGCTGGCTGCTGGCTCCGTCCTGGCTCCCTGTCATGCCCCAGTCCAGTGCTAACCTCTTGACTTCCATGTCCAGTGTTTGACCCCTTTCCCTCCGCGGTGTCGGATGATGATCCCATCTCAAGGCTGCCCCGCTCCATCCTCCCAGAAACTCTGCGTTACTCTCAACCCCCTCTCATCCGAACTATCATGAAATCCTACTTCATTTCCTAATTACATCCCAAATAGGACCACTTTTCCCCACTCCTATGGCTATAAACCCAGAGTCCCCCAACATTCCCTATGGCCTGGACCACTGCAACAACCTCCCTGATCTTAGGCTTCCATTCCGGATCCCCTCCACTCCACTCTCCATCCAGCAGCCAGAAGCATCTTCAAAAAATAATTCATATCAGTCCTCTGTCAGAACCTGCTGGTAGCTTCCCATTTCTCTGGGATGACAAGCAAACTCCCCACTTCAGTCTACCAGGGCCTTCTGTTCTGGCCCCGCCTAACTCCTCCCCTAGCTCATCTCTCAGCAGCCCCAGGGCCTTTGCACAATCTTGCCCTAGAGCATAAAGGTTAAGAACTTAGGCTCTGGAAGGCAGACAATTTGGGTTTAAATCTAGGTGCTCCCAACCACCACTTCTGGGTCTTCCAAAAAGTCCCTTAAACTCCTTGTGCCTCAGTGTCTTCATTTGCAAAATGGGAATACTCATAGTTACCCGCCTCATGGAGCTGCTGAGAGAATTAAATGAGAAAATGCTAGAGCATAGCACAAGCCTGGGCAAACAGTACTGATGATTAAATTAGAGGTTATTGGGATTATAAAGTCCTTCCTTGGGAAGGCTGTCCGCCATCTAAATCAGAAGTCTTGTTATGCTTCTTGTTGAATGTACCATACTCTGTAATTACTTTTTAAATATTTCTGAACTCGGTCTCTGAGCTCTGTGAGGGCCAAGGCCATGCTTATCTTGCTCCCTGCTGAGACCCAAGCAATCAACAGATGTTTGTTGAATGCATAAATGAGTGACCTCCTTTGTCCCGTGGTGTACCTGCAACGTGGGCTTTGAAGGGCAAGGGGTAAGTTAGGGGAGCAGACGGGGCAGGGCCGCCCACATGGTTTCATATCAGCCTCCACTATCAGCCTGCTAGACGGTCAACATGCCAGAAATCCCACCATTCCTGGGAAAGCCAACTCCAAAACGAAGGGAGTTAGACCACCCACAGGATAAGTCTGCCCCTGACTGGGGTGGCCAGGTCTCGGGGAGCAGAGTGGCAACTGCTGGGATGGACCAGTGTGAGACCTTGTCGGGGAAGCTAGGAAGCCTGGAGGATATTGTGGGGGGAGCCAGGACATTGAGGTTCTATTTGTATGTTTGGCTCTGGCCATACCCTCCCATCTCCAGAAGAAGAGGCTGTGCATTAGAGAAAAAACAGCAACAGGAGAACCACAACACAGAGCCAGGAGGAGTGGGAGGATTTTACTAACTGCACAACACACAACTTTCCCAGGCCCCTGCGGGTGCCAGCATGCCCTTCAGCCATCAGGCCCCAGCAGTGCCCCTTGCTCCTGCACCCACTCGGGACTCTCGCCGGTAGGGAGGACTGGGCTGACAGTATCATGGGTGGGAGAGCCGGGGTCAGGGTGGGACTCAGAGCTGGGCGCGGGATCCGGGTCGGGGCTGGGACCAGATCTGTGACCAGGGCTGGCCACAAGGTCGGAATTGGCATTGTGCCCAGGCTCAGGGTCAGAAGATTTGACAGAATCAGGGGTGGGGGTAGAACCAGAGCCAGGGATGGGTTTGGGGCTGGGATTGGGGGGGGAGCCCAGTGCAGAGCCAGGGTCAGGGTCAAGACCAGAGCTGGGGCCGGGGCTGAGGCCCAGGCCTGAACCCAGCACAGAGACAGCATCAGGACCCAGAAGGGAGACCTGCCCCGGCCTCAACATCGAAGCGGGGCTGAGGCCCAAACCGGCAGCGGCCGCAGCAGCTGCAGCGGCCGCGCCCTCATGCACTCGCTTGTGCTTGGTGAGGCTGGAGGCTTGGCCGAAGGCCTTGCCGCAGAGCTGGCAGCGGTAGGGGCGCTCGCCCGAATGCACGTGCAGGTGCTGCAGCAGCGCCGAACTCTGCCCAAAGGCCTTGGAGCAGTGGGGGCAGGCGTAGGGCCGCTCGCCGGTGTGGATGCGCAGGTGATGCTGCAGGTTGGAACTCTGGCCGAAGGCCTTGCCGCAGTGCGGACAGCGGTAGGGGCGCTCGGCCGTGTGTGTGCGCTGGTGCTGCAGCAGCGCGGAGCTCTGGCCGAAGGCCTTGCCGCACTGCGGGCACGGGTACGGCCGCTCACCCGTGTGCGTGCGCAGGTGCTTCAGCAGCGCCGAGCCCTGCCCGAAGCCCTTGGCGCACACCGGGCACTTGTGCGGCCGCGGGCCGCCGTGCGTGCGCAGGTGCTGCGCCAGCAGCGAACCGTGCCCGAAGGCTTTGCCGCACACGGGGCAGTGGTGCGGCTTCTCGCCGCTGTGGCTGCTGCGGTGCTTGAGCAGCGTGGAGCGCCAGCCAAAGGCCTTGCCGCACGCCGCGCACTGGTAGGGCCGCGCGCCCGTGTGGATGCCGCGGTGCTGGGCCAGCGTGGCGCCGTGGCTGAACGACTTGCCGCAGTCGGGGCAGCGGTAAGGCTTCTCGCCGCTGTGGGTGCGGCGGTGCTGGCTCAGACCCGAGCTGCGGCGGAAGGCTCGCCCGCAATCCGGGCAGGAGAAGGGCCGGGGCGGGCTGGCAGGTGCAGGGAGCACCGCGGGGCCGGCGGCCAGGACCTCGGGGGTGGCAGTGAGGTCGGACGAGAGGGGGTCCAGGTCTGGGGTGGCAGCAGGACTGAGGGTGTCGCTGTTAGGGTCGAGAACCAGGGGGACGGGGCCGATGACGTCTGGGTCGTCAAAACTTGAAGACATGGGGTCGAGATCTTGGGGATCCGAGTCACGGATTCCCGAGATGGAGCTCGGTGCTTCCACATTGGGATCCAGATCCTCGGAGACAGGCTCCAGATCTTCATAGCTGGGGTCCACATCTTCAGAGACAGTGTTGAGGTCTTCCGGCTCAGGCTCTGGGTTTTCAGAAACCGGGTCCAGCTCTTCCCTCTTGGGGTCTAGGTCTTCTGAGTCAGAGTCAAGCTCTTCATAATTGGGCCTCGGGCCTTTGTGGCCTGGGTTCCTCACTAGGACGGACCGCCGCATCCCCAGTGTGGAAGTGCTGGCTGCTTCCGGGGCAGGATCTACAGGGTGAGGGC
Organism: Balaenoptera musculus; assembly: GCF_009873245.2. Classification (NCBI taxonomy): domain Eukaryota; kingdom Metazoa; phylum Chordata; class Mammalia; order Artiodactyla; family Balaenopteridae; genus Balaenoptera; species Balaenoptera musculus. Next base: position 165,676,079 of record NC_045787.1, read on the forward strand.
AGAAGGTGAGTGGAGGTAGGTTCTGGGGAACCGGGGGTCTCTTTTGGAGCCTGAGCAGGGAAGGGAGAGGGGGCCAGACCATGCCCCAGATCCCACTCCGGGGCACACACATGGATCATTCTCTTGTCTTGTACTGCAGGGAGATTTTGCACTCGCCCCCGCCAGGGCAGGGAGAAGAGGGACCCTGGTGGGACATGGTTGGGGGGGAGGGAACTCCCTTCTCAGCCCCACACCTGGATAGAAGTCGTGGGACCCAGCACTAGAGGTCTCCAGTACCCAGCTCCATGGCTCTGCCCCTCTCTCCATCCTGGGCTCCTCCTCTCGTGGGCAGCTTGGGTCCTGTGGAGGAGAGAGAGTCTAGATACCTATCCCCTTGACCACGGCCCCTTCATGGGGAAGAGGGTGGGTGTCTGGGTTCCCGTGCTTTCCGCTAAGTACGTGGCCTGAATTCCAGTCCCATAGTTGGGGGTGGCATGTTTGGGGGTTCCTAGTAGGGAGGGCGACCCCTAGCTCACCTCCTAGAGAAGAAGCATCCTGACCTCTGAAGCCTCTATCTGGGGGATGAGTGGGGCGGGGGCAAACAATAACTGGTACTCCTCACTGGGGGAGCGCAGAAAGACCCCTGGCTTGCTTCCTGGGGAAGAGACAACGTGAATTCCAAACCTTACAATTCTGGGGTAGGACTGAGTCAAAACACCTGTATTCTGTCTTAGATAGAAGATCCTGAATGCAGATTTCTAAAGCTAGAGTGAGTGTGGGGATATAATATGTGGGACCCCTGGAGGGAGCAGGGAGACCCATGGATCCATTAGCCAGGAGGGTAGGGACAGGTGTCGGTGTACCTGTTTGCCCGAGTAGATAGAAGATCCTGAATTCTAACCCCTAGCTGGGGTGGGCAAAATAATACCTGGGGCTCCTCTTGGATTACTGGAGGGACCCTGGGCCATCTCCTAGGAAGGGGAGATTCCTGAGTGACTGACCCCACGACCGACGTACGGGAATGGGCGTTAGGAACTTCGGTCCCCTCCTGGAAGAAACATCCTGAATTCTAGCTCCGTGGCTAGAGGTAGGGAGTGGGGCAGAGAAACAAGCTGGGAAGCTCCGCTTCAGGGGAGCAGGAGGAACTCAGGATTACCTGAAGGGGAGGCGATGCCCAGCACATGGCTAGGCCTTGGGGAGAAAACAACAAATAGATCTATTCCTGGGAGACAGGGGAGGACCTTTGGCTCTCCTTCTGGGGAGGGGGACCTCCCGAGCCACAACCCCAGAGCTGGGAGTGGGTATGCAAACAGAGAGGCCTGAGTTCCTAGTTCACCTCCTTAAATTCCACGATGGAGGGTCAGGGGACAGTGCTGAGTCCCCTCCTGGATTCCCAGGGGGCAGGGGGACCCTTAGATTGGCTCCTGAATTCCCATCTCTGAGCTGCAAGCTGGGAGGAGAAATAACTGGGGTCCTTCTCTGAGTTCCTCGGGGGCAGGTGGAACCCCAGATCACCTCCTGGGGAAGGGGCTTCCAGAACTCTGGACCCCAAGACTGGAGAGTGAGGGGAACAATAACTGGGGTCCTGGGGTAGGGAGGGAACCCCTGGATCCCCCTCTTGAGGATGGGCCTCCTGAACTCCCTACCCCAGGCTGAAGGGTGAGGAGAACAATACCTGGGGCCACTTTTGGGTTCCTGGGGTGGGGGGTCTGGATCGCCTCCAGGGGAGGCGGGCGTCCTGGACTCCCGCCCCCACCCCAACTGAGGGGTTCTCTCCCCCCCCCGCCCCCGCCATACCTCCCGATTGACGGCGCCCAGCTCGGGCCGGGCCCTCCCCCGGGGCCGCAGCGGCGGAACCGGCGCGCTAGGCCCGCGGGTCGCGCGGCCCCCTCCCATCGCGCCGGCGTCTCTGCTCTCCCGGGCCGGGGCTGGCGGCGCGCGAGGCGAGGGAGGGGGGTGGACAGAGGTCGCCCAGGGCCGCGCCCCGAGCCGGGGCCCCCCGTCCGCCCGCCCCCCTCACCCCCGCCCCATCGCGGCCGCCGCCCGCCCGACCAGCTCACGGGGACACTCACCCGGCGCCCCTCGCCCCAGCCCGGCCCGCCGCGCCCGCCGGCGCCCCCGGGGCCCGCAGGAAGCCCCCCGCCCGCCAGCCCCGCCGGCGGCCCCCTCGGCCCTGCGGCCCCGCCAAGCGCTCCCAGGGAGCGAGAGGGGCCGGCCGAGGGCCGCAGCGGGAGCTGCTGGGACTTGTAGTTCGCCCGCGTCCGCCTCGGCCGTCGCCATCGCTGCCCCCGCCTCCCCCCGGGCCAGCCTTTGTCCCGGCCCGGCCACCCGGCCGCGCGGCCGCGCCTTTGTCTGCGCCGCGCCCCGCCCGCGCTGTCCCCGCCGCGGCCTCTCCTCTTCTGCGTCTCTCTCAGCTGCTCTCGATCCCTCTCCGCCTCTTCCTCTCTCTCTCTGTTCCTTCTATGTCGCTCTGTCCCTCTATTTCTATGTCTCTCTCCATTTCAATCTCTTTGCCTCTCTTGCCCTCACTTTTTCTACCTCTGTCCCTCTGTGTCTCTATCCTCTTCTCTCTCCCTGTCTCTGCCTCCTGCCCGGGTCTCTGACTCTCTCTGGTTTCAAGAAACACCGAACATTCTCTCTCTGTCTTGCAGACTGGCAACGCACATCAGCATAGTCAAGACGCTGAGAATTTACAAACTTGTGTATCTTTGCTCAGTCCAGCATTTCCCTCTAAGACTCCTCCTCCAAGGAAAAGAGTTGGGGATACTGAGTGTTTCCTCCTCCTCCTCCCTGGTCACGCACCGCTGTCACTGGTGGACTCCCCGTGCCTGATGCCCCCTCTGAAGCCTAGACCAGATCTGGGAAGCACTCTGGGCAGACTTTACCTGGAGACACAGATCCCTGTGAAGAGGGTGTGAAATACAGCCCCGGCAGCTGGCAGCTGGGCTGTGTGATGTTCTTCCCTGAACATAAACAACGATCCCAGAATATAAACAATGATCACACAAGGCCGCTCTGTGACCGCGTCTGAGCCGAGATAGACACAAGGACACTCTGCAACCACAAAAATGAATACACACACACCCCCTCCCCCCCCCAACTAACTCAGATGACCGCCGCTTCTTCCCAATGACTGCCCCATGTTCATCCTCCCACTTCTGAGATAAGAATCACCAAAATACCCAGTCCTAGTCGCCGATCTGCTCCCTGCTTCCTGACAGCACCAGGCTAGAATTGCTTCTACTCTCCTCTTCTTAAAATTACCCAGCACAAGCCTGAATCCGATAAGATGCCCTCCTGTCCCCCAACTCTTCTGGAGATGCCCCATGGTTCCCCGCTATGGGATCTTCCTTGCTGCACAAGCTAAAAAAATTTTTTTGACTACAGGTGTGCTTCTGATGGTCTTTGGCTGGTGAATTTTGACAACACCTACCCTTGCATGCAAATCAGGCCTCCAGGAGACTTCGCTCTTCCTTTCAGAACCTTCTAGATCTGGGCTGAACTTATGGCCTGAGACCTGCTTTCCAGCTCTCTGTGGAGAAGTCAGCAGCAGATCTGAGAGACTTGAGACTGCAATTGGATTATGTTGCTTGTTCTTCATCCTACTGGATGATCCCATTACAAATAATACTTGTAATGACAGCTGTCATTTCAGTCTGCCCAGTATGTCTCTCAGCACCTTGCTTTCCCTTTGTGGAGCCCCCTCCACTACTCCAGATGGACCCGTGTCTAACACAGCCCCCCCAGTACCATGCGATCTAAACATACCAACCCGAGAACCCCACCCCCTGGCCACAATGAGGTCTGGGACGAAGCCATGAAGTTGGAGAATCTCTTTCTTCCTTTGGGATCATGAGCTGTTTATAGGCTTCATTCTGCCTGCACCCACCTTCCTCAGTTGTCTGGAAGAACAGTCTGCAGACTGAAGCCAATCTATACCAGGATGTAGAGGTGAGAGACAGAGAGAAAGCTCTAGCTATATTGGTTGAGCTCTTGGACATAGCCATACCTGAAGCCGGAAGCCCACAGTCTTTTCAATATCACGAGCCAACAAATTTCCTGAGTATTTGAGCTAGTTTAGTGGGTTTCTGTCTCTTGCAGTCATGACAGTCTTGACTAATTTAGACATGATTTCCAGAAAAGGGAAGGGTATTGAAGGAAATAACTTAAAATGTGAAATTGGCTGAACAAAGGTGAAGTAGAGGGCCAGGGCCACCTTGACATGTATATTCATTATAATGTGAATAGGGCTTCAAGATTTGTGCAGTGCACAACCTCCCCAGATATATGTGGCAGCCCTGTAAAAGGGCCTTGCTCAGGAAACCAGAAATCTGTTGTGTTGAAGAAAAATAGCCGATTAAATTGTTGCCCATTTTATCTTCGCACTCTGTGTGTCACCTGAGACTGTGGCTCGAGCAGCTTTGGAGGAAAATATCAGGATGTTGGAACATGTGGGAGCTTTCATGAAGTCTTCGGCAAGGTCTTATAAGATAGACACAAGCTACCTCTATGTGCTCCTTCTTTTTTTAATAAATTTATTTATATTTATTTATTTGGCTGCACTGGGTCTTTACTGCTGCACATGGGCAGTACTCTTTGTCACGGTGCATGGGCTTCTCATTGCGGTGGCTTCTCTTGTTGTGGAGCACGAGCTCTAGGTGTGCAGGCTTCAGTAGTTGTGGCTCGCGGGCTGTAGAGCACAGGCTCAGTAGTTGTGGCACCGGGGCTTAGTTGCTCCGCAGCATGTGGGATCTTTCTGGACCAGGGCTCGAACCTGTGTCCCCTGCCTTGTCAGGCAGATTCTTAACCACTGTGCTGCCAGGGAAGTCCCCATGAGCACCTTCTTAAAGCAGAGTCTAGCACCTGCTCAATTTTGTGAGATTGCTAGGGCTGAATTCTCTGCCCCAAGCTAAAAGAGGAAGTTAGTACTGAGATGGGGAGATAAGATTGGGCTTATCAGAGATCTGGTGGGCTCTTAATGCCTCAGCCTTTCAAGCATTGAACACTGAACACTGCCTGTCTATAAAGGCACAATTACCCTCATTGGGAAGAGCCTATTGGCTGAGTCTTTCTGCCCTCTAGATTGTAACCTGGGGCAAGATAGATGCTATGGGGCTGGGCAGGCACAGGTCTGTTGCTAGGAGACAGGATCCAGCAAGATTGGGCTCCAGACTCCAAGATCCTGGTGAGGTTTGGGGAACCAAATCACCCAGGCATCCAATTACAGCATTCCATCCCTCTGGGCACAGTGATTGGTTCACAGCTGGACATATGACTCAAATGGGCCAGTCGGAGGGTTGTTAAATTCTAACGTGAGGAGTTGCGGGGAAGACCTTCACTCCTTCCTTTGGGGCTTTAATCATTAGGATTTGGGTTTTGTTTTGTATTGTTTTTGCTTTTGTTTTTTGCCACTGCTTGGACTGAGAGGGGGCAAGGGAGAGAGCATGCCTGATGAGGAATTAGCAGCCTTGATGTTAGACCTAATTACAGACTTTCTTGTTTCTAAGTCAATAAAATCCCTTTCTGCTTGAGCAGATACAGCTGGGTTTCTGACACTTGCAACAAAAATACCCAAGACGTTAACAAAATTTAGGCACTGTTCATTGAGCTGCTGCCAAGTGCGAGGCCCTGTTTTAAGAATGGTATATGCGGGCTTCCCTGTTGGTGCAGTGGTTAAGAATCCGCCTGCCAATGCAGGGGACACGGGTTTGAGCCCTGGTCCAGGAAGATCCCACATGCCGTGGAGCAACTAAGCCCATGCGCCACAGCTACTGAGCCTGTGTTCTAGAGCCCGCGAGCCACAACTACTGAAGCCCACACGCCTAGAGCCCGTGCTCCACAAGAGAAGCCACCGCAATGAGAAGCCTGCACACTGCAATGAAGAGCAGCCCCTGCTCGCTGCAACTAGAGAAAGCCTGCGCGCAGCAACGAAGACCCAACGCAGCCAAAATAAATAAATAAATAAATAAATAAATAAATAAATAAATAAATAAATAAATAAATTTATATATATATAAAAGAATGGTACACACATTTTATTTACTCCTTGTAACCACCTCATGAAGGAGGAACTGTTGCCATCCCCATTTTACAGATGAGGAAAGTGAGGGTCAGAGCGTGAAATCATTTGCCTAGGGACAGAAAAAGACAAGTCTGCTGCTCAGCAATGATTACCATTGACAAAATGTTTTCCTTTAAAAATTAATCTGTTTTCCCATGTTCAATCCTATTTTACTCATCTTATTTCATAAGTCTTTTTAGTTTTTGTAGTTCATGTGAAATGCCTTTTCTGGGGGTAAGTGGGATATAGGAGGGATAGACATAAATCCATAGAATACATTCAGAATCATCATAATGTAGCATCTTTACTACATTAGATGTAGATGTCTTCTGTACTGAAGACATCTTGAGTAAAGTTTCTGTTTTTTCCTGGCAACCCATCCTGGGGCTGGTCAGTTCCGTTGTTAGAAAATGCTTCAAGTTGTGCTGAAAACTGCTTCCTTGTAACTCCTACCCATTATTTCTCATCTGATGCCTCGGTTGTTTAAACCATTCCTAGAACCAGGCAGGAGTACACATAATCCTGCAACTGGAGCTACATGGAATCAAAGCAAGCTTTCTGAGCTTCCTGGCAGGCAAGGCAAAAAGGAAAAGCTTTTTGTACATGTAGTCTGGTAAACAAGCAGACCGGCTTTACCAGGAGAGCCTAATTTTATCCTAAGAATCATTGTAGGAAGGGTTTATTGCAGTGGTTCTCAACCAGGGGCAACTTTTCCCCGCAAGGGACATTTGGCAATGTCTGGAGACAATTTTGGTTGTCACAACTGGGCGGGGGAGAAGGAATGTGCTACTGGCATGTAGTGGGTAGAGGTCAGGGATGATGATCCTACAATGCACAAGACAGCCTCCAACCGCAAAGAATGATCCTATCCAGAATGTCAATAGTGCCGAGATTGAGAAAGCTTGTTTTATCATGAGGTAATTCAGACAAGTGTCATCTACATCATTAGTGGAAGCAAGCAGAAGAGGTGTTCTGCCTCTAGCAGACGCTCTCAAGGTCAACATGGATACCATGACTGCAGCCAAAAGGTCCATCTTGTCCCCTTGGGACCCAAAACCGGACTCCTCTCCTTCCTGTGGAAATGACAAGCTGGTCTCACAGAATTGCTGCCCATGGGGAAAGGGCTCCTGGACAGGCTTGAGGTTGGCTCTTAGTGGCCCATTGGATTGGGGGCCTTGGTCTTTAAAGGTCTATCTACAGGGTCAGGGAGCGGTGTTCATTCCCTGAAACCAGACTCTCAACAGCCTGCAGAGGCAGGGCCCAGGCACGGCCACCAAGGCCCATCTTATCGTTCCAGACAGATCTGGCTTCTTGGTGCTGATCTCATCAGACCCCAAGACTTTCAAGGTGGGGTGCTGTCCAAGGTACTAGTCCTTGACATACTTGATGTCCTTGACATACTTACCAGCTTCAAGGCTCCACCCCATACTCCTCCTTTCCACCCTTTTCATTCTATCTCTGGCTGAACACCTATCCCCTTGGGCCTGATCACATCCTGATGACTTTTGTTGATTTGCCCCTGGAGCCAGCTGTGATCTGGGGGCCAGCTGCCCAGCTAGCCAGTGCACCAACCATTCAGCTTCCAGCCTCTGCTCACAATAGGGGACATTGCTGGGCCATTCTCAGCATGTCCACCCTTTCATGCCCCCTCTGAGCCTCACCCAGTCTCTCAATGATTGAGCTCCATCCTATACCCTCCTTACCTTCATCCTTGGAAAGGAAGCTCTCCCTTCTTGACCCCCAGCCACGCACACTAACCAGTGTGTACATTTCTCATTTATAACAATCTAATGAGAGAGAGCTATTATTTATCTCCATTTTACAGATGAGCAAATAGAGGCTCAGAGGGGTCAAATGACTTGCCCAAGACTACTTTCCAGGACATGGAGGAGTCAGGATTTGCACTCTGTCCATTCAGCCCCAGGAGCCTACATTCTCAACCTCTCGCCACACTGCCTCCGTTCAACACTGCAACTCCATCCTCCCACACCATTCAGAACTTTTGGCAGCGAGAATTCCCTGGCGGTCCAGTGGTTAAGACTCGGCGCTTTCACTGACGTGGACCTGGGTTCAATCCCTGGTTGAGGAAGTAAGATCCCACAAGCCCTGTGGCACAGCCAAAAAAAAAGAAAGAAAGAAAGAAAGAACTTGTGGTATCACCTGAACACCTTACAAGCGTCGGACCACCAAGCTTTTGCACAAACTGAGATGGCCTCCCTGCCCAGAGTGGGATGACACCCAGGGTCTGCAGAAGTTCAGGGCTTCTCCATGGAGTCATTCTCTCCTGTACATTCTCTCACCAAGCCCACAGGCACCCTATCCTCTTTCATGGCTGATTGATGGAAAGTGGTGGGATGTTGCCACAGTGGTGTTTATTGCTGGCTACGGCATGGGTAGGTAGGGGTCTGGGGGGGCCGAGGGGCACATGACTCTCCTGGAGGTCGTCCCATCTCAGCACTGCTGGACCCTGGTACTTGAAAGCAAACTCATCCTTGTTTAGGGTTGAGAAGAAGCGCTGTCTCCCCAGCGGGGGCTCCAAGTGGCTATACTTGCACTGTGGAGTCAGGGTGGGGAGCCTCGCAGGGCAGCCTGGAGGATGGCTGGCCCACCCTGGACCCCCTGTAGTTCCCGCACCACCTTGGCAACATCAATGAGTGGGGAGCGGCTCAGCGCAGTTTGGCTGATGATTGGGTCCTGGGGAGGTGGGCAAAAGGGAACCCCAGGTTGGGCTGACCCAGGATCTGGATGAGAAGCTGGAGAGAAAGCAGGTGGGCCCCTGGAATGACCCCAGGGCTGGGTTGACCCTAGGTGACTCTGAGCTAACCCTTGGCTTGGAGTATAACTGTGGCTGGTGATATGAAGATGACCCTGACATGACCCTGGGGCTGAGCTAGAGATGACCTGGGGCTGGGATGACATTAAGATGACCCTGAGCCTGGGGTGACCCTAGAGTGACCCTGAACGGACTTGACACTAACTCTGAGTCTGAGTTGATGGTATAATCTTCCTGAGATAACTCTACACTGATTTCGGGGGTTACCTGGTTAGAGAGATACCCCTTCCCCCTCCCTCACCCGCTGTGGCATCTCCTCAGTCATGGAGGCTGGAGCTGTTCTGTGTGGCTTCAGCATCTTCTGGTTCATGGTTGAAAAATCTCTTTCTGGAGATTTGGGAGGGGTGGCTGAGCTGAGGGGCTGAGGGAGGAAAGGCAGGGCCCAGGGGGAAGGGACACGGGAGACTTAAGGATGGGGTAAGGGTTCAAGGGCGACGCCTGGGCTAGCGCTGAAGTTGTCAGGGGAGGAGGATGGATTATGAGGCAGGAGGATGGGGCAGCCAGCCAGGGTAGCCAGAGTGTCGCAGAAGAGGAGGGGTAAGAGTCAGGAGAGAGCAGATATGGAGAGGGGCGGGGCCAGACCAGAGGGGCGGAGTCATGCAGCGGTGGGGCCATGACAGGGTGGGGGGGACGTTGGGAGTCACGATCACGAGGGAGTGGGGTTGTTCAGGGTCAGAGTTGGTAATCTTGGCTCATGGGGTGGGATCTAGCCCTTCAGGAGGCGGAGCCAGACTAGGGCAGGGGGCGGGGCGGGATTGGCGGGGGGCGGGACCACAGCTGTGGCAAGGGCGGGGCTTCCGAGGTGGGGCCGCGCTCACCGCCTGTGCCCTGGCGCAGGTTGCTCTGCAGCAAGTGGAGGTTGAGCGCTTGCTCAGGTCTGGAGGAACTGTCCGAGAAGCGACGGCTCCCCTAGGGTTATGTTACTCTGCAATTTCTCATGAGGCACGTGGCGGCTGGGTGGCTTGGTCGCGGGCAGCGGCTGTAGGACCACATGGCATCTGGGAAGCTCCCGGTGTCAGAGATGTCCCATGGCCAGGACGGAGGGCAGAAGTGGGCGCTGTGTGACCTCGGACGGCTCACACTCTCTCTGGGTCCCACCCACGTGATGGCGCTGGGAGTTGGTACTGTTATCTCAGTTTACAGGCAGAGCCACTGAGGTTTGGAGTGGTTAAGCAACTCACTCACGCAAACAGATCCAGGAGATCCCCGCACACATGTCAAGCTCCCTACCACCTCAGGGCCTTTGCACTTGCTGTTATTCACTCTGCTTGGGAAGCCCTTTTCCCTGATGAGCCCTGCTGCCTTCATCCCCTTCCTGCTGACCTGGCCGCGGAAGAAGTGCGTGGAGGTGGTGAGGCTGCCCGGACCAGGGCACCCATTTCCTTCCAGGATGTGCGACTCCGGAGTCCGGTCGTGGTGAAGAACAAAAGGCTGTGCCAGTGGCAGAGTAGGTCCTGGGCAGCTCTGAGAGGCTGCTGTGGGAGCGAGGGGCAGGGCAGGCAGCAGGCTCTCACCTGGCTCCCGGGCATAGAAGTGTTCACCCTTGGCGGTCCTGTCGTGGAAGAGACCATCTCCAGGTCGAATATTCACACAGTGGATGTGGGCTGAGGCCTGGGCCTTGTCATACCTGCAGATAAGGAGGTGGGAGAAGGAGGACCCATCTGATCTTGTCCCTTGCAACTCCTAGGAAAAAGGAGAGAGGGACAGGCTTTCTAACGGCCGAGCTGTGGGGTGCTAATCGTGGGAAGTGTGGCATAATAGTGGGTCTTGCCTGTGGGTGATGGAGAATTCAAAGGCACAGCACTGGCCCTAGAGCCTTAGGTGACACATTCCACATGTCGTTGAGAGCTGTTTGCCCCATCTCAGTAGTAGGCCATGGTCCCTTCGTACCTGTCTGGGGGCAGAACCTGGGGCCTGTAGGCTTGTTTCTGCTCTGCACACATGGGCTCATAGCCAATCTTGAAGTCTCCCAGTTCTATGCTGGAGGAGGCCTGTGGGAGGACAGGGGTGGGAAGGGCAAGACCACCCAGCGCCCACCTCTGCTCCTCCCATCCCCACCCCCCCAGCAGCACCTCTGCTCCTCCCACCGCCCCCCACCCCCGCCGCCAGCAGCACCAGCCCAGCCTCGATTTACCCTCTTACACGTCAAGGCAGGTGGGCCTGGAAGGGCCTGGAACTGTCTCTGGTAGGAGGTGCTGTCATCCTGTCTCCTGTGTTCCCACTCCAAAAATAATAAAAAATAATGAGAACAAGGGCGTTCCTTGGTGGCCTAGTGGTTAGGATTCCGGGCTTTCACTGCTGTGACCCGGGTTCAATCCCTGGTTGGGGAACTGAGATCCCGCAAGCCGCGTGGTGTGGCCAATAATAATAATAATAATGACAACAAGAATAGCTACCAAGTTTTGAGCCCAGTACCTATGTTAAGTGCTTTGCACCTCATTTGGGGGGCCGATGTTATTCCCCCCCACTTGAAGCCTCCTTGAAGCTCGGAGAGATCAAATAATCTGCCAGAAATAATAGAAATTCAGAACCAGGTGGAGTCAAAGCCAACTGACAATCCATGAACCCAGCTTGGAGGGTCTCTGACCAGTGATGTCTACCAGAAGGTCCTCTGTATCACAGAACTGGAAAATCATATGAATGACAGCAACCCTTTGTTGAGTGCTTAGTATTTGACAGGCGTATTCTGCACTCGGGGCTCTTTCGGCTTCACCAGTAACTATAAAGTGGGACCCTGTTGTTGCACCCACTTTGCAGATGAGCGAACTGAGGCTGGGAGAGGTCGACTTGCTCAGAGTCACACAACTATTAAGGTCGCAGGGCTGGGGTGGTGATGGGGGGACACTTAGCAGATTTGTCTGACCCCAAACCAGCTTTCATGACTTCGGGCCACCGCACAGCACCCTGGAGAGATTCGGGAGACATGCCCATTGTGTGGATGCAGAAACTGAGGCTCGAGGAGGTTCCAGTGTCTCAGCCTCTGCACTATTGACATTTGGGGCTGGATAATTGTTTACTGCGGGAAGCTCTCCTGTGCGTGGTAGGATGTTCATCAGCATCCCTGGCCTCCAGCCGCTCCCTGACGGTACCACCTTCTCCCCCCACCCCCACGCCCAGTCGTGAAGACCAAAATATGATCCCCAGGCATTGCCAAATGTCCGCTGGGGTGGGCGCAGAATCCCCGCTCGCCATGAGAACCATTGTGTTGGGTAAATTGCCTAGGGTGCCCGGGCGCGCGCTCACCAAAGTGGCAGGAAGGCTCGCGGGGCTTCGGGCAAATGCCGTGGAGCGGAAAGAACTCCTGGTGCGCGGTGGGCGGGATGGGCAGCTTGGCTCGGTCGCGGGATGGCACCGAGTCGCGGTCGAAGACGAGGCGCGCGCCGCGGATCTGCTCGCTGGCGCGCTCCGGAAGCGCCGGCCAGCCGAAGTGGGCGCGCGCGGTGGAGAGGCCGGTGCGGGCGCGCGAGTCCGCGTGCGCGTGCAGGTTGCTGGCCTGCATGGCGACCGTGCGCTCCCGTGCCAGTTCCCGCTCCCGCTCGCTCGACAGCAGCGGCGACGCGGGCGCATACGCGCAGTGCGTCTCCGACAGGAGCTCTGGGCCGGCCCAGCGCGCGTCCTGTTGGAAGAGGGACGCGCGGGGCGGCGGCTGGCACAGCGGCCCACGGGTAACGTTCCGGTAGGCGGGAAAGTCCCGGTGCGACGTGGACTGCTTGGCGTCCACGTGCAGCCGCGGGTCGGGCCCCAGCGCGAAGTGCGAGGCCTTGAGGAATTCCAGCCAGGACATTGGGCACTGGCAGGAGGGGTCCCGCGGCCATCGCGGGACGCAGCGCCACCTGTGAGGGCGCGGAGAAGGGACTGAGCAGGTGCCCGCGGGGTCAATGCTGCCTTTTACTCCTTTCTCTGTGCCAGGCACTGGACATCATAATAAACAGGTGTAGGGGATTCCCTGGTGGCCTAGTGGTTAGGACTCCGGGCTTTCACTGTGGGGCTCGGGTTCAATTCCTGGTCAGGGAACTGAGATCTCGCAAGCCGGTTGGCACGGCCAAAAAAAGAAAAAAGAAAAAAAAGAAACAGGTGTAGCCCCTCTGCCTGCCCCCAGGGAAAGTAGAGCTATAAATCATCACTCGTATGGCACTTATAGTGTGCCAGGCACGGTTCCAGGCCCCCAGAGGGGGTCCATCATTAACAGATCAAGAGCCTTGCCTTTGTGGAGATGGTAATGGGGCCCAGAGGGGACAAACAGTAATGTATAAATGTAATCACATAACTTGCAGAGTCAGTTACAAGCTGATAAGTGCTGTGGGGAAAAAAGTCACACAGGGTAGAAGGATGGGGTTTCGGGTGGAAGGGTTGTAGTTTTAAATAGGGAAGGCATCACTGAGATGATAGTTGAGCAAAGACCTGGAAAGAGGGGCAGCGGGGCATTTGGGTATCTGGGGGTAGGAGCATTCTGGGCAGAAGAAACAGCAGGTGCAAAGGCCCTGAGGCTGGTGCAGAGAAATGGGACGAGCTGTAGAATTAACCACTGCATTTGACAGTTTGCTGCCGGAACCCACTCTCCTCACTCTCAGTCAGTTGTCAAGGCCATGGCTCTCCGCTCCTTCATGTCTGGGAACCCACTTCCGTCTCTCTGCCCAACCCTGGCCACTGTCCCATCTCTGCCACACACCCCCTGACTGGTTTTCCTGCCCTCTGCAGTTGTCCCAGGTCCTGACTATTCCTTCTGTCCTCAAGCTGTTTGAGGTTTACACACCTCCTACTCATTTCTCTGGGCTTTTAGCTCCGGGCTCCCAGCACCCCACTTAGCCGACTGCGACTTTCTGGTCTTTGCTCAGAGCTGAGGTGTCTCCCTCACCCTCCTCTCTGCACCTTAGAGGCCAGACCCTTGGGTGCCACCAGCACCCCTGGCTCAGCCTCACCTCCTGCGGGAGGCCCTCCTGGATCACTTCAGCCCACAGCTATTTGCTCATGTCAATCTCTTTAGAAAACACATATCAAAGGTTTGAACGAAACCACAGTGTTTTTTTTTTTCTTTTTTCTATCATTTCACCACCTAAAATAAAATACTTGAGGGTCAAGAAGATTTCAGATAGTCTGTGGGAGAACCTGGCAACTGAAATGACTAGCCGGGTCACCTTGGAATAAGTAACTGGGCTCCTGTGAGCTTCATTTTGTTTCCTGATCAGGGATGAGGGGAGTGTATTTACCTCGAGAGGGGGCATGGGGGCTAATGAGTCTTAGAAGACGCGCTTGGCATGGGCCTGACCCCTGAGACTCCCTCTGTCCCCGGTCTCCCAGAGGATGCTCAGATGTTCCATCTGAGTCTGCATCCAAGTGTGGTCCAGCCCTGCCCACTGTGACCCAATAAGCTGCCTGGGACAACGCTATCACAATGGCCCCCCAGAAACTCTGGCGGGGGGGGCAAAGGGAGGAAAATCAGGAGCGAGGCCAGAGGATCTTGCCTCCTGAGAGCTCAAGGGAGGCTGGCCAGTGACTTGACTTCTCGAAGACCCAGTTTTATCATCTGGAAAGTGGGGCTGGGAATGGCAACCACTTCAGTGTGGAGGATTTGATGTCAGAGGCCGCTGATGTCCATTATCCCCATTTCCACAGGTTTTCCTCCTTGTCTGCTTTCTAACACTCTTCTGCACAGGATAGGCCAAACTGTCTGAGTCACTGTACCGCTTAATGCCACTCCAGGGCTCATATACCTCCAGTGTAGCCTTAGAGACCTCTGTGCTCTCCACCTCCAGCCCCAAGACCGCCAGGAACACACATGTATTTGAATACATAGGGCTTGTTACTTGTTGCAGCGGGGAGGGCATACTCTATGGACCTATCAGACTTGGGCTTGTCTTAGGTGCTTCCTGGGAGGTTTCAGTAAGCGGGGCTTTGCTCTGTGTTGGATGCTTTTACCGGTTGGAAATATGACTTTCTTTTTTTTGAGATGTTCTGACAAATAAAAATAATATATAAAAACATCAGGACAGGGAAGAGGGGGCGGGGAGATGGGAAGTTGATGCTTAATGGGGACAGAGTTTTAGTTTGGGAAGATGAGAGAGTTCTGGAGGTGGATGGTGGGGATGGTTGCACAACAGTGTGAATGCACTTAATGCCACTGAACACTTAAAGATGTTTAAAATGGTCAGTGTTATGTATATTTTACCACATAACAAAAATTTTTAAAGGAACAAGCACATTTCTTAAAACGAAACTAACAAAACAGATGAAATAAAACTGTAAGGGTGGTTGAACCTGTCCCAGTTTATGGTGCCCTAATCACCTACTGAAATGGGATCTTCCCGTTCTTCCTCCCTCCTTTCCTCTCCTCCCTCCTCCCCTCCCACTCTCACCTCTCTCTCCCTTCTTTCCTCCCTCCCATCCCTTCCTTCCTCCCTCCTCCCTTCCTTCCTCCTCTCTCCTCTCTCTTTCTTTCTTCTCTTCCGTTCCATATAGTTGACGTAACACTGTGTGAGTTAAGGTATTACATAACATACCTGATTTTGTGATACATTCTATTGCAACATGGTTGCTATTGTAGCCTTAGCCAAAACCTCTATGGTGTCACATAACTATCACTTTTTTCTAGTGTCTGCAACACTTAACATCTGGTCTCTTGGCGGGTTTAATGTTTATAATACAGTCTTCTGGTCTGTCATCCCTGTACTTTGAATTTGAGCTCCAGGACTTATGTACTCAGTGGGTTCCTTTTCACTAAATTCAAGCGAAGTGTTGTTTTGTCCACTGGGTCGAGGTCCCATCACCTGCTCCCTAGCCCAGGGCTCTGCTGAGGGCTTTGGCCCAGCCAGGGTTGATGCAAATACACATTTTCCCTGCCTGCTGGGAAAAGGAGGACCCAGGAGGGTGTAGATTTCTGGCTGCTGTCAGGAAGCAAGGGGGAGAGGTAACACTCTTACAGAGAAACAATCATTTGATCACGAAGTCTAAGGAATGAAGTAAGATTAAAGCAGCGATTGGCAAAGACACAGAAGTCATTTAGATTAGCCAGGAAACGTCTGGTCGCTGTTGTGATTTGGACAATGTTCATGTTTTGTCTGTGTTCAGACACCATGATGGAGTGGGCTTGTTTTGTCTGTTCCATTCCACACGGTCACAGAGCGGCCTTGTCCGACGTGGGCGTTCTGTGAATTATTTGTGTCCAGCAGGAGAACACCAGCGCCTAGCTGTGATCACCAGCCAGTCCCTAGCAACCGCAAAGGCCAGCTGTGAATGCCAGGCCAGCTCCTGTCTCTTCCCCAAAGGTCAAGCTCAGCCCTAACCTGATGGTGGCAGACGCTGGAGGGCGGGGCCCTGCCCACAGGACTCAACCGCTGTCTCCTTGGTGCCGAGAACGGAGCCTGGGTGCACATGAGGCATCAGAGAATGCCTTGTGTTTTTACAAGGTCCATGGGGACAGTAAGGCTCAAGAGAAGGATCCTGTCACTCATGGAGCCGCGCCACAGCCCAAGGGCCCCCCTTCCCTCTGTGGGCCTTGGGCTGTGGCTTGGACTTTTTCTGCTTTTTGAGTGTGTGTGTGTATATAGTTTTTGTTTTTAATTTTTTTTGGCTGTACCATGCGACTTGCGGGATCTTAGTTCCTCGACCAGGGATCGAACCCGGGCCCCCTGCAGTGGAAGCGTGGAGTCCTAACCACTGGACCCCCAGGGAAGTCCCTGGATTTTTTCTGCTGATGGAGCAGTGTCCCCAGTTAGGGGGTTGGGGAGCACACAGACCCCCACACCCAAGTCTTAAGCAAGGAGGGCTGTGGTCGAATGTGAGGACTGAAGAGTCTCTTGGATGTCGTGGGGGAAGTCAGGCCCTCGAAAGGAGGCTGGGGCTTGGGGTCCAGGTGAGAGAGAATGGGGGCTGCCTATGCAGGAGGCTGTGGGCTGGGAAAAAGTGGATGGATTCCAGGGATATTTTGGTGGCTGTTGGGACATGGGAGGGGCGTACTGAGGTAAAGAGGTGAGAGTGATATCCAGGTCTGTGCCTGGGTGATGGGCAGGGGAGCCTCGAGATCTGAGTACAGAAGAGCAAGATGTTGCTGATGTCAGTCTGATGTCAGTCTGGGAGTAGCTGAGTGTGAGCGGGCTTGTAGGATTTGCAGGGCAACTGTCCACGGGGCAGGTGGGAGCAGGAGACAGGGCAGGATTGGAGAGAGATGGGGGAGAGGCCAGCAAAGAGGTGGCTAGGGAAATCGTGGGAGTGATTAGGATCTCCCAGGACAGCGTGGATGGAGCAGAAACGGTGAGCTTTTGACAGGGCGCTGAGCCCCACAGGCAACACCGCTTACTGAGAACCTATTTTGTGCCACGCTGTGGGGATCTAGCTGTGACCAAGACAGATCAAAAGCCCTGCCCTGGTGGAGTTCACATTCTGTTGAGGAGGGACAAATAACTAGACAACCAGACAAATAACTAGACAACCAGACAAATAACTAGATGACTACGTTAAGCAGCAACATAGACAGTTACGTTAGGTAGTGTTACCAACTAAGAAGAAAAATAAGGCAGCAAGAGATGTGGGCAGGAAGTGCCCAGGAGGGTGTGCAGGGGAGGTCCCATGAGAGGATGACATTTGAGTAAACGTGAGGAGGAGGTGAGGGAGGGAGCCATGTGGGTATCTGGAGGGAGAGCCTTCCAGGCAGAGCCAACAGCACATGCAGAGGTCCTGAGTCGGGTATGGGCTGCAACTTCAAGGAACAGGAGGAGGGTAATGTGGTTGGATAGGAGTGAATGAGGCTGGAAGAGTAATAGGAGTTGAAATCAAGAGGAAATTTTTTTTTTTAAAGGAAATCAGTCAACATCATTAGTGATTAGGGACATGCAAAACAAAACCACAGTGAGATACCACTTCACAGCCAGTAGGAGATGTGCCGTCTGTCTCTCCTTACTGGTAAGCCAGCTTATCTTTCCCTGACCTCTATTTATTATTTTAGCCTCAGGAAAAATAGGAGGGCAGATGCAATCTTTCAAAGGAGGAAAGTATGTGCAGGCATCTCCTCAGCTGACGAAGAAGAGGAAGAAGAAAGCTGATGCACTATGAGAAGAGGATGGAGGTGGGGGGAGTAGGTGGTAAGATGTACGTACGTTAGTCCGGACTGATCCCATGCTGGCATGACAATATTTTTGGATATGCTGGGTTAAAATGTATTATTAAAATTAAGAGTCCAAGTGTTGGCATGAATGTGGAGAAATTGGAACATTTGTGCATTGCTGGTGGGAATGTAAAATGGTGCAGCCACTGTGGAAAAGAGTCTGGTGGCTTCTCAAAAAGTCAAACATTGTTACCGTATAACCCAGCAATTCTGCTCCTAGGTATATGCCCAAAGGAATTGAAAGCAGGGACTAGAATGAGTACCCGTACACCACGTTCATAGCAGCACTATTCACAAGAGTCAAAAGGTAGAAACAACCCAAGTGTCCATCAACCGATGAGCAGATAAACAAAATGTGACAGAGCCAGAATATGGAATATTATTCAGCCACAAAAGGACTGAAGTACTGAGACATGCACAACGTGGATGAACCTCGAAAACAGGGTCAGTGAAAGAAGCCAGACACAAATGTTCACATATGGTATGATTCTATTTATATGAAATGTCCAGAATAGGTAAGTCCATAGACACAGAAAGCAGATGGTGGTTGCTAGGGGTTAGGGAGAGGAGGAATAGAGTGACTGCTCAAAAGAGTGACAGAGTTTCCTTTGAGGGTGATGAAAACATTTTAAAACTCTAAAGGTGGGATGTCTGTACAACATGTGAGTGTACTAAATGCCACTGAATTGTACATCTTTTTTTTTTTTAATATTTATTTATTTTTATTTGGTGGCTCCGGGTCTTAGTTGCAGCAGGTGGGCTCCTTAGTTGTGGCTTGCAGGCTCCTTAGTTGTGGCATGTGAACTCTTAGTTGCAGCACGCATATGGGATCTAGTTCCCTGACCAGGGATTGAAACTGGGCCCCCTTTATTGGGAGTGCGGAGTCTTTTTTTTTTATTTTTAATAAATTTATTTATTTATTCATTTATTTAATTTTTGGCTGCATTGGGTCTTTGCTGCTGCACGCGGGTTTTCTCTAGTTGCTGAGAGCAGGGGCTACTCTTTGTTGTGGTGCGCAGGCTTCTCATCGCGGTGGCTTCTCTTGCTGCGGAGCATGGGCTCTAGCCGCGCGGGCTTCAGTAGTTGCGGCTTGTGGGCTCTAGAGCGCAGGCTCAGTAGTTGTGGTGCACGGGCTTAGTTGCTCCGCGGCATGTGGGATCTTCCCGGACCAGGGCTCGAACCCGTGTCCCCTGCATTGGCAGGCGGATTCTTAACCACTGCGCCACCAGGGAAGCCCCGGGAGTGCAGAGTCTTAACCACGGTGCCACCAGGGAAGTCACTGAATTGTGTATCTTAAAATGGTGAACTTTTTGTTATGTGAATTTCACCTCAATTAAAAAAAAAAAAAAGGAAACAGGCTATGCTAACTTTTTGAGAAAATGTCTGATTTTTTTGACCGGCTAGTCCATGCAGACTGAGCAAAATTCAAAAGCTACAAAACAGTACAAAGGTGAACATTTTAATCTCTTCCCAGTGACAACCAAAGAACGTTGCTCACTGTCTGGCTCTACAAGGACTGAGTCATTGGCAACTGCAGTCACTGACCTTCATCACACCCTGACAGGAGTTCAGGGCGGAAGATCAGGAATGAGGCTCTCTCTGCTCGGGGAAAACTGGCAGGACTTCAGATAGATATTTTCAGGACAGATCTTTTATGAGCCTGGATTCTTGCATCTTTCCAAACTAAGGAAAGCACTAAAATCATTAACTGCGGTATCTGTTCCTTGTGACCAGAAGCAAACTTCTCCTGAGATGTGTGATTACACATACCGTTCTCCAAAATCACACATATACTGACCTTCCCCCCACCTTTCCCTCAGAGCTGTCTGAGGCTGTCTCTAGGGCTATAGTCCTCAGTAAATCCCTCAATAAAACCGAAACTCGGGCTTCCCTGGTGGCGCAGTGGTTGAGAATCTGCCTGCCAAGGCAGGGGACACGGGTTCGAGCCCTGGTCTGGGAAGATCCCACATGCCGCGGAGCGACTAGGCCCGTGAGCCACAACTACTGAGCCTGCGCGTCTGGAGCCTGTGCTCCGCAACAAGAGAGTCCGCGATAGTGAGAGGCCCGCGCACCGCGATGAAGAGTGGCCCCCACTCGCCCCGACTAGAGAAAGCCCTCGCACAGAAACGAAGACCCAACACAGCCAAAAACAAATAAATAAATAAATTTTAAAAACAAAACAAACAAAAAAACCCCGAAACTCACAGCTCTCACGGTGTGCGTTTTTATTTCAGTCAATACCAGCCACCTAGTTATTCTCTCTGGTGCAATTCCAGTTATCAGATTCTTGTCTATTCTTCTAGAACGGTTCTATGCGTTTCCTTGACTTTTTTTTTTAAAGGGGAATAGTTTATTTATTTATTTATTTATGCATTCATGCATGCATGACCTTAGTCCCAGGGACTGAACCTTCGCCCCCTGCAACGGAAGCACAGCGTCCTAACCACTGGACCGCCAGGGAATTCCCCAAAGTTTCCTTGACTTTCTAAAAATGCCTTACATGATATGACAACAGCTATCCATGCTCCCTACAGACAAGCAGACAATAAAGAAAGGGTGACGCAGGAAAATTAGAGAACTCCCTTCTTGGCCCACGGCAAACAGGTTGCTGCTTTTGCTTGGAATATTTGTGTGTGTGTGGGCAGTTGGTTACCTTTGAAAACACGGGTAGCTAACTCCGAGGGTCCACCTGGGGGCACAGGCCCTGGGGAGCGCACACGTGGCTGCCCAAGGCTGCAAACTCGTCCCTCCCAGCAGCAGACAAAGGGGTCACGTCCTCGACAAACAGTCGCGGCCGCGCCTGCGCAGAACGTTCCCGGGAGCGCGCAGCCTGGTGCCGGGCCCGCCCCCCGGCGCGGCGCGCTGACGTCGCGGTGACGTCACGGCGGAGTCGCCATGGTGGCCCTGAGCGGTCTGGCGTCGGCGCTGGAGTCCTATAGGGGCCGCGACCGCCTGGTGAGGCTGGGGTGGAGCGCGGCTAGAGGTCTCGGAGTCGGGCCAAAGCCCCGAGACCCGGACACTGAGGCCAGAGAGGGGAGCGGGGTCACTCAGGATCCCCAGGGCAGAGGCCCTGTCCCCGAGTAGTGGACATGTAGGTTGTTCCGGCCACCCCCATCGTGACTGGACATTTACAGGACCAACCAAATCCTCACGTTGCACATTGGGATCCGGCCGGATCACTGTAGCTGGGCGTTGTGTGTCCCAAACAATATCGTATGAGGATTAGGATGTGCAGGGTCCCCTCTGGCTGGACATTTGGATCCTGAAAAATCCCCTGTAGTCGGGCACTTAGGTTGTTCTGGCCAATTCAACCTGGCTGGACATTTCCATGCCAAACAAATCCATGTCTGGACATGTAGGATCGGACTAGGCCACTGTAGTTGGTCCCTGAGTTGTCCCAAACAATCTCATATGGGGATTTAAGATTTTGCAGGGCTTTCCCTATGGCTGGATGTTTAGGGTCTGACCACATCCCCTCTGGTTGGGTATTTAGATTGTTCCTTCCAGGCCCCTGAGGTCAGACTCTGAGCTTGTCCCAATCAGTCTCTTACAGGTAGGCATTCAGGTTGTACCAGGGAGTGTACCAGTAGCTGGGCATTCAGGTTCCAACCAAATCCCGTATGATTGGGTGTTCAGGTTTTAACAAATGCCCCCGAGCTGGACATTTAAATTGCAGCGTTTTTGCCATTACAAAGGTGCTGAAAAGGAATTACAAGTAAAAATAATATATACAACAACAGGAAAAAGCAACTTCTGAAAAGCAGATGAAATAAAGATATAAGGGTGGTGATGCAGACCCAGTTCCCCGTGCCCCAAATCACCCACTGATTCCCAAATCACCACCGGGTTCCTTCTCACTAAAGTAATAAAAACAAATTATCCTTTTGTCCACTGGGTTGAGGCCTGGTCACCTTCCCAGTCAGCCCAGCCACAGAATTTGGTACAGCCAGGTAGATGCAAATATATTCAATACATTTCCACCTAGCCCTCCTACCTGCTGGGAAAAGGAGGATCCAGGAGGTGGGAAATGGAGGTTTCTTTTTCTTGTCCCCATCACATATGTCTCCAAAGACTGTGCCATTCAGTGACATGAGCCAATACTCTGTTAGTTTCCCAGTGCCTTTTGGACAGTGATGTCATTTGTCTCCATTTATCCCACCTACAAGTATCCTTTTCAACTTTTGGCTTTTACTGGAAGTTTGTTGGTTGAGACTCGTCCTTCCACTTGATCTTATGGGGTCCACGGCCAGGTCAGGGGTGATCCAGCTCAGTTCTGCATCAGGGCCATGCTGACTGCTTCTGGTTTCCCACAGATCCGAACGCTGGGGTACTGCTGCCAGCTGGTGGGCGGGGTCCTGGTGGAACAATGTCCTGCCAGGTCAGAAGTGGGGACACGCCTGCTGGCACTGTCCTCCCAACTCAGCCACTGCAGGACCGTCCTGCGACTCTTTGATGACGTGGCCATGTTTGTCTACACTAAGCAGTACGGCCTGGGGGCAGAGGTAACAGGGCGCATTGGGCTGAAGGGAGGGGGTGTGGACCCCGGGAAGTCAACGTCTTATGGACTGGTCTTTATAAAGGCAATCATGTGGGCAGTTTATTATTTTTTTCAATTTTACTTTTTTTTTTTTTTTGGCCACACTGCACAGCATGTGGAATCTTAGCTCCCTGACCAGGGATGGAACCTGCGCCCCCTGCATTGGAAGTGTGGAGTCTTGACCACTGGACCGCCAGGGAAGTCCCCAATTTTACTTCTTTTGGAGACAATCAGATGTTCTCATTTCAATTTTAATTAAAAAAATTAGCTCATACGTTTGCACATCCGTAAAGACTGCATAATTTAAAAGTCTCTCTCCTTCCTGACCCTCTGGCCGCCAATTTTCCTCTTCAGAGGCAGCCACTGTTGTCAGCTTCTTGTGTTTCCTTTATGAGATCTCCTGCACCTGCACAGGCAAATACACATTGCTGACATAAATAGTTGCATGCCATTTACACTCTTCTGCCACTTGCTTTTTTCACGTAACAGTACAACTTGGAGGTCATTCCATATCAATCCAAAAGAAGCTCCTTCCGGGAATTCCCTGGCAGTCCAGTGGTTAGGACTCCATGCTTTCACTGCCGAGGGCCCAGGTTCCATCCCTGGTCTGGGAACTGAGATCCTAGCAAGCCACATGGTGCAGCCAAAAACAAAAACAAAAACCAAAATAACAAAAGAAGCTCCTTCCTTCCTTCGTTATGGCCACATAGTACACATATATAGCCAGATGGTGATTTATTTAACTGATCCCCTGTTGGACATGTAGATTAGTTACATCTTGCCGTTACAACAGAACCGCATCATTTCACTAGTGGGTCTAGAGCAGTGTTCCTCATCCGGCTGGGGTGGTGGTACGATCTTGTCCCCCCCAGGGGATGGGATGAGAAGCTGCCCTGGGCCAGCCTGGCTGAGTCATGCCCCCTTCCTGGGCTGCCCTGCCCCTCCTCACTGCTCTCCAAGGGTCTCCTCTCTGACCCACTTAACTCAGATGCTCCCCCATTCTGCCCCAGTGCCCGTGGCCTGATCATCCCCAATGTCAAGTGTTTCCCTGGACTTTCCTCCTGCTTTGACACCCATCTCTTCAGCTTCCCGTGCACCCCCCCATCTCCTCTGTGAGGACTCCCCTGAGTCCCCCGGCAAGGGGTGGGGGGCTCCCTGCATCTCCTGTGTCCCTTGGCCAGAACAAGAACCTCTTTTGTTGGTCCCCCCCCCCGGCTCCCACCTCCCGCCCCGGTGAGAATCTCCTCCCCAGCATAGGGCCCGGACCTTGCTGCGTCTCAGGAAACACCAGCGGAATGAGCACGTTGGGGTGGGGGTGGGAGGCCCCGTCCTCACGGAGGGGTGAAGTGTGCCAGAACACCCCAGAAGGCCCCAGACAGGATGGCGGAGCTGGAGTGGGATTGAGAACCCAGAGGGAGGCAGGATCGCAGCTGGCCCGTAGGAAGGAGGCCGACAGCGAGCATTGGTGGGGCCTTGGCTGGGAGGGCGGGGTTCCTGGGAAGACGGAGAAGAGGCAGAGGGTGTGGCAGGCAGTGAGGATGACGAGGTTAAAGGTGGAGAAGTGAAGGACTTGGCTGGCGACCCGACCAGCTTGGAGGCCTTGGGGGGGGGGGCCAGACCCTGAGGGGCGGAGCCCAGGGTAGAGGCTCCGGCAGCCTGGACTGGCCCTGCCTCGCTGGGTGCAGGCAGGGGTTCAGGACTCAGGGCTGGGGGGCATGGGATTTGCAACTCAGCAGCCTGAGGCCCATCCCTGTATGAGACGGGGCAGCTGGCAGCAGCTTCCTCTAAGAGCCTCAGTTTGCCTGTTTGCAGGGGTGGTGACCCCTTTCCGCTTTGGGGGAGGTGACCCAGGCCTTGCAGCGTAGTGCCTGCTGGAAGTGGGCACCGGGTGTGTGGCAGCCCCCCCGGCCCCCCCGGTCTGCCTGCTCAGGGTTCTCTGTGGGGCTGCCTCCGCTGCTCCCCTCTCAGGGTCCTGTACCAGACACCCACGCACAGGAACTAGGAAGGCTCTGATGCAGGGTGTCCCAAGTAGTCCTACACGGGAATCACCCGGGGACTTAAAAAAAAATTCCTCGTGCTGGGGCCCACCCCAGCCTTGCTGAGGCAGAATCCCTGGGGCTGGGGGCTGGGTGTGGCGTTTTTGAAACTCCCTGGGGGATTCCACTGAGCGGCTGAGTTGAGACCCGCCACTCCGCTGGGCAACGTTGACCACACTGCTGAGAAATCAGGCCTTTCTTCTCCTGCAGTGCCAGCTACAGGCCAGCCTGCCAGGCCTGGACGTTGCCCTGTGACTGCCACCTGGCATGGCCCGGGCCCCTAACATGGGCAGTGGGTAGGTCTGATCCCAGGCCCATCCCCCCACCTCTCCCGGTCCCGCAGGAGGAGGCCATCTTTGTCCGCTGCGTGTCTGTCCTGGGCAACCTGGCTGACCAGCTCTACTACCCCTGCGAGCACGTCGCCTGGGCTGCCGACGCCAAAATCCTCCACGTGGAGTCTGCGCCGTGGTGGACGCTGAGCACAGCCCTCTGGGGCCTCTCGCTGCTCCTGGGGATTGCTAGGTGAGCAGCGCTGCCACCCGCCGGGGGGCCGCAAGGGAACACCTGAGACCTCCAGGTGGACGGGAAGACAGGCTGGAGGCGTGGGGGTCTTTGCCTCCTCACCACCTCACTGTATCCGCCCCCTATTGCTGCTGAAACAGATTTCCACAAGCTCGGCGGCTTTAAGCAACACACATTGATCATCTTAACAGTTCTGGAGGTCGGAAGTCCAAAATGGGTCTCACTGGGCTAAAATCAAGGTGTGGGCAGGGCTGAGTTCCTTTCTGGAGGCTCCAGGGGGGAACCTGTCTCCTGGCCTTTTCCAGCTTCTAGAGGCTGCCTGCATCCCTCGGCTCGTGGCCCCGTCCTCCATCTGTTTTTTGTTTTTTCAAATTTTTCAAAATTTTACTTATTTATTTATTTATTATTTTTGGCTGCATTGGGTCTTTGTTGCTGCGTACGGGCTTTCTCTAGTTGCGGCGAGCGGGGGCTACTCTTTGTTGCAGTGCGCGGGCTTCTCATTGCGGTGGCTTCTCTTGTTGCAGAGCACAGGCTCCAGGCACGCGGGCTTCAGTAGTTGTGGCTCGCGGGCTTCAGTAGTTGTGGCTCGCGGGCTTCAGTAGTTGTGGCTCGCGGGCTCTAGAGCGCAGGCTCAGTAGTTGTGGTGCACAGGCTTAGTTGCTCTGTGGCATGTGGGATCTTCCCAGGCCAGGGATCGAACCTGTGCCCCCTGCGTTGGCAGGCGGATTCTTAACCACTGCACCACCAGGGAAGCCTGCGGCTCCTTTCAGATGTAAGCTCCCCTCGCAGCCACAGTGGCTGTCGTGGAGCTGGCCCGTCTCTCTGGGCATTGGCC
The DNA here is from genome assembly GCF_009873245.2 of Balaenoptera musculus. NCBI lineage: Eukaryota > Metazoa > Chordata > Mammalia > Artiodactyla > Balaenopteridae > Balaenoptera > Balaenoptera musculus. The sequence goes on from NC_045787.1 coordinate 165,701,979, forward strand.
TTCCCCGCGTGATTGGGCTGCCTGGGCTGGGCTCTGGCTGCTCTGAGGCTGCAGTGTCTCCTCAGGCTGCCTTGTGACCTCCGGCCCCAAGAGACTTCCCGTTCCTGCTTAAGGGGCTGCCTTGGTTCCCTTAATTTTTTTTAATAGTCTTTTTCTTGGGGGCAGTTTTAGGTTCACAGCAAAACCGAGCCGAAAGTAGAGAGTTCCCATGTATGTACCCCCTACACACACACAGTCTCCCCTACCATCCACACGGCACCAGAGCACGACATTTGTTACAGTCGATGAACCGACGCTGGCACAGCATAATCACCCCACGTCCATGGTTTACATCAGGGTTCACTCCCTGTGTTGCCCGTTCTATGAGTTTGGACAAATGTATAATGACACGTATCCACCAGTGAAGTATCATACAGAATATTTTCACTGCCCTAAAAATCCCATTTTTAGGATGAATATGCTCTGCCTGTTATCCCATTCATTTTTAGAGCTTCTGGTTTTCCCCTCATTTCTCTGTATGTGATGTGAGCAAGGGTGTGGGGCTTGGGAAGCATTTAGTGGGTGCTCATCATGACCAGGGGTTCCTAAGACCCCAGGGTGCCGGAGAGTCATGTGGGAGGTTGTTGAAATGTAGGTGCCTGGCCCAGGCTCCCAGAGGTCCTGATTCTTCAGGTCTGGGGGCCCAGGAAGCATCATGTTGCCTGAGTCCCCCCTGGTGGCTCTGATGCAGAGCCGCTGACCTCACTGCAGGTGCTGCCCTCTGTCCCCTCCCCTTAGGGGACATGTCACCTGGATGGGTACACAGTGGCTGGGAAGATGTGATCAGGCCCTGGACGGACCTCTGAGTCAGGAAGTCTGGCTGAGGTCAGCCTTCCAACTGGTGGGACTCGGCACATTCACGTCCCTGCACGCCCCACAGCCCAGGCTGCAGGGTGCAAGGGCCGCGCGGAGCAGCCTGATTGGACACCACAAGGGCCCCCCGAGTCCCCAGGGAGCACTAGAGGATGCCCATCTGGTGGCCGGCTCCTCAGTCTGCAGACGCCAGCCCTCGGGGCCCAGAAGGTCATCTAGTTTCACCTCACACAGGTCTGGCCAGCGTCCAGGGTGTGTGTACGTGTGGGGAGGGGACAGGCCTGGCGCCCATCTGGACCCCATTTCCCTGGTGAGCCAGCCAAGGCGCAGGGAGGGGAACAGCTTTCCCAGGCCAGCTGTGGGCCAGCCTCGGTGTCCTCATCCACAGAGGGGTGGCTTCCCGGCTGGGCCATCACCCCTGCACGTGGCACAGTGTCCCTTTGAGCTGTGGTCCTGGGGCCAGTGGTTCACAGGGGCTGGGCTGGAGCCTGACTGGCCAGGTCAGAAGCACCGGACGCTCCGGAACCTGCAGCCCAAATAGGTGGGGGGCCTGCCTTAGGGATGAGTCCCCAGGAGCTTCTGGGGCTCCAGAAGGGCGCGGGACAGATGGTGCCACCCACTGGCGAGGCTGGCAAACCTTACAGGGAACCTGTGGCCACCGCGGCAGGCGGGGAGCCTCCCCTCAGGCCCCTGCGCACCCCACCCGGCTTCCCCAACCCCGTCCTCTGTGGTGTTGCAGGTCCCTGTGGATGGTCCTGAAGCTGAGACAGAGGCTGAGGAGCCCCCTGGCAGCCTTCACCAGGTGCGACGTCCGGGGTTTCGCCCAGCAGACAGGCCGACTTCTTCCTGCAGGCTGGGTCCCCCAGAGGGTCTCCCCAGGCCAGGGAGGTGCTCAGTCACCAGCGATCAGCCCTGCCCTGTGCAGGCCCCGTGGTTGGGGGGGCATGATGTGTGCCACGCCAAGGGGCCTCGCTGCTGCCTCCGGGTGGATGTAGCACTTTTACAGATGGGGAAACTGAGGCTAGCTGGAGGCCCCCTAGGCAGGAAGTGGCAGAGCCAGGACTCCAGGGCTGAGCCTTCACGGCCGTGCCCCCATCAGGGAGGATGATGGGAGATGGAGTCCGTTTGCTGAGGACCAAGGTCAGTCACTGTCTCACCCTGGGAGAGAACACGGGGTAGGGCCACGCCCAGCACAGGCCCAGAAGCTGCCCACCCCCCTGCCCAGCTCCAGGGTTCAGGAGGACGGAGGTGTGGACCTGAGACTGTCGCTCCCGCCGTGGGCTCCCTCTGGCGAGTGTGACCTGGACGCAGCCCGGCCAGTCCTCCTCCCTCCCCAGCACTCCTTGCCCTGCCCGTGCGGGTGGGTGGGGGGCGCCCGGGCCTTCCCTGAGCGCCACCCCCCTCTGCTCCCACAGCCGGCTGCCCCAGGGCAAGCGGAGAGCCGTGGAGGCCCAGATCCGGTCGGAGGCGCTGACCCTCCTGAGCAACCTGGCTGACCTGGCCAACGCGGTGCACTGGCTGCCCCCGGGCATCCTGTGGGCCGGCCGCTTCCCCCCGTGGCTGGTGGGCCTCCTGGGCACCATCTCCTCGCTCCTCAGCATGTACCAGGCAGTCGGGGCCGGCGGCCAGGCCTACGCCGCCCCCTGACGGACCGGGGAGCCGGAACCCTGACGGCGGCCCTTCCCGCGGAGCAGCGATCGCCCGGGAGGGGCCAGGTCTTTAACTGAGCAGATCAAGGCCAGGTGTGGGGAGCTCGGCCAGAGGATGCGCAGAGCAGCCTGGGGCACGAGCCCCCAGAGGGGCGGGTGTGTGTGGGTGGAGTGGGTAGACCCGGAGACTCGGTGCAGTGGAACAGGCACCCGCAGGCCGGAGTCCTGTATCCAGAAGGCGAGCGGGGCAGCCGGGCTGGGACGGTGAGCGCCAGGTGGGCCTGAAGAAAGTGAAATGAGAATCAATTAAAGGTGGCAGTGCGGGTGCCAGGCCAGGAGTGGGAGCTTATTCCTAACGCCCCGGTCCCCCCTGTCCGCTCACTCACACGCCCTCTCTCCCGGGCGGGCGGGGGTGCCCCTGGGCCTTATTTTAGGGATGGTGTGCAGGTGCCCCCGTGGGCCTGGGTTCAGCCTCCCGCGGGCCGGAGCCGCAGTGGGAAACCACACTTCCCCGCCCGCCTTCTGGAGCATCCTCGGCCGGTGGTCCCCTCCGACGCTGCCAAGCGCAGCCCGCCGACCCTGAGTGGCCCTCAGCCATGGAGGGCGGTCCTCCCTGCCCGCGGGCTCGGGCACCCCGGCCGGCCGTGGATGCTGCCTCCACCAGGCTGTGCCCAGGCCTCGTGCTCCTGGGCATCGCGGGGTGCCTGTCATGGCCGAAGCATCGCACAGCCCCCGCTTGGACCCGGAGCTGCTGTTGTCCGTTCAGGGCTGGTCTGAGCATTTCGCGGGCTCTGAGCATCTCGGGAGACGCCCGAGGCTCCTGTCTCCCAGCTCGTGGAGAGCACGGCAGGCAGGACAGGACGAGCTTGTTTTCCCGTCTGACGTTTGAGAGGCCACACGCGTGTGGCCTCGGTGAGTGGTGGGCGGCCCACATCTGCCCCTCGCTCTTGCCTGTGACCCTCCACCTCTGAGTCCTGGCGGGAAAGCGGAGGGAATGGCGCTCTCCCTCACAACTCAGAAGCACCGGGAAGAGCCAACGAACTGGCCGTGTTTATAGTCCCTAAGGCCTCATGTGGTTTCAACCAATTTTGTTCTTTTACAAAGAAGGTACGTGGCCGGGAAGAGCTGGGGTGGGTGCAGGGACCCCACCTGGACCCTGGCTGGAGCCACTGCCCCATCCAATGAGGGGGGGCTCCTTCTGGGCTAGGGGAGCGGGGAAGAGGAGGGAGGGGGGAAGAGGACGGAGGGGGGAAGAGGAGGGAGGGGGAAGAGGAGGGAGGGGGAAAGAGGAGGGAGGGGGAAAGAGGAGGGAGGGGGTCCCTCTTCCCTCTGGTAAAGGGGGGGCACGCTTGGCCTTCCCAGCACCCAGGGGCGCCAGCAACATTAGGGTGGGGGTCAGAGCAGCACCTGCCTGTCAGGAGACTCAGTGAGTTAACACCTGGAAGGCAGCGTGTTTGTCAGGGGATCACGTGAACACCTGGATGTGTAACACGGCAGGTCACAGGTGCCCCAGGAGGCTGGCGTCCCCCGGGCCTGGGCAGCGGGGCGGGGACGCAGCTGCAGGGCCTCAGGCACAGCTGGGTGGGCTGGTGAGGAGGAACCGGTTGCAACTGTCGTGTGGCCACACCCCCTGCCCCGTGCCCTTCCCTGGGCTGGCAGCTCAGCTGCAGGTTGGGGTGAAGCAAGACAATTCCAGGGGACCGGGCCCCGGCGGATCTCCAGCTGTCATGCAGGACTCGGGGGGCGCACGCTCCGTCAGGGAGCAGGGAGGCTGAGGGGCCCCACCTTGTCGAGGAGGCTGACACCCCAGGACCACAGGGGCGGCCTAAGTGGGAGGGGACCGGCCAGGGCGGGAGGACCTGGCGGCATTCTCCGCACCCTGGCTTCGTCAGCGCTCCCCCGGGGGGCCGCCGTAGCCACCTTGGTACTGGCACTGCCTCCCAACTTTGTCCAGATGGAGTCACTGTCTGGGGCTTCCTCACCGGGACAGAGCAGGCTACCTGGCCTGGGCGCTCTGTGCAGTCCATCCAACCCCTGGTCTGAGCTGGTGCCCAGCGGGGGGTAAGGTGCTGTCACTCGCCTGGGAGGCGTCCCCCGCCTCCCTACATTCCCCGCCCCAGCCTCGGGGCAGGGGGAGCAGTGCGCCCAGCAGGAGAGGTGACAGCGGCGGCGGGCACTGCCGTGGTGTCCTGGGCCCACATGGGAGGGACAGGGCACCACAGCCTGGTTGGCAGGCAGGCCCTGGGCCTGGTGTGCAGGCCTCCTAGTGCAGCAGAGGGCCCGAGGCTCCTCTCCTCCCCGCCCCCCGCCCCGAAAGCACACTGCAGCACCAACCTTTGCGCAGGTGATCCTAAAACAAAACTCCGAAGAACCGCCACTCCGGTCAGCTCATCTCAGACACATTTATTGCTAGAATCAGGTCTTAAGTTCTAGGGCGGTTCCGACATATATCACAGTGAGGAAATGCTGCCATCATTGTAAAAGTAACTGTCGGGTGGACTAAGGTCATGGTCACGATGAACGTGCACAGATCCCACAGAAATAGGAACATCTGCTCGACCCCTAACTTTACAAATAAGACTGAGCTCTACCCAGGAGTGACCTCGGGGTCCTGGTGAGATGTGCCCACGGTGCTGCCCCGCTGCTGGCACCACCAGGAAATCTCCTCGGCTGATATCCACGTGGCCTCGAGCTGCTGATCGCCCGAGGAATCCTCTGGGAGGGTCACAGCGGATCTGTGGGTGGGGCTCGCGGCCCAGCAATGTCCTCTTCACAACAGGACAGGAACTTAAAAGTCAACTTTTCTAAAGTGCTCTGATGCGTCTCAGTACAAAACACAAACACTGATTACAGACGTGGCACAGATGACCTGGACGTGTCCCGGGGCAGAGAGGCCGCTGCTCTTTGCTGCTCGCTGGTGCCGCAGGCCCTCGGGCAAGGGCGAGGTGGGGGAGGTCCCCAGAGGGGCAGGAAACAGCTTGGGAGAGGTCCGGAACCACTGTCAGTTCCTTGTCACTGCTGGCTGTGTCACCTCGCCCCGGGTGCCCGGGCTCCTGTTCCGCCAGGACTCAGTCTTCCCGCCAACGCTTCGGGAGGTACTGGGCTGTGGGTTCCACTGGGGAGCCTGGGGTGCAGGAAGAGGCTGGAATGCCCCGTCGTTCCCCTCCTCCCCCTGCCTGGTACCCAAGCCTGCACTTGGCCAGAGCTGGAACGTGGGTCTGACCCAGTTGCCACCCTGGGACTGTTCATGGACATGCGACGCCATCCCCGACACCTACAGCCTCGCCTCGAGGCTGGACCGGTGGCCCTCTCCCTCCTCCTGGGTGTTTGCTGACAATAAGCTGCGACAGCTCACTGGATGTGAGGTGCCCGCGAGGCGGCCGTCTGTGCGCTCACTGGCAACTGTCACCACCCAGGCCACATGGGTCCCTCCAGCATTCCGCCCCACTGCCCTTTGCCCCGGCATCTGCCCATCGGCTCGGGACACCAGCCCTATAGGGACTACCCCCCGGCAGCCCTGGAGCAACTGGCCCGTCTCATGGGGATGGAGGACCCTCCACCCGGGGCTGCGACCCTCAGGTGTGTGCCAGCCCTGGCTGAAGCTCTGGACTTGGCTTCCTGGGCGCCTGGTATTCGAGAGGGCCACAGAACCACGCTGCCTTGGTGAGGCGCCTTGGGAAAGCACCGAGTTTGACAGGAGCAGGTTTTAAAAACCTCCACCAGATTAAAATGAGCTACGGTCAGTCCCTTCCAGGTCAGCCCCTTTGAGGACGAGTTTCTGCACCTGTAGGACCCGCCAGGCAAGCCATCAGCCAACCTCTCTGGCTGCCCAGCCCTGTGGCCCTGTCCCAGGAGAGCTGTGTGCCACCCCTGGCTGGGCTCATGTCTTGGCCTGGAGGTTCACCATGAACCCACTCATGGAAGTCAATTCTGCCTGATTCTGTGGACAGAGCCAACACCACTGGGCCCCTTCTGGTGCCATCATGACTCGCTCCAGGGTCTCCTGGTGGCCATGGAGCCCAGCCTGGGCCAGCATCTCCTCAGGCCGGGGTCTGGCCTGTTATCATGCTCTAGGTGGAACCACCACAGTTGGTCACTACCTTGGAAACACAGCCTGGAGTTGGTCTCTCTACCCAAACGGGGCGCTACGATGACAGCTCCATGGGTTAGCTTTGGTTCAACCTTCTGTTAAAAACTTTCCTTTTTGTGTTAGAAAAAATAGGTTTAAAAGTTGCCCAGGCACCACTGCTAATCCTACAGAGAGCCTCAAGATGGCAGGCCAGCGCTGCCCCGGCCTGGTGGTGGTTGGCAGAGGCCTACTTGGGAATGGGAGAGGGCCGGGGGGCGCGTCCCCAGAGAGCACGGACGGTGGCGGCACAGGGAGGGGTCTGCACCCCGAGCCACGCCCCCTAGAAGAAGATGACATCTTCCTTGCCGGCTTCTTCCTTGTCGAGTGGTGTGGAGGACAGGGCCACGGGTGGGGAGGATGCCCCCCAGGCCTTGAAGGTGAAGTACTCATTGGGGACATCAGCCGGGACCGGGGTCGAGGCTGGGAGGCAGGAGTCTGGAAGAGAGAGGGGGTGGTGGGTGTCACCAGCTGCCAGGCACCGTGGGTGCCAGGGGGTGGGGGTGGGGTGCGGGCCGGCTCACCTGGGGGGGGTGTGGAGCTGCGCAGGATGGGACTCAGCGAGCGGCGGCTCCGAGAGGCGTTCTCCTCTTTGCCCATGAACTTGTTGAGAAGCAGTGGCTGCTTCAGGTCCAATGAGGCTGGAAGCGGGAGGAAGGTACCGGCTGGGGCGCTCGGCCTCGCTCCAGGCACAGGAGCGCTCTGCGGACCCGGGCCAGGGCCTCATCCCACTTCTCGCCCACACTTTCCCCAGCGCCCGTTCCCAGGGAGAGACCCCACTCAGACATTAGGCCCCAAATTCAGTGACAAAATCCAGGGCAGACACCCCTGCCCGACCACAGAAGGCCCTGCAGTCATTTAAACCTTTGGACGAGAGGCCCTGTGACCCTGCTGCCCAGTGGTCCTGGGACACAGGCCGTGCTCCCCAGGAATGTCCCAGGGATGCTCCCCCTGGGCCTGCCCTACCGGGGACCACTGGCTGCAGGGTGCTCTGGTGCAAGGGCTGAGTGTGCCGTAGGTGGAGCAAGGCCACCACCAGAGCTGGCAGCACCTGGGCCAGCGCAGGGCGGGGCTTGGTAGCAGAGCAGGAGCATCGATCACTGCGCAACTTCCTGCCCGACTTCCCGCCCCGGGCGACTAACTGCGCAAAGGTTTCCAAGGCTCGTTTCTGAATCGCCAGCACGTTCCCTTGTCCCTGATCCCAGTTTGAGGGCCAAGGCGGGAACAGGAGCTGAGGTTTGATGTTTCCATTTTTTTGCTCTTTGAGATGAAAGACCTCCACATGGGGGGTGGGGGGAGGGGGCAGCCTCAGCTGCATCACCAGCTGTGCCTTGGGGTTTCCTCCCGATGCCCCCTCCAGAGGCGAGGGGCCAGGCGGGCCCTGGGCAAGGTAGGGAGGGGGCTGCCAGGAGGCCCCAACTCACCTGAGCTCTCCGAGCGGTGGGAGCCCCGGCTCTTGCCGCCCTTGTCCTTGCCGCCCTTGGTGGAGGCGGCCAGCTTGGTGGGGATCTGCTGCTGCACGGCCGCCTGCCTCTGGATCTGGTTAGTGGCGCTGAGCAGCTGGATGGGCACGTCGCTCTTGGCTGGCCGACCCTCAGCCAGGGCGCTGTCCCTGCGGGTCACCTCGGGGCGCTCTGCGTACTCAGGCCCGGCACCAGACAGCAGCAAGCTCACCCGGGGCCCTGGCGCTTTAGCCAGGGCCGCGGGCCCTTCCAGCCCTTCCCCGTTGAAGCTGGGAGTGTGGCTGGGGGGCTGGGCCTGAAAGAGCGACAGAAGACACCAACGGTGGTTCCTGCGGGAAGCCCTTCCGTGTCCCGCCAAGGAGCCGCGCCCCGCAGATTTGCATGGCGCCGCGGGCCAGCCTCGCCCGCACTCTGCCGGCTCCCGGGTGGGGCGGGGTTTTTGGAGATGGATGGACCTGGCCTGCCTGCCCGCCCAGCTCCCGGGCCAGGGGTGGCTTAACGGAAGCTTCTTAGCTGGGAGGGTCAGATCTGGGCAGAGGCTGACGCTGGCCCGACGGAGCTGCCATTTACCGCCTGTCCCGAAAACACAGACATACACACCCACGCATGTGCTCACGCACTCACAACTCACAGACGTGCCCGCGCCCGCACGGGCCCAGGACGCACCCCCAGCGCTCACCTCTGCAAGCACCTCGGGCGGCAGCGCCCCGGCCACCGTGCTCTGCTTCTTCACTCTGCGCAGCAGCTCCAGCCGCTCGCGCTCCCGCTCCACGGCGCGCTGGGCTTCGCGCAGCCGCTCCAGGTCGTGCTGGTAGGCCTGGCGCTGGCGCTCCAGCTCCTCGCGCTCCTGGCTCAGCTGCTCCTGCACCCGCAGCGACTCGCTCTCGCGCTGCCGCAGCCGCGCCGCGGCCACGTCCAGCTCCTGGCGCTGGCGCCCCCGCTCGCACTCCCAGCGCTGCTGCTCTAGCCGCAGCTGGCCCTGCAGCTTCTGCACGCCCGCCAGCTCCTCCCGCTGCTTCTCGAAGTTGCGCTGCCGCTCCTGCTCCAGCAGCAGGTTCCCGCGCGTCGACTGCAGCCGGAACTGCTTCTCGCGCTCCTGGATGGCCGCCCTCTGCGTCTCCACGTAGCTGTCCTGCTGGGCGATGACCGCCTGGGGGAAGGGAGGGCCGGTGAGCGGCCGGCTTGAGGAAGAGCCCAGCCTCCCCCCAACCCGGAGAAGGGCACGTGCGGCCTGCCACGCTCCCCGCAAGCCGCGTACCTGGAGGCTGAGGAGCAGCTGGGACAGTGTCTGGATCCGCTGGACGAGCTGCTGAGAGAGGGAGAGGGGCGTTGGCGCTCTGCAGGAAGCCCCGCCGGGCGTGCGTGCCGGCCCCGGGGGGACGCACAAGCCCGCGCTTACCTCCGACTCCAGGAGGGCAGGCAGCCGGGGGCTGGGCTCAGCACCTGGTGCCTCCGCCTGTGGAAACACGGCATCACAGCACAGAGAGCTTCTAAGGGCCAATCCAACTCGAGCGGGACCCGCAGTATCGCTAAGGCATCCCCTTAGCACGGGACAGGCCCCTGCCTGCTCGTCTGACTTGTGCCAGCCTTGGTGTCTGGAAAATGAGGGCGCAGGGTGGGTGCAGGGTGGCCTCCGGGAGGTGCGAGGGCGGCGGGCGGGCTGGGCCCGCCGTGTGGGAAGCTCTGAGCCTGGCCGCGGGGGTGGGGTGGGAGGGGGTGGTTGTCGGAAGAGCCCAGGCCTCAGACCTCAGAGGCTCAGAGGTGGCCTGAGGCAGCCGGCCTCCAACTCTGACCCCAGCGCTTGGCAAGGGTGGGCCTTCTGAGTCAAAGAGGGAACAGCCAGTGACCTTGGCATCCGGCGGGGGGCGGGGGAGGACACCCGTGCAGACTGAAAGCTCGTGGTCCCCGCATGGTGGCTCTCACCTGTTGCTGAGGCCGCCGCCCTGAGCCCGCCCCTCCCCTGCCTCCCGCCCCGCCCTTGCCGGGGCCTGCAGGAGGAACCAGGAGGGTCACCTGGCCACACGTCAGTCTGCACATTGACTATTAGTCACCGTCAACCGGGACGACGCTGCTCACTATTTGCCCTGAGACGGAAAAACCAGACAAGCCAAGCACAGGCTGTTCACCCTCACTGACGATAATTGAAAGCACTGGGGCCGACTCTGTGTGGAGCTCGGGAACATCCCAAGGAGGCAGCGTACCGCCTGCGGTGCTTCCTCGGAGGCCCCCGGGGTGTCGCCGAGCCTCGAGTCCGGGCTGCCCGCGGGGCCCTGCCAGTCTCGGAGGCTGGGGTTGCTATTGCAGACGTTCTTCTGAAAACTGCCATCTGAAACCCCAAGCCAGGCGCGTGAGATGCCGCGGGTCCCGAGGGGTCTGCATGCCCTGTTCCCCACCCTGCCCCCATCCTGGGTAGGAATCGTGGCCGGGCTGCTGCCTTCCGACCTGGGCAGAAAGGGCGGCATGTGGGGCGCAGAGACCAGCAGCAGGAACTGGCCTGGGTGCTGCTGTCAGAACGTGACTCACAACCCCTGGAAAGTTCCAGAACCCTGACCCCGGAGAGTTTATAGAAGGTTGAGGGGAATCAGCAGCAGAGATGCTGAACAGCAAACGTCTGGGCTTTGACAAGGATGCTTTGTGAAGGGAACATTTTAAGAAACTGCACATCCTCCTGCACCCGCCGACCTCCCGGGGTCCCGAGAAGCCCCAGCCCCGAGAGGAGGCGGCGCCACTCACTCTTGCCGGGGCTGCCGGCGCTGTCGTAGCCCCCGGAGGCCTCCACCCTCCGAGCTGGGGCCGAGGAGCCGCCCCCGTCATCCACCTGGCTGTTGGCGCTGCCCAGCCGCCTGCAGATCAGGCTCTGGATGTCCTCGACTGCGGAAGGAGATGGAGGGGAACCGAGTCACCCTGCGGCCCTGCCGTGGGCATCAGAGCAGGGTGCAGGGACCCGGGCCACGGCCTCGCAGGGTGTCGGTCACCCCCTCTGACTCTGTGCACCCCCTACACAGGTACTGCACCCAGGATGTGCCAATCTGTATCTACACGAGGCCGGACCTCGGGGCGCTCCGGGCCCTGGGCCTGGGTCTGCGCTGGGCCTAGGAGGGAACTCGGCGTGTTCACTGCCTGTGTGCTGACGGTTATACAGGAGGTCAGGGGCCACGGGAGGTGGCCTTGGGGGGGGCAGGGCTGGTCACACAAGGTGCTCGAGGACAGACGGGCTTTGGCCAGGTGAGGAGGTGGGGAGACTACTCCAGGCCGAGGCACAGGACATGAGAGGGTCTCGGGAGCCCAAGAACAGTGGTGACTGGAGGCGTGGGAGGCACGGCCGGAGGGAGCGAGGCCGGGCAGGAGCGCAGTCCCCGCGGGGCCCCTCTGGCCTTTCCACTCCGATGGAAAATTCTGTCTCGCCTGCCGCTGAAAGAACAGTGCTGGCCCTGCTGCCTGACTGCCCGGCAGGAGCACATGCCCTGGCCTAGCATGGGGCTCAGCAGTTGCGTGGAAGTTTCTAGGAGCTCCGCAAGGACCCTGTCAGCTCCCGGAAGCAGGCCTCTTACGGGCCACCGCCCTCCCGTGGCTGTGCGGCCAGGAGCCCCTGAAACGACCCACCAAATGTGTATGTGTGTATTTTTCTGGGGACAGCATCAGTGACCCACTCATCAGAAAAGAGGAACCGTCTCAGTCAATTTGAGACCCCCGGGTCCAGCCCCGGGAGTGTTTGTTGAGTGAAGAGGAGATGGTACTTTAAATCTGCAGCGAGGGGTCTGCACCCGACTGGGTCCAAGGACCTTCCAGCTCTAAGCAGAACAGAGGCAGACAGAATCGTGCCCGGACAGGGCGGCCTGTGGGCCCCACGGGGCTGTGTGCCCAGCCTGGGGTCTCCCGGGAGCCCACCAGGCAGCACAGGGAGGGCGGGCCGGCGCTCAGCGAGGGCTGGAGGCCACTTACTCTCACTCATGGCCGACTTGAGAATCAGCTCCCCCTGCAGGTTCTCGGGGGCGTCCCCTCCCCGGAAGAGGAGGCGAGCCGGGGCGAGGTCCTCGAGGCCGCTCATCTCAGCCATCGCCAGGTAGATGTGCTGCTTCTCGCTGAGGCTCTGGGCGATCTGCTGATCTTTAATGTTAAGTCGCTCTGCAAAGTGGCGATGGGCGTGGCGGTCGGCCTCCTCTGGGGTGGTTTCCCCCCAGGAGCCGGTGTAAGGATGCCTCACAGGGCCAGGCGGGCCCCTGGGAAGCCTGCTGACCCACGCCCTGTCCGGAGCTGGACCTCTCCCTTCGTCCAACATTCCCGACAAGCAGGCAAGGGCGTGGCCCTGTCTCCAGCTTGTTTCCCTCAATTATAAAAATCAAACACGGTGGGGGCATGGGGGAGGACCATAACGGGCTGATTTTCATTAGTTTGGGACAAATTCAGAGCCTTATAAGACTTAGTTTTCTAATCTCCTTACAAGTCTCTGGGTTTTATACTTTTTTTTTTTTGGCCGCACCACAAGGCATGCGGGATCTTAGTTCCCTGACCAGGGGTTGAACCTGGGCCCCCTGCAATGGAAGCGTGGAGTCTTAACCACTGGACCACCAGGGAAGTCCCTATACCTTTTTTTTTTTGCTGCCATGACTACGACTTATTTTATTAGACTTTCTCACTGGTGATTGCTAGTATAAATATACACATCCCGTTCAGCTAAATTATTGAGCTCTCTTACATTTCAAATAGTTTTCCAGTTGATTCTACAAGATTTCCTAGGCAGATAATCATGTCACCTGCAAAAAATAATTCTGCCACCTCCCTACCAATCGTGATCTCTTACTTCCGCTTCTTCCTTTATTACCCTGGCTGGAACGTCCAGGAGGAAGCTACTAATGGTGAGGGTGGGGGGGGTGGGGGGCCCTGCCTCGCTCCTGACTTAGATGGGAGTGTCCCTGATGGTCCAGTGTGAAGGATGAGATTGGCTTTTGGTCCAAGATAATAAAGAAGATCTTGGTGAAGGAAACATCTATTTCGAATTCACTAAGACTACTGTCAGGAATGGGTGATGAGGAGACGTTCCTGTATGATTCTGTGGTACCCATGGAGATGCATCTGTGCAGGGCATGTATTTTATTACCCTCCGGCAGAAATGAGAGTTAGAACGGGACACACTGGAGAGGAGGTGCACCAGCCCCGAGGGAATGGTGGAGCCCTGACAACGTTGGAACAGCCCTGAGGCTGAGTGGATGGGCCCCTACTTTCTAGATGTTGGCCTTCTACCACTATTTGCCGTGTGGCTGACAGGATCTTGGTGCTCCAGCCTGGTGTCAGGCCTGAGCCTCCGAGGTGGGAGAGCCGAGTTCAGGACATTGGTCCACCAGAGACCTCCCGGCCCTACGTAATATCAATTGGCGAGAGCTCTCCCAGAGATTTCCGTCTCAACGCTAAGACCCAGCTCCACCCAATGGCCAGCAAGCTCTAGTGCTGGATGCCCCATGCCAAACAACCAGCAAGACAGGAACACAACCCCACCCGTTAGCAGTGAGGCTGTTCAAAAATCATACTAAGTTGACAGACACCCCAACACACACCAACAGATGCGGCCCCGCCCACCAGAAAGACAAGATCCAGCCCCACCCACCAGAACACAGGTAGGCACCAGTCCCCTCCACCAGGAAGCCTACACAAGCCAGTGAACCAACCTCACCCACTGGGGGCAGACACCAAAAACAACGGGAACTACGAACCTGCAGCCTGTGAAGAGAAGACCCCAAACACAGTTAAGTTAAGCAAAAGGAGAAGACAGAGAAACACACAGCAGATGAAGGAGCAAGGTAAAAACCCACCAGCCCAAACAAATGAAGAGGAAATAGGCAGTCTATCTGAAAAAGAATTCAGAGTAATGATAGTAGAAATGATCCAAAATCTTGGAAACAGAATGGAGAAAATACAACAAAAGTTTAACAAGGACCTAGAAGGACTAAAGAGCAAACAAACAATGATGAACAACACAATAAATGAAATTAAAAATTCTCTAGAAGGATTCAGTAGCAGAATAACTGAGGCAGAAGAACGGATAAGTGACCCGGAAGATAAAATAGTGGAAATAACTACCACAGAGCAGAATAAACAGAAGAGAATGAAAAGAATTGAGGACAGTCTCAGAGACCTCTGGGACAACATTAAACACAGCAACATTCGAATTATAGGGGTCCCAGAAGAAGAAGAGAAAAAAAGGGATTGAGAAAATATTTGAAGAGATTATAGTTCAAAACTTCCCTAACATGGGAAAGGAAATAGTCAATCAAGTCCAGGAAGCACAGAGAGTCCCACACAGGATAAATCCAAGGAGAAACATGCCAAGACACATATTAATCAAACTATCAAAAATTAAATACAAAGAAAAAATATTAAAAGCAGCAAGGGAAAAGCAACAAATAACATACAAGGGAATCCCCATAAGGTTAACAGCTGATCTTTCAGCAGAAACTCTGCAAGCCAGAAGGGAGTGGCAGGACATATTTAAAGTGATGAAAGGGAAAAACCTACAACCAAGATTACTCTACCCAACAAGGATCTCATTCAGATCCGAGGGAGAAATTAAAACCTTTACAGACAAGCAAAAGTTAAGAGAATTCAGCACCACCAAACCAGCTTTACAACAAATGCTAAAGGAACTTCCCTAGGCAGGAAACATAAGAGAAGAAAAGGACCTACAAAAACAAACCCAAAACAATTAATAAAATGGTCATAGGAACATACATATTGATAATTACCTTAAATGTAAATGGATTAAATGTGCCAACCAAAAGACACAGACTGGCTGAATGGATACAAGACCTGTATATATGCTGTCTACAAGAGACCCACTTCAGACCTAGGGATGCATACAGACTGAAAGTGAGGGGATGGAAAAAGATATTCCATGCAAATGGAAATCAAAAGAAAGTTGGAGTAGCAATTCTCATGTCAGACAAAACAGACTTTAAAATAAGGACTATTACAAGAGACAAAGAAGGACACTACATAATGATCAAGGGATCAATCCGAGAAGAAGATATAACAATTGTAAATATTTATGCACCCAACATAGGAGCACCTCAATACATAAGGCAAATACTGACAGCCATAAAAAGGGAAATTGACAGTAACACAATAATAGAAGGGGACTTTAACACCCCACTTTCACCAATGGACAGATCATCCAAAATGAAAATAAATAAGGAAACACAAGATGTTTTAATAATGACACATTAGACAAGATGGACTTAATTGATATTTATAGGACATTCCATCCAAAAACAACAGAATATACTTTCTTCTCAAGTGCCATGGAACATTCTCCATGATAGATCATATCTTGCATCACAAATCAAGCCTTGGTAAATTTAAGAAAATTGAAATTGTATCAGGTATCTTTTCCAACCACAACACTATGAGACTAGATATCAATTACAGGAAAAAAACTCTAAAAAAATACAAACACATGGAGGCTAAACAATACACTACTAAATAACCAAGAGATCACTGAGGAAATCAAAAAATACCTAGAAACAAATGACAATGAAAACACGACGACCCAAAACCTATGGGATGCAGCAAAAGCAGTTCTAAGAGGGAAGTTTATAGCAATACAATCCACCTCGAGAAACAAGAAAAATCTCAAATAAATAACCTAACCTTACACCTAAAGCAATTAGAGAAAGAAGAACAAAAAAACCCCCAAAGTTAGCAGAAGGAAAGAAATCATAAAGATCAGATAGGAAATAAATGAAAAAGAAATTAAGGAAACAATAGCAAAAATCAATAAAACTGAAACCTGGTTCATTGAGAAGATAAACAAAATTGACAAACCATTAGCCAGATTCATCAAGAAAAAAAAGAAGACTCAAATCAATAGAATTAGAAATGAAAAAGGAGAAGTAACAACTGACACTGCAGAAATACAAAGGATCATGAGAGATTACTACAAGCAACTATATGCAAATAAAATGCACAACCTGGAAGAAATGGACAAATTCTTAGAAAAGCACAACCTTCCAGACTGAACCAGGAAGAAATAGAAAATATAAACAGACTAATCACAAGCACTGAAATTGAAACTGTGATTAAAAATCTTCCAACAAACAAAAGCCCAGGACCAGATGGCTTCACAGGCATATTCTATCAAACATTTAGAGAAGAGCTAACGCCTGTCCTTCTCAAACTCTTCCAAAATATAGCAGAGGGAGGAACACTCCCAAACTCATTCTACGAGGCCACCATCACCCTGATACCAAAACCAGACAAAGATGTCACAAAAAAAGAAAACTACAGGCCAGTATCACTGATGAACATAGATGCAAAAATCCTCAACAAAGTACTAGCAAACAGAATCCAACAGCACATTAAATCATGATCAAGTGGGATTTATCCCAGGAATGCAAGGATTCTTCAATATATGCAAATCAATCATTGTGATACACCATATTAACAAACTGAAGGATAAAAATCATATGATCATCTCAATAGATGCAGAAAAAGCTTTTGACAAAATTCAGTACCCATTTATGACAAAAACTCTCCATAAAGCAGGCACAGAGGGAACCTACCTCAACATAATAAAGGCCATATATGACAAACCCACAGCCAACATCGTCCTCAATGGTGAAAAACTGAAACCATTTACTCTAAGATCAGGAACAAGACAAGGTTGCCCACTTTCATGACTATTATTCAATGTAGTTTTGGAAGTTTTAGCCACAGCAATCAAAGAAAAAGAAATAAAAAGAATCCAAATTGGAAAAGAAGAAGTAAAACTGTCACTGTTTGCTGCTGACATGATACTATACATAGAGAATCCTAAAGATGCTACCAGAAAACTAGTAGAGCTAATCAATGAATTTGGTAAAGTAGCTGGATACAAAATTAATGCACAGAAATCTCTTGCATTCCTATACACTAATGACAAAAAATCCAAAAGAGAAATTAAGGAAACACTTCCATTTACCATTGCAGCAAACAGAATAAAATACCTAGGAATAAACTACCTAAGGAGACAAAAGACCTGTATGCAGAAAACTATACAACACTGATGAAAGAAATTAAAGATGACACAAACAGATGGAGAGACACACCATGTTCTTGGACTGGAAGAATCAACATTATGAAAATGACTCTACTACCGAAAGCAATCTACAGGTTCAGTGCAATCCCTATCAAAGTACCAATGCCATTTTTCACAGAACTATAACAAAAAATTTCACAATTTGTATGGAAACACAAACGACCCCGAATAGCCAAAGCAATCTTGAGAAAGAAAAACGGAGCTAGAGGAATCAGGCTCCCTGACTTCAGACTATACTACAAAGCTGCAGTAATCAATACAGTATGGTACTGGCACAGAAACAGAACTATAGATCAATGGAACAGGATAGAAAGCCCAGAGATAAACCCACACACAAATGGTCACCTTATTTTTGATAAAGGAGACAAGAATATACAGTGGAGAAAAGACAGCCTCTTCAATAAGTGGTGCTGGGAAAACTGGACAGCTACATGTAAAAGAATGAAATTAGAACACTTCCTAACACCATACACAAAAATAAACACAAAATGGATTACAGACCTAAATGTAAGGCCAGACACTATAAAACTCTTAGAGGAAAACATAAGCAGAACACTCAATGACATAAATCACAGCAAGATCCTTTTTGACCCACCTCCTAGAGTAATGGAAACAAAACCAAAAATAAACAAATGGGACCTAATGAAACTTAAAAGCTTTTGCACAGCAAAGGAAACCATAAACAAGACGAAAAGACAACCCTCAGAATGGGAGAAAATATTTGCAAACAAAGCAACTGACAAAGGATTAATCTCCAAAATATACAAGCAGGTTGTGCAGCTCAATATCAAAAAAACCCAAACAACCCAATCCAAAAATGGGCAGAAGACCTAAATAGACATTTCTCCAAAGAAGATATACAGATTGCCAACAAACACATGAAAGGATGCTCAATATCACTAATCATTAGAGAAATGCAAATCGAAACTACAATGAGGTATCACCTCACACCAGTCAGAATGGCCATCATCAAAAAATCTACAAACAATAAATCCTGGAGAGGGTGTGGAGAAAAGGGAACCCTCTTGCACTGTTGGTGGGAATGTAAATTGATACAGCTACTATGGAGAATAGTATGGAGGTTCTTTAAAAAACTAAAAATAGAACTACCATACGACCCAGCAATCCCACTACTGGGCATATACCCTGAGAAAACCATAATTCAAAAAGAGTCATGTACCACCATGTTCACTGCAGCTCTATTTACAATAGCCAGGACATGGAAGCAACCTAAGTGTCCATCGACAGATGAATGGATAAAGAAGATTGGCACATATATACAATGGAATATTATTCAGCCATAAAAAGAAACGAAATTGAGCTATTTGTAGTGAGGTGGATGGACCTAGAGTCTGTTGTACAGAGTGAAGTAAGTCAGAAAGAGAAAAACAAATTCCGTATGCTAACACATACATATGGAATCTTAAAAAAAAAAAAAAGGTTCTGATGAACCTAGGAGCAGGACAGGAATAAAGACGCAGACGCACAGAATGGACTTGAGGACACAGGGAGGGGGAAGGGTAAGCTGGGACGAAGTGAGAGAGTGGCATGGACATATATACACTACCAAATGTAAAATGGATAGCTGGTGGGAAGCAGCTGCATAGCACAGGGAGATCAGCTCGGTGCTTTGTGACCACCTAGAGGGGTGGGATAGGGAGGGTGGGAAGGAGATGCGAGAGGGAGGGGATATGGGGATATATGTATACATAGAGCTGATTCACCTTGTTGTACAGCAGAAACACAACATTGTAAAGCAATTATACTCCAATAAAGATGTTAAAAAAAAAATTTAGAACGGGATGAAATGAATACTATGTTAACATTATACTTTCAGGGGTCAGTGGGATTTCTCTCCCTGATTTCTTTTGGACATTTTTATTCCTTAATACCCTCAAACTTGCACCTCTCCCCGCAAAAAGAGATAAAATACATACTGCCTAATTTTATGTGCTTACTGCTCAAATGTTACCTATGTTAAACATAAATATCACAGTGAGTGAGAGAGAGGAGGGGAGTTGACTGAGACCACAGAGTACTGAGATGGATTCTTGGCAGTGACCTCGCTGAAATCTCACAGGAATCTGTTAAAACCGGGGAGCAGAATAAGCACGATGTGGTCCATCCACACAATGTAATATTATTCAGCCTTAAAAAGGAAGGAGATTCTGCCACAGGGGTGAACCTTGAAAACATCACGCTTGGTGAAATAAGCCAGTCACAAAAGGACAAATATCCCCATTTATACGAGGTGTCTGGAATAAGTAAATTCATAGACAGATAGACAGTAGGACAGAAGTTCCCAGCTGCTGGAGATGGGGAAAGAACGGGAGTGACTGCTAATGGGGATGGGGCTTCTTTCTGGGGTGATGAAAACAGCCTAAAATTGACTGTGATGGTTGCACATCCTTTTGGTATATACTAAAAGCCACTGCATGGCACACTTTAAATGGGTGACTGGTAAGGTATGTGAATTATTGAGCCCTTCTTGAGCGAGGACCAAGGGAGGAACCCTAGTGCCCCACCCCCCTTTCCCACACGCCCTCTGGAAGATCGCTACCCCAGGGCAAACGGCCCACAGAACCGCAGGACATGGGACAGCCCACAGCCAAACTCCTGGGCACTTGGGCGGCGGTTCGGTCCACGGCCAGTTCCGATGGGATAGAACAGAAAGGCTACTGCTGGGCCCAGGAGGGCTCTGGGGGCCAAGTCACCAGACGAGGGCCACGTCGTGGGTGCGGAGGTGCGGAGGTGACGCTGACCCCACCCCGCCCTTACCTTGGAAGTCCCTCAGCCTCAAGGCGCGGGCCTCAAGCACCTTCCTCTCCTCCTCGGCCTCGCTGTAGGGGCCCTCCTCCTCGTCCGGGCAGCTGCAGGGAGAGGGGGCGGATGGGCGAGCACGCTCCACGTGCTGGCCGCCTCTGAAACAGCACTGAGGTCTGCCTGCAGGTCCGGCTGCAAAGAGCATCTCTGACGTGCTGAGAGATTTAGTTTGTTAACGGTCAACCGTGCAGGACAGAAACACAGCCGTCGGCAAGCCTCCAGTCGCAAGGTGTCGGGACGTAACCGGCCACAGGTTTTAAATGTCTGGCACAACTTGCAGGGGGTGGGGGGGGAGGAGGAGACAGAGCAGTTCATTCCCTGCGGACCTCCCAGCTACAGGAGGCTGCAAGGCCAGCAGGGCCGAAGTTGAGTACTGAGGGGGCTCGAAGCAGACTACGGCTTTGAGAAGCTTCTGGGCATAAAGAGAGGCAGCAGCAGGCTGGGCAGGGAGGCCGGGCCACCGTCTGTCGGTGGACCAGGAGGCAGGCATCACTCAAAGCCACGGGGCTGGGGTCCTGAGGGCTCCCCTGGCCCGAGGAGGAAGGACAGCCCCCCGTGTCAGGTGGACAGCCCACCAATACAGAAGGTTAGAGCTGCGGGCCCCGCATCCTCCAGCCACAGACATCTGGGCCTTTTCAGCCGCTGTCGGAAGGGGGTGAATGGCATCCTCTGCCTGCCCTTAGGTGAGGGGACGGACAGAGCACCGAGGTGGAATGACAGGGAGGGGAAAAGCGAAGGGGTCTCCCGCCTGCGACCCCCGGCACCGTCACAGGCGCCCCAAGGTCTCTGCTGATTTGCCAGCCACCACAGCCAGGGGCACAGCCGCCGGTGGAGGGAAGGCCCACCCGCGCCCCTCTCACCTCTCCACGGCCCTGCGGATGTGGGCCATCCAGGTGTTCCTGTCCTCCTTGGAGCTGGTGTAGATCTCGTACATCTCGGGCCCGTGCAGGGAGGCGCTGATCAGAAACATGGCTTTCTCCTCGTTGGCTACCTCCCTCACGATCAGCTTTTGCAGCGAGATGATGGGGCGCTTGGAGTCCTGCGCGGGTGGGACGGGGCGGGGAGGGTCACCCTGTACCTGCTGCAGCCCCACAGCCGTGGAGCCATGAGCCGGCGGGGAAGGGGACTCGGGGGGAGCGGGGGAGGCGTGCACCCTGCTTATCCTCCAACAATTCGACGCAGAAAGATTTTGCCACCTGGGGGAAACGGACACTATCGCGATGATATCCTCACATCCTTCTCACGTGCCTGTTCAACGTGCTTAAAAAATGTTCTATAATTGCTAACGCACGTACACTGTATAAAACTCAGAAGATACAAGAGCAGGCAGTCTGTGATGACAAATAAATCTTCCTCCCAACCCTGGGCCCCAAATACCCAGAGCCAACCAGTATTTCCAATCTGTGGTGTGTCCGACAAGAGATAATGCTCTGACCGACCAGTAAAATGCGCAATTTTAACTGGCTGTTATGGGCTATACTGCATTTCCCCCCATTCCCCACTAAATCCAGATGGTGAGGTCCTAACCTCAGAATGTGACGGTATTTGGAGACAGGGTCTTTAAAGAGGTGATTAAGTTAAAGCGAGGTCATGAGGGTGGGCCCTGACCCAACAGGACTGGTGTCTTTCTGAGGAGAGGCAATAAGGACACAGACACACACACACACGCACACAGAGGGCGAGCAGGGGAGGCCGTGGGGAGCAGACGGCACAGCAGATCATAGATGTCGCATCACCCTCGTGAGCGGACACACAGCACACACGAGGTGGGCTGGCGTCAGGGCGAGACCACTGTTTGGCAAGACAGCGTGACCTATTTCTGGAAACTTCCTGAGAAGCTAGTTTAAGTTTCTGGGAAAGGGGCGAGACTCTGGAGTTGAGTGACAAAGGCCACTTTCCTCTCCAGGTGAACCCAGAGGCAAACGGGTTCGCTGAGCCCCTCCGCGGCAGGTACCCACGGGTCACCCAGGCGAGCAGGGGCGGAGCCCGAGTCCCCGGTGGACGTGGGCCGGGTGGGATGGGCGGAATCCCAGCCTGACTCCGAGCCCTCCGTCCGCACGGAGCTCCCGGCCAGCTTGGCTCCCGTGACGCGGCTGTTCTGGGACCAGCATGCCGTGAGGCCAACGTGGTCATAGGTCCCAGGGCAGTGGCTGCCTGAGGGCGCATCCTCAGCGACGCGCTAGCTCCCCGGGAAGGAGGGACAGGCTCTCCCGGCGAGGTTGCCCGGGCCTGTGAGAGCCCGGGCGCTTGTGAGGGGAAGGGCCACGGAAGCACAGAGCCCGGGCGGAGCTGGGCAAGATGTTGGCACGACCCTGAAGCTGCCTCAGGCCACTGGACAGGAGCCCATTCTTGGCAAATTCTACTCCTGCCTTGCTGGTACCTTCTGGCCCTGGGGAGGGCCTGGGACGACGGGGTAACATGTGGATGTGCTCTTCTAGCCTCCCTGCTCTTGTGCTGTCCCCCTGCCCTGGCAGTGGGGCAGTCCCTCCCTCCCCGGCCCGTGCAGGCAGCTTTGAGCAGCCCTTTCTGCGAAGGGATGGGACACGTACCACGGAAGCAAAGACGTATTTTTGATCCTTTTCTTGTAGCAGCAGAAGCACGTCCGTCAACAGGACAGCAAGGACATCTAAGGCGAGAACGCAGAAGGAAACATCTTAATAGGGTCCCGCCAGGCAGACGAGGAATCCCAGGCCGGCGCCACAGCCCGCGGGCGCCCTTCAACCTGACCCCACCCCATCACCCTCCTGGTTTCAGCTTTGAATGCCGAGCCCCTGGATGCTCGCGTCCTGCTTCCTGCCGTAGCAAAACTCTCGTGCCCGCATGGCCGAGCTTCCTGGTGGCGGTAGGTTCGGAGCCTTGCCCCTGTAGGGACATGGTGCGGTGACCCGCCCGGCAGAGCTGGTGCACGTGGGTGCAAATCCCGAGCTGTGCTTCCAACAGGAGCACTCGTGCTGCGGGAAACGAAAACACCGCCTCCTCGGGGTGCTTGTTCAGACACCCCATCCCAATCAGACACCCTCTCCTCACGGAACTCTGTCGCGCTGCAGCCTGCTGGGTTCCTCTAAAGCACTTACTGTGCTTTTCACTGTTTTTGTGCTTACTTCTCTCCTCTGCCCACCAACTGGAGCCCCACGTGGGCAGGGGCCTCTGCCACCCACCTCGGTGCCTGGCGTGCAGGGGCTGCTCCACCGTAAACTGTCTCTTTTGGCCGCTTACCTGCTCAAATTAAGAACAAGCACATCCTGTCGTCTGCCTACCTGCGACGCCCCCCAAAGATCTTTAAAGAGGCTGATGCCAGTGGACAGGTTAGGATGCTTCTAGAGGCTCATGAAATGGACAGGAAACTCAGGGATGAGCCCCGGGCGCTCTCTGGTCTGGAACCACACCACGGATCTTGAAAGTAGGGCGTGGAGCTCGCCCCGAACAGCGGGTGGGATGCTGGCGGCCACGGAGGTCCGTGGCCCAGGTGGCATCCTCTACCCCCACTGGGGCCCGTGACTGTTGTTTAGAACCCTGGGGCCTCTGCTAAATCTGGGGTGTCCTGATACCCCGGGTTTCTGTTCAGGAGTCAATGACTCAGTGTGCCCTCTTCACCTGGCGGCCTTCCCTGTGTGCACCACACCACCTCAACCACCGGACACAGAGGGTGCTGGTACGACCACCTCCACCTCGTTCCTGCTCTACTTCTGTGCTCGACCTGACTCAGCAGGTAACCTCCCTTTAGCCGCGAAGCAGCCAGGCTGCAGTGGCTCTGTGCCAGCTGGTGCCCATCAATCCAAAATAGTGCTCACTCATCCAAGAGGGTACCCAAGTCTCCAAGGTGGTGCCACCGACCCAGGATGCCGTCCACCACTCCATGCTGGTGCCACCAACCTAGATGGCGCCCACCACTCCAAGGTGGCACCACTGATCCAAGAGGACGTCCACCACTCCCAAATGGTGCCACCAGCCCAGGATGGCGTCCACCACTCCAAGGTGGTGCTACCAATCCCAAATGGTGTTTACCACTCCAAGATGGTGCCACTGATCCAAGATGGCACCCACCAACCCAGGATGGCGTCCAGCAGAGGTGACTGGAGCGGGGCTTTACCTTTTAGGCGCCCGGACGTGGTCTTCCAGCACAGCGTGCCCTCCAGGTGGAGCTGCCGCTGCAGCATGTCCTCCTTGCGGAAGGTCAGCCCGTTCTTGAGCTTGCTGGAGGACTTGAGGTCCATCTTGCCCGCGATCTCCCTGAGGCGCTGGCCTTTCTCGCACTCGCTGACCCTGGCGTCCACTTGCGAGATGACGCCTTTGATGAGGCTCAGGGCCTGCGTCAGGTCTCTGTGGTCCTCGGAGTCAGCTGCCACACACAGCAGAGTTAGCGCTTTCCTTGGTCTGCGTCCACGAACGCGATGGAGGCGGACAGGCTACGGGGCCGAGGAGGTGTGTCCCGAGGCCACTGCTCACAGGACCCTCGAGAATCACCTTCCAACTCGAATTTCCTGAGATGTAAACACTTCTCCAAAGTAAACGTGACAGCCCAGCGTTTGGTTTTCACCAAGACAGAGCTTCTGTCGAACGCAGAAGCTGAGGTGCAAATCAAGCGGCAAAAACAGCCCCTGCATAACTCCGCCGGCCATTCCTCGGTAAATAGACGCCCCCCTGCCCTCCAGCTCTCCATGAAAGACTCCCTCCACCTCCGGCCATTACCAAGAGCTGGCTCCCCCCACTCCAAGGGCTCTGCTTTCACGGCAGGGAACTTCGTGCGTTCTCCCACCACCCAAATCCCCTGGAGACAAGGGAGGTGTGGTCAGCACTGCCCGGGCCTCCGGGAACCCCCGGCTGGGCTACATGCCCTTCCTCTCTGCCCTCCATGGCACCAGGCACGCGACACGGAGGCCACCTCTGGGCCTGTGTGGGTCACCCAGGGGTGACCTTAGCAAGGGCACTACCCGTGTCTTTTCATCCACTCTCCAATACTGACTGAGGGCTGCTCCAGCCCAGACCGTGCGGGGACGCGGGGGGTAACGGCAGGCGAGACCAGGCACCCTGGCTGGAAACCCTAGCACCCAGCACAGTGGATTCTGCAAGGTGGCAGCTCAGTCAGGGACTGCTGAGCCCAGCTGAATCCGGAGAACCAGGGACAGATCGCAGAGTGGGTTATCTAACCCACTATTAGAATAGGGGGTGGGGAGACAGAGACCCTCCTCCCCACCGAGCACCTAAGGGCAAGACAGGAGAGCTACCGTACCTTCCGTGTTCTGAATAATACGCTCCACCAGCACGGGGTACTTGGTTATGCGCTGGGTGACCAGAAGGATACACTCCTGCACGCCGAGCCGCCTCACGATGGAGAAGTTGCCGATTCTCTATGACACGGAGGAAACAAAGCCATGCTGCGTGGGTGTCTAATCCCCCGCCACGTCAGTTCATGGTCGGTTATCGAGTGATATCCAGTTCACGGTCCCTTTTCTGCTTACGGGGACCTTGTCCTTGCCGCTTTGCAGGTACGTGAAAGCAGGGACTGCCTGCTGTATACAGAAAGGCCACAAAGGCAGAGGCAGCCTCACCTGCTATAAAACGTGGGCCCCCGCAGAACCCGTTAGGAAGAAACCAGCCGGGGGGTGGGGGAGTGAGTGGGGGGGTGGTCCTGGGAATCCCCTGGAGAGCTGTCCACGTGCACACGCACATGTGCAGACCCTCGCCCTGCTGATGGCCGCCGGGACCCTCCAGACGCGCTGGGCCGGTGCTCCCTGAACTGGCTCCCTGGCGGCTGCTGGTGCGCGCTTCTGGCTAAGAGCCTAACAAGTGGTCACCTGAAGTCACTTGTTTTTCCCAGCCACATCATGTGGCTTGCAGGATCTTAGTTCCCTGACCAGGGATTGAACCTGGGCCCGCGGCAGTGAAAGTGCCAAGTCCTGACCACTGGACTCAGGCCCCCAAACGACCCTCTCCTTTTCATGTCTATCCACTGTCAGGATAATGGAGTGAAATTTTTTTAGATTTTTTTTTTTTTTTTTTGCCACACCTTGTGGCGTGCAGGATCTTAGTTCCCCGACCAGGGATCGAACCCATGCCCCCTGCAGTGGAAGCGCGGGGTCTTAACCACTGGACCGCCAGGGAAGTTCCCTGGGGTAAAATTTAACAACCCTGGATCCTTAACTCTAGACCTTTAGTTGTTGGATATCACTTCAGGGTAGAGTCCTTGCGGTACAGGCTGCAGGTGCGGAGCTGTTGCGGGGTGCAGTGGGCCGGGGCTGCCGCAGGGCATATGCTGACGGCGCCCAGCAGCCTTGACCCAGGAGCGCCTCCCAGGATGCGGGGGGCGGGGTCTTGCCCGACCACTGACTCAGCTCCTGGGCCCTGAGCACTTGCACACTGTTGGGCAGAAAGAAGACAGGTGTGGGTCATTCCACGGGCTGCGGGGGATGCATGGGGACCAGACAGGGGAGGAGGTGACGAAAGGACAAAGGCTTAGAGGAAGGCAGGTCTTGCATCTGCCGGAGCATCCGAGGCAGAGCGGGTGGCTCTGGAGGGCCGGTTCCCGGGGCAGGGCGGCCCCTTGTGAGGACACTCATGTCCCCTCAACGGTCTGAGGACCCATGGTCATCCATTGAGGGGCATCTCAGGGGCCACCCTGCTGCGGCAGGAACAAAACCCTAGGCCTGCTTTGCTTTACACCCGGGGATTCTCCAGAGCTTTCACCACTGTGTTCTGAATGAGTTTGTGGTTAAAAATGAGACAGGGGCTTCCCTGGTGGTGCAGTGGTTGAGAATCTGCCTGCCAATGCAGGGGACACGGGTTCGAGCCCTGGTCTGGGAAGATCCCACATGGCGCGGAGCAACTAGGCCCGTGAGCCACAGCTACTGAGCCTGCGCGTCTGGAGCCTGTGCTCCGCGACAAGAGAGGCCGCGACAGTGAGAGGCCCGCGCACCGCGATGAAGAGTGGCCCCCGCTCGCCGCAACTAGAGAAAGCCCTCGCACAGAAACGAAGACCCAACACAGCCAAAAATATAAATAAATAAACTTAAAAACAGATAAATAAATAGATACTATTTTTTTTTTTTTTTACCTTGATCAAGTTTTGAAATTTCTTGTTTTGCTGCAGTAGCAACTTGTAGTGACTGACGGCTTCATTGTGGCCGCTACAAAAGACACCGTATTTTTCTTTCATTCTCTCCCCGTTTTCACCTGAAAACTGAAGAGAGGCCGTGGAGGCGTTACTAGAAGGAAACACAAAAACTGCCAGGGAATGTTTTCACCTCATTCGCCTGACTCTGCTAAAACGCAGATTGACTTGACTTGGGATTTCACTTTCTCGTCTGGCTTGCTGGCAACCGAACAGAGAAATGCTTCAGGACATGGTGTCTCAGCGCAAGGTACCGAAAGGGAAAAGGAGAAGACGTCTGCACGTCACAGGTGCTTGTAAAACATCCCGAAGTCCGAGAAGGAAAAATCAATTTAAGTGGAAGAATGTTAGAGAAATTCAAAAGCGAACGGCGTCTTCTTCTCATGCATCCTAGTTAGCTGACCTGGGACGCTCCGGGCACTCCGAGGGCAGATGAGGGGCCCTGGGTCCCCTCTGTCAATCTCGGTCTTGGCCCTGAAGTCCACTCAGAAGTCAGCTCAGGGTCAATGGCCCTACCATGGATGGCTCTGGTCCAAAAACCAAACAGCCGTCAAGACCAAAAAAAATAAAAGCCAGCCAACCAAACAAACAAAAGCCCAGAACACCCACTGGATAGTGTCTAGACGAGTGCATTCACCATTTAGGTCTCTGTGTTTCTAGGCTGGTGGCAGGATGCGTGGCTGTTAAGGGGCCGGGACTGCAGTCCTCGGGGGCTGGGGCTCTCAGCAAATGGGGGGCATGTTCTTTCTGCATTGGAAGGAAAGAGACGGGGCAGGGGCTGGTCCAGGCCCTGAGCCGCCCTGGCCACGCCCACCTGTTGTACCAGGAGGTCCCCGATCTTCTGCACGATGTAGTTGCGGTCACTGCCCTCCTCCAGGGACTCCTGACGGCGCTCCTTCAGCCGAGACAGGAAGTGGCCGTGCACCTCCAGCAGGTCGTCTGCGCCTGGGAAGAGGAGGCTGATGGCCTTGGGGCTGAACTGCAGCTCCTCCCGCAGGGCCCTGGAGTAGACCTTCAGCATGATCTTGAGCGTCCGCACGTGGTGGGCCTCCGTCTGCATCAGCTCTGCAGGGACAGGGACGCGGGACTTAGTGGTGCGGGGCCAACGCCCCAGCTCGGCCCTCCCTTGTCCCGCGACGGGTCAGGCCGGCTTCTCAGGTTTCTGTGAAGCCCTCGCCCTGGTGGTCTGACAGCCCAGGGGCCAGGCTTCCTGTCCTCCCCGGCCCAGCAGTGCTGGGGGGCCCAGCTTAAGGGGGCGGCGAGGGGTGGAAGGACATCAGGAAAGAGAGGACCCGGATGTGCGCTGGGACCTCAAATTCACAGGAGGGGTTCCTGCCTAATGTCAACCGAAGACGTTTCCAGGCTGTTTGAAACAAAGAAGACTGTTCTGACGAACACCCCTCCCAGGGATGTGAAACTTGCATGTCAGAGACCTGCCCCAGACTACAACTGATGGGAAAAGCGGAGCTCCAGGGAGGATTTTAATTCACTGTTAAAGGCAAAGAAAGATTCGATTTTGTGATGGAGTTCCTCTGCCGTTTAAGTCAAGGCCTTGAAGTTGTTAGAGATGAAACAGAAGTCAGTGGCGCCGGCCGGGGCCAGGGTCGTCAGCCACGGGGCTGGAAGGAGTCTGCGCTTGCCCAGCAGGGGAGACAGCGTGGCACAGGGCTGCCCAGAGGGAAGCGATGGACTGCACCACCCCCCCGCCCTCTAGGCAGGACTCCTGGCCGGGCTCAGGCTCTCCTCCCCACCCACACCCCAACCTGCTGTGGCCCTGGCAGGGAGCTCAGTGTGTAAAATGTGGAAGGAAGTGAGTGTCCACTGGTGAGTGGACACCACTGAGCAGTGTTGGGGGCCTGGAGGGACCCACGGGGGGCACCCAGCCCAGGGATGGGCGGTGTCTGGGAGATGTGGTTTCCACGGTGACTGCAACATCCCATCTAAGGACAGCAGCTGCCCATGGCCAGGTTCTCCAACGGCCAGTGGGAAGGGGCGCCCAACCCGCAGCAGCGCTACAGTCACATGCAGAGAGGGACCTGCCTCCAAAACCTCCACCACGCCCGGGCCTGTCTGTGGTCACCAGGGATGGCTGGGATGGGCCCAGGCGGTCTTCTCTCTCGGGGACACCAGCAAGGTAAGGACGAGTCATGACTGGGCATTCAGCCATTCCTGTCCTCGGGGACTGGTCCTCACAAAGCCCCGTCCGGCCACCTCCTTCCCGGCCCGGAAGGCAGGGCTACCCCGCGGGAGTAGGTGGAGTGGGCCACACAGTCTCAGGGAGGGTCAGCAGTGGAGCCCTGGCTCCCAGATGGAATTAATAAATTAAAAAAAAAAAAAAATCAAGAAGAAGAAGAGGGAGGAGGTGGAGGAGGGGGAGAAGGAGGAGGAGGGGGAGGGGGAGGAGGAGGGGGAGGAGAAGAGGGAGCGGGAGGGGAGGAGAAGGAGAAAAGGAAAAAGAAGAAGGAGGAGGGGGAGGAAGTGAAGGGCTGGCGTGGCAGGCCTCCTTACCATAAAGCACATCCTGCCTTTTCACCACCTCCCTCTTCTGTTTCTTCACATATGCGGGGTCCACGGAGAGGCTCCAGGACTCAGCCTCGAACTCGTGGGCATCTGCTTCGATCTCACGCCTCAGCGAGGCAGTGTAGGGGTCTGAGGGAAGAATAGGAGGCTGCTGCTCAGGGGCCCGGGGCCTGGCAGGCCTGGGGCTGCCCCTGCCCGTGCCGCCTGGACGCCCGGATGCGGGTCCTGGCGCCTCCCAGTGAGTGGAGACCACCTGACACCCGAGAAAGAATCGAGGTGACGGTACCTTCTATTAAGATGGAGTCAGCGTTCAAAGATGTAAGTGAAAGACAGTCATCGGCTGCCTGCTTGAACTTCAGAGGCAATGTGTCGGTTTCATCCATCTCTCCTGTGACTGGTCTAGATGGAAATCATAAAACCAGTCATTCAAAAAAACTGCATTAAACACACACACACACACACACACACACACATTCTACAAAGGCAAATCAAGTTGTTACTCAATCTGATTAGATACTATTTGAGAACTTTCTGCCTATCAACATAAGCCTTAACTCACAGACCATTTTGAAAATTAGGAGACTATCTGTCAATGTGACATCAGGTCTTCTTCCATCAAAACTGCCTTTTTTGCGGGGGGAGTACAGTTGATGTACAATATTATATTAGTTACAGGTGTATAACATAGGGATTCACAATTTTTAAAGGTTATACTCCATTTATACTTATTAAAAAACATTGGCGATATTCCCTGTGTTGTATAATACACCCGTGTAGTTTATCTATTTTATTTTTTAAAATAAATTTATTTATTTAATTTATTTATTTTTGGCTGCGTTGAGTCTGTTGCTGCACGTGGGCTTTCTCTAGTTGCAGCAAGTGGGGGCTACTCTTTGTTGCAGTGCTCGGGCTTCTCATTGCGGTAGCTTCTCTGTTGCGGAGCACGGGGTCTAGACATGCGGGCTTCAGTAGTTGTGGCATGCAAGCTCAGTAGTTGTGGCTCATGGGCTCTAGAGCGCGGGCTCAGTAGCTGTGGTGCACGGGCTCAGTTGCTCCACGGCATGAGGGATCTTCCCGGACCAGGGCTTTAACCCGTGTCCCCTGCACTGGCAGGCGGATTCTTAACCACTGCGCCACCAGGGAAGCCCTATCTATTTTATACATAGTAGTCTGTGCCTCTTAATCCCCTGCCCCTATCTTGCCCCTCTCCCCTTCCCTCTCCCCACTGGCAACCACTAGTTTGTTCCCTATATCTGCCATCAAAACTTACTTTAATTTAATGTTCAAGTACATTCTAAGGGTGCATTCATTATATGCTTCCTTTCCTGGCCACCGGAGCCCTCAGGAACCCCTGGAATTCTTTCTGGCCAGAGTAGGCTGCACACAGCCTCATTCCCACTTGAGATTGGAGGGAGAATCCTTTCTCGAGGAAAAAGAAAATCAGCTCCTTTCCCCACTGACTCATCCAAGGATGAGTGACATTTTTTTTTTTTTTTACATGAGGTTTTCTACCTGAATGCTGCTGAATGCAATATTACAAGAACCACCTCAAAGTCCTAGGAAAATCGGATTAAGGCATGAATAACAGGACACAAACTTCGCGGCAACCTCAGTGGACTCCCAGCCTCGTCTGGAGGACACAAAGGAGCCCTGTCCAAGGGTCCTTCAAGAGCAGGAAGCAAACTGGATCCAAATGGCCGAGGACCCCCAGAACACATCATTTTTGAAAAGGGAAAAGGAGTGAATCTCCAAAGCAGGTGTTAACAGCAATCTCGCTGCTTGGTGGGGCTCTCCCCAACCCGCCCCCCCCCCCACCGAGGGTCCCCTTTCGGAGAGGCTGTCCTCGGGGTCCCTGAGGAAAGCCACCCCTGCTCCCTCCCTTCGTCAGCTCCTGTGGCAGAGGGAGTACCCGACTCACCCAAGTCTTGTCCCCGTTCCCGCCGGGCTGGGTGCTGGCTGTGGACCCCCCTTCTGCGAGACCGTCATGCCGACATTCCTGGCCAGGCCCGGGCTGCCATCGGACAGGAGGGTGGCCCTCGGGTGCTCCTTCAGGGATGCTGCGACGGAGGCAAAGACAGAGCTGGTGCTGAGGAAGTGGGCAGGGTAGCGGAGGTGGCCCGTCCGGAGGCCCCGCTCCGACTGGGGCCGCAGCACGGACAGAATCTTGGAGGTCAGCAGCTCGTTATCCAGAAAGATGTTCTCGCTCCACTTCCTGGGAAAAGAGCTGTAGAACGAGAGCTCGGGGCGGCCGCGGAGCGAGCTGGCCCCGTCGCTGCTCTTGGAGTGTGCGTTCCCCATGGTCATGACGCTGGGGGCACCGAGACCCAGCCGGGCTGTGCCGTTTTTATAGCCCCGGGGGTGATCCTTCTAGAAATGGAAAGCTGCTTCTCTTACTGTATTGGCTGAAGCCTCGGGTATGGAGGGCAGGAAATTGGTCCCCGCTGTGACCATTTAGTGTGGAAATCGCACGGTATTTTCTCCGCAGGTAAAATAAGAACGACACGGCTACTCCTCCACCCCATACCCCTCCGTCTTGGTAGGGGGTAAAAAGCAAAGAGCAGCTTACATCCACCGCAAAGAGTCTTAAGATCACGGATTGGGAGCTTGTGCCGACATCACACACATCTCAGGTTGTAATTAATCTGAGACCGGCTGTCAGGATGATTCTGAGATGCGGAGACCGTGGGGGTCTCTGGTGTTTGGCTGCACGCGCCACTGTTCGTAATTGCTCTGATAGAATTTGACTCCCAAGGTTGATGAGAGGCCCTGATCCTATGTCATAAGGTGATCGTAAACCAACCTGACACACAACAGGGGTCCCGAAGGGTTGTCTGCACTCATCTGCTCGTTAAGAGTTGGGATATTGCTGTCGATGCCAACTACCTCCAACAGGTCATATACTTGAATATGTTCTTCCCATATGTTATATGTTAATTCATTCGATCCTCTCAATAAGTATCAAGGTATGCAATCTTATCTTCACCTTGATAAATAAGGGCAGTGAGAATTAAGAAGATGTGTACAATGTCCAGTGCCACTTATATTTGATAAATGAAAGCCCATGACATCACTCACAGGACTACCTGATTCAAATCTGCAACTTTTTTCATACTCGGTACTAGCAAGAATTTGTATGTTCTATTAAGGTCATCATCTAGAGACAGGTATTGATCTATTATAATTATACTTGAAGTACATGACTGTACTGGACTTTAGACACATACACCCAAACACATACATACACACACATAACAAAAACAAAAACAAACAACAACAAAAACAGAAATCTAGCATCAGATTGGATATTGAATAGAAAGGATGTTGAACACAAGTTAAGAGACAAAGAGTCAAATTATTTAAAAAAATAGTGTGATATTAGAATAAGTGTTTAAAGAATGTGAATGTAATTTTTACCTTTTTAAATTAAAAAATATGTATTGAAAAGAAAAAAAAGAGTTGGAATGTTCAGATGTATTGTACCCACTGATCCTTCCCCATCGATGGAAAGATGCAGCTCTTGGAAAGCCAGGCTGTCATTAATGAGGCTGTTTTTTTTTTTTTCCTCCTCCTATTTGACAAGTCGATCATTTAAGTCAAGCCTAGTTGCGACCGGCCGCTTGGCTAATTTATTTATTCTCAGGGTGAAAGCCACATTTGAAAGCTTTGCTCTAAGACAAACAGCAGCCTTGAAAAGAAATCTGGGGACTTCCCTGGGGGGTCCAGCGGTTAAGACTCCGTGCTCCCAATGCAGGGGACACGGGTTCCATCCCTGGTCAGGGAACTAAGATCCCGCATGCCGAGCAGCATGGCCAAAAAAAGAAAAAAGAAAAAAGAAAAAAAGAAGAAATCTGTCCAGTGGCCTTCCTGACCCGGCTCCTGGGTCCCCAATGCACCCACCCACCAGTTTCTCTGTGTCACACAAGGAAAGCAGTTGGGACTCTGGTTCTGAGCCGCACGGAGACTACGTGATGCCATTTGGTCGGTGACCTCAAACATCCTGACGTCGTGATCATAAATAGCTAACAATGACTATTATCATAGTAGACAAAGGTGACAAGGCTGTCGCTCACATACCAACACCCGTTTGCAATGGTGAAAATCATAAATCGAGGCCTCCACGGTCCAGGGCAGGCACTTCCCGGCATTTCTACGCCCAGTGAACTCCACCCAGGCAATTATGATCTGGATGTACAAATATGGGACAAATGCTAAAATGAAGACTTTGCCCGGCATCCTGGTGCGGCTGACAGATTGCTCCTGTGATCCGAGGTCCTGCCTGAAGTCGGATGGATTCTGCTTTAATCAAACAGCCCACGGGAGGAAAAGTCACCCTAAACACCCTCTAAGAATCACTGGTTCCAGAGAATTTTTAGAAAATGATCGGTAATGCTAAATCAACGATAAATGGAATTAGATCTTCCTTGGATGATTAAGAAGACACTTGGAGGTTTTCATGTCTTGGGGGTCATGATTAGGGGCCCCAGGTACCACTGGACTCAAAAGGGTACAAGGGGTAGAATTCCAGCTAAAAGAATGATGAACTGGCCCCCTAAACGTATGATATAATTTACATATTCTGATCACTGGCTGTCTCCCCGGTAGAATGGAGGACAGTGCCTCCCACAAAACAGGTGCCAAGAAATCACTGTTTCACAGGGTTTTATTTAGCCATAAAAAGGAATGAAATTCTGACACTTGCTACAACGTGGACAAAACGTGAGGACACGGTGCTCAGTGAAATAAGTCAGACACAAAAACGACAAATACCCTCGGATTCCACTTCTAGGAGGTCCCAACAGGAGTCAGGTTCATAGAGAGAAAAATTAGAATGGGGGGTTCCCAGGGGCTGAGGAAGGGGAATGGGGAGTTTTGTTGAACACGGACAGAGTATCAATTTGGGAAAATGAGGAGAGTTTTGAAGATGGATGGTGGTAGTGGTTGCCCAAAACTGTGAATGTACTTAATGCCACTGGACTGTACTCTGGTTAAACTGGTCACTTTTATGTTTATGTATATTTTGCCACCGTTTTTTAAAAAAGAAATCATTGTTTATTTAGGGTGATGGAATAGTTCTGCCTCTTGACTGTGGTATTGGTTACTCACATCTACACCTGGAAAACATTTCATAGATACATACACTCCCCTTTCCCTCACAAGAGTGCAGGTAACAACTAGCAAAACCCAAATAGGGTCTGTCCCTGAGTTGATAACATTGTATCAATGTCTTGGTTTTGCCACTGGACTATGGTTATGTGAGATGGCACGAGTGGGGGATGCCTGGTGGAGGGTACACAGGAAGTCTATTTTTACAACTTCTTGTAAGTCTTGAACTACTCCAGAATAAAAAGTTACAGTCAATTCTTGTTATTCGCGGTAGTGACTGAATTAGCTAATACGGAACCACGGCTCCTATGGGAGCTTCTGGCTGCACTTTTGCCAACCGGTCATCCTGTAACCTTGTTTTATGTGTGTTTCTATTGAAAAACGCATCATTTAACATATACTGTTGACTCATTAACATTGAACTTGTGTCTGAACGAAGCTGGTCTAACAGATCTTCTCTGTAAGGCCCACTGTAGCCTTCTTGTGCTTAAGACCACTACACAGCACTTCAGCGCTATGCTTGGGGGCCCCTTTGCCAAATCACCAACAAAAAGCTCCCCCCCACCAAAAAAAAGGGCAAAACGTGTGGCACCAAATACACTGCAAAAAGGACACGTGTTTGCAGTATGAACTGAAGCAAGAATGCAGGGCACGGCCTGTTCAACCTCAGCTGGGAACGTGCGCCTTAGTGACTCACATTTTTCACCGCAAGTGTCTCTGCACGTGACTGTGAAAACACCCCACAAGTACTGATTGGAGGGTTACAAATACATTTTAGCCAGTAGGTGAATTTGCAAAGACAGAATCCTGCATCCATACAATGCAATAGCATTCATCTAAAGAAGAAATGAGATGCTGAAACATGCTCCGATGTGGATGGACCCGGGAAATAACCTGCTGAGTGAAAGTGGTCAGGCACACAAGACCACGCAGTGTAGGATTCCATCTATAGGAAACATGCAGAATACGTAAATCCACAATGACGGAAAGTAGATCAATAGGTAGATGCCTAGGACTTGGGGAGACTGGAGGGTGACAGCTAATGGGTATGGGGTTCCTCTTGGGGGTTCTAAAATTGCGGAAAAAAAAGGGGGGAATTCCCTGGTGGTCCAGTGGGGGCCTGGGTGCGACCCCTGGTTGGGGAACTAAGATCCTCCAAGCTGTGCAGCATGGCCAAAAATAAAATAATAAAATAAAACAAAATAAAATAAATTGATTGCGGTGACTCTGAATACACTAAAAGCCACTGCACCGTACACTGAAATGGGTGCACTGTATGATATGTGAATTATACCTCAGTTAAAGCTGTTCAGCGGATAAACTCTTGTGAAGAAGGGTCACCTTTCTGCAGGAGAACAAGCCCAGTGA
Organism: Balaenoptera musculus; assembly: GCF_009873245.2. Classification (NCBI taxonomy): domain Eukaryota; kingdom Metazoa; phylum Chordata; class Mammalia; order Artiodactyla; family Balaenopteridae; genus Balaenoptera; species Balaenoptera musculus. Next base: position 165,738,058 of record NC_045787.1, read on the forward strand.
TTTGTAGGTTTCACACCCAGTATGACTTAGTCATGCTGCCGCTGGCTCTGAGACAGACAGGAATCTGTATTTATCCTGCCCTCGTGTTTTCCTAAACCAGACAGCCATGGTGGGGCAGACAGGGGGTGGTGGGTCGCTGGGATCTGGGCTGTGCTGTCTGCACAACCATCGAACCCGATTCGGAGCTTAATTAGCACCGTCTGCCCACCGCTGAGAGGTGCCATCGATCGGCATGCTCCTGGCCCGCTGCACAACCGGTCCACCACAGAGGGGACCCAGAGGAGAGCCACGAATGACAATGAGAAGTGAACGGTGAAAATGGAAAAAGTTCTTGGCTTGGAGGAAAAAACACACCCGTTCTCAGCCACAAACTGACAGCAGCCTCTTCTCATGATTTTTTTTTTTTTTTTTAAACCTGTTTTGCCTCGGTTTCTTGAAGAGTGGTCTCTGTGAGCAAATCAGACGACTAAGCTGGTGTGACAGCTACGATGATCCCACTCTGGGATTTTACTTGGACAACAGACCCCACGCCACAAAGTTCAGGTTAATAGGGGCTAATTTCTAGCGTACTTAGGCTCCCGAGTGACCTGCAGTCTATAAATCCTCTGATACACAAGCACAACCCCATCAGCCCTTGGGGGAATGTAAGGACCCACGAGGGAAGTCCATGAACAAGACTTGATAGTTAAGGACCTGCTGAAAGTCATTTTTCAAGGAAACTCATTATGACATATCAAGTGACCATCTTAATTGGGCTTAAACTGTCCTTTATAATCTAGAAGCATACTGGCTTCTAGAAACACCAACTTCCAAGCAAGAATTTTATATTCTAACCAACAAGGACCTACTGTATAGCACAGGGAACTATACTCAATATCTTATAATAATGGAAATTATTAATTATTAATAGTAATGGAAAAAAATCTGAAAAAGAATATATAGATATATATACGTATAACTGAATCACTTTGCTGTACACCTGAAACTAACACAACACTGTCAATCAACTATACTTCAATTAAAAAAAAAGAATCCTATATTCTAAATGGCAGATTCCTCCTGCTGCTCGACGGGGAAGTAACTGGAAACATCTTTGGGAGGCAGCTGGGCCCAGGCACAGAGGTCCCTGCAGTTTTCTGCAAAAGGTCACGCAGGGGACTTCCTGTGCTCCCAATGCAGCCAGCCTGGGTTCGATCCCTGGTTGGGGAACTAGATCCCGCATGCCGCAACTAAAGATCCCGCATGCCACAACTAAGAAGTCCGCATGCCGCAACTAAGACCCGGAGCAGCCAAAATAAACAAACAAATAAGTAAATAAATATTAAAAACAAAAAAACCACCAGCTGCCTGGCAGTTTCAAAGGCTTGGCTTCGAAACAGCTGCCCCTTTTCTCATATTTGGCCAGGTCCTAGGCCCCCCTCCCTGCCCCCATTCTTTGTGTCTTCGAAGACTTTTCTCTCAGGCTGCGAGTGCCACCTGTCTCTGGAGAGTTCTAGCAAGCACGGGCTGCGGGTGAGTGTTCGAGAGACAATTAAGAAAATCTGATACCAAATGAAGTTTTCAGTTCACAGTTCCCGGCTTGGCAGCCACCTGGGAATAGACTAAATCAATGCCGAGACAACTCATTGATTTCTCTGCCCTGCTTCAGTTGGATGTTACAAAAGCAAGACAGCATAAAAAAGAAAAAAAACAAAAATACAGGAGGGGGGAAAAAAAAACCCCAAACCCCAAACCTTAACCCCATGCCTCAGAGGACAAAGAGAGAGAAAAAAAAAAAAAAAACAGAAAAAAAAAACAGGCATATTGGGGCTTAGAAATGTGAGCCAGAAAGAATACTCTCTGTAAACCTGAAATTAAAAAAATACATAAGCCCCCCCCCCATTCCCAAATTACATCAAACCCAGCAAACATCACTTAAAAAAGAATTGTGGGATCTTCTTGACTGCGTGTGCAGAAGACTTAAAAATCGCAAAACAGTATAAAAGTAGAAATAACCTGTACTGCTACCACCCACAGTTAATTGCTTCTGGAATGAAGATTTATAAGTTGAGAATTAATGTTTAATAATGAGTGATCTAGAGATCTGTGTTGAAAAATCCTTCACGTATAGCAAAAGGATAATAAGGTAGCAAATATATATTTTTGGCGTAAATATCATGCAGGACATGTGGGTTATACCATCAAGCGATATGCTTGCAAATCACTATTCTACAAAACAGTTTGTATTATTCTATGGATAATTCCGGAAGTTAATGCAGAAAGGACCAATGGCCATGTCCGTGGGCATAAAAATGAACCTCAACCTAAACTTCATGCTTTTCACAAACAAGAACTCAAAATGGACCACAGATTTAAACAGAAAATGTAGAACTATAAGACTTTTCAGAGCTAACATAGGAGAAAATCTTCAGGAACTGGGGCTTGGATGGGTGAAAGAGTTCTTTGCTATGACACCAGAAGCCTGATCCACAAAAGAAAAATATATCTTTAAATCGACTTCGTCATAATTAAACACATTTGCTTGTGGAAGATCTGTTAAAAGGATGAAAAGACAGGCTACGGAGTGGGAGGAAATATTTTGCAAACTGCCTATCTGACGAAGGACTAGCATTTGGAATATATAACGTGCTCTCAAAATCCAACAGTAAAAATACAAACAACCCATTCAGAAAATGAGCATAAGAGATGAAGACTACATTTCACTGAAGAAGATATACAGATGGCAAAAAAGCACATGAAATGATGTTCAACATCATTTAGCCATCAGAGAAATGCAAAACCACCGTGAGCCGTCACTACCAGAACGGCTAAAATAAAAAACGGTGAAGATGCTGAATGCTGGTGAGGATGTGGAGAAACTGGATCACTCATACATTGCTGGCGGGAATGTAAAAGGGTGCAGCCGCTCTGGAAAACAGTTGGGTGGTTTGTAAAGAAAACTAAACGATTGCATTCTTCTGTATTTATCTCAGAGAAATGCAAAACTCAGGTCCAGACAGAAACCTTTACATGACTGTTCGGAGCTGCTTTGAGGCCAAAACAGGAAACAACACAGATGTCCTTCACTGAGTAAATGGTCAGACAAACTGCGGTCCACCCATGCCACGGAATACTGCTCCGCAAGGAAAAGGAACTGTTGATAACACACAACAACCTGGGTGGATCTGATGGGCATCATACTGAGATAAAAGCCAATCTCAAAAGGTCACCATATGATTCCATTTATGTAACATTCTTTTTTTTTTTTTTTTTTTGGCTGCACCGAGCAGCTTGTGGGATCTTAGTTCCCCAACCAGGGCTCAAATCCAGGCCCCCAGCAGGGGAAGTGCGGAGTCCTAACCATTGGGCCACCAGGGAATTCCCTATGTAGCATTCTTGAAATGACAAAATTATAGAGATAGAAAAAAGATTTGTGGTTGCTGGAGTTATCCGTGGGGGGGGGGGCGGGCGCGTGAAGAGTGGGTGAGAATATAATGCAGAGAAGTTCAAGGGCAATCTGTGGTGATGGAACAGTCCTGCATCTTGAGGGAAGTGGTGGCTGTGGGAATCTACACATGTAATAAAATGGCATTGGACCAGACTCACATATTGTCCAGATGACAATTTCCTCGTTTTGATATCCTATTATATTTTAGTTACAAAGAAGTAACCAGTGGGGGAAACTGCGTGAGGGGTACACGTGACCTCTCTGTACCACCTTGGCAATTTCCTGTGAATCTGTAATGATTTCAAAAGAAAAAGTGTGAAACAAACAAAAGCATCACCACCAACAAAAAAAAGAAAGAACACTCATGCCCAAAGTCATAAACAGCTCCTGCTGTCATAATAAAATAACAATTTGGGTGGCTTAAACAATAGAAATTTATGCCTTACAGTCCTGGAGGCTGGGAAGTCCAAGACTAAGGTGACAGTAGATTCGGCCTTTGCTGAGGGCTTGCTTCCTGGCTTCAGACGGCCACATTCTTGCTGGGTCATTACATGGTAGAGAGAGTGAGAACAAGCTATCTAGAGTTTTTTCTTATAAGGGCACTAATCCCATCATGGGGGCCCCACTCTCATGACCTCATCTACTCCAATCACCTTGCAAAGGCCCCACCTCCTATTACCATCATGCTGGGGGGTTAGGGATGCAACATGGGAATTTGGGGGGAACACAATTCAGACCAGAACACAGTGAATAAAGCCGTGTTTCCAGCAAACTCATTTAATTCCAGAGCTTCTCTTATCACTCACTGGACACCTCAGCAGAAAGAACAAGCAGCCTTCCTCTTTCTTCCCTTCCTTCATCTCTTAGAGGGAAGGCCAAAGGGCACAGCCTCTTAAGAAGAATTCCTGCAGAAGGTGATGGACGCTCAACTGAGATCTCAGAGAGCAGTTCTGATGGCCAAGGAGGAGGGTCTGGGAATAGTGCTTTATAAGAAAGCAGGCTTGGAGACTTTCAGAGAGGGTTACAGTGAAAACGAGAAATGCCCGAGGACCTCATGGCAAGTCACCATAATTTGGGAGAAGAGACTGTAAGAGTATAAAAAGTAATGAGAGGGACTTCCCTGGTGGTCCAGCAGTGAGGACTCGGCGCTTCCACTGCAGGGGGCATGGGTTTGATGCCTGGTTGGAGAACAAAGATCCCACAAGCTTCGCAGTGCGGCCAAAAAAAAAAAAACAACAAAAGAGCCACCCAACGGGATGTGGGGCTGCTCCACTGAGAGTGGCCGAACACAAGACTTTGTCCTGGCTGGAAACCTGGGGACTTCGTGCAGAAGCCTCTGCCAGGGGCCACCATGTAAAAGAGAAATGCGCAGAGGTGTGGATGGTAAGAAATGATACCTGGCTGAGAGAGCTGCCAGACGGCCCTGGGCCAGCCATCCCTGCCTGTCCCCGACCTCGTGGGAGAATCTGCCCCTCATGAGTAAATCCCCAACATCACCACAAGGCATAGAAAAAATTTACTTTGGGGACTTCCCTGGTGGCGCAGTGGTTAAGAATTTGCCTGCCAATGCAGGGAACATGGGTTCGAGCCCTGGTCCGGGAAGTTCCCACATGCTGCGGAGCAACTAAGCCCATGCACCATAACTACTGAGCCTGTGCTCTAGAGCCCGTGAGCCACAACTACTGATCCCACGCGCCACAACTACTGAAGTCCGCACACCTAGAGCCTGTGCTCTGCAACAAGAGGAGCCACCATAATGAGAAGCCTGCACCCCGCAACAAAGAGTAGCCCCTGCTCGCCGCAACTAGAGAAAGCCCGCGTGCAGCAACGAAGACCCAACGCAGCCAAAAAATAAATAAATAAAATAAAATAAAACAAATTTTTAAAAAAAGGAAAATTTACTTTGTTATTAGCATGAATGTTAAATACGGTCATCCCTCAGTATCTGGAGGGGATTGGTTCCAGGGCCTCTAAGGATGCCAAAATCCCAAAACCCAGGATGCTCAAGTCCTTCATATGAAATGGCAAAGTATCAATACAGTTGACCCTTGAACAACATGGGTTTGAACTGTGCAGGTCCACTTAGAGCGGATTTTTTTCCCCCACTAAATATGTGCTATAGTACTATACAATCCGTTGTTGGTTGAACCTGAGGATGTGGAGCCACAGATATGAAGGGCCACCTATAAAGTTATACTCAGATTTTCAACTGCACAGAGGGTCAGCGCCCCTAACCCCCCCACCCCCCGCACTGTTCAGGGGTCAGCTGAATCTGCATAGAACCTATGCACACCCTCAGGTATACTTTAAATCATCTCAAGGTTACTTATCATACCTAATACAATGTAAATGCTAGGTAAACAGTTGGCTGCGAGCACAGCAAATTCAAGTTTTGCTTTCTGGAAGTTTCTGGAGTATTTCTGATCCTTGGTTGACTGAATCAAGGATGTGGAACCTGTGGATATGGGGGATGGGCAACCATACCTTGTCTGCTTAGCTAAGGAACTGTGCCCAACTCATTGTCTGCCTGTGTCTAGAGAAAAGGGAACTGCGTGATCTTTTATGCATGTGTATCTTGCTGAAAATTAGTCCAAGTAAAAGATTTTTGGAAAGCTCAGGTCTGAAATGACATTTCGCTGGGTACACCTGACATTTGTGAATGTTACGTTCCCGAATGGGGCCTGCAACTTAGGAAGCATATGTACCTTAAAATTAAAACAAAAACAAACAATAACAAAAATGAATGGCCAAGGAGCTTCCTCTCTCTGAAATGGGTTGGTTGGCAGATAACTTGGAGGTTCATCACCTGAATGGCATTTTCCTTTTCTCCAATGACATCAATGAATATGTTGGTACCAAAATGCAGTAATGTTTTATAATGAGTAGATGCCTGCCTATTGTGATTATAGATAATTCCTCCTTTGTTTGGTTTTGTGTTAAGAGTTTACTTTTGAGAAGAAGAAGAAAAGAGGGGTTTATTTCAAAGACCTGATATCTGAGAGTAAAGGGGGAAGGGGGGGGGCTCTTAAAAATTTGGAAAATGAACCCAGACAAAACTATAATTCAAAAAGATACATGCACCCCAATGTTCGTAGCAGCACTGTTCACAATAGCCAAGACGTGGAAGCAACCTAAATGTCCATTGACAGAGGAATGGATAAAGAAGATGTGGTACATATACACAATGGAATATTACTCAGCCATAAAAAAGAATGACATAATGCCATTTGCAGCAACATGGATGGACCTAGAGATTATCATACTAAGCGAAGTAAGTCAGACAGAGAAAGACAAATACCATATGATATCACTTATAGGTGGAATCTAAAATACGACACAAATGAACATATCTATGAAACAGAAACAGACTCACAGACATAGAGAACAGACTGGGGGGTGGGGGTGGGGGAGGGATGGATTGGGAGTTTGGGACTAGCAGATGCAAACTAGTACATACAGGATGGATAAACAACAAGGTCTTACTGTGTAGCACAGGGAACTATATTCAATACCCTAATAAACCATAATGGAAAAGAATATAAAAAGTATATACATATATATATATATATATATATATATATACACACATATATATATATATAACTGAGTCACTTTGCTGTACAGCAAAAATTAACACAACGTTGTAAATCAACTATACTTCAATAAAATAAAAAATGTGGAAAATGATTTGATGAAGAATCATGAGGAGTAAGGAAAGGGGGCAGGATCTGAAGGAGGAGGATGAGGGGCTGCCAAGGAAGACCACCAAGTTCAGATTTTCAAGGACTGGTTATTAGAACTGGACAATGCATAATTGCAAAGGATGACAATATTAGGGAAGTAGCTCAAAAGTGAAATCCGCTAAGTGCAATGTGGGCTCCTGGGCTGGATCCTGGCACAGAAAACCTGGTGAAATCTGAATAAGGTACGGAGTTTAGTCAACAGTAATGTGAACATCAGGGGAAACTACGTGGGGGGTATAAGGAAACTCCATACTCTCTTTGCAAGTTTTTTATAAATTGAAAACTATTCTCAAATGACAGTTTCCTTTTTTTAAAAAAAAAGTTAAGTTCGGGAGGAACTGAGCCTTGTTAAAAACAAAAGAATAACATTTGAAAAGGTATGTGTGTGCGGGTGCTCCGAGTTATATTTCAAAAGGGCAGGAATGGGCCAGGCCCCTCTTGGGACAGAGGGAGGGAAGTGACAAATAATCGAAAATATTTAGGGACACCCATGTTCACAGCAGCATTATTCACAGTAATGCTGAGGTGGAAGCAACCCAAGTGTCTATCGATGGATGAAAGGATAAACAAAACGTGGTCCTTTCATAACACTGGAATATTATTCAGCCCTAAAAAGGAAGGAGATTCTGACACCTGCTACAACATGGATGAACCTTGAGGACATTATCCTCAGTGAAATAAGCCAGTCACAAAAGCACAAATACTGTATGATTCCACTCATGTGAGGTCCCTAAATGAGTCGCATCCACAGAGACAGGAAGTAGATGGTGGGTGTCAGGGGCTGGGGGTGGGGGATGAGGGGTCAGAGTTTAATGGGGACAGAGTTTCAGTTTTGGAAGATGAGAAAGTTCTGGAGATAGATGGTGGGGATGGTTGCACCACAGGGTGAATGTACTTAGTGCCACTGAATTGTGCACTTAAGATGGTTAAGATGATAAAGCTTTTGCACAGCAAAGGAAACCATAAAGAAAACGAAAAGACAACCTATGAACTGGGAGAAAATATTTGCAAATGATGTGACTGATAAGGGCTTAATTTCCGAAATATACAAACAGCTCATACAATTCAATAACAAAAAACCCCAAAAAACCCAATCGAAAAATGGGCAGAAGACAAAAATAAACATTTCTCCAAAGACATACAGATGGTCAATAGGCACATGGAAAGATGCTCAACATTGCTAATTACTAGAGAAATGCAAATCAAAACTACAATGGGGTACCACCTCACACAGGTCAGAATGGCCATCATTAAAAAGTCTACAGATAATAAATGCTGGAGAGGGTGTGCAGAAAAGGGAACCTTCTTACACTGTTGGTGGGAATGTAAACTGGTGCAGCCACTATGGAAAACAGTGTGGAGGTTCCTCAAAAAACTAAAAACAGAGTTGTCATATGATCCAACAATTACACTCCTGGGCATATACACAGACAAAACTATAATTTGAAAACATACATGTGCCCCTATGTTGATAGCAGCACTATTCACAATAGCCAAGACATGGAAACAACCTAAATGTCCATCGACAGATGAATGGATAAAGAAGATGTGGTATACATATACAGTGGACTATTTCTCAGTCATTAAAAAGAACGAAATAATGCCATTTGCAGCAACATGGATGGACCTAGAGATTATCATACTAAGTGAAGTAAGTCAGACAGAGAAAGACAAACACCATATGATATCACTTATATGTGGAATCTAAAATATGACACAAACGAACTTATCTACAAAACAGAAACAGACTCGCAGACACACAGAACAGACCTGTGGTTGCCAAGGGGCTGGGGGAGGGAAGTACTGGGAGTTTGGGATTAGCAGATGCAAACTATTATATATAGGATGGATAAACATCAAGGTCCTACTGTATAGCACAGGGAACTATATTCAATATCCTGTGATAAACCATAATGGGAAAAAATATAAAAAAGAATGTGTATATGTATAACTGAATCACTTTGCTGTACAGCTGCAATTAACACAACATTGTAAATCAACTATACTTCAATAAAATTAAAAATAAAATAAAAACAAAAAAAGATGGTTAAGATGATAAATTTTATGCATATTTTACCTCTATTAAAGATGAAAACAAAATTAAAGGACCCAGAGTGTGTCCACATAATACCACTTGACAGAGAAGAAATGAGACTCCCCCCTCCCCATTTTTTTGGGCCACACCGTGTGGCTCGTGGGATCTCAGTTCAGGGGTTGAACCCGGGCCACAGCAGTGAAAGCCCGCGATCCTAACCACTAGGCCACCAGGGAACTCCCTAAAACGAGACTCCTTAACCGTGGTTTCCTTCCGTCTCCTCTGTTGGTGAGTTGGCACTTGGACCAGGAAGGATCAGAGAAAACACGTTGAGAAGGGCGTCAAAGCTCAATGCAGGACGAGGGACGTGTAGCTGACCTCAACTCCTCAGTACCTGGCACATGGCTGTCCAGGGACACAGGTGGCACCAACTAAAGTCGCCAGATCGGACAACTTTTGCGTCAGACACGGAGACAGTTGGCTGAGCTTGTGTGGAGTGCCTTTGGGGAGCCGGGGAGGGCAGAGTGACAGAAAACAACAGAAGGGCAAAGCGATCCTGATTGGAAAAGAGGAAGGAAGTTAATCTTACAAACTCGATGTTAATCGCTGGCAGAAAATGGCTTATGGGCTGTGGGGATGGGAAATAGGCCGTGAATCCTGGGTTTCCCGTTTCCTGGAACAAATCAAGACTAAACTCTGAGAGGTGTGCTTTGCAGCCCTACAGGAGAGTAGACAGAGAGAAGGTGTTTATAGCCACTAGAGCAAATGGGTCGCTAATCCTCGTGGCTCTGGGCACAGTGGGGAGACAGAGTGGATACGGGCCCCTGGGGTATCAGCTAGGTGCTGGCTGAATCCCTCATGACATCCATGTAAATTCCAGGGGGTATTAAGAACTGATGAGTGCAGGCTGGGCGACTTTAAAATGTACTGGGCATCCACACTCAAGCTTGGTAATGGACCGATCTTACGTAGAAAGAGGGTCTCTAGTGGAATGCCAAAGGGCTCTGTCCTCGGTCTTGCCTGAGATGAGACCATAGGAGGCTCGCTTATCAAATTCACAGATGACATGGAGCAGAGAAGCTGCCCCAGATTTTGTTTGGAAATAAAGACAGAGAGATGAATTAACACAAAGCTCCTTTTTTTTTTTTTTTTTTGGGCCGCCCCGCGTGGCATGCGGATCCCCGACCACTGATCGAACCTGGGCCGCCTGCAGTGGAAGTGCTGAGTCCTAACCACTGGACCGCCAGGGAATTCCCAAACACAAAACCATCTTGATAGGCTACTATGGAGGAAATAGCAAGAGATTCAGCAAAGATGGGGGCCATTGGAGGTTCCCACCTGTAGCAGCAGCACAGGTGAGAAAACCAAAGGGGTTTCTGGTGCCTGCAGGCAGGCTCAATAAACCAACAGTGTAGTGCACACAGGGTGGGTCATCTTAGGTCACAGCAGTATCAGTGCGATAACCAGAGCTAGGAGGGCCAAGCTGCTGGCCGGCCAAGCCTGCCCTGGAGTTTATCTAGGGCCTGGGCCAAGTTCAGTGAGTTCATTGGCTGGAAGTGGCACCCAGAAAGCTGTGTTCTAATAAGTACCATGGAGGGTCGGATGCAGGGGGACTGAGGCCCCCATGAGGGCCAACTCGGGCTGAGTGGGGTATGCCCCGCAGAGTTTATAGAACTACTGAGGGGTTCCAGCTGTGAATTGAGAGGAAGGGGCCGAAGGATGGGGGTGATGGTTGGAGGAAAGGAAGTCCAGGATGGCAGTCCCCATGAAGGGCTGGCTCATGGGTGGGCGTGGAATTGGGCTCTCCTGGGGGGCTCCCCTATGTAACAGGTGACGTTAACAGACGAGGGATTTCTAGTTTTCCATAATAATTAAATAGCAACCGCCTGGGATTTCACAAACCAGATGGAACCACTGCTCCTGTTTTAGCACATTCCTTTCCATTCTTATTTCTGTTCATTTCAATGAGGTCACATGGTCGCCAACCATCAACCATTTCTGACCTACAAAAACGACCATTTCCGACCTACAAAAACGACCATTTCCCACGGTTTGACCTAATACACGGGTGAGCTCCTGCCCAAACTGAATTTTACATCCTGCCTTTCTGCTAAAGATGTGTCATAAACATTCTGCCAGCCTGTCAAATATATTGTGTAAAGCTTTTACAACAGCTTTCTTATGGAAATCTTTTGCAGTGGCTGTAAAATCACTTATTAAACACGACCATTCCTCTCATGTTGTGTTCTTGGGGTATTTCCAACGTTTCCCGTGGTTGTAAATTAAACTGTGATGGACGTCTGCATGACACACTTCATCAGCAATGGATACTCTCCTGGGATAAATTCTTAGCAGCCGGGTCCCCCACCCCTTGTTTCCACAGTCCATCTTCCCCCACCATAGCACAGCCTGTCCGGAAGCTTCCTGAGAGCAGGCCGCTGTCTGGTCGAGCGCTGTATCCCCAGCTGCTGGGGAGCTTAGTGGGTCACACTCTGCAAGCAGGGTCAAGGGTCTGGATTCTCAGATACTTTAGATCTACTCAAAAGAGCTCTTCGGGGGGCGGGGGGAAGGGATAAATTGGGAGATTGGGATTGACATAGACACACTACTATATATAAAATAGATAACTAATAAGGACCTACTGTATAGCACAGGGAACTCTACTCAGTACTCTGTAATGACCCAGATGGGAAAAGAATCTAAAAAAGAGTGGCTATAGGTATATGTATAACTGATTCGCTTTGCTGTAGAGCAGAAACTAACACGATGTTGTAAATCAACTCTACTCCAATAAAAATTAAAAAAAAAAAAAAAAAAAAGAGCCCTGCTGAGCACTGTGGTGAGCTGGGAGCACGTGGCCTCCCCCCACCAGGGAACTTGGACTTGACACACTTCCCAGGAAGAGGTGGCCTCCCCTCCGCCCACACTCGTTCTCTCCCCGCATTGTCCCCAGGGCCCCTCCCCGTGCTCTTCGGGAGCCTCCGTCCCTCTGTGCAGGGCCCTCCCTCCGTGCCATCGGGACAAGTCCTGGCCGTTTAGCCAAGGCTGTGACCTCCTTGGGTGGCTGCCCGTCCAGACTTGCCACCCCGGTCCCTCCCCACCTGCTGCCTGCGCGGCTTCCCACACACCTGATCGGCGTCCCCATGGCTTTGGTATAAAGTCCTAACTCCCTGGCCTGCTTGTGCTGGACTCTCCAGGGTTCGGGCCCCTCCCAGGCCTCACCTCTTGCCACCAATTGCACCCTGTACCCCAAGTGTGCTGTCATGCAGCACTGGGGAGCCCTGGAGTCCCTGGGGGCCCCGGCCCAGGTGCCCCTTTGCTCGGCCAGCTTTGGGGCCAGGTCAGAGTCCCTCTGGGTTGCCCTGCCCTGCTCCCCACCCTCGTGGTCTAGGCTTTCCGGTGCGCTTCCGTTACCTGCCCCCCACCCCCCTACACACACTGCTTCCATCTCATTGCCTCAGGCCTCATCAAACCTTGACCTCCTCAAGGGTGACATCACCGGCCATCTCTGTGCTCACAGCACAGGTACACAGAAAGACCTGGTCCCTGCCAGGAAGGTCAAGGGCAGACACCCAAGGGTGAGGCCTGCAGGGGTCGGGTGCGAGCCCGTCCTTGGCTATTTCACTTTAAAGACAACTTATCACCTTTCCACTTAAAAAACAAAAAAAATCTCCACGGAACAGACTGGGCTCTGCTGGAAGGTGGGGGAATGAAATGAGGGTCTGTCAACCCTCATGGCTCCTCTCTTGATGAACTCCCTGCCCACCCGCCCCAGAACCTTATGCACTTTCTCACCCCCAGACCTGTCATTTACTGAGCCAGCATCACCCCGACAGGACCTGTCCTGTCCTGTGCACCCTGAAAGTTGACCTCCCCCTGCCCAAGCCCACTCTTCTCCTGGGGTCTCCGTGGCCCTCTTGCTACCCTGGCTGACTTCATGAGGACAGCTTTCCTCCTCTGCACGGTGCCCAAAGACATTCCCACCCTTGGGAACTGGGCAGACACAACTGCCCTTGGCCCCAGAGGGTGGGCTTTCCTGGCAGAGTTTATTTATTTTTATTTTTATTTATTTATTTATTTAGGCCACACTGTGTGGCTTGTGGGATCTTAGTCACCCGACCAGGGATCGACCCCGGACCCTCGGCAGTGAAAGCTCGGAGTCCTAACCACTGGACCGCCAGGGAATTCCCTCCTGGCAGGTTTTAAAGTTCTGTGTCTGCAAGCAGGCCAGACGGAACCCCATTACCCGTCTGGAAGCGGGGTGATGGGCCAGGTGGCCTCTAGCTTGTCAGGGGAAAGATGAGGGCGGGGCCGTGGGTGGTCTCATCTCTAACCCCCCAGATCAGGACCCGGTCTCCCTGGGGCTCCTCCAGCCCCAGAATTCTGAGAGATGCAGGAGGCTCTTCAGAACCTTTCCACACTGCGAGGTGACCTCTGATTAAAAAGTTCTGATGGCACACTAAAGAAAAACTCAGATGCGTGGGGAGAAACCACACCCTTCCATGAAAACTGTTCGAAGCTGCTTTTTCTTCCGGGACATCTAAGAGTCAGGGACGCTTCATGGCACAAAATATACGCTAACTATTCATGTGAGACCTTTATCCCGGCAGAAATGGGCCAATCCGTCCCCATGATCCCTCAAGCAGTCTAGCATAATTTCGGTGACACGATGTGTAGAAAAATATTACTCTGATTTTGCATAAGGGAAAAAATGAGGTTGGCATGGGACAGTCAGGCAGAGAGCTAGATTTTAGTGCCCAAATCACTAGATGTCAATTAAGTAGCTGGTGTACTGCCTAGGAGTGAATTCTTAGTAAGTGTTCTTTTTTTTTAAATATATATATTTATTTATTTATTATTTTTTTTTGGCTGCATTGGGTCTTCACTGCTGCGTGCGGCTTTCTCTAGCTGCGGCGAGCAGGGGCCACTCCTCACCACGGTGCATGGGCCTCTCACTGCGGTGGCCTCTCCCGCTGCTAGAGCTTGGGCTCCAGCCGCACGGGCCTCAGTAGCTGTGGCCTGCGGGCTCTAGAGCGCAGGCTCAGTAGTTGTGGCTCGTGGGCTCTAGAGCGCAGGCTCAGTAGTTGTGGCGCACGGGCTCAGTTGCTCTGCGGCATGTGGGATCTTCCCGGACCAGGGCTCGAACCCGTGTCCCCCACACTGGCAGGCGGACTCCCAACCACTGAGCCACCAGGGAAGCCCTTAGCGAGCGTTCTTAATAAACCTTAACCTCAAAGGTTTTTTTTTTTTTGGGGGGGTGGGGCGGGCACTGGCTTAATTAGTCCATAGATAAATAAGGCACATCTCTGATTAACATCTAATGCCAAGATAGTGTTTCTCTAAATTGCTCTTCTTTAATAAAGATAAGAACTAACTGAGGCAAACTGCTAGTGGTGAGTCATCTTAGGGGGAAAAAAAAAAAAACAAAGCGGAACATTCTTGGGCATAAATCCAGCCAGCTGCATATTATGGTCCTGAAGAACAAATGTGGTACAAACTCTTCACCTGCAAAGATTCCTGGCTGATAAGAAACGGCCCTCATGAAACTCTGGTAAGGGCTCATGAAAAAAATGTCACCTATGTCACTGTTACCTGAATTTGATCCCTCAATTAATAGTACAGGAGTGAACTTAAAAAATTTTTTAAAGGAAAAATTAAAAGAAAATGAAAATCGGCCAATATTCTTGCCATCATTTACAAATGTCACTGTGCCCAGATCTTTATTTGCCTGGGTGTATACGACGACAGTTGTCATCACGGTGAATATACCAACGTTCCAAGTTTCGCATGCTGCTATGGTCTTTGTAAGTATTGCTTTAATCATTTCCCTGTTGTCAGATGTCAGATGTATGCATTCCAATCACACACACACACGTCTCAAAGGGACAGAATTGAGAAGGCAGAGGTTAGAAATGCTTTATGATTTTAGATATGCATCACCAAACTGCTTTTTCAAATGACTGTACCAAGGACAACCCTGCAGGAAAACAGGGGTAAAGAAAGAAAATCCTGGGAGGTGATGCAACAAAATGACAACTAACTGCAGTTGCAAGGGATTTTGGGTGTTTTCCCCCTTTTTTCTATTTTCCAAATTTTCTGCAATGGTCATATGACATTTATAATTTAAAAAAAAAAAAGTTAATGCTAGGAAGCTGGGTGCAGGGTATGTGGGAACTCTCTGCACGATCTTTTTTCTTTTTGGCTGTGCCACGCGGCTTACAGGATCCTAGTTCCCTGACCGGGGATTGAACCCGGGTCCCAGCAGTGAAAGCATCAAGTCCCAACCACTGGACTGCCAGGGAATACCTGGCATGATCTTTTTTTTTTTAACTCTTTGTAAATCTAAAATTATTTCAAAGGATTCAGCAGTTGGATGGCCGGAGGTTTCTTTAAATTTCTGATTAAATGGAAATTAGAGAGCAGAGTCTCTACCATAGGTCTGGTTTCAAGAAACATGACAAATTTCCATCAGTGGAAAGGCTGTTGGGTCTACACCAAAAGACAGGCAAATAAAAGTACATTTATCTACTTTAAGCTAACTATTGAAGGCATATGACTTTTAAAAATAAATGCTGGCCTTTTTGTGATGAGTTGATCATCTCTGAGCACTCACAGGCTGGAGGTGAGGCCCTGGGCTGCGCTCGGTCCTCCCGCGGGCAGCCACCTATCGTGCAGCGTGTGCAGTTCAGAAAACCCGTACTGACAAGGTAAGGACCACCAGGGCAGGCTCTGCCCCACATCTCCCGTGTGACTCATTCATGTCCCACGAGAACCTGTCCTCCTCCAGCGGGCTGGTCCAGAGCATGGGGAAAAGCTGGGGTGGCTCCTTGGAATGAGGAGTCCTGAGTGAAAAGGGGCTTGGAGGAGCAAGGGTCGGGAGAGTAAGACTCGGAGACAGATGCCTGTCCTGCAGCAGGCATGGCAGGGCCTCCAATTCAGGGCAAGGGTGTGCTCCTGAGACAGGCTGGGGGTGAGGAGTTCCCTGCACAGTGGCTGGGGATCCCAGGCTGCAGATGCCCCTGGGGTGCAGGGGACAAACGTGGTTGGAGAGAAGACATAGCTGCAGGGCAGAAGTGAAGGGGAAGGTCAAGGAGGCCCAATCTGGGAGGTTTCTGCACCCACTCGTGCAGTAGTTACGTCTATAAAGTTGTTGTGAACACTGAGTTAGTGGATACCGAAGCCGTTGCTTCTAGGGCAAATCTGGGGTTAGGTTCCAAGAGCCTCTGGTCATATTTTCATCAACCCATTAATACAGAACCTGGTGTGATGTGTGTTTCTGTTGAAAGGCGACTTACTGAATACATATTGCTGATTCACTAACACTGAACTCGTGGCCAACAGCTCTGTAACTCACAGAGCTCGTCGAACACTCGTGTTTTCCCCAAGAGGGAGCATCGCAGCCCCCCTGGGCTTAGGACACTAGACAGCGCTTCAGCCCTAGGCTTGGGGGCCATTCTCAAAACAGTGAAATTGCCAACAGAAAGCACAAGAATGCAGAAAATGTGGCACTAAATACACCACAAAAAGGATGCTTGTTTACAGAACAAGCTGAGACGGGGTAGGCGGGAAGGCGGAGTGTGCAGTTCAACCTCAGCCAGGAACGCGCTGTTGAATGGCGGAGAAAGCGCTGTGGGCACTGACTTGGGGGGATTACAGATAAACTTTAGCCCGTAGGCGAATTCGTGAATACAGAACCCACAAATAATGAGGAGGGTACTGCATTTTCATGTTTTACTTAGGAAACTCCACGCAGGTGGGGACCTCTGTGTTGTTGGTTATGGGCACAGGGCCTGGTGTGGGGTGGATGCCCAATAAATATTTGCTCGGAGGAGGGAGAGAGAGAGGCAGGGAAGTAAGGGAGGTGCCTGGTCTGGGGTTTGGAAGAGAGAAACGAGGAGAAACAAAGTGGGGTGGAGGGGCAGTCGGGGAGGGGATGCCTTGTGCACAACGGTTCTGTGGTGGGCCTTAGGGGGCCCCTGGGGGTTATACTTTATCCTTGAAACTGAAGCTACAGAAAGGTTTATGCATGAGGGTATTAGTTCCGATTTGCCTCTGGAAGTAGCGGATGCAACCGGGCAGCAGACTGGAAGGGGCCGAGGGTGGAGGGTGCCAGGGCCGCCGACCCGGGGGTGGGGGACGGGCAGGGCAGACTTGGGGCCAGGAGGGGGAGCAGTGGCGGGTTTGACCCAAGCTGCTTGGGAGGACTCGGGGTGATGGCAGGTGGCAGCTAGACACAGGAGTGGGGCGCTCAGGAGACAGGTTTAGAAGAGGGATGGAGATTTGGGCAGAGGACGGTACCCGAAGCCAAGGAGTAGACGAGATTCCAGGGCTAGGGAGACTGCTTTGCAGAGCTGCCTGGGGACTGAATGGGACAAGACACGGAAATGACAGCCCTGAGGGGCCCCTGCTTTGTTGCAAGTAGTACCGGAACAGGAAACGGGGGCGAGGAGTAGTTCATCTCAGAACCACTAGTTCAAACTATTATTATCAACTGAAAGCTCTAGGTTTTCTCACAGGCTGTCATTCAGTCCTATTTTCCCATCCTATATGTCCATAGTTGCTTATTTAGACCAGTGGTTGATTCAGATCCCTGGGAGACATTTGGCAGCATCTAGAAACATTTTTGATCATGACTGCCAGGGGCTATGGGGGGTGCTCCTGACATCAAGCGGGTCACCACCAAGGATGCCACTCGGCATCCCGACCACGGAGAACCAGCTGGCCCCAAATGTCCACGGCGTCCAGGCCAGGAAATGCCGAGTGAGATCCAGGCATGGGGATCGAAACATTCCTTGCCCCGAAGCCCACCTTGCTGGCTTCAGCTAACTACTTCAGTCGCTGAGATTTGGGGGGCCCCGATTTTAGGACAGAGATGGAGGCCACCCCTCCAGCTTTGATAAACAAACTTTCCACATCTTTGCTTTTCTAAATGACATGGTAGGGACTTCCCCGGTGGTCCAGTGGTAAAGAATCCGCCTTCCAATGCAGGGGACGTGGGTTCGATCCCTGGTCAGGGAACTAAAAGCCCGCATGCCGCAATGATGACCAGACACAGCCAAAAAAAAAAAAAAAAAAAAAAAAAAATTACATGGTAAAGGACTGGTGGACAGAGCAGAGGATGGAACCTGGGGGGCGATCTCCCTCTAATTAACTCACTAATTAACGCCCTTTGGGAACTTTCATCCAACTAGTTATAAGCCTGGCCAAACGGTGATTAGCTCAGAATTATTGTAACATCTCTGTGTGCTTCTCACTTCTGCCCCCAAGAATGATGTCCAGGACCCGATCTGACGCTTCCCATCTCCCCACGTTCCACTCCGTTTTCCTGGTCTACTGACTAGACGGTCACCTGCCAGAAGAGGAAATGAGGCTGATGTGACACCATTTCTTCCTAATGATTCATGCTGGCTTTCAGGCTCATGACTTCAGCTCTGATAACCCACTCTTCTGGGGGACAGGGGGATGACAGCGGGTTGGCTGGTCTCTAGTTGGGAGACTGCCCTGGGCCAATTCTTCTGCTTCCTTCCCAGGCCTGGGACCATACTTACCAGACGCCAGTCTTCTGGTGGAATGCCTGGAGATGTCAGAGGTCATGGGTATCTAAGACTTGCTTTTAAGTTCTTACAACCCTCTGGTGTCAGATGCAATGAGTGTAGAGAAGTCTTACCATTTAACGATTAAAAAACAAACAATCTGATTCAAAAATGGGCAAAGGGCGTGAATAAACATTTCTCTAAAGAAGATACAGAAATGGCCAATAAGCACGTGAAAAGATGCTCAACATCCTTACTGCTAGGAAAATGCAAATCAAAACCACAATGAGATGCCACTTCACACCCACTAGGATGGTACAATGGAAAGTAACAAGGGTTGGTGAGGATGTAGAGGAACTAGAATCCTCATATGTTGCTGGTGGGAATGCAAAACAGTGCGGCTGCTATGGAAAAGTATGGCAGTTCCTCAGAAAAGTCAAACATAGAATTACCATATGATCCAACAATTCCACTTCCGGGTATGGACCCAAAAGAACTGAAAGCAGGGACTCAAATAGATATTTGCACACCCGTGTTCATAGCAGCATGGTTCACAATACTCAAAAGGTGGAAGCAACCCAAGTGTCCACTGACAGATGAATGGATAAACAAAATGTGATATATCCGTAAAATGTAATATTATCCAGCCTTAAAAAGGAAGGAAATTCTCACACCTGCTACACCTGGGTGAGGACGTCATGCTCCGTGAAATAAGCCAGTCGCAAAAGGACAAATACTGCATGACTTCACGTATACGAGGGACTTAGTGTAGTCAAATTCTTAGAGGCAGAAAGTAGAATGGTGGGGGACAGGGGGCTGGGGAGTCAGCGTTTAATGGGGACAGAATTTGGGAAGATGAGAAAGTCCAGGAGGTGGGTGGAGGGGATGGATGCACAGCAGTGTGAATCTATACTTAAAAATGGTTAAAATGTTTTCTTAAAAAAAAAAAAAAAAGCACAACTAGAGCTGTAGGAGACTTGACCTGCGGAGCGAGCATGTGCTGCTCAACCATCGTGGATTTCAACCTCCTCCCACGAACCTGACATCCCCGGGACAGAAGACAGACTCAGACAGCACTTAAGAACGTCATTCCTCCTTCTCTACTGACAGCTGTCCTGCGTGATGGATGGGACCCTGAGAGCTTCGTTGAGGAACTGATTCCGACACCCAGGGACCCCCACAGTGCTCCGTAAGTGGCCTGGAAGGCACCCTGTAGTGCTCACTCCTCAGAGCTCCCTTAGCATCTGACAAGGATGGTTCATGGAAATAAGGGGAAAAAAACGCTCCATTTAGTGTTTTGAGTCATTCTGCTGAACAAGTTTAACCACTGCATGGGTAGGGGGGGAGCGGGGAGGCGGGGGTGTCCCTGGAACTTCTTACCAAGAGTAAACTAGTAATTACCATATGATCCAGCAACCCCACTCCTGGGCATATATCCAGAGAAAAGTCTAATTCGAAAAGATACATGCACCCCAATGTTCACAGCAGCACTATTTACAATAGCCAGGACATGGAAGCAACCCAAGTGCCCATCAACAGATGAATGGCTTAAGAAGATGTGAGATACACACACACACACACACACACACACGCACACACACGCAATGGAGTATTATTCAGTCATAAAAAAGAATGAAATAATGCCATTTGCAGCAACATGGATGGACCTAGAGATTATCATACTAAGTGAAGTAAGCCAGAAAGAGAAAGACAAATATCATATGATATCGCTTATATGTGGAATCTAAAAAAATGATACAAGTGATCTAATTTACAAAACAGAAATAGACTCACAGACATAGAAAACAAACTTATGGTTACCAAAGGGGAGAGTGGGGGGGAAGGAGAGATAAATTAGGAGTTTGGGATTAACGTATACACACTACTATATGTAAACCAGGTAAACAACAAGTACCTACTGTATAGCACCGGGAACTATACTCGATATCTTCTAATAATCTATAATGGAGAAGAATCTGAAAAAGAATATATATATACACACACACACACACACACACACACACACACACATATGTATTTCTGAATCACTTTGCTGTACACCTGAAACTAACACAATATTGTAAATTAACTATACTTCAATTAAAAAGAAATTCTATAGTGATTTAAAAAAAAAAAAAAAGAGTAAACTAGTAAGGATCACACCTAAAGGATGACATTGACCACCAACGGAAATGGCCTTCCAACATGAGGTTGAAAAAGGGCAGATCTGGTCGGGAGGACAGAGGTATGACCCTGACACTTTGGTATGAACACAGCTGGGGAAGAACATGAGGACACCCCTGCACTGTCCAGGCTTGTCCCAGAGCTTATCCACTCCCCTTTGCTGCATTTCACACTACTTTCTGGTGTCAGGAAGGAGGCACCTTCAGTCTCATCCACAGGCAGTTCAGACCCTAAGAAAGCATATGCCTCGTGGGTAAGTATTTCTCGTCCCTCTGAGTACAAGGCCAGATGCTTGTGCTGGCCCCAGCAAAACCATTCCACCCCCTTAGGCCCCGCCAGGAAGGGCAGCCGGCTTTTCGTCATTGGCGTGTTTTAAACAATTATGTTAATTCAACTGACTGTCCAGAAATCAAAATGACATGACTGAAAAACACTTTAATGAAAACAGATGACTTTGAAAAGATTAATTCAGGTGTAGCTACTACACATCTGAAATCTTCCAGAAAACCCCAACTGACCTTATTATATATTATTGCTATTTTAAAAACCTTTAATGCAGGAAACACAGAGCAAATGTTAGCAAGAGGTGGCTGGAAGGAGGGCAGAGGAAATCAAACACTTGACAGAGGCCAGTGGGTTTCTCTTTCAGCAGATAAAAAGCATTCTGTTAAAGGCGGAAGGGAGGAAAGAAAAACTTGCACCTACAATGCCAGGAAAAAAAAAACAAACAAACCTGTTTGCTTGCAATGGCCTGGGAAATTATTCAAGGGCACTGCATTTCTGTCAAAAGACAACCGAAATGGTGTGAGGGGTAGGTGAGGCTTAGCAAGACCCTCCATGGGGAGTTCCCAGGGCAAACTCACACCTGCGAGGAACTCCTGTCCCTCCTGCACCTGTGTCCCTCACCAAATTTACAAGATCAGAGTCATGGGCCTAGAAGGAGAACAGGAAAAGTCATGAGCCTATTGTAGGGGGTGGCAGACTCTGGCCTGTGGGCCAGCCACCTGTTTTTGTAAATAAAGTTTTACTGACTCCCAGCCATGCCCACTTGTTTCCGCGTAGTCTGGGGCTGCTTTAGCAAGTTGGGTAGCTGTGACCGAGGCTGTGTGACCTGCAGACACTATAATATATACTATCGGGCTCTTTACAGAAAAAGTCTGCTGAGCCCTGGTCTACTGTATTCTCATTGGTTTGTTTTGGAAAGGAGGGCCTATTCCCAACAATCAAGATGCACCCAGCAGGGCCCATGGGGCATGGGAAACTCCCATTTTTAATCTCCGACACACACAAGGGAATGGAATAAAGGAAGCAGCAAAGTGGCTTAACGGTGTGGAGTCGTTACTGAATTCCAGAGCCCTGAAATAGCCCATGCTGGTAGCAAACAGGTATGAGGTGGGTTTCTGAGCATCTCAAGGTCCTCACCATCCTAAGAATGCCGGCTCTAACCAGCTCCTATATGAGGAAAATTCCAGAACCTTGCAAAACCTTCATTAGTATTCCTTTTAGTGCTGCAATGGTGTGAGCTCGAATATATTTTAATATATCTCATGTCTCAAGGTCAGGAAGAAAACACGTTCATGCACTTATGTAAGCTAGGTGCAGGGCTAGGCAGACGGAACATTTTTTTCCCTCTCTAAGGTACAAGAGTTTTGTATTTGATGAGGGTGGTATTTGAACGCATGGAGAAGGAGCAGATTATTCAGAGTACAGGCAAAGAGCCAGACATTTTGACCCACTGTAATATATTAGGCACCTATTTATACTTTATAGCAAATTATATTCACAGAGGATTCAGATTTAGAAGCTTCCAAGCAAGGAACTAGTAGTTCTCCTTAAGATCTCCTCTTTCCTCTTCTTACTTACTGGGTTCCCGAGAGTGAGCCGAAGTTCAACACTTAACTTTAAAATACCTGAAAATTACAATGTGTTCTAAAGAACGTAAGAATGAAGTACTAATAACCCCCGTAAACTTGTTCTCGTTTACAAGTCACTGGAAATAGAAAGTTCCTGAGGGGGGTGGAATAGGGTCCCCCCCAGATTCATGTCCACCCGGAACCTCAGAATGTGGCCTTATTTGGAAACGGGGTCTTTGCAGATGTAATCAAGTCAAGGATCTCAAGATGAGATCATCCTGGATTTAGGGTGGGCCCTCCTAGATCCAAAGGACGGTGTCTTTATAAGGGAAAGAAGAGGGAGATTTGTACGCAGAGAGACACACGGATACAGAGACAGACAGACACACAGAGAGGAGAAGGCCATGTGAAGATGGAGGCAGGGGCTTCCCTGGTCGTGCAGTGGTTAAGAATCCGCCTGCCAATGCAGGGGACACGGGTTCGAGCCCTGGTCCGGGAAGATCCCATATGCTGCGGAGCAAATAAGCCCGGGCGCCACAACTACTGAGCCTGCGCTCTAGAGCCCACGTGCCACAACTACTGAGCCTGCGTTTCACAACTACTGAGCCCACACGCCTAGAGCCTGTGCTCCGCAACAAGAGAAGCCACCATCCTGCAACGAAGAGTAGCCCCTGCTCGCCGCAACTAGAGAAAAACCGCACGCAGCAACAAAGACCCAACGCAGCCAAAAATAAAAATAAATAAAATAAATTTATTTAAAAAAAAAAAGATGGAGGCAGAAGGATGGATAAACAACAAGGTCCTACTGTATAGCACAGGGAACTATATTCAATATCCTGTGATAAACCATAATGGAAAAGAATATGAAAAAGAATATATATATGTATAACTGAATCACTTTCCTGTACAGTAGAAATTAATACAACATTGTAAATCAACTATATTTCAATTAAAAAAAAAAATGGCCAAAGCCAAAGATCGCCTCTGGCCACCTCTAGAAGCTGAAAGAGTCCATCAAAAGGAAGGATCCTTCCCTAAAGCCTTCTGAAGAAGAATGGCCCTGCAGACACCTTGATTTCAGACTTCTGGCCTCCAGAACCATGAAAGAGCATATTTCTGTCATTTTAAACCACCCATTTTGTAGTCATTTGTTACAGTAACCCTAGGAAACTAATACAGTTCCTCAAAAGTCAGCGTTATTGTGTCACCAAGTGCTTCATCCTTTTCTAAACATTTTTTTACCGTCTGGTGCACTGGGACCCCAGGGTGGCATTCTGACACTGAGGACCAGTTGAGGACCAGGCCCATTCATGAGTTGGGAAGACAGTTTATAATAAAATAGAATAGAAACTACCAGAGTAAAACTTTGGATCCCGTGTGTGTGTGTGTGTGTGTGTGTGTGTGTGTGTGTGTGTGTGCGCGCATGCTTATGGCATCACTGTGTAAAATGTTAGTTTTCATTATGATCGTGGTCAAAACCAAACACACAATAGTGTCCCAGAAGCCCCCATATCCAGGCCCATCTACAAGGTGAACCTTCCAGACCAACAGAAAGCAACCCCAGTTTTAAAAAATCTCCAGGGACAGTGTTTAGTTTTACCATCTAGAAGGCCTTCAGATTTGACCTTAACTCCGTTTCTGCTTTTTGTTTGTTTGTTTGTTTATCTTTTGGCCGTGCCTTGCGGCATGTGGGATCTTAGCTCCCCGACCAGGGATGGAACCCGTGCCCCCTGCAGTGGAAGCGCGGAGTCGTAACCACTGGACCGCCAGAGAATTCCCTCCGCTTATTGACTAGAGATCAGTTGTCCAGGCAAAATCCATAGAGACAGGAAATAGATTTGTGCCTGGGGACAGGGAAATGGGGGGTGAATGCTAATGAGTAGGAGATTTCCTTTTCGGGTGATGAAAATGTTCTGGAATTAGTGGTGATGGTTGCACAACTCTGTGACTATATTAAAAACCACTGACTCATACACTTTAAAAGGGTGAATGCTATGGTATATGAATTATAATATCCCAATTAAAAAAAGCAGCAGCAGAATGGCTGACCCTGTGGATGGCAGAGCTCTCCCCAGCAGGTGGGGAAGCTGGGGGCCTTCCCCTTTGATCACAGCTCTGGGAATATTCTAGAAGAGGGAGAAACACCACAAGGAAGGTTTTAGCTTCTTGATCATAAGCGGGGAGGGGGTTGGGGGGGAAACCTGGTGACAAATTTAGAAGCACTGACTTACCAGATGTGACTTATAATTGGGCCTCGGATTTCTGGAGTAGACCACTGTGGTTATACTTCGTTTAAGAAAAAAAACTATATATATATATATGTATGTAGATATATATTTGTTTTGAAAGAAGTTATTTTTTTTTTTTAAAAAAAGCAAAGTTGTGTTCACTGTTGTAACCCTAGGACCTGGTTCACAGAGGGTGCCAGGTAATAATCTGCTGAATGAATGAATGAATGAATGAACGAACACACCCAAACACTGCAGGAGCACTCCACAGGCAATGACAACCCTAGGAAATAAGGAGTGGTATTATGTTTCTAATTTGATAGACAGGAACCTGAGGATTAGAGAGTTTTCGTTGCACCTCCAATACCACGGAAGCAGACCTGAGCTCCCTGCTGCCACCTCTGTGTTGTTCGCGGTGCTCACGGCTATGTGTGCAGAGAAGGGGCTGCAGGGCAGGTCAGCGAAGGTGTGGTGACAGCGGCTTGCTGGGGAATGTTTAAAAGCCTGGAATGTTAGAAGCTTCCGTGGTAGAAGGACAGACGGAAAGGGAAATGAGATGGCGCGGGGGTGTGCATAGGAGGCTCCCAAGTCAAATGAGAAGGAAAACCAGGTGTATGAGTTTCCTATTGCTTCTGTAACAAACTACCACAAACGCTGGCTGAGAACAACACAAATCTATTCTCTTTCGGTTCTGGAGGTCCGAAGTCTAAAACAGGTCAAGGGTTTCCCTGGTGGCACAGTGGTTAAGAATCCACCTGCCAATGCAGGGGACACGGGTTTGATCCCTGCTCTGGGAAAATCTCACGTGCTGCGGAGCAACTAGGCCCGTGCGCCACAACTACTGAGCCCATGCAGCGCAACTACTGAGGCTGCATGCTGCAACTACTGAAGCCGGTGCGCCTAGAGCCCGTGATCCGCAACAGGAGAAGCCACCGCAATGAGTAGCCCCTGCTCGCCGCAACTAGAGAAAGCTCGCGCGCAGCAACGAAGACCCAACGCAGCCATTAAAAAAATAAATAAATAAATAAAATAAAATGTAACCACCCACAATGCGTCAAATGTATATACTCTAAATTAAACCTTTAGAATATTTTTTTTTTCAAGATACGATGGCAAATCAGCTGAGTATTTGCTACTTTGAACGTAACCAAACGCTACTTTAATCTCGGTGGAAAACTATGAATCTACCTAAGAACAAAAGCAAAGAAACGCCAGTTGAATTTAGTTTACACCCAAGGCAATTTTAACCACACAAAAAATGAGCATAGCTGCAGGGGTCCTTTCCCTGAGACCTCCACAAGGACATTATTTTAATCACTCTGCCCCTCCCCCGTCAGCCACATTCCTCCTCCAGAAAAATTCCTACCGGCTGCTCCAGAGCTGTGACTGGAATTGTTTTGCACCTGGAGAGAGGGTTTTCAAAACAGAGCAGCTCTTTGCCACTTTCAGGGGAAAAGTAAAGTTTAACTAACAAATAACAAAGAAACAGTGATTGGGCTGGACGTAACAAAGACCTCGGGGCTTAAAATGACTTAAGAGAGCCGCGATGAAAATGTTTAGATGAAAGTGTTTAAAAAGTCATCGATGGAATTTGAGGAAATGGAAACAGGACCCAGGATGAGTGAAGAAAAATGAAGGAGACCTTGACACAAGGATCAGAAATATGCTAAACACGTGGAAGGTAAACACCCAGGGAGGCACAGCTGGTGACCACAGCCCTAGTCCCAGGCACTGGTGACATGGGCAACAGGCCCTGCAGCCAGCTGTAATCGTTACTGTGTGACAAGAATGAAAATTATACCACAGTTTCTGCCAGGAAAAACGTACGTGCCACCACAACTTTCAACGTGGGGGCATTCTTAAGTCGACTGAAGGAAAAAAGAGAAAAAAAAGAATCAAAGAATCCCTTTCTCCTTTCCCTCAGGTATGCCATTGAAAAGGGATGTAAGTGATACAAACCCCAAACAAGTTACATTTACAAGAATTAAATTTAGTATGCCCGCCGGCTGTATGCTCTTACTGGATTTAGAGCAACCTTTTTTTTTTTCTTTCCCACTCAAAAGGGCTTGACCCACAGAACTAGCAAGCTATTGATAAAGCATAAAACTCTGACCCAGTCCAAACAACCAAGATGCTCAAACTTTCCAGAATCTTTATTACTTGGAATGTCAACTTAAAAATACAGGCCTGGGATGGATGGAAGGAAGGAAGGAAGGAAGGAAGAAATAATGCCATTTGCAGCAACATGGATGGACCTAGAGAATATCATATTAAGTGAAGTAAGTCAGAAAGAGAAAGACAGGGCTTCCCTGGTGGCACAGTGGTTAAGAATCCGCCTGCCAATGCAGGGGACACGGGTTCGAGCCCTGGTCCGGGAAGATCCCACATGCCGCTGAGCAACTAAGCCCGTGCACCACAACTACTGAGCCCGTGCGCCACAACTACTGAGCCTGCGCGCCTAGAGTCCATGCTCTGCAACAAGAGAAGCCACCATAATGAAGCCCGCGCACTGCAACGAAGAGTAGCGCCCGCTTGCCACAACTAGAGAAAGCCCGTGCACAGCAACGAAGACCCAACACAGCCAAAAATAAATGATAATAAATAAAATAAACATAAAAAAATCTTATCTATAAAAAAAAGAGAAAGACAAATATCACATATCACTTATATGTGGAATCTAAAAGAATGATACAAATGAACTTATCTACAAAACAGAAATAGACTCACAAACATAGGAAACAAACTTACGGTTACCAAAGTGGAAAGGGGGAGGAGGGATAAACCAGGAATTTGGGATTAACATACACACACCTGTTGTTTACCTGTTTATATATAAAGCAGGTAAACAACAAGGATCTACTGTATAGCACAGGGAACTATACTCAATATCTTGTAATAACCTATAATGGAAAAGAATCTGAAAAAGAATATATATAACTGAATCACTTTGCTGTACACTTGAAACTAACACAACTTTGTAAATCAACTGTACTTCAAAAAAAATTAAAATTAAAATACAGGATTGGGGGCATGCCATATGCACGGAGTATATAACATTTATTGAGCATTCACCATATGCTAGGCGCTGTGCCATGCACCTTACACATATGATCCCATCAAATCCCCAACCAATCCTTATTCCCGGTTTAAAGGTGGGGAGACTGACTGAGACTTAGTGGTGGAAACTGGCACCAGAACCCAGATCTGATTTGACACTCAAGCCTGCGCTCTGGACACTTCTCCGTACAGCTCCAGAATTACTCATTCACCCGGATACCTGCAAAATCATCCTGAGAGCGCCCTTGGCCATAGGGCTGTTCACCTGTCCTGAACTCTCTCTAGTCAACAAGAAGGGACCCGCCCTTCCTCGCTCCTGGCTGGAGTTCCATTCTGCCAGAACGGAGGCAAAAGGGGGAAAAACTGTTCTTCGCTTCTATGGTAAAACTTCACGAACACTTTTGACCCCTTGGGCCAGCCATCTCTTCTACCGCTTCGATCGCAACAGAGCATCAGGCAGAAAAGACAAGGAGAAGACAGCTACAACAAACCGTGCAAGACCAAGGGCCTCTCATTCCTGCACCGCACCATCTAAATTCTCCCAAAGAGAGAAACTGGAGAGAGAACTAAGGAAGACCCAAAGCACACACACTTCGTATGTTTTTGTTACCCCAACGATCAGATCAATTGTCAGGAGGACGTCTGCTCCGCGGAAAAAGTGCTGCTCGGAGGCTTCAAGTCCCCCGGTGTTGTTATGGTTATCGCCACATCCCAGGTCCTGCCCCGGGGAGCTCCAGAACCTGGAACCCGTGTCCTTTCCCGGCTGAACCACGGAGGTTGCACCGCCCAAGCGCTGGGGCTCGGACAGAACCGGCGGGCATCGTCTGCGCTCTGCATTCGCCAAACACAGCCCACATGCACGGAAGGGGCAGCCTGCACTGCAGGACCCGCCCGCCAGTATGGACGAGCCCATGGGGGCCGGGCCCGAGGCCGAGGCAGCCCCGGGGTTCCAGCGCCCGAGGCCGCCCCCAGGCCCCGACGGCGCCTCCCCGGGACCCGAGCCCCGTTCTCCTCAGCCCCGCCCCGCCGGCCTCACCTCGGTCCCCCGCAAGTCACTCGCCGCCCGCAGCTTCGTTAGCGTCCCGGCTGCCTCTGCCGCCCGGCCTCCCGGGATCCACTGCCGCCCTCAGCCCGGAGCCGGAAGCGGGAAGCCGCGCGGGCGAGGTGCGCACGCGCCGCTCCGCCCCCGAGGGCGGACCAGAGGGTGTGGCCCCGGAAGGGGGCGTGGCCGAGAGGATCGGTGGGTCCCGGTAACTAAGGACTTGGGTTGAAGCTGAACGTGTGGTCTCAGGCAGGGGTAGTTCGCTCGGGTTTACCCGGGGCCAGGGGACTGAAGAGTATTTGCGAGGAGGGTGAGAGTGATCCTTGAGGGGCGGGTTAGTGGAGCAGGGGGGCGCCTACGGGCGATCCTGAGGGGAAATCCGCGGGGTGGGGGGCTTTTTTTGGGAGGGGTCAGTGGGGCGCTGGGGTATCTGTGGGACTGGGGGGCGCTTAGAGGGGATCCTAAGAAGAGATCAGCGGGGTTGGGGGGCGTTTTGTGGGGTCAACGGGGGCCTGGGTGATTAGCGGGACTGGGAGGTGTTTCCTGGGAGAAGATAGCAGTGCTGGGGGGGCGACTTGGGGAATTAGGGGTGTCTGGAGGCGGGAGTTGGGGTACAGTGGAAGCCTGGGGGCATCTAAGGGGGATGAGTCCGGGGGCGAGAAGTTTGAGAGGGGAGAGTACAAGAAATGGAGAGAACAGCTCTGTCTCCTGTGAAGAAGTGGCAGCATAGATTACAGGAAGTGAAGATTACAGGTCTTGGAAAAATGAGTCATATATCTCTCAGGTGGTCCCAGACACCCCAACATAGGTACCACCAGATACCCCAAACACATACCAGACACCCAGGCAGATGCCATCAGATACTCGCTTTCAGGCACCCGCAAATAGGTCAGACACCCACGTAGGTCTGTTAAATGCCCCCAAACTATTCAAAATCTGAAAAACATGCCAAATATCTCAAAAGTACCGGACACCTTCATCCAGGAGCCATCAGATACCCCCATACAGGCTTTCAGACACCCAGAAACATACCAGAGACCCCACATGGACACTTTCAGACACCCTCCAACACAGATGCTATCAGATACCCCCAAACAGGTGTTCAGAGTCTGAAACACATGCCAGACACCCACACACAGATGTTTTTAGACACCTATAGCCATGCCAGATGTCTCTCCAAGTGTCAGCACCCCTCAGGTGCCATCCGCCATCCAGGTCCTGAGGCTTCTTGTCTAACCCAGGTCCCCCATAAGTGGAGGGGGTGGGCAGGAGCCAGGAGAGGGGCCAAGCACCTTTCACCTAAGGCCCAAGTTGTTCAACCAGGTCAAGGTCGCCCCAAACCAAACTCACCTCAAAACACACACAATCTGTGGTTGAGATCTCTCAGTTCAGACACTGGGTGGCAAAATCCCCAAGCGACCTGCCTTCACTTTAAGTTTAGGCTTCATGATCAAGAGAGGGAGCATGTCCAGGGAGTTGGAGGGTCCAGAAGTGCAAGAACCCCACCCCAGTTGAGGCCATCAGATACCCCCCCGCCAACTGAGGTCAGAAGCCCAGACACAGGTATTTCGAGGTCTCGATGGATCTGTAAATGTTCACTCTCTGAATTGCTGTGACTTTTGGACTTTATCCCAAAGGCAATGGGGAGCCATTGAAGATTGTAAGCAGGAAGAATGGCATGATCGTTATTTCTGTAGCCCCCTTGGTTATAGAAACCTTCAGGTTGACAAAGTTCTCCCCTAAAACCTTTTCAAGGGGCCTGTCAGGAAGGAGAGGTATCTCTTGTCTTCCTTTTATCCATCCAACCATTTTCTGCATTTTATTGAGTCCTTATCATGGGCCAGGGACTCTGCTAAGAGCTAAGGAGCTATATGTCTATAGCTGCATTTCTCAGTCTTGGTACTAATGACAATTGGGGCTGGATAATTCTCTGTCGTCAGGGGCTTCTGTGCATCAGAGGATATTGAACAACATCCCTGGTCTCTTCCCATTAGATGCAAGTAGCACTCCTAGTCCTGACAACCAATAATGTCTCCAGATATTGCCAAATGTTCTTTAGGGGGACAAAATGGCCCTTGGCTGACAGCAATTGGCCTCAGAGGCGCTCAGAACTTACAGTCACCTTATGCTGGCTTCCTGGGGAGGTGGCCCTTCGCTTTGTTTTAGAGAATGAGTAAGAGTTATGTGGCAGAGGGAGTTCCAGGAACAGCGCTGAATGAGCAAGGCGCAGGTGATGGGCACAGGCAGCCACAAGACTTAAGGGTGGCGGCGCTGGGCAATCCCCGTGGCTGAGTAGTGGGAGAGAAGGGTGGAGGGGTAGGCGGGGTCAGACCACGGAGGGACCTCAGAGGTCAAGGCCAGGAACAGGACTGTCTGGAATGGTGTTCCATCAGCGGGGCTGGTCTCTAGGAAAGCATCTCAGCTTTACCCTGGAGACGCACCTTCCATAATTACCTGGAGCATGACTCATTCACTGTTGTGTTTAACTTACTGTGGGGCTGTTTCCTTAAATCAGTAACATCTGGTTTTGAATACCTGCGATGGGAGGTAGGCTTGTGACGAGTTATACCTGGGCAGTGCCTGCTCTCAGCCTGCTGGGAGCGAGACACAGCTGTTCTGGCCTCACACGCTTCCTTAGACAGGTGTGGGGCTGTGGTCAGAGCCCAGGGTTAGGGTCTGTGATTTAGATGCTAGCTTTGCCTCCTCAACAACAAGAAATAATGATGATGTCAGTAGGTGCTACCATTGCCTGTTAAGTACCAGGCATCACGCTGAGCGCTAGTCACGTCATTTCTGTGACACGAACTCCAACCTTCCCTGACCTCAAAGGGTTGTCCCAAAAGTCAAATGATGTTTCCAGGAGGTGGAACTTGACTCCTGCCATCCCGAGAGTAGGCTGGATTGAGGGACTCGCTTCCAAAGAAGAGAGTAGGGAAACGGGAAAATAGTAACCTGGCAGATGTTACCTTAACCAGGTGTTAAAGGTTAACATCTTCAGGGATGTCATGTCAATAGCACGTCCCCCCGATCTGATGAGCCAGGAAGGTTCCCCAAACCCATAACCCCTTTCTAATTATAAGAAAACATCAGACAAACCCAGATTAAAGGACATCATACAAGACACCTGGGTAATATTTCTCAAGACTGTCAAGGTCATGAACAATAAGAAGAGACGGAGAAACCCTCAAAGACCAGAGAGACTGGGAAGACAGGGTGATTGAAGATAATGTAGTATCTGAATTGGATCCTGAAACAGAAGGAGAACACTAATGGAAAAAACAAAACAAAACTGGTGAAATCTGAATAAGGTCTGGAGTTTGGTTAATAGTACTGTACCAGTGTTGGTTCCTAAGTTGTGACAAACATATTGTGGTCATATAAGCTATTAACATGAGGGGAAGCTAGGTGAACCACGTGAGGGGGCTCTCTCTGCACTTTTCTGTAAATCTAAAATTAAAGGACTTCCCTGGTGGCACAGCGGTTAAGAATCCGCCTGCCAATGCAGGGG
This sequence comes from Balaenoptera musculus, assembly GCF_009873245.2. Taxonomy (NCBI): domain Eukaryota; kingdom Metazoa; phylum Chordata; class Mammalia; order Artiodactyla; family Balaenopteridae; genus Balaenoptera; species Balaenoptera musculus. Next base: position 165,770,668 of record NC_045787.1, read on the forward strand.
ACACGGGTTCGAGCCCCGGTCTGGGAAGATGCCACAAGCCGCGGAGCAACTAAGCCCTTGCGCCACAACTACTGAGCCTGCGCTCTAGAGCCCACGAGCCACAACTACGGAAGCCCACGCTCTCTAGAGCCCGTGCTCTGCAACAAGAGAAATCACGCAATGAAGCCCACACACCGCAATGAAGCCCGTGCACCGCAACGAAGAGTAGGCCCCGCTCACTGCAACTAGAGAAACCCCGCATGCAGCAATGAAGACCCAGGGCAGCCAAAAAAAAAAAAAAGAAGAAAAATAAAAAAAGTTAAAAAATAAAATGAAAAGTTTCAGGGAGAAAAGGGATCTGCCGCCCGCTGGAGGGTTAAGAGAGTCCTCAGATAGATAGTTGTATACTCTAAGTTAGGGTATAATGCCAAAATGCAGCAAAAGATTCCACTTACAAGTCCCAGGTCTGGTCTTTTTTAAGTAACAAACAAAACATTAAGTTATCCCTCCTGCCTGCCTTGCATTGCATTCTACGCGTGGTAATTCGTTGGTTTATGCTAGCCACGGACAGCAATCCACGACAGTTTCATGCTTATACCAAAGAATGGAATCTGATCCTTAGTACCTGGTATTTTGCCTGTAAGTCTACTGATAAAAGATTATTGGAAGCCAGTCACAGAATCTGAAAATAAACTCTAGTCTCTCGTTTACTATTTTAGGGCTTTCATAGAAGCCAAGGACTCATTGCAAAACATTTTTGCAAGGATGACCGCTTGTATTCCATCCAGGAACAATACATTTTTGCCTGGTTTAGGATTACCGGTAGCTTATTTCAAAGCGAAGGAAAACCAACTGAGCACGTGTTTGCTGTCTTTAGAACAGTTGGCAAAAATATGGTATGAAAGTGTTTTCATCTTCCTATTATTCTAAATATTATTGTACAGAGCTATTATTAATGAAGTTTTTTGGTGGGAAAACCTTAAAAAATTGCCCCAAATATGGACATTAAGCACGTCAAACAACAGAGTGTCCTTGGTATGTTAAACTTTTGGTTTTCATGTATCTGTAATTTAATTTTCTTTTAAACTATAAAATTTTGCCTTTGGTACAACTAAAAGAATTAGAAGTTAATTTTATTAAGCAAAAAATAGGGACTTCTCTGGCGCTCCAGTGGTTAAGACTTCCTCTTCCATTGCAGGTGGTGCGGGTTTGATCCCTGGTGGGGGAGCTAAGATCCCACATGGCTCGTGGCCAAAAAACCAGAACATAAAACAGAAGCAACATTGTAACAAATTCAATAAAGACTTTAAAAATGGTCCACATAAAAAAAAAAAAAATGTTAAAGAAAAATTAAATGGCATCATGTGGCAGTGGATTGGTGATCAGGGGCTCAGGCTCTGAGTTCAGACCCTGCTGTGTGACCTTTGGCAAGAAATTAACTCCTCTGGGCCTCAGATTCCTCATCTGTAGAAAGGGGGAATACTAGTGCCTATCTTACAGAGTTGTGAAGCTTAATGAGGAAATCTGTTTAAAGGACTTGGTGTTTGGGATATTGTATCTGCTCAGTATAGTAATGTTACTCTCTAACTATTTGTACAAAGTCTTCTGTGATTGTAAAGTGACCTTCAGGAAATTAGTCCCTGTTGGAAACCTCATCTTCAAGGTCAGATGTGTAAGGGGTTCATTGATCTGTCGGCTACTGTAAGTCACTTCCCTGGGTCTTCCTTGCTGCTGGGAAAGCTAGCTCGGGGATCGGCAAACTTTGGCTATAAAGAGCCGTAAGGGAAATATTTTCAGCTTTGCGAGCATGCTGCGAAATACTCAACCCTGCCGTTATAGCGTGGATGCATTTCTGTACTGTGCACGGCCCAGTCCCGGATCTTTGACCTCATTCTTCCTCCTGCCAATCTCCCACTTGCCCCTTGAATTTGATGCCTGAGATACAGCTCCGTGGGGCTTGATCCTGGCCCTCCAGGGAAGTCCCTGTATCCAGCAGACCTCACCACCCCCCCCCCCCGACCCCCAGAAGAAGAGATTAGGAAGTCAGCAGAAACAGGAAGTCACCTGCTGCTTAAAAGGACTTTAAGATGCTGAAGACTTTGCAAAGCCCAGGTGGCCTCCGCTGAAAACAGCTCATGTGTCAGAAAGCGGGTTGGAAATCTTCCAATGCAGAGAAAGCTCCGAAGGGGACACCCCTGACAAGAGCGGCCGGCCAACAGTCCTACCACCAGCAAAAACAGTGCTCCGGAAAGAGGGAGGACTCAGGAAGAAGGAAGACGCCCACGTGTGGGACCGGGCAAGGAAGAAATGCAAAACCTGCGGCTCAGGTCACAGGGAGGCACCTGCCCTGCAGGTGGAGGGACAGCTCTCACGGCACGGCCCATCCTGGGGCCAGTTCTCTATTGCACTCCCCAGTGATTCTCACCGGGGCAATCCTAGCCCCCAGGGGACATTTGGCCACATCTAGAGACATTTTTGGTTGTCATGACTCATGGGATGGGGGGTAATAGGTATCTAGTAGGTGGAGACCAGGGATGGTGCTCAATATCCTCCAATGCACCAAACAGCTCCCCGTTCCCCCAACAAAGAATTACTAGGCCTCAAATAGCAATAGGGCCAAGGTTGAGGAACCCTGCGCTAGCCTGAATTTGCAACTAACATGCAGTTGCCGGTGCCTCCTCTGTCTCCCTTACAAAGCCTGATTTGTTTTCAAAAAGGTGATATGCTAAATCTCAGAAAAGGCCAGAGTCATCTCCCTCCAAGGCCTCTGGAACCTAGTACTTTTTCCTGAGCAGACACCATTACCCCCCAGACAGCCCCGGGAGGCAGGAAATTGCCTGTTATGGACTGATCGTGCCTCCCCGCACCTACCCCAATTCATATGTTACAGTCCTAATCCCCCTCAGCACATCAGAAGGTGGCCTTATTTGGAAATAGGGTCATTGCCAATTTATTTAGTTCAATGAGGCCATACTACGGTAGAGTTGGCCCCTAATACAATGTGACTGGCGTCCTTAGGAAAAGGGGAATTTCAGACGTAGACATGCATACAGGGACAATGCCATGTGCAGATTATAGTTCTGCTGGCACAAGCCACCGGACTTCCAGAAGCCAGGAGAGACACCTGGGGTGGACCCTTCCCTAGCACGTTCAGAGGGAGCCTGGCCCTGCTAACACCTTGATGTCGAACTTCTTCAGAACTGTGAGACAATGCATTTCTGTGGTTTAAGCCAACCAGATGGTGTTACTTTGTTACGCAGCCCTAGCTAACTAATATACTGCCCGAGTCTGGATTTTGCCAAAGGATTTTTGCAACGACGAAAGCTGAGACTTAAAGGGAATTTGGTGGCGGCGGGGGGGGGCCGAGCTAATCAAATGGTCCCTGCTCTTAGGGATGGATCCCTGGTGACATCCAGGAAGCCAGGGTTGGTCCGAGCTTAGAAAGGGTGAAATAGGATGAGGATGCAAAGAGCGAAGGAGGCCATGAGAGCGATTTAGGGGAAGTGAAGGAGAGAAAGTGGCTTCCATCCAGGGGCATGGGCTGGGCCACCAGACTTACCAGAGCTCAGAAAAGGTTTGCCACACGGCGGGCAGCTGGAGTGGCCAGAGAAGGTTCCTTGAGCCAGCTGGTGCCCGTTGACACATTCTTTCCGCTCTCGAGCATCCTGACCTTTGTCTTTCAGAAGCACTGGGCTCTTCCCCTGTTGGGGACAGATGTGGGCCTTAGAATGCCCTGTGCATCCAGTCTCGCCTCGAGTCAGAGAGATCTGGAGCCAGGGGCACCCTGACAAGCTGCAGAAGGCAGAGGGGGATTTCCCCCCCTACGCCCGGCCCGGCCCCCTGACCTTCTCCTTCTGCCTGGTGACTCGGCATCGGAGGGAACTAAGTCTGCGCTTCACCCTGGCACTCCTGTCACTTCTCTCCATCTTCCCCGCTCTGTCCTCGCTCCTGAGGGGCAGAAAATTTGGTGAGGAGGGCGCAGCAGACCCAGAAGGCCCTTCTGAGCCAGTCCTGCAGGTCGCTTCTGGGATCCACCTGGAATCTGTCTCCCTGAGGCCCCTTCATCCTGTTTCACCCCTGCTGTGGTCCCTAACTCTCTCCCTCCTTCTCTCACTCACTCATTCACTGGACAAACATTTACAGAGGTTTGCAAATTTCAGGAACCTTGGGGACCAGGTTTGCAGAGGGGAAGGTGACACGGTCTCAAACTTGAGGTCCCTTGATGGGCCGTGTCCATCTCAGCCTCCTCCCTCTGATTCATGCCCCCTTCCTATCTCATCAGCCTAAAATCCTGCCCATTCTTCCTGTGGGATATCTGTCAAACCCGGCTTCCCTCTTCCCATCCAATGCTCCAGCCCCAGATCGTGCCTCTCCTGGATGACTGGCACACCCTCACTTAATAAATATGTATTAAGTCATTGACAAAGAAACCCAGCCCCTGCAGAATCTAGTCCCTGGAGGGAGATTCCGTACCTGCAGTCTGTACCCCTGACAGAGCTGTGCTCCTTTGCTTCCCAGGTGTGATCTGGCCTCTGCTGACTCCCCCTCCCTCCTCTCCTCCCAGCCCCACCCTGACACTGTTCCTGAGGAAGGCACCGATTTCTTTTCCCCATCCTCATGTCTTCGTATTGCTGAACTCCTACTCTTCCATCGGAACCCAGCTCAAGCTGTCACCTCCTCCAAGAAGTCTTCCTCTGCCCTCCCAGGGCATATGACGAGCCCCCCTACCACCCCTACCGTTGCCCTGGCGGTTCCAGTGAGAGGATGGGGGCCCCAGCTCCTGCCCCCAGCTCAGGGCCCACGGTAACCTCTTGTGGGAATCCAGTGGAGGCCCGCCAACAGCTCTGCGTACTCACTCGGACAGGAACTCAAACCAGGTGAGGTTTGAGTGGGCTCCTCCGGGGCTGATGGACAAGTGAGCCCTCTGCCGGGCCCTGCAGGATCAGAGGGGACAGACACAGCAGCAGCCCTTCCTTCCTCCCGCAGATGCCCCCTCTCCTGCCCCTCTCCCTCTGGGCTCCTGTGGATAGGTGTGCCCCCCGTGCCATGTCTGAGATCCCACCATCCCTCCACATGTGGGCTCACCTGTGCCTCCTCCCACCTCCCCTGTCACCGTTTTCCTCCCATTTCTCCTTGTCTTCACACCTTTCCCCCTACACTTTCCCCCTACACCTGTCCTCCGCATCTGTCCTCACATACCTGTTGCCTCACACCTAGCCCCCTTTCCACTTACCCATGGTACTGTCGGAGTTCTTGAAGCACCTGCTGGACAATCAGCCTGCCATGGCAGAAAGAAACAGCCCACAGTCGCCCCACATGACAGACATTCCCCAAGGCGAGCCGTCATTGCCCGACCCGCTCCTGGGTCCTGATGCAGCCCCTAAACTGGAGCCCCAGCCCCTCCCCATGCTGTCGAGAACCTTTCTGAGGGGCCTGGGTCCCTCTCCTGGGAGAAGGATGGTGTGGTAGAGAAGATCGAGATTATTATAGGGGGACAGTGGCCGGTCACTTACAGCCAGTGATGCTACACCCTGCATCCCTCCTCCCCAAGCCTGGACTCCTTGGCTGTCCAGGGGGTCCCTCCCTGACCCAGGGGCGGACACTCACACATGATCTGGCTCCACGTGGTCCTTTTCCATGCACTCCAGCACCGGTGGATCCAGGCCTGGAATCAGCCCCCACCCCAAGAGGCACAGGCGTGAAGGGGGCCCTGGGGCAGGACCAGCCCGGCATGGCGCCCCCTGAACCCACCCCTGCAGAAATGGAGACTGTCCAGATGTGGTTTGCCACTCTCAGAGGAGGAGAGGTGAAAAGAGGGCAGAGAGCCAGGGATGGAAGTGTCCGCGGAGTGTCATGAGTGCTTAACGACTGGCTAAACGCTTTACACATATGCGGTCAGTGAACCCTCCAAGCGACCCTAAGGAGATACACTAATCGTCCCATTCTCAGCGAGAAAGCTGAGGAGGCTTAGAGACTTGCTAGAAAGTGGTAGATTCCGGTTTGGCCTGTAGGTCTGTCTGACACCAGAGGGACACAAGCTCTTCAGGTAGAGATTCAGAGACAAAGAAGGAGATAAAGAAAGAGACAGAGTCAGAGGGAGAAGAGGGAGCCCTGCGGGTCATTGCAGTGTTGTGTCCACCTTGGAGGATCCCTGGTGGGGGCGGGGGGGGGGGCGTAGGGGTGGGGGAAGGGCAGATGATGCAGGAACCACCCCACCCCCTCCCCCAGCATTCTGCCCATTTCCTGTCCAGGGGACCCTAAGCCCCCTCCACCAGCCCCATCCAGGGGACCCTCCAGCAGAAACCCCCTACTCCACTTGGTTTCAATGAAGGAAACCCCCAGGCTGGGCTACCTTGAACCGCTGGAGCGGGCACTTCCAAAGCCGGAAAGATTTCCAGGGAGCTGATCTCATCGAAGGACACGGGAACCGACCGTGACCTCACTCTTTTTTCGGGGCTGTCACATTCCTGCAGGGAATAAGCATCTCGCTAAGCCTGGAGACAGCCCAGGCTGCAGGCAGGCTCCCCGGGTCGAGGGTCCCCAGCCTTCAGCTGCAGACAGGGGCTGCCCCCAGCCGTGGGGCATGAGCACAGGGTTGGGACTCCACAGCAGCTGAGGGCTGGGGCCATACCCTCCCCAGCCACGGGCTGCAGTCCTGCCAAAGACCACCAGCTCCCCACCCCAGCTGTGGGCTGGAGCTCTGGAATTCTGAGCCACAAATTCCAGCCATGGCCAGTAATTTCCCCCCAAGTCATGGTCATGGGCAAAGATGCCCCAGGCCGAGGCAACAGCTCCGAGCATGCATTCCCCAGGTTTGGGCTAAAATCTCAGACCTCAGACGAGCCCTCCCTGCTTCCAAACTCCAGTCGCAGGCAGGGCCTCCTTCCAGCTGCAAAGATGCGGAGACATGCCCCTGCTCCCCAGCCCAGGGGTGCACTTATGGCCAAGGAGCCCAACCCAACAAAGGACCTTCAGGTCTGGGCTGCAATCTCAGGACCCAGCGACTCCCCAGTCACGGGCTGTACCTGCCATGATAAAGCAGTCCCTCCAGCTATGGGCAAGGCACTCCTTGGCACCTGCAGAGACAGCGCCTGGGCCCACAGGTGTGTTATTATCTGGGGTGGCTTCAGCTTGCACCCACCTTGTTTGGTGCCTCTGGGGGGGTTCCGCCCCCAGACAGACACCCTTGGGTCCAGGCCTGCAGGCCCTCTCCTGGCAGGTTCAGAGCAAGGCTGGCCAGTGTCCGAGGGAGACAGGGCCCCTCATTTGCAGCTGAGGCTTCGAGGCTGAGCCTGGTGGAGGAAGGGAGGGAGTCGGGTCTCTTCCACCTGGTTGCTGCCCCAGCTCCAGCATGTGAGGCATGGGGGCCTGGAGGGAACCTGTGGGTAGCCCTCTGGAGGGGCAGGGCACAGAGAAGGGGCCAGCTCTCCCAGTACCAGAGAGGTGGGTGGGGAGTCTGGCTGGGGGATTTGATGCTGAAGTTCCATGTCCATCGCAGGCCCACTGTTTTTTGTTTTTTGGGTTTTTTTACCTTTTTTTTTTTTTGGCCCAGTAGCATGTGGTATTAACTTAGTTCCCCGACCAGGGCTCACACCCATGCTCCGGGATTGGAAGCTCGGAGTCTTAACCACTGGACCACCAGGGAAGTCCTCCCTCCCACTGTTTATTTTACACAGACTGGATTTCTATCTGGGGGGACCTGTGAGGGGTGGAGGGGGCAGCTAAAGCACCCCTCTCTACCGTTTGGGGCTGCCACTGTGGTTTGTGGGTGGCACTGAGCACGCATCTGTGTTTTGATCACAAGTGCATCTGTGGCTTTGTGCACGCATGTGCAAGTGACATGTTTATGTGTCTCTGGGTTTGAGCAGGGGGAGGGTGCACGCCTGCGCGTTGAGCGTGGGCGTGCACGCCCAGGGTGCACGGGCGGATGTGCACATGTAGGTCCGAGCCTGCCGGCCGGGTTCACACAATTCCAGTCTGGGCTGGTGCACGCTCCTTCAGCGTGTGCGTGCTTACCCATGCACACGGATTCGTGTGCGCACGTGGGCTCTGTGTGCAGACCTGCATCTCCGGAGAGGGCCTTTGGGGCTGCCTTCTGACAATGCAGACACCTCTGGTGGCCCTTGTGCTAGATGACAGAGAGGGAGGGGGGCAGCGTGGCCTGGCCGCCCTGGGGGTGTGTCCCGGAAGGTGTTAGCTGGGGGTGGGGGGGGAGGACGACTGACCTCTGCCAGGTCTCAGAGCAGCTCCGCGACCTCTCCCAGCTGCGTCTTCGAGGCAGGCCCTGGGACCCTGCCAGGCTGGAGAAGGGCGAGTCTTCTCCGACTTCTTCGCTAGGGGGCCCACTGCCCCTGGCCCCCCTAGACTGGTTTTGTGAAGGGACCTCAAGGCCCAGGTCCTGGATATACTCACTGCCCTGAAGGTCCCCCAAGTCCAGGCTGAAGTCCTCCGAGCTCTCGCCACTGCCGAGCAGCGCTGGAATTCCATCCTCCTGGAGACAGATGGGGAAAAGGCATTGACCGAGGGCAGCAGAGGCCCCCAACTTGCAGACCCTGCCCATCCCCCTCCCATCCAACCTGGGTTCAGCGCCCATCTAGTGGCAGGTGGGGTAGAACGGGGGTGGTCCCCTCAGTGCAATGTCTAACCCAGGCCTTCAAGGTTTTATTCCCCGAAAAGGGGCCAGAATCTGGGCTGGCAGACCTGATTCCACCTCCCTTACTGAATTTCTGTCTGATGGGCTTATGAAACAGACAAAATAACCTCTGTCCTGTCGGCTCACCCAGCTTGTTTTAAGCCTCATGTAAAATCATGCCTGTGAACACAATTTGTAAAAGCGCTGCACGGAGGTAAATTATCCTCGGTGCTACTGCTACTGGTGGAATTTCAGGCAGTGTCAGGGCTCCTAGTCTTTTTTTTTTTTTTTTTTTGGCTGCACTGCGCGGCATGCGCTATCTTCATTCCCCTACCAGGGATCGAACCCGCACCCCCTGCAGTGGAAGCACGGAGTCTTAACCACTGGACCACCAGGGAAGTCCCAAGGGGCTCCTAGTCTTTTCCCGGGGCTGCTTAGGGTGTCTACTCATGGGTCTCCTGTACCCTAAGTCTCCCTCCCAGGCCTAGGGTGAGGCAAGTGAGGCACTCACCTCGGACACAAAATTGTAGGGGGTGCCCCAAAACTCAGGAATCAAGAAAATCATACTTTAATACAATATTAAAAAAAAGAACTCAATACAGTGCAAAGAGTTCCATGATGAGCAAATTATCAAAATGTTAAGACATGACAGTTTCGGACCCCGCACCTCGCTTGCCTCCCCCTATCTCCGGCCCTGCTCCGTCCTACCAGAGGGTAGCCTGGAACCTCTGCACTCCTAAATCCCCTGCAATAACTTCCGCTCCCGGACAGCAGAAGCCTGAGCTCGTGAGCACAGTGCAAAGGGCTCCAGGGTCGGCTGCCTCCCGCTTCTGGCCCCTCTGCAGCCTCACGTTGCAACCCACCCATGAGGCATCGATGTGCCAGGCGCTGCTAGACACGGAAGATACACAGGGGTGGACGATGATTGCCACATCCACCAAAGCAGCAACCAATCTGCACCCAGAACTACACGGGTGTTAGCCCTAATGCCACCGCAGCTCCACCAGGGGGCGTTGTTGTCCCACTTTCCAGATCAGGAGACAGGCTCAGGGAGGAGAAAGGACCACACAGTCCTGGGCCACACAGTCAGTAAACCGCAGAGACAGAGCCAAACTCAGATCTGTCTGGGTCCAAAGCTCTATCCTCTTTCTTACCCTTGTTACTCTTCTTTTTCCTCTCTCTCCCTCCCAGTCATTCTATTTGTCATTTTTTTTTCCCCCCAGTCAGAGCACCTGCTTTTTCCTCTCCTTGGAGAACCTCTTCTCCCAAGCCACCCAGAGGCAGCCTGGTGAACTCCTATTCACCCGTCAAAACCCAGCTTGGGCATGCCTTCCAGGCTGCCTTCCTGACTCCTCCAGTCTAAATAAGGTGTCCCTCCTTTGAGCTGTCAGGATCTGCAGGACAGGGACTGTCCTTTTCCAGGCCTTTGTTAGCACTGTCCTCAGACAGGGCTTTGTGGGGAGGTGGGGAGTCCTCTACCAGCGCTCCATGCAAAACCAACCCTGAGATGTGACCCCAGACATCTATGTGAGCTCAGGCAGCCCTTGATGGACTGTCCCAATTGGTGGCCTGAAGGGCCCACTGAGAAGACCTGGCCCCCTTCATGAGCTCTATAAGAGGCCCCCAGGATAGGACTGACAGATAAAATATAGGACGCCCAGTGAAATTCCAATTTCATATAAACAACGAATTTTTTTTCTAGTGTAAGTAGATTCCAAACATTACAATATTTGACATGCAAGTCTAACTGCGCATCCTTTAATTTTATCTGCTCAATGTTGCAACCCTATTTATCCCCGGACCATTTGGCCGGTCATGGCCAGTTTTTACTAGGGGAGGGGGAATAGGAAGGTCCCTGCTAACACTTGGTGTGGGGAATTTTCAGAGAAGCAGCCAATTGAAAGTGGAGAACACCTGCCAGCCAAGAGCCACGCTCTTGGTCGGCTGTGGATCTTGGCTGGCAGGACGCAGGTGGCAGTGTCCACACCTGCCATGGAATGAGGGTGGAAGAGCTATGCAGGGTCTGGCTTTTTCTCTCACCTCCGCCACTTGGAGCTTTCTACAGTTTTGACACCTTCCTTCTTTTTAAAAATCGTAGTAAAGTATACATAACATAGAATTCACCATTTTAACCATTTTTAAGTGTACAACTCAGTGGCATTAAGTACATTTACACTATTGTGCAATCGTCACCACCGTCCATCTCCAGAACTTTTTTTCATCTTCCTCCAAAGAAGGTTTGTACCCATTAAACAGTAACTCCCCATTCTCACTTCCTTGAGCCCCTGGTCACCTCGACTCTACTGTGTCTTATTGAATTTGCCTATTCTAGGGACCTCGTATAAGTGGAATCATACAATATTTGTCCTCTTGTGTCTAGTTTATTTCACTTAGCATAATGTTTTCAAGTTCATCCGTATTTTAGCATGGGCCAGGATTTCCTTCCTTTTAGAGGCTAACATTCCATTGTATGGATGGACCGTATTGTATGGATATAAACAAAACTACATTTTGTTTAGCCATTCAGTCTTTGATGGACATTTGGGTTGCTTCTACCTTTTGGTTCTTGTGGATTATGCTGCTATGAATATGGTTGTACAACGTCTGTCTGAGTCTCTTTTGGGTAGCTCTGCAGAAGTGGGGTTGCTGGATCGTACGGCAATTCTCTGATTGGCTTTTTGAGCCCCGGCCATACTGTTTTCCATGGTCTTGAATCTTTCCTTTGCACCCACTGATCTTTTTTTTGGGGGGGGCGGGCTGCACTGCATGGCATGTGAGATCTAAGTTCCCCGACCAGGGATTGAACCCATGCCCCCTGCAATGGAAGTGCAGAGTCTTAACCACTGCACTGCCAGGGAAGTGCCTGCACCCACTGATCTATCTTGCTTCCCCCCACCTCCCTGGCTGTTCCTTCTCTGCCTGCTGCTTCCTCCCTGTATCTTTCATATACCAGGGTCCCTCTTCTTCAGTCTCCGTCCAAAAAACCCACACCTCTGGCCCTGGCTGGTCCAGGTTCCCCTGGTGCTCCTATGACTTTAGCGGCAGCCTTCCCGAGATCACTCCGATCCCATCCCTGGTGCCTCGGTAACCTCTGCCAACTCCTGTCTCCTCTGCCACGGCCCCAAAAGTTTCCTTGCATCTCTGGTTTTCATCTTCCTGTAAATATAAATACATCAGGACAGCCTCTTGGCCTGGGCCGGGCCGTCTCCACTCCCTCTCCTACATCTGGCCTCCTTCACAGGAGGCAGAAGTGGGAACCCCGCCAGAGCTTTGGGTGGAAAGGGATGGTGGGCAGCTGTGGCAGGTACCAGCGATGGAGGGGGAGGGAGGGGGCTTTGTCCTTTGCTGGGGAACTTGTATCTTTCCTCCAACATTTCCTGGGTCAGAAATGGGAGCCGGCCCACTGAGGGCCTTCCCAGGCATCTCCCTAAACATTTGTATGCTGGCCCTGATGCCCCAGAGAGGATACAGTAAATCGAGGCTCCTGCTCCCTGGAACCCTGGGGAACCTTGAGGGATGGGTCCCCCCTCAATGGCAGACCCAGAGACGAGATGTCCCAGGAATTCCCACTCTACCAAAGGGCTTGCTGCGTGCAGATTGAGATAGTACGTGGATCAACGTTTTTAAAAAATGTAAATAGTTATTTATCTCCTTGTATATTAAGAAAAAATAGCACACCAAAGCAACTTCAAGCATATCATTTCTCTGGTTCCATTTCATCGTGTAAAAAAGGAATTGATTTCAAACAAAAGAGCAAATAAATAATAGGGACAGACAGTTTTCGGATGGTTGGAACGATAGAAAGGCCTTAGTCAAGGTTTGCATCCCTCGCGTGTCTTTTATTAGCTCAGTGTGACCTCAGGCAAGTTTCTAACCCCTCTGGCCTCAGTCTTCTCATCTCTAAAATGGGCATGGTGCTGCCTTCTTGTAGGATTGCTGGGCAGGTAAAATGAGATGATGCTTACACATTTGCAAGCCCTCGATCAATGGAAACAGATATTGTTGTTGAAACCATGGTTGTTGTTTTTATACTTCAGGAGTCAGGGCCCTTCCTCTGGGCAAATTGATGACCCTGCCAGATGGAGCTAATTGGAGTAGACTGATGACTAAATCCAGCGATTATAATCAAGGATGAGCGAATGTTCTAGAAAATGGGCTGGAGAAGAACTGAAGGGGGGCCAGCTGACCCTGTTTGAAGGGACAGAAATTCTGGTTTGGAGTTCTACTTAGAAAATCCCTTTTTTGTTATTATTATTTTAAACTTAAATTTAATTTTTTTTTAAGTTTGAAAAATAAGATTTATTCTAAGCCAGATCATATAGAAAATTCCTTTTTTTAAAAAGGACAAACCCTGGGGTAATCATTGGTGTGCAAAATCTACTAAGGACAACTCAATTAGGACAGGTTAGACCATCTTTAGACAGTTTCTGTAACAAAATAAAACCCCCAAACCCTACTTCCAACCACATAAAATAGTGTCTATGTGACATGTAAATGATTTATTGAGCTGGCTATATAGGTCAAGTTGCATATATTTTAAAATAATTTACATCTTACCAGTATATATATCTTTTTCAATGAAAAATCCTACTGAATGTTTTTTAAAAAGACAAAAAGAAGGAAAGAAAGAAAGAAAGGAAGAAGAAGGGAAGAAAGAAGGAAGGAAGGAGGAAGGAAAGAAAGAAAGAAGGAAGGAAGGAAGAAATCAGGGAGGGCTTCCTGGAGGAAGTGACAGTGAGGGAAGCCCTGAGGAATGTGTAGGAGTTAGCTAGGTAGAGGCTCTGGGTGAGGGCATTCCAGGCATTAAGAGAACAGGATGTTCAGAAGCCTGCTGGCTTGAGAGCTCAAGGTGCTTCCCCCCAAAACTGGCAAGATTTCCTTATGGCTGGAGGGGTGTGTGTGGGGGAGGGAATGGGGTTGGATCAGCAGGCCTGGTAGGCCAAGGAAGAATTTAATCTCTTATGTTCCAAACAATGGTGGTGTGGAGGCCAGGGGGCTGTGATTTGCCTTCAGAAAGATTATGCAAGATGCAGAGCCCAGATAGGCTTGGACAGGGGCAGGGCTGTTGCAGCAGTGAAGATACCTGTGCAAATCACCTGGGTGAGCAATTACAGTGGCCTCCACCAGGGCAGTGGAGAAGGAAGGAGAGACATGGACAGAATTGAGGGTTGTACAGGTGTAGTGTTCACAGGGCTTGGGGAGGGAAGGGCAAGGATGTTGCCTTCTGCTGCTTCCAGCTCTGGTGACCAACTAGATAAGGACACGGATGCCGGTGGCGGGGCTTATTTGGTGGTGGTGGGGTAGAGCCTCCCCGTATATACCCAGGGCTCCCTGCTTCTCCAGGTACACGCTTCCTCCATTGCCATCCTATCTGTCCGATCGCCTGCAGCCCAGGGTTCCTATTCCAAGAGGTCCAGAGCCCTGGAAGGATCCAGAACTAAACTTGAGTCCTGGTCCTGTCTTCATTTACCCTGGATTCTCCCTGACACCTAGGCCAATTCTTTCCCTGCTTGGACCCCAGTGTGCTCTTCTATAAAATGACAGGGGCGGATACACAGAATTTCCTACATATGGTTTGACTGTAATGGACCCTCCTTCCTTAGTGTGGTGGGTGTTATAAAATGCCACCCAGAACCCCCTTCAGTGAGGATGTGCTGCCCCAGATGCCGGGGGTGGGCTGCCAGCAGTGGCTGTCGGCTGTCAGTCCTCTGGGAAGTCACATCCGTTCCTGGGCAGTCCACAGGCCACGACTGATTGATGTGGGGACGTAATGGCTTGGCCATCTCCGCCTGAATTAGGACCACTTTGCAGGGCTGTTCTAGCTCAGAGGTCCCCATGGGAGCTTTTTCTTCCTTTTTCATTGATTGTTCTACTCACCCATGCACCCATCTAGCCACCCTTCCCTCCTCCCTCCCTCCCTTCCCTCCATTCTTTCATCCATCCATCCATCCACCCATCCATCCATCTCTTTTGTCAATCCTTCCTTCCTTCCATCCATCCATCAACCCTCCCCTCTACTCATCCCACCCTCCCTCTTCTTGTTCCAGAAAGAATTCATTTCCTCATCTGTAGAATGAGATAATAACTACTCTGCCATGTTTTGATGAGAGTTCCCTGAAATAATGCACACAAAGTTCCTGCAGGTGCTAAAAAAGTGTACTTGCTGCCACAGGCGTCATCAGCTCCTGCCCATCTCAGCAGTCAGACACATGCCTGCTCATCCTCCATGACGGAGAAGTCTGGGTCCTCAGGCCTCCAGAGTCCACCGCTGCTCTTGGTGGCTGAGTCTGCAGCTCCAGAGTCAAAGGGCTGGACACATGGCTTGGGCTCAGAGCCTGTGGGGAAAGGAGGGACAAGGTGTCATGGCTGAGTGGGAGGCCTGAAGAGTCAGGGCCTGAGTGCTGCATCTGGGCCTCAGTTTTCTCATCTGCAAAATGGGATGGCAGGGGAGGATGGTCCCAATGATATTTTTTTTTTGGCCACACCCTGTGGCTTGTGGGCTCTTAGTTCCCTGACCAGGGATCGAGTCCAGGCCCTCGGGAGTGAAAGAGTGAGTCCTAACCACTGGACCGCCAGGGAATTCCCTCTTTAAGCCAACATACACGACACCACTCGACACCACTCATGCTGAGCCTGGGACAGATATTTCTATTCAATCCCAGGGCTCTTTCTTCCTGAGCCATGGTCCCCTCGGAATGCTTCCCAGTGCATCATTTTTGGAAGCCATCTCCAGCTGATCCAAGTTAGCTCATGAGATGAAATCGATTTGTCATGCCTGCTCTAGCAAAAAGCCCTCATTTTCTAGAATGGGTCCCTAAGACCAAATGCAATTACCCAGTGCCCACATTTAGAGGGTCTCTAATGGTAGAACTCCAGGCTGTCTCTGTCCCTATATTGTACTTCGAGTTCCAGGGACCCCTGGGTGGCATGGTATCGAGGAGAAAACAAGGGGTTTGGGGTCAACCAGACTGTGTCCTTGCCTGGACCTGCCCCTAATGGCTGCACACCCTTGGCGAAGTCACCTCTCTGAGCCTCAGTTTCCTCACCTGGAAGGTGGGTGTGATGGTGCCCACCTTTCAGGGCCCGATCCTGGGGTGCTTGGACACCTTCCTTGCCCTCCAGGTCAGGAGGGTGCCCTGGCTTGATCTTGGGTGTTGGGTGGAGCCTTTTGCCGTGGGAGAAACAGGCACCCCCGACTCTCTCCCCCTGCCCCTTACACTGCAGCTAGAGCGCGTCACCCCTGCCTATCCGAATCCCCACGGAGGTTACCCACTGCTTGCAGGAAGAAGGTCAAATATCTTGGTCCAGCCACTGATGTCCTCCAGGATCTTCCTTCTGTGCCTTGTCCCTGCCGCTGCAGGACCCACTGCCTAAGAGCCCCCCATTCCTGTTGTAGGGCCGCCTGCCTAAAGACCTCATCCTCTTCGCTCCAGAAATCTTCGTCCACCCCCCACCTATGGTGCCTCTCTCCCGCGCATTGCGTTGCACTGCATTGCATTGCATTGCACTACACTGCATTGCATTGCACTGCATTGCGTTGTACTGCACTGCACTGCATTGCATTGCCTTGGCATCTGGACTCCCTTCACTCCTCCACACCCCCTGCAAAAACATCCTGGGTCCTGCTGAAACCAGGGAGCTGAGGGGAGAGTGCCTGGAGCTGAGGCTGGAGGATATGGGTGAAGGTGGAGGCGAGGAGTCCAATGGAGGTGATACCCAGAGAGACTGACCAGCACATTTGCGGTAAGAGCGATAGAAGCTTCAGGAAGGGCCAAGGTGGGGGTGGGGATCGGGATGGCAATGCCTTTGGACAGTGGCAGTTAGGTCCTCATCCATTCCGTAGCTTGGGTCCCCTGTGGCTGGGTGACCCCATGTCTCAGCTTGCTGGGGACAGTCCTGGTGTATGCTACTGAGTCAAGTAATGATTAACAGTAGCCCACTTTCACCCTCCAGAGGGTACAGGTGGGGTGATCTATTTTGGGGCCACTCTGCCTATAACCACTGCAGCTGGCAGAGGGGAAGGGGTGATGCTGTCCTTTTCTATCCCAACGTGGGGTGAGCTCTCTGTACCCACTTACGTTCCCTCTCCTCCCAGCTGTGTAAGTACAAACACTGCCCCAAGTTTTGGGGGTGCCGACAGTTGTATAATTTGGGGAGCCTTCTTTAAGAAAACGAATACAAAATTGTGAATGCAAAATTGCTGGGGCTTTTGGAAGGTAGCAAGAATAGCAGAAAATAGCTAAGGCAGAAATAAACACATTTCATAAACAGATGAATGAAAAGGTATCACATGGGCATAAAAAACTCAAGGAGTCTGGAAAACATTTTGGCAATTCTTCAAAAAATTAAGCATAGAGTTGCCATACGACCCAGCCGTTCCACTCTTAGGTCTATACCCAAGAGAATGGAAAACGTAGATCCACCCAAAAACTTGTACATGACCGTTCATGGCAGTATTATTCTCAATAGCCAAAAGGTGGAAACAATCCAGTTGTCCATAAACAGATGACTGGATACACAAAATGTGGTCCATCCATACAATGGAATATTATTCAGTCATAATAAGGAATGGAGTTCTGGGAGTTCCCTGGCTGTCCAGTGGTTAGGACTTGCGCTTTCACTGCCAAAGGCCTGGGGTTCAATCCCTGGTTGGGGAACTAAGATCCCACAAGTCGCACAGCACAGCAAAAAAAAAAAAAAGAAGGAATGGAGTTCTGACACCTGCTATACCATGAATGAACCTTAAAGACATGATGTGACATCACAGAAGTCAGTCACAGAAGACCACATGTTATGCGATTCCATTTATATGAAATGTTCAGAGTTGGTGAATCCATAGAGGCAGAAAGTAGATTAGTGATTGTCTAAGGCTGGGGAGAAACGGGAAACTTTGGGGTATGAGTAAAGGATACAGATTTCTTTTGGGGGTGATGAAAATGTTCTAAAATTGATTGTGGTGATGGTTGCACAACACAGGGCTTGTGGGATCTTAGTTCCCTGACCAGGGATTGAACCCGGACCTGGCAGTGAAAGCGAAAGCACCAAGTCCTAACCACTGAACTGCCAGGGAATTCCCATCACTGCGAGTATTCTAGAAACCATCACTACTTGCCCAGCTCCTCTCCCAACCTGACTGAGGGCCTCTGTTCTGCTGCCCTCATTCAACCTTGCATCTCCCGCGAGGCAGCTTCTATGACTCAGGGAAATGTAGAAACACAGCAAGCAGGCTGTGAAGGACGAGAAAAGCCAGATGTGGGGTTGGGTCCTGGAGGCTGATGGGAGCTTGGAAGGGGAGGGGGAGCCGCCTGGAGGGGCCGCCCCATCCCTCAGCCAAGGCCCCAGGGGGTCTCAGGAGAGGATGCAGGGTCTGCCTGCTTTCCTGGGCAGGGGTCTCACAGAGGCCTGAGGCCTCCCGCAGCCTGTAGAGGCCAAAGGCAGAACCTTACGCTTTGCATCTGTGACCCTAAAAGTCCGGGATCCAAAGGCTAAAGGTGAAAGGCCAGGGCTGAGTTTATTCTTTGCATGGAAGCTTCTGACCCAGGAACAGGCTGAGCTTGACCCTGATGACAGACTCCATTCTGATCCCAGTGTCACCTGTTGAGCCTCAAACTTTGTGTCACAGACTGAGCCCCTAACCCAGTGTCATAGACTGAACCTCAACCTAGTGTCACTGACTGAGCCCTGACTTTGGTGTTATGTACTGACTCCTGATCCTGGTGTCATGGACTGAGCCCTGATCCTGGTGTCATGGACTGAGCCCTGATCCTGGTGTCATAGACTGAGTTCCCATCCTAGAGCCACAATCTGAACCCCAACCGTCATCATGTGCTGAACCCTGACCCCAGGTACAGACTGAGCCTTAGTTCTGGTGACAGATTATCTCCTCCAAGCTCCAGACTTTGTCTCCAGTGGCCTCTGCCTTTGTCTCCAGTGGTGACTGCCTGATATTCCCACCCGCACTCCAATCTCAAGCTGTCAAGGCCAAACTCCTTGTTTTCCTTCCTCCTTCTGTGTCCCCATATCAGTGTGACTGCACCCTCTTCCCAGCGACCCTGCCAGAGACCCGGAGATGAGCCTTGCCTCCTCACTACCCCTCAGGGCACCAAGCCTTGTCAATTTCACCTCCACGACATTTCTCTACTCCATCCTCTTTTCTTTTTGCCTCTGCTACTATCTTAATGTCAGCCTCCATTATAGCTCTTTCTACACAACCACAACTCTTGTTGGGATTTTCCTGCACAAACGATTGCCAACCACAATTGGCTTCTTCTGTCCCAGTAGCTGGTATGTCTTCTTGGCATGACATTTCAGAGAGTCACCCCCCTTCCTCTGGTCCTCACCCCGAGACTCCCCTTAGAACGACATTCGAGCCCTTTTCAGTCTACCCTCTCAACTCGCCCCACACACCTGAGCCCCTAACTCACCATTCTCCTGTGTGCCTCTGTGCTGTTCCCACCACCCTTTTCCACTCTTCCTGCCTTGGCAACCAAGGACTTTCTCTGATCCTCTGCAGACCGTCTTAGCCAGAGGACTTTGGATTCGTCTGCACCCCTTTTCTACTCTCTGTTGTACTTTAGCTGGCTTACTTGTTCGCTTCTAGACCAGGAGTTTCACAGGCCAAATTTGACTCAACACCTGATTTTATAAATAAAGTTTTAGTAGCACACGGCCACACCCATTCGTGTTCGTATTGTCTGACTGCTTTCATGCTACAACTGCAGAGTTCAGTAGTTGTATCAGAGACCATATGACCTGCAAATCTGAAGACACTTACTCTCTGACCTTTTACAGAAAAAGTTTGCTGTCCCCCGCTCCAGATTGTGAGGCAAGTTCTGTATCCAACCCACTTTTACACCCCCAAGTCCCAAGTGGTAAAATCTTATGTGTGTTGATCAGTTCCAATATGCCTTGCCTTGTGCTAAGCCTGTCATGTTCTTTGCATTCTTCTATCCTCACAACAACCCTCTGAGTCCCTACATTATGGAAGGGGAAACTGAGGCTCAGAGAGATGTACCGACTCATCCAAGGTCATACTAGACTGGCAAGAGGCAGAGTTGGGATGTGAACCCAGGTATTTCTTGCTCCAAAGCAAGGGCTCACAACCACACAGCTATCCTGTGTGGTGAGCAGATGAATGGATAGATGGGTGAATATATGGTTGGATGGAAACGTGGATGGTTGGATGGATGAATGAGTGAATTGTTGAATAGATGGATGGGTGGTTGGATAGTTGGCTAGCTGGCTGCCTGGCTGAAGGGAAAGTTGTCTGGCTGGGTGGTTGGATGAATGGATGTTTCGATGAGTGGATGGTTAAATAAATGGACGGATGGGTGGTTAGATGGAGGGGTGGATGCATCGATGTGTGGATGGATAGTTGGCTGGCTGGCTGGCTGGTTGGATGGATGGATGAGTAGATATTTAGATGGATGAATAGTAGGGTGGTTAGATGGATGGACGGGTGGATGGATGAGTAAATGGTTAGATGGACGAATGGATGGATGTATGTGGGTGCAGGGATAGATGAATGGGTGGAGAGTTGGGATAAGTGCTGTGTCAGTGTCCAGTGGCAGTGATGCATTACATTCAGGAGATGGTATTCTGAGGGGATGAGGAGGGGAGAAACGTAGATAGAAAGAGGCAGAATTGTGACAGAGAAGCCGGGCAAGAAGGAAACCAAGTTGAGACACAGAATGCACACATTACATATACACTTATGATGTACTAAGGAATGAGTGAAAAAGTATGGCCGAAATGGGTAATTGAGCAACTGAGGGGAAGGGCCAGTGGGGCTCTGCCCCAGGGAACTTCCTGCAGGTCCCAACCCCACTTCCATAGTCTTGTCTGCCTCTCCAAATCCACTCCATTATTTTCCCAGGAGGTCCCATCTGGTGCCCAGACAGCCAGTTACAGAGCTTAAGAAGGGCACAGAAAGGTGAAAGAATGGAAGGACCCGGTTAGGGAGTCCCTCTCTGCTCCCCACCCCCATGCTTCTCGCTAAGGAGCCTCCTATCAGCCTGTATTCAAGTTCTAGGCAGACTCTTCCAACAGCAGCCCCTGCAGCATCAGCCATAAAAGGGTTGAAGAGTTACCACTGGTTCCCACAGCTCACTCCCCAACCTGTCAGCCTATAAGTCACAGCTTCAACCTTCCCGGGCAGGGAGACAGGGTGCGCTGGGCGGCCAAGAGTGGGTAGACCTTCAAAAGGATCTGGGTCCCAGGTGGGATCCGTGACTGATACCCTAATTCTCTAACATTACCGTCCACTGGTGGATTTAAAAACCCTCCCCAAGCCCTCCAGCTGCCCACACTGGTAGCTTTGTTCACTGGCCAGAACACACCACAGAGGCAGCCTTGAGACAGACCTGGTTCCAAATCCTGGCTCCTTCAGCATGTACTTGCTGTGTGACCCTGAGATCGTCACTCCTCCGTTCTGAGCTGAACCTCACAAGGGCTCAAAAACTGGCAGCAATTTCCACTATTATGACTGCTCTTCTGTTGCATCTCAGTCTGCACGCCACCTTCTCCCTCCCCAGCCCCAGCCTCCAGGTCCCCCGATAGTCTCGATATTCCAGGCTCCTCCAGTACAGCGCCTGGCACACGACAGGTCCTCAATCAGAGTGTATGTAATGAACAAGCTAATGAATCTTCTTATTGACTGCTCTCCTGCGTGGAAACTCATTCATGAACAAGTACTCGGCTTATGCAGGGGGTACGGGGGGCTCCTATCACACTATCCCCCATGCCCCATGGCCTTGGACACCATCTGGCTATCTCCCAGGACTAAACTCCTGCCGAGATTTAAGAAATGCCTTTTTGCAAAAGCAATTCACCCAGACCTTGGGGGATATGATACAAGGGTCTCTCCAGCCCCCACGTAGTAAACTGAAGTCCTGGGACCCAGGGGGGCTACCAGCCAATGTGTGTGTGTGTGTGTGTTCTAGGGAGGTGTCTACCAGCATTTCTGGAAGTCTCAAACCTCCTTCCTTTTGCTGCCTCTCTGAACCTCTGTCCTGCAGCCATTCGGGAACAAATAGCGTCAGGAACCCCCAGGAAGCCACCAGGCTACCCCAGTTCTAGGGTGGATTCTCCTCCTACAGATTTACCTCCCAACACAAGTTCCTGGCTGAGCCTGGGGAGACGTTTCCTCTGAGACAAGAGGGACCCCACAAGTCTGTGATGGTCTGTTGGGGTCCCAGGGAACCAGAGATCATGAAATTTGGGGCTGGCTCAGACAGACTCTGTGCCCCTGGGCTGAGGAAAGGCTCGGGGTGGGATGGTGGGCGGGCTGTCCAGGGAGCCCTGCCTGGGTGGCCGGTGCCCATTGCTCACTGCCTGCCCCCTTACCTCTCTTGAAGGCCCACCGCTTCAGCCAGAGCTTGGAGAGGGCCGGCCAGGAGTGGTTGAGTGCTGAGCTAGCCACGGGGGCCGTGTGTGCGAGCATGTGAGTGAACAGCGGATGACGAAGGCAATCGGCTGGGAATATCTGCCAGGACAGGGCTGCCGGCAAGAGGGGCGGAGACTGTCCGCAGGGGCTGCCAGATGCATCAGCTGATGGGAGCTTGGAGCTGGGGCGGGGGGGGCGGGGCCCGGGGACTCCAGCCTTGGAGGAGGCCAAGTCCTTAGTACTACCCCCCACCTCCCCTGCCCTATAGGCTTTTCACCCTGGCTGGACAAGACATTCCCAGGAGGAGCTGAAGGGTGCAGTGAGGGGTCCTCAGAAAACAAGTATAGGCTGGGTCCGGAGGTGGACCTGGGTATGCATGAATGTCTGAGTGTTTGTGTGTGTGTGTGTCATTGTCTCTGTGCTTTTGATAGTGCATTTGTGTGTCAGCAGAGTGTGTGTTTTCAAGTCTTGAGTGTCAACTTGTCTATGGGGGGGGGTGTATATAAGCATTTTAGGGTTTTTTTTTCCCAGTTTCATTGCGATATAATTGACATACAGCACCGTATAAGTTGAAGGTGTTACATATACGGTGAAATGATTACTACAGTAGGTTTAGTTAACTTCCATCATCTCATACAGATACCAAAAAAAAAAAAAAAAAAAAGAGAAAATAATGTTTTGTTGTTGTTGTTCTGAGGCGAACTCTTAGGATTTACTGTCTTAGCAACTTTCAAACACCATGCAGCAATGGTAACTATAGTCACCATGCTGTGCATTACATCCCCAGGACTTATTTATCTTATAACTGGAAGTTGGTACATTTTGACCCTCTTCATCCGATTCCCCCACCCCCATCCCCTGCCTCTGATAACCACAAATCTGATCTCTTTTTCTACGAGTTTGGTGGTGGTGTTTTTTTTTTTTAATTTAATTAATTTGTTTGTTTATTTATTTATTTTTGGCTGCGTTGGGTCTTCGTTGCTATGTGCGGGCTTTCTCTAGTTGTGGCGAGCGGGGGCTACTCTTTGTTGTGGTGCATGGGCTTCTCATTGCGGTGGCTTCTCTTGTTGCGGAGCATGGGCTCTAGGTGTGCGGGCTTCACTAGTTGTGGCGCACGGGCTCAGTAGTTGTGGCTCGTGGGCTCTAGAGTGCAGGCTCAGTAGTTGTGGCCCACGGGCTTGGTTGCTCCGCGGTATGTGGGATCTTCCCAGATCAGGGCTCGAACCCGTGTCCCCTGCATTGGCAGGCGGATTCTTAACCACTGAGCCACCAGGGAAATCCCTGGTGGTGGTGTTTTTTTTTTAGATTCCACATCTAAATGAGATCACACAGTATTTGTCTTTCTCTGTCTGACTTATTTCACTTAGCATAATGCCCTCAAAGTCTATCCATGTTGTTACAAATGGCAAGATTCCCTTCCTTTTTTTATGGCTGAATAATATTATCCACGCAGTTTTAAAAATCTCTGTGATCCTCTGTGTGTGTGTGTGTGTGTGTGTGTGTATCTGAATGCCCATCAGTATCTGTGGGGTTGTATCTACATGACTCATCTGGGACTTGGGGAGATCTGCATCTGGTATTTGTGGGGGGTTTTTGTGTCTGCCTGGTTTTCTTTGTGTCTACTTTTGTGTCTTTATCTCTGTGTGCATCTGTGTGGGTGCCAGCCAGCGCCTGTCTGTACAAGTGCTGCCCCCTGGTGGTGGAAGCCTCCTTACTTGCATTTTCACTAATGTCTGAAAAATTCCTGGCTGTCCCTTCTCTCTTCAGTGACCTCTCAGCCTCCACCCTCCCTTCTCAAAGGGTTAGCCACAAGTCTGTCTTTACCTACACATACCTACTGGACTCCAGCATCCACTGAAGTCTTATTTCCATCCTCTCCAGTCTTCTAGCTCTCTCTGGGGCTAAATCTAATGGGCGCTTTTCAGTTTCACCTTTACTGGACAAGTATGACCACTTTCTTCTTGAAATCCATTCCTCTCATGCCTTTTCTTCTTCTGTCTGTTCCTTCTCAGTCTCCCTTCCTGACTCGGCTCCTCTTCCTTTCTCTGCCTGACCTTTAAACTCTGTGTTCCCAGGGCTCTGTCCTTAGCCACTTCATGGTCTCCCCACTGGCCTTGGTGACCCCATCTGCACCTCCCTCATCACTTCCGCTATCCTATTATGAGTAGGTGGCCTTCAAATTTTTCACTCACAAAAAGACATAAAAACACACACTCTGTACACCAACACCACCCAATACACTTCCCAGTGCATGTAGACAATGGCAAACATACACACGCAAATAGTCAGACATATGCTCACACACACACACACAATTATACACAAACAGCCAGATACATACATAGAAATCCAGATAACAGCTCAGGGAGATTTAAAAAATCACCTCCTCTGCTGTGCTCCAGGTTTTAATTCCTCATCTCCCACCACATACTTTTCCCTGGACAGACTACAAATGCCTATTGGATCTTCTAGACCTTTGGATGGAGAGCAGATATGAGAACTTCAGGGAAATTAAAAGCAGTGAGAAGCCAGGAGGGACCTCCATCAAACTGATGGCAACCAAGACAGGGACCCAGGAGCCCAGAAACAGAGAAACACAGTGAGTCAAGCACAGCTAGCAATGGAGGCTTGATAAAAATCTTGTGTTAAAAATACAACAGGGATTGGGCTTCCCTGGTGGTGCAGTGGTTGAGAATCTGCCTGCCAATGCGGGGGACACGGGTTTGAGCCCTGGTCTGGGAGGATCCCACATGCCGCGGAGCAACTAGGCCCATGAGCCACAATTACTGAGCCTGCGCATCTGGAGCCTGTGCTCCGCAACAAGAGAGGCCGTGATAGTGAGAGGCCCGCGCACCGTGATGAAGAGTGGCCCCCACTTGCTGCAACTAGAGAAAGCCCTCGCACAGAAACGAAGACCCAACACAGCCATAAAAAAAAAAAACAAACAAAAAAACAGGGATACCTATTTCTAATGATGGCAGGCTACCTTATTGCAGATTTACCTTTCCACCAGGGTAAATCCAGCTTAAAAAGCTGGATAAAATCAGAAGAAAAAAAAAAAACACCCTCAATTTGAAGGCTTTGGCAGCCAAGGTTTGAGGTGTCAGAATCCTAGAGAGGTGAGGTAGACACAATGCAATGCTGGGTTTTTTTTTTCCTCACAAGCAAATTGTTGATATAAATGCAGTTCTTAAGTGGGAAGCAGACCAGAAAGGGGCTGAGAAACTGAGTGTAGCTTCTGGCAATCTTCTGGGGCTGGAGAAATAGACACTGGAAGTCAGGGCTCACAAAGAGGAGAGAGCTGGGGTCACCAAAGACTATACCCTAGGAGCAAAGGGAGACCAGAAATGGACCAACCTTCATCCAGACCAAAATCCAGCTTCAAGTCAGCTTAATCCCCGATTAGACTAAAGTCACCTGCCTTTAGTTTCGCTATCTGCCAGAAGCAAAAGTAAAACCTCTCTGGAGGGAAATAACACCGTGAAGAACCACCAATGATATCTACAGTTTTTCATAAACAATATCAGGCATTCAATCAAAATTGAAGCACATCAGAAGATAGAATCTCGTGACCTAAAATCAGAAGAAAAACCGACAATAGCAACAGACCCACAGAAGATACAGATACTGCAGTGAAAAGTACAGGAGAATGTGGCACAGGGATGGGTTGGTCTGGTGTAAAACATCACGGGGAAGGGATATTTCCAGGTATCCCCTCCATGGGCAGTATCAAGGGTACCCACTTAGTGGAAAGTTCTGATATACAGCCATCCCTTGGTACCTGCATGGGATTGGTTTCAGGACCTGCGGTGAATACCAAAATCCTCAGAGGTTCAAGTCCCATAGCCGGCTCTCCGCATCTATGGATTCAACCAACTGCAGATCATAAACATAGCACATGATCCACAGTTAACTGAATCCACAGATGCAGAACCTGTAGATACGGAGGGTTGACTATGTAGTGAGTAGAATTGGGAGGTGCCTTCTACTGTGGTTAACCCCCCAATTTCTCTTATTTCATCAGGGCCAGTGTTGACCATGGTGTTGCTTGAGTACTAGGTTAGGAACCAGTGGTTCCCACCTTGAGCTGTCAAGCTGATTGTTATGTTGTGGGGAGAGGAGGAAGGCTGGGTGGATTTGCATGGGTGGGAGTCATTGGAGGCAGAGGGCCAAGTGACCTTGAATGTCTCAGGTTAAAGTGTTCTGATTTTATTGTGTGTCTGTGCCAGACGGAGGCCCTGATGGCATTTACCACTTGGATTGCCTCCTCTAACCTGGTGCTAGTTACTGTGACTTGTAAATAGCCCCTTGGCCTGCCAAAGGGTGGTCTTCTGGTCCTGGATGGTAATAGTAGAAAGAGCTGGTGGAGAGTTTGAATGGAGGTGCAGGGTATGGAACGTGTTCCATCTCTTTTTTTAAAGATTCTTTTTTTGATGTGGACAATTTTAAAAATTTTTAATATTATTATTATTATTTTAACATTTATTTTATTTATTTTTGGCCGCATTGGGTCTTTGTTACTGCACGCGGGCTTTCTCTAGTTGCAGCGAGCGGAGGCTACTCTTCGTTGCGGTGCGCGGCCTTCTTATTGCGGTGGTTTCTCTTGTTGGGGAGCACGGGCTCTAGGTGTGCGGGCTTCAGTAGTTGGAGCACACAGGCTCGGTAGTTGTGGTGCATGGGCTTAGCTTCTCTGTGGCACGTGGGATCTTCCCGGACCGAGGATCAAACCCGTGTCCCCTGCATTGGCAGGCGGATTCTTAACCACTGCGCCACCAGGGAAGTCCCTGGACCATTTTTTAAAAAAGTCTTTTTAAAAAAGTCTTTATTGAATTTGCTACAATATTGCTTCTGTTCTATGTTTTTGGCTTTTTGGCCATGAGGTAAGTGGGATCTCAGCTCCTGACCAGGGAATAGAACCCATACACCCCCTGCATTGGAAGGCGAAGTCTTTTTTTTTTTTTTTTAAATAAATTTATTTATTTATTTATTTTTGGCTGTGTTGGGTCTTCGTTTCTGTGCGAGGGCTTTCTCTAGTTGCGGCAAGTGGAGGCCACTCTTCATCGCGGTGCGCGGGCCTCTCACTGTCGCGGCCTCTCTTGTTGCGGAGCACAGGCTCCAGACGCGCAGGCTCAGTAGTTGTGGCTCACGGGCCTAGCCGCTCCGCGGCATGTGGGATCTTCCCAGACCAGGGCTCGAACCCGTGTCCCCTGCATTGGCAGGCGGATTCCTAACCACTGCGCCACCAGGGAAGCCCGGAAGGCGAAGTCTTAACCACTGGACCACCAGGGAAGTCCCAGAATGTGTCCCATCTTGATAGAAGTACCTGCCGTCTTGGCAAGGATAGCCTCCATATTGGTGAGGGCATCTACCATCTTGGTGAAAGTCTCTGCCATTTTAGTGAGGTCTTTTACCATCTTGTTGATGGTGACTGCCATCTTGGTAAGGGTACCCTTGGTAAGGGTACTCTCTTGACACAACAGTGTCCTGACCCTTAGAAAGGGCAGATTCCAGGGAAACCTCCATGACAGTGTCCCACGAATCCATTAGTGAACCCAGCAGAGATGGACTGAGGCAAGAAGAACCACCCAGCCGACCCAACAAATCATGAGCTAAACAGTTGGATGAAGGCAGTCAAAAGATACAAACTTCAGCTGTAAGATAAATCAGTACTGCTAGGGATGTAATGTACAACATGATACATGTAATGAACACTGTTGTATGTTATACATGAAAGCTGTCGAGAGAGTAAATCCTAAGCCTTCTCATCACAAAAAAATTTGTTTTCTATTTCTTTAACTTTGTATTTGTGTGAGATGATGGATGGTCACTAAACGTATTGTGAAAATCATTTCATAACGTATGTAACTCAAATCATTATGCTGTGCATCTTAAACATAGACAGGGCTGTATGTTAATTATGTCTCAATAAAACTGGAAGAAAAAAAACCATGAACTTGGGAGTTCCCTCATGGCTTAGTGGTTAGGATTCCGGGCTTTCACTGCGGTGGGCCAGGCTTCAATCCCTGGTCGGGGAACTGAGATCCCACAAGCTGCATGGCATGGCAAAAAACCCAAAAACCAAAAAAACCCCATGAGCTAAATAAGTCGCTATTGTTTGAAGCTACTGTGTTTTGGGGGTGCAATGCAGGGTGCTCTGGTTATTGCCTGTTGCATAACCAATCACCCCCAAACCTAGTGGATTAAAACAACAGCAATCATTTATTATTTCTCAAGGTTTCCATGGGACAGGAATTTGGAAGTAAGTGGCCTGACTGGGGTGGTTTTGGTGTGGGGTCACCCATGAGATCTTAGCCAGAACAGGGGGCTAGCCCAGCAGGGCTGGGGCTAGGCCATCAGAAGGCATCTTTGCTCACACAGTTGGGAAAACTCAAAGAGCTGGGGTTCCATGGGCATCTCTTTTCGTCTCTATGTGGTCTTTTCTCATAGTCTCTCCTGCATGTCATCCTCAGGGAAGCCAGATTTCTCACTTGGAGGCTCAGGGCTCCCAAGAAGAGAGAGAGAGAGAGAGCTATAGCCAGGGATAAGTGGCCTTGTCTTTTATGATCTCGCATTGCTTCTGCTAGACTTTATTAGTTGAGGGACCCATGAAGGTCTGCCCAAGTCCAGGCACAAGGGACTCCACCTTGATTCCACCTCTTGATGGGGAGAGGCAAGATTCTGGAAGAGCATGTGGGCCTGGAGTCCATGTGGGCAGGTGTAGGGACAGGTTAAGATGACGGGCATCGGGAGGGGGTGCCAACTAGGGGGCCAGCTGTGTGGGTCATGCCAGCCTAAAGGGCAGGGATGAAGTAATAGCAACCCAAGCCAACATTTAACAAGAGCTTATGTTGTGCCAGGCACCAGTCCAAAGGTGCTGGCACACCATCAATCCCACTCTATGGTGGGATGATAGTAGTGACACTTCCATCACTCCCATTGTCCAGATGAGGAAACTGAGACACAAGGAGGGTAAGTAACAAACATCTTAGACACAGCTTCTTCTCAAATCACCTCCATCCCCTCATTCAAGCGGAAATCAGCACCTTGTCCTGGATTCCCTCTTAGCCTGAACACCTTCTAGAGCCACCAAATGGTCCCCAAGTCCTGTCCCCGGTCCTCCTCCTGCATCTGTACCCTTCTTGCCCTGACCTGGTCCAGCCACCTTCATCTCCTGAGAGGGTCTCCCTACCCCCAGTATATCCCCTTCCACCCAGTTGCTTCTCCATGGGGGTGTGGTCCCAAGGGATCTTCTAAAATGAACCTCACTGCTGTGTTCCAATGCTTCTGTGGATGCTAAAACCCCACCCCTCTTGAGGAAGAGCCCACCTCAAGCAGAGTCCAAGGAGGTGGTTGCCATGATTTTTACAAGTCTACCCCACATACTTGATAGAGATTGAGACCCACCATTAGTCCCTCTTTCTAGGTGTGGCACAGAAATTTTCTGAGGTTGCACACTTGTGGCATGGGCAGGGATTGCTCAGGGAAGCCAGGTTTCGGGACAGGGACAGAATAAGAGAGAACAGGCAAGGCTGACAATGTTTCAGGGCACGTACTGCGTGCCAGGCACTGCGCCATGATTTCACATGCAAGGTCTACGACGACCCTTTTACGGAGGAGCAAACGGAAGCCCAGAGTGGTGAAGTCACTTGCATACAGCCACACAGAGGCAGGGGAGCAGGGATTTGAACCCACAACTGGCTGACACAGTCACCCTCTCACCCACAACAGTATTGAGCGCTGGCAGGTGTCCAGCCCTGTGTCAGGGGCTGGGGGGGCCAGGGCGCATGTGGGGAATGTCCCAGACTGGATACACTGATGGGTTTGCAGTTGCCATTCCACTGGTGCTTCAAGGTCCAGTGAAAAGCCTGCCTCTGCCAGGAAGCCCTCCCACAGAGACTCATTGCGGTGGTGGCCAGGGAGCTCAAAGGTGGCTGGTAGTAGGGACAGCATTCCCTTGGCTGTCACTGGTTGTCAAAGCCTTTCCTTAGAACCGCAGGTGACCCAGCCAGTGGAATTCTCCATGGAGAGTCCGCTCTCTGAGTGCGGCCTTCAGGGCCTTCCCCGATGTGCCCCCTAGCCTAACCCCACCAGCTCCATCGTCCCTGGCTCCAGCCGTTCAGTCCAATTCACCCCCTCCTGGCTGCTCCTGGGCCACCTTCCCCTGACCCCAGAGTGCCTGAAACCCGCCTGATGGCCTCGTTGGCAACCAGGGCAGGGAGGAAGCAGCAGGCCTGGGTGTGCCCAGAAGGAACCACAGCCCTCCCCCCCCCCAACCTCGCCCCACCCCAGGCAGCCGGGTGAGTGAGGCTTCCCTCGGTGGGCCACCGGGAGGGCTCCAACCAGGAGGGCTGCCCGGGTGGAGGGTCCTCCTTCTTGGATGACCTTGGAAGATGAAGGTGAGGCTCTCCTCGGGACTGGCTCTCAGACCTCAGTCTTAAGCGGGAATTTGTTTTGAATGTCAGACTCCCCAGCGCCACTCTTCGGATTCTGTTTCAGGGAGGTCTGTGACCTCTCTCTTCACCCCAGATCTCTAGTTTCAGAAGCAAAGCATCCCTGGCGACTCTGCCACAAGGAGCCTAATCCACACCACCCCCCATTCATCCCCTGTCCCTTGTTCCCTGTGCAGACTTTGGCTACAAGGGGCTCCATCTTTCTGTCTGGCTTTGTTGCCCATCATGGACCCCACCCCCCCCTGAGGTATAACTTCTTGCGATCACAGACTTTTGCAGAAGAACAAGCAGCCTCCCCCTACCCACTCGGGAAGTGGGCTGACCAGAAGGTGGACAGAAATTGTGGATGGTCTGTCCATTGCCCCTCAGGCCTCCCCCGCAGACCCCTCTGTCCCCGTTGGTCCATCTGTCCCCCACTCCCCAGTGATGGTCACTCACCAGATGGAGCTTTGTCCTCGCTGCTGTGGGTATCCAGCTCGGCTACAAGCTCCTGCATCCCCCAGGACCCACGGCTAGGGCTTTGAGCCTGCCCGGGGAGGGGGGCATCTGTGGGCCAGAGCCCGGGGTAAACCGCAGGGTGACCCAACTCTGCCCTAACTTCCTCTTCCACAATTGCCGCCTGCCTGGCCGGTGCCTCCTCTTCCAGCTGGGGGCTGAGGCAGGGGTCTGAGTCCAGCACAGGACCGCGTTTTAGAAGAAGGAGCCCTCCTCTTTCGCTCAGACCTGTGCATGCAGGTGTCCTGACGAGCTGGGGTAGGGGACGGGGGGGACCTCAGCACCCTCGCCCCACCCAGACAACTTCCTGAGGAACCAACTGCCGAAGAGGTACGGGGTGCTGGGGCCTCACCCGAGCACGTGGGTACACACACACAGATGCACGGGGACACGTCAGTCACGTGTATCCAGGGAGACACAGGCACTCATGCACACCCATGAACATGCACTGGCATGTGGGCACACACAAGGTGACATGGGGCACATGGGTCCCCATGGTGTGTTGGTAAAGGGTTAACACCCACCTCTCTTGACCACAAAAAGAAAAAGAAAAAAAAAAAAAAAAGAGCCATGATGTGAGCATTTGCAGATCCCTGTGGCGTAAATACTCCCATCGTGGCTGATTTCAACTGCCAACCTGAGGTTGTTTGGTGTGGGGTTAGGAAGAGATGCTCAGACTTGCCTCCCGCACGCCACTGGAGTGGGTACCCAGGCAAGTGGAGATTCTTGCGGAGAGACAAGGGCCCCCAAGCTCGCAGATGCGTAGATAACTGTGGGTCTCGAAGACATGGGGGTGTGCAGACAGAGCGGTCTGCTGGCAGACACACCTGGGTGCGTGCAAGGCACACCTAGGCTCTTTTGCACTCAGAGACATGTGGGTGCATAGGCACACACAACATAGTCATGGAGAGTCCGGGAACCACTCGCGTGGGGACACACACCCGGAGGCTGAGGCTAGAAGGAGCCTGTGATGGGACGTGAAGACAGGCAGGGCCAGCTGTCCTGGCTCACAGGAGCCTCTTCTTAAACGTTTAGGAATTTTGCCAGCTAGTTGTTAAAGGCAGGCATCATAAAAATTTAATGATATGAATTTATGGTTAAATAAATTCTGTTCAGAACAAAAGTAATAACCACTTAAATCCATCACCTTGTACTTAATGCCACTGAACTGCATGCTTCAAAATGGTTAAAGTGGTATATTTTGTGTCACGACGTTTTACCGCAATAAAATAAAAACTCATCACTTCCTAATTATTTTGCTACATTTTTCTCTTACTCATGCTCTCTTTTTTTTTTTTAACATCTTTATTGGAGTATAATCGCTTTACAATGGTGTGTTAGTTTCTGCTGTACAAAGTGTACAAAGTGATCAGCTATATGTACACATATATCCCCATATCCCCTCCCTCTTGTGTCTTCCTCCCACCCTCCCTATCCCACCCTTCTAGGTGGTCACAAAGCACCAAGCTGATCTCCCTGTGCTATGTGACTGCTTCCCACTAGCTATCTATTTTACATTTAGTAGTGTATATATGTCCATGCCACTCTCTCACTTCGTCCCAGCTTACCCTTCCCACTCCCTGTCCTCAAGTCCATTCTTTACATCTGCATCTTTATTCCTGTCCTGTCCTGCCCAGGTTCTTCAGAACCTTTTTTTTTTTTTTAAGATTCCATATATATGTGTTAGCATACAGTGTTTGTTTTTCTGTTTCTGACTTACTTCACTCTGTATGACAGACTCTAGGTACATCCACCTCACTACAAATAACTCAGTTTTGTTTCTTTTTATGGCTGAGTAATATTCCATTGTATATATGTACCACATCTTCTTTATCCATTCATCTGTCGGTGGACACTTAGGTTGCTTCCATGTCCTGGCTATTGTAAATAGTGCTGCAATGAACATTGTGGTA
This sequence comes from Balaenoptera musculus, assembly GCF_009873245.2. NCBI lineage: Eukaryota > Metazoa > Chordata > Mammalia > Artiodactyla > Balaenopteridae > Balaenoptera > Balaenoptera musculus. The sequence goes on from NC_045787.1 coordinate 165,803,521, forward strand.
CATGACTTTTTTTTTTTTTTGGCTGTGTTGAGTCTTCGTTTCTATGCAAGGGCTTTCTCTAGTTGCGGCAAGCGAGGGCCGCTCTTCATTGCGGTGCGTGGGCCTTTCACTGTTGCGGCCTCTCTTGTTGCGGGGCACAGGCTCCAGACACGCAGGCTCAGTAGTTGTGGCTCACGGGCCCAGTTGCTCCGCGGCATGTGGGATCCTCCCAGACCAGGGCTCGAACCCGTGTCCCCTGCATTGGCAGGCAGACTCTCAACCACTGCGCCACCAGGGAAGCCCTACATGACTCTTTTTGAATTATGGTTTTCTCAGGGTATGTTCCCAGTAGTGGGATTGCTGGGTCATATGGTAGTTCTATTTTTAGTTTTTTAAGGAACCTCCATACTGTTCTCCATAGTGGCTGTATCAATTTACATTCCCAGCAACAGTGCAAGAGGGTTCCCTTTTCTCCATGCCCACTCCAGCATTTATTGTTTGTAGATTTTTTGATGATGGCCATTCTGACTGGCGTGAGGTGATACCTCATTGTAGTTTTGATTTGCATTTCTCTAATGATCAGTGATGTTGAGCATCCTTTCATGTGTTTGTTGGCAATCTGTATATCTTCTTTGGAGAAATGTCTATTTAGGTCATTTGCCCATTTTTGGATTGGATTGTTTGTTTCTTTGATATTGAGCTGCATGAGCTGCTTGTAAATTTTGGAGATTAATCCTCTGTCAGTTGCTTCATTTGCAAATATCTTCTCCCAACCTGAGGGTTGTCTTTTCGTCTTGTTTATGTTTTCCTCTGCTGTGCAAAAGCTTTTAAATTTCATTAGGTCCCATTTGTTTATTTTGTTTTTATTTCCATTTCTCTAGGAGGTGGGTCAAAAAGGATCATGCTGTGATTTATGTCATAGAGTGTTCTGTCTATGTTTTCCTCTGAGAGTTTTATAGTGTCTCGCCTTACATTTAGGTCTTTAATCCATTTTGAGTTTACTTTTGTGTACGGTGTTAGGGAGTGTTCTAATTTCATTCTTTTACATGTAGCTCTCCAGTTTTCCCAGCACCACTTATTGAAGAGGCTGTCTTTCCTCCATTGTATATTCTTGCCTCCTTTATCAAAAATAAGGTGACCATTTGTGTGTGGGTTTATCTCTGGGCTTTCTATCTTGTTCCATTGATCTATAGTTCTGTTTTTGTGCCAGTACCATACTGTCTTGATTGCTGTAGCTTTGTAGTATAGTCTGAAGTCCAGGAGCCTGATTCCTCCAGCTCTGTTTTTCTTTCTCAGGATTGCTTCGGCCATTCGGGGTCTTTTGTGTTTCCATACAAATTGTGAAATTTTTTGTTCTAGTTCTGTGAAAAATGCCACTGGTAGTTTGATAGGGATTGCATTGAATCGGTAGATTGCTTTGGGTAGTATAGTCATTTTCACAATGTTGATTCTTCCAATCCAAGAACATGGTATATCTCTCCATCTGTTTGCATCATCTTTTATTTCTTTCATCAGTGTCATAGTTTTCTGCATACGGGTCTTTTGTCTCCTTAGGTAGGTTTATTCCTAGGTATTTTATTCTTTTTGTTGCAATGGTAAATGGGAGTGTTTCCTTAATTTCTCTTTCAGATTTTTCATCATTAGTGTTTAGGAATGCAAGAGATTTCTGTGCATTAATTTTGTATCCTGCTACTTTACCAAATTCACTGATTAGCTCTAGTAGTTTTCTGGTAGCATCTTTAGGATTCTCTACGTATCGTATCATGTCATCTGCAAACAGTGACAGCTTTACTTCTTCTCTCCGATTTGGATTCCTTTTATTTCTTTTTCTTCTCTGACAGTTGTGGCTAAAACTTCCAAAACTATGTTGAATAATAGTGGTGAGAGTGGACAGCCTTGTCTTGTTCCTGATCTTAGAGGAAATGGTTTCAGTTTTTCACCATTGAGAACGGTGTTGGCTGTGGGTTTGTCATATATGGCCTTTATTATGTTGTCTTACTCATGCTCTTGTGGTTAGTTATATCTACTGAAACTGCTTGATGGAAATAGTATATAAAGGCGTTATACACTATTCCATATCTATATGTCTATATAGATCTATCTATCATCTATCTATCAAGATATATATTTGTATACTGGACTGTGTCTTTGCAATTCTGTATTTATTTTTTCCCCCTCATTCCTGGTCATCTTGAGGATGATGACCAAGTGAGTGAAGTAATGAAAGACATGACAATCTCACCATCATCTGAAGTGAAGTCATGACTAATTCTCCTAGGAAGCAGATCTGCAGTTTGCACAGTAAGTTTTTTTTTTTTTTTTTTAAACTCATCTTTTTATTTATTTATTTATTTTTGGCTGTGTTGGGTCTTTGTTTCTGTGCGAGGGCTTTCTCTAGTTGCGGCAAGCGGGGGCCACTCTTCATTGCGGTGCGCGGGCCTCTCACTATCGCGGCCTCTCTTATTGCGGAGCACAGGCTCCAGACGCGCAGGCTCAGTAATTGTGGCTCACGGGCATAGTTGCTCCGCAGCATGTGGGATCTTCCCAGACCAGGGCTCGAACCTGCGTCCCCTGCATTGGCAGGCAGATTCTCAACCACTGCGCCACCAGGGAAGCCCTGCAATTCTGTATTTGGTGACATCACATTGGTACTTTGAAGTTGAACACAGTGAGGGTATTTACACCATGCAAATGGGCAAATCAGCGTCCTGCACTTGAGAGCCAGCTGTTCGCCATTTACTAGTGCACCACTGCACCTGCACGTGTGACACCTCATACATGAATGCAGGAGCCCCCCCCCACCACAGGACACCAGAGACACACACAGGCACAGCAGGTTCCTGGACTCCTGGAAACATGAACCTGCAGAGGTGCATCCAGAGAGGGGCAGTCAAGGAGATACTAACACAGACCACTGTGCTCATGCACACATGGTCACACATGAGCACATGCCATCACGTGGACACCCAGGATGGACACGAGGACATACACACAGAGTGCACACCCCTGGACATACATGGGGCCACATAATGACTCACACACACATACATGCACACAAGGGCAGATGCCGGGCACCTGTGAGAACACACGTGGAGACACGGACACACTGGTTGCCTTGTGACACAACTCCCCCCCCCCCCCACACAAAAGCCACAAGTACACAGACCCAGGGGCCTTCAACGCAAACCCTCGCTGACCCAGAACCCCGTGCTCGTCGTCTGGGACCCACACACTACTGTCCACAGAAACGTGCAAATGCAAGATACACTTGGAACCGAGGAGACACGAAGGCATACAGATTTGCATGCACGACACATCCTGCAACCAGCTGATTATTTGTTTAATGCAGCACGCATTGATTGAGCACCTACTGTATGCTGGGCACTTTTGTAGGCGTGGGATTATGGTGAAAAAGACAGAAGCAGCCCCTGTTCTGGGGAAGCTCACGGTTCATTGGGAAAGCAAACTGTGAACCAGGAAACAGACCCACAAGGTAACTTCAGATGTTGTTAACTGCTGTGACAGGAAGTAAACATCGTGATGTGACAGAGATTGGGTGGGGGTGGCGGCTGCTTTAGCTGGGGACAGGGGGAAGGGCGTCAGGGAAGGCCATGGGAGCTGAGACCTGAGCGCCCAGGAGCCAGGCGTATAAATGAAGGTCTGGGGAAAGGGCATTCCGGGTGGCAGGAACTGCAGGGACAAAGGCTAGGAGGCAGTTCTGAGCCTGATGTGTTTGAGGAATAGGGGGAGGCCAGCGTGGCTGGGAGACGCTGGTGCGGACAGAGGCGGTGAGGCTGGCGGGGCTCAGACCTTCAGGACCTTGGGAGCCCAGACTGTAGGTGTGATGGATGGGCACCATTGGAGGGGCTTAAGCAGACACTGAATGCACAGAGGATGCGGGAGCCCCAGAGACCCACACAGACACCGTCACAGGGCGGCGCTGGGGGAAGGTGGGGTCAGGATCGTACGCCCAGGAGGGGCTGCTCCCTGCCTCTGTCCATCTTTCTCTGTCTCACTTCACCTTTATCACTGTCTTTCCTCCTCTTTCGTTCTCTTGCTGTCTCTCTCTCCTGAAAACCTTGGTTTTCTCTCCATCTCTCTTCGTACTCTTCTCTTCCTGGGCTCCCCCTCCTGCAGAATTTAAACTCTCTCGGGCTTCTCCCCTGACTCCACTGCCCTCTCCCTGCTGCCCTGTCTTACTCCTCCCTCTTACGGCCCAAGTGCTTGAGAATGTTGTAGACTCTCAGTCTCCAACCCCATGACCCCATCGCCTCCCTGCTGAGGTCCCCACTGGCCTCCTGGATGCTGACCCCTCAGCCGTGTGCCCCTGGCTCCCCTCTCCCCACCCACTACCCCGTCTCACCTCCACGAGGCTCCCCCCCGCCCCCCCCCGCCTGTGCTACCCTTTCCTGCTTTCCTTGGTGGTGAAATATACATAATGTAAGATATACCATGCTAAGCATTTTTAAGTGCACAGCTCAGTGGCATCAAGTTCCTTCCCATTGTTGGGCAACCATCCCCACCATACACCCCCAGAACTTTCTCATCTTCCCAAACTGAAACTCTGTCCCCATGAAACACTGACTCTCCATCCCCTCCCCCAGCCCCTGGAAACCACCATTCTACTTTCTTTCTTATTTTTTTTTTAAGATTTTTTTTGATGTGGACCATTTTCTTTAAAAAGTCTTCATTGAATTTGTTACAATATTGCTTCTGTTTTATGTTTTGGTTTTTTGGCCGTGAGGCATGCGGGATCTTAGCTCCCCAACCAGGGATCGAACTCATACCCCCTGCATTGGAAGGGGAAGTCCCCCACCGTCCTACTTTCTGTCTCTATGGATTTGACTCCTCTAGGGACCTCATATAAGTGGAATTTGTCCTTTTGTGTCTGGTTTATTTCACTGAGCTTCATGTCCTCAAGTATCATCACGCTGGGACTTCCCTGGTGGTGCAGTGGTTGAGAATCTGCCTGCCAATGCAGGGGACACAGGTTTGATCTCTGGTCTGGGAAGATCCCACGTGCCACAGAGCAACTAAGCCCGTGTATCACAACTACTGAGCCCGTGCGCCACAACTACTGAAGCCTGCGTGCCTAGAGCCCATGCTCTGCAACAAGAGAAGCCACCACAATGAGAAGCCCGTGCACTGCAACGAAGAGTAGCCCCTGCTCGCCACAACTAGAGAAAGCCTGCGCACAGCAATGAAGACCCAACGCAGCCAAAAGAAAAAGTTTCATCCTGTCGTAGCGTGTGTCAGGATTTCCTTCCTTTTAAAGGCTGAATAATATTCCATGTGTGTATGGACCACATTTTGTTTATTCATTCATCTGTCAATGGACGCTTGAGTTGTTTCCACCTTTTGGCTACTGTGATAATGCTGCTGTGAACATGGGTGTACAAATACCTGTTTGAGTCCTTAGTTTCAATCCTTTTGGTATCTGCTGCTGGAGAGTTTTAAGCCCAGGCATGTGAACAGATCCTGCTTTTAGCTTTAAGAGATGGCTTTTTCTTCAGGATGTAGGTGCTATCACTTTGATAGCCAGTAGAAGGCAGTGTTTCCCCGGGGCTTCTCTGGCTGAGCTAAGACCACAGAGAGATTAAAAAGGAAAAACCAGACCAGGGATAGAACACCCGAGGCCGAGGGGCCAGACCATGGCTGAGTTAGTGAGGGACATGGGTGTGGAACACAGGTGGACCTTAGGTTTACCTTTCTTTCTCCCACTGTTCATAGAAATGTGATTGAGTGAAATACTTCTGTGCTGCAGAAAAAAAAAAAAAAATCCAGAAGGGCTAAAGATAAAATGTAAAAACAAAACAAAACCCAGGGACTTCCCTGGTGGTCCAGTGGTTAAGACTCCATGCTCCCAATGCAGGGGGCCCAGGTTCGATCCCTGGTCTGGGAACTAGATCCTACATGCACGCCAAAACTAAAGATCCCACAGGCAGCAAAGAAGATCCTTTGAGCCACAACTAGGACCTGGCGCAGCCAAATAACTAAATATTAAAAAAAAACCCAAAAACCAAAAACAAGAAACCCAACACATGTGGTAGAATGAACTTCAAAGCTACTTTTACAACTTAGGGTTAAAAACTGTTTTTTTGTTTTGTTTTGTTTTTTAAACTAAGACAGGAAACTTGGAAGGCATAAATGAAAGAAATATATGATTATATATAAACCTACAAAATTTTAGGGAATTGATATTATAAACAAAACCAATAAGTAAAAATCAATTAGTCATCTGAGAAGGGTTAGTACTTTCATATATAAATATAAAGAGTTTCTACACATTGATAAGAAAAAGACAAAGAACATAAACAGAAAATTTAGAAAGGCTGTGAACAGGTACTTCTCAGATCCAAGAGCCAAAGTACATGAGAAAATATAGTCCCCGGGAGCCCAGAGAGTGCAAATTTCAGTAACAATGAGCTATCACTTCACACCCAAGTGAGGGGCAAAAACAACAACCAAAAAGAGGGAAAAACATGTATTTAATTATCATCTTATTGTAGTTAAATTGTGGTGGAAATCAGAAAATTTGTGAAATCCTACAGGGTTAACTTGTCCATGATATGGAAAATCTGATATTTTCTAAAATTGAACAAAAAATTTTCAAGCAATTGTCCTAAAATATTTTAAAAGTGATAAAAAAACATTAAAAAGTGATAACACCTACTGCTGACAGAGATGCAGAGAAAAGGGTACTGGCACATCTATCATATGTTTAGTTACTCTTCCTCTAACATGTATAGACCATAAACAATCACAGTTGAGGCTGCCCGTTTGAAAATTAATAAACAGAAGTCTCATTAAAAATGGAGTCAGATAGAGAACAGATGTGTGGTTGCCAAGGGAGGGTGGGCATGGGAGAGGGATGGATTGGGAGTTTGGTAGGCATTCTCTTTCCCTAGCTCTGAAAATCACTGATTTCTTCTCTGAAGAAAATCCTATAGTTTTGTCTTTTCCAGACTATTATATAAATGGAATCATTCAGTTTTTTAGCCTTGAGTCTGACCTTTTCCACTCATGCATTCAAGATTCATCCAGGTTGTTGTTGTGTATCAGTGATTCCTTTCTGTCTCTGAGAAGTACTCCATTGTATGATATATACCACTGTTTGTTTATCCATTCACCCATTGAAGGTCATTTAAACTGTATCTAGTTGTTGGCAGTTATGAATAATGCCACAATAAACATTTATGTCAAAGTTTCTGTGTGAAGACAAGTTTTCATTTCTCTTGGGACAATATCTAGACATGGCATTGCTGGGAGTCATATGGTAAATGTGTATTTACCTTTATAAGAAAGATGTAAACTGTTTTACAAAATAGTGTTATTAATACACCATTTTGCATTCCCACCAGCAACATTTGAGAGTTCTGGTTGCTCCAAGCTCTTGTCAACACTTAGTGTTGTCATTTACTAATTTTAGCCATTCCAGTTGGTGTGTAGTGGTCTCTCATTGTGTTAGGGCCCCTCTATAACATCAGAAAAAATTTTAATAGCTACATTGTTACCAATGTTGATTTCCTTCCTTTTTTTATTGAGGTATAGTTGACTTACAATATTATATTAGTTTCAGGTGTACAACATAGGGATTCAACATTTTTATAGATTATACTCCACTTAAAGTTATTATAAAATATTGGCTATATTCCCTGTGCTGTACAATGTATCCTTGTAGATTATTTTATTTTATTTTCTTTATTTATTTTTAAAAATATTTATTTATTTATTTATCTTTGGCTGCATTGGGTCTTAGTTGCTGCGCAAGGGCCCTCTCCAGCTGCAGCGAGCAGGGGCCACTCTTTGTTGAGGTGTGGGGGTCTCTCACTACGGTGGCTCCTCCCGTTGCAGAGCACGGGCTCCAGGCTTGTGGGCTTCAGTAGTTGTGGCACGTGGGCTCAGTAGTTGTGGCTCGCGGGCTCTAGAGCACAGGCTCAGTAGTTGTGGTGCATGGGCTTAGTTGCTCCCTGGCATGTGGGATCTTCCCGGACTAGGGCTCGAACCCATGTTCCCTGCATTGGCAGGCGGATTCTTAACCACTGCGCCACCAGGGAAGCCCCAGGTTATTTATTTTATACATAGTAGTTTGTACCTCTTAATCCCTTACCACTATCTTGCCCCTCCCCCTTCCCTTCCCCAACTGGTAACCACTAGTTTGTTGTCTATATTTTGTAACATCAGAGAATTTGGATGATTGCTCTTGGGGCTTTTGCTATATCCCTGGATGGAAAGTGGAGGTGATAGGGTCTGCAGGGGCTAAGAGTGTGGAGTCTGGATTCAGTTCCTGATTCTGCCAATGACTTGCTCTGTGAACAAGCACCTACATCTGCCCATGCTGCAGATGTAACAGAGGTTTAGATGAGGTGATGCAGGTAAAGGACTCAGAACAGGATATGATACACCGTAGGCACCAGGTAGGTTTTCTCTCCATTTCTGCCAATAGCTTTCCAGCCTCAGGGCCTTTGCACCTGCAGATCCCTCTGTTGGAAGAGTCCTCTTCTGGTGCCCTTTTAACTACATAACCCTGTGTGTGTGTGTGTCTGTGTGTATAGGCAAAAAGCTATGATTATTATTTCATTAATGCCTTTAATCCATTTGTATTTTTAAAGCAAAACCGTACCTGACCCCTTTACAAAAATAGACCTACCTATATGCAGGGCACATAGTTTATTCAGGCAGGAGAGGCTCCCTAGCATACCTGTATACTCAGGCTTGCCAAATAAAGTAGAGGCCACCGGACATTATATATATATAATATTTATTTATTTTTGGCCACACAGCGTGGCATGTGGGATCTTATACAATAGCTCCCCCAGCAGGGATCGAACCCATGCCTCCTGCATTGGAAGCGTGGAGTCTTAACCACTGGACCACCAGGGAAGTCCCCGGACATCTTATATTTTTATTTGTGAATTGTGGCAACCCTACTCAGGGACCATTTGGGGTGACCCCCCGACCCCCTGGGGGCTGGATTCTGAGTTCAGACAGCAACATGAGGTAGGGGGAGGCTGGGTCCCTTCTCATGCCCACTCCTTACTGAGGACCTAACTCCTTCCCCTGCTGCTGAACCCCCGGAGAAACCACAGAGGACATGAGAGGCTCCAACAGGAAAACCACATCTTAATATAACCCAAGAACCCAACGTTCTCACAACGAGATGCCCACAGAAGCACAGCCTCATTTCCTTACATGCTTCCAGTCGGATAGCCCTGCCTGTCTCTGCTAGTTACCTGGACACATGAGTTCTGTGGCTTCTTCCAGCCCAAGCCCCCTCTTGAGGTGTGTCTGTGGTGGGGCAAGGGCCATCCTCCACTGCTGGGTGGGGTGCACAGAGGCTGGGGAGAGACGCTGCCAAAACCTACCTTCTCATGATTAGGGTCATCAATGGTGAGAGGTAGTGAGCTTCCCAACACCAGGGTTAATCAAGCCCCCCTGCTAGGGAAAGTTAAGCTTTGAACTTTCAGATGCTGATTCTGCCCTGGGCACCACTGAGGAAGTTTCTTTCTTTGGCCCATGAAGCTCATCTTGGCTAAGAGAGCAGAGAAAGTGATCCCCTAGGTCCACCCTCCGTGTGAACGATGAAGAATTACTAGTAAGTGCCTGGTAACCACCCATCCCTCTCAACCATGGAACAGTGGTTAGGACAGCAGCAGGCTGTCCCCTGCTTGGCCCAGTCTCCTGAAACCCACTTCCCTGTACAGGACATCTTGTGTTATCTGTTAGGCATCTATTTTGAACCAGACATCGTGCCAGGTGTGGGAGGCCCCTGCCCTGCAGAGCTCAAGTCTGCTGGGGAGACAGAGATACAGGTAAGAACAAAGCAATATGGCCTGTGCTCTAGCGGGAGCCCAGGTGAACTTGGACTTGGGAGTCCAGGAAGCCATCCTCAGGAAGCGACGCTCAGCAGACCCTTGAAGGATGGGGGAGGCTGGGGGACCCTGTGACAAAGCTGCAGGGGAACCCAAAGTGATTCCACCTGTCCGCTGCAAGCAGAACCACGAAGGGGAGAGGCTATAATGAAGGATGCTAGAGACAGAGGCCATGGTGTGCTGGGTTGGAGGACGTGGGTTTGGAAAGAGTTTAGGCTTGGCTCCAAGGGCAATGGGGAGCCATGGGGGGATTTATGCTGGGGGCAGGTGGCAAGGTCTGGGGTTTGTTTTAGAAAGAAATCCCTTTGGCTGGGGCTGGGTGGGGGCAGAATGGAGGGAGGGTGCAACCAGCAGGATGGAAAGCAGGTCGGTGGCGGGGGCGGGGAGGGTGGTTGCTTGGCCAGGGCACAGGAGGGAGAGAAATGGGTGGCTTTGAGGGGGATTCAGGAGGCAGAATGAGCTGGATTGGATGTAGATATGGAGGGAGGGTATGGAGTGAGGATGCCTCCTGGATATCAGCCTGCTTCCCTAGCACACAGGCCTGGGGAGAGGCTCCGGGGCTCCGCACTTGGGACGCATGGCTTCACTTCCCACCAGTCTCTGGGTGTGACGTCCCTGCCTGCTTCCCGCCATTTGCCCGTTTCTATTTCCCATGCTTGGAATTTTCCAGCAACCCCTCTGGTCACCCTGGAAGGGAGAGTGCTGGGAAGAAGTTCCCCCACCCCAGTGGCTGGCCCACCCGACAAGGGAGAGGCTGCCCCGGGCTGACGCTCTTCCTTTTCCTTCCGGGGGAGCCCACGGCAGGGCGTCTTGGAACCTGGAGGAAGGGCGGGGCATCCCAGCAGTGGGGACCTCTCTTCCCACGCCCTCAAGGACCTAGGGGTCAAAGAAGCCCAGGTCTGCGGTGAGGGGCTGGGGGGCTGGTTATCTGGACACGTGTGTGTGCACGTCGCCCTGGGGGTGTGTCTTGCGTGCTGGAGCAGGTGTTTCTGCTGCGGGCATTCCTTCCTTCCTGCCTTCGCCCATCACAGCTGGAATTGAAATGACAGCGCCAGCCTGACTTAAAGTGGTCGCCTCCCCTTCTTGCAGCTAGTCTGCCTCTCGCCCTCCCACTCTCCAGACTCCCTCCCTGTTTTATCTTCTCTATTGTCTGCATTTTCTTGCCACTTTCTGAAATCATATTTTTTGCACTCTTTAGATTTGACTTACATTTTTTTAATTAATTTTTTTTTTATTGGAATATAGTTGATTTACAATGTTGTGTTAGTTTCAGGTGTACAACAAAGTGAATCAGATTATCACAGCTCTAAGGCTGGCAGATACTCTTCTGTACCTTCACTGGGTGCTTTATTACATTTTATTACGGCATGACTTGGTTCCTTCATCCAAAAAATAAATTGAAAACATTAACAAAACAAAACAAAACAAAAACAAAACAAACAAAAAACCCCAAAGTGAATCAGTTATACATATACATATATCCACTCTTTTTTTTTTTAGATTCTTTTCCCATTACAGAGTATTGAGTAGAGTTCCCTGTGCTATACAGCAGGTTCTTATTAGTAATCTATTATATATATATAATATATATATTATATATATATATAAATTAAAAAAAATTTTTTGGAGTATAGTTGGTTTACAGTGTTGTGTTAGTTTCTGTTGTATCTGAAATCATTTTTTGCTCTGCACACATTGACCTGCCTTCTGCCTTCTTGAATGCAAGTTTTTTGGGAGCAGGGATTTTTGTCTATTTCCTTTGCCCGCTAGGCACATAGTAGGTGCTCAGTAAACATTTGTTAAAAGAAAGGAGGAGAAAGCCCTCATCCCCAGGGGAGTGAAAGACAGATAGTAGATAGGTTAGTAACAGCAACAATGATGTCTAACAGTTACTCAGCTTTAAGGGATATTTATGGAATACCTACTGTGCACCCACACCATTTGGAACGGAGACACCAGCAGAGCACGAAGCCCACAGACATCCTTGTCTGGAGTGACCTTTCAAGTGGCAGGGGACAGAGAACAGACATGAAGACTGAAGGAGGTAAAGGGAGTGAGACTGAATATCAGGGAGAAGAGCTGTCTGGGCAGAGGGCACAGACCGTGCAAAGGCCCTGGGGCAGTGCTGTGCCTGCATTGTTGGATGAACAACAAGGAGGCCTGTGTGGTTGGAGCAGAGTGAGCGAGGTGGAGAGAGGAAGGAGGTGAGGTCAGGGAGGGGACAGGAGCAGGCCGTGCAGGGCCTTGTGGGCCACGGGGAGGACTTGGGCTTTTACCCCAGGGAAGTGGGAGCCCTGGAGGGCTGTGGGTAGAGGAGGGACGAGACCTGAGTCGGGGGCTCACAGGCGCCCTCTGGTGGCGGCTGCGGGGAGGACAGACTGTGAGGGCGAGAGCGGGAGCCGGGGTCGAGGGCTGAGGGGACTGCACGGGTCCAGGTGAGCGATGCTGGGGCCAGACCAGGTGAGGGAGCGTGGGAAAAGGAAGTGGTTGGATTCTGGGTATATTTTGAAGACTGAGCGGGTGGTAAGATTTGAGGTCGGCTACAGTTCAAGATGGAGGGCAGACAGCTTGGGGGTGAAAGAACGTTTGGTGGCGGCAAGGATGATCCTGAGAGTTTTGGCTGCGAGGAATGTCAGATCCTGAGTGTGAGCGTGTTGGGTGCCAGACACTCCCGAGACCCCGACTTGGGGGCGCCGAGGAGGCGGGAGATCCCACGAGATGGAGGCTGGGGAGAGGCCTGGAGTTGCCTCTCTGTGAGTCGTCCCCCACCCTCCCCCCCGCCCCACGTGAGTCCTCCGGGCTGCTTCTCTTTACTTTGGGGATAAATATCGTGTGGGGCGGGCGTGGGGGAATGCCGGGGCGCGAGGGAGGTGGAGATGCAAGCTTGTGTGTGCCCTCCAGTGTAAGCACGTGTCCCCAGTGCGGCATGTGTGAGTGAGTCAGCGAAACACACCATCTGTCAAAGTCTCGCTCCCACATCACCTTTCCTGACTCCCCAAATGGAGTTTGGGTCTCCTGCCATGCCCCAACCCTGCCACATCTGTGGAACTCTGGGAATCCACGTGTCCCCCAGACTTTTCTCCCCCATTCAAGTCTGTTTTGGCAGGTGGCTGGATTTGAGCTTTGGGCTCCCCTCTGGTCTCTCTACTCCTGCAGGGCAAGACCCGCTTGTTTTTTTTGTTTGTTTGTTTTTCTTTCTTTTTTACTGACATGTAGTTGATTTACACTATTGTGTTAGTTTCAGGTGTACAGCAAAGCGATTCAGAGATATATATATATATATATATTTTCTGATTCTTTTTCATTATGGATTATTCCAAGATATTGAGTATAGTTCCCTGTGCTATCTAGTAAATCCTTGTTGCTTAATTATTTTATATATAATAGTGTGTATCTGTTAATCCCATACTCCTAATTTATCCTTCCCCTTTTTCCCCTTTGGTGACCATAAGTTTGTTTTCTACGTCTGTGAGCCTGTTTCTGGTTTTTTTTTAAAATAAATTTACTTATTTTATTTATTTATTTTTGGCTGTACTGGGTCTCCTTTGCTGCACGCAGGCTTTCTCTAGTTGCGGCGAGTGGGGGCTACTCTTCGTTGCGATGCGCGGGCTTCTCATTGTGGTGGCTTCTCTTGTTGTGGAGCGCAGGCTCTAGGTGCGTGGGCTTCAGTAGTTGTGGCTCATGGGCTCTAGAGCACAGGCTCAGTAGTCGTGGTGCACAGCCTTAGTTGCTCCATGGCATGTGGGATCTTTCCAGACCAGGGCTCGAACCCGTGTCCCCTGCATTGGCAGGCGGATTCTTAACAATTGCACCACCAGGGAAGCCTTGTTTCTGTTTTGTATATAAGTTTATTTGTATTATTTTTTAGATTCCACATATAAGTGATATCATATGGTATTTGCCTTTCTCTTTCTGACTTACTTCACTTAGTATGATAATCTCTAGGTCCATCCATGTTGCTGCAAATGGCATTATTTCATTCTTTTTTATGGCTGAGTAGTATTCCATTGTATATATGTCCCACATCTTCTTTAGCTATTCATCTGTCGTTGGACTTTTAGGTTGCTTCCATGTCTTGACTTTTGTAAATAGTTAAGACCAGCTTGTTTTTTAAGTCCCCACTGGATCCCAAGAGCAGAGCACAGACCCCCCGCCCCATACACAAGGTGCTCAGTAGACATTTGTTGATTGAATGTGACAAGTGTATATGCAGCTGGGCACTGGGGGTAGTGGCATGAGCAAACAGGACGTGGGTGACACTGTTTTGGTCTGTGCATGGGTCTGAACACATCTCTGCATGTGTCCCGCATGTATTTGCATGTGCCATGTATGTACCTGCGTGTGCTGAGCATGTCTGTATGTGGGCCCGAGGCGAAGGTGCATGCCCACACGAGTCCCTGTGTGCCATCCCACACGGGTGTACCTTGCACATAGGAATCTGTGCACATCTGCCCAACAGGCACATGCACATACCTGATCACGCCTGTGTGTGTGCCCATGTTGGTGTGTTGGAGCATATCTGCGAGTGTGTGATCACACGGGTGTCCACATGCTCCTGAGCATGTTGGTGTGTGTGTTTGCATGAGTGTTTTGGAGCATATTCTTGCCTATGTGCTTACTAATGCACAGATGTATGCTTGAGCATGTCTGCGCATGTGCCCACATGAACACACATGTGTCCCCAACATGCCTGCATGTGTACCCAGGTCTGAGTGTGTCCATGCATGGTGCCCATGCGCCTTCAGAGCTAGCCTTTCCTGAGCTAAGGGATCTCCCGACCCCCTCAGACTGAGAGAAGAACTTGACTGGCCGTGACTTCCTCTGTTCCCCAGCCTTGACTCTGAACCCTCTGGCCACCCCCCAAGCCAAACTTGCCTTCAGAGAACCAGGATGCAGTGGAGGAAATTCCTCCCTGCAGCTTCCGGGCCTCCCAGTGGTTCCCATGGAGGGATCCAGAGCTGTCTGGAGTGGGAACAATCTTCTTGGACGGGGGCCCTGGCTCCCAGGGGGCAAGAGCTGGGACCACAAGTTCTGGGATGTTCAGGGTCTGATTCTGCTGGCAGGATCCAGCTCCATGAATTCACTGCTGAGTTCACATGTGGAACTAGATGATACTTAACAAAACAGAGGTGATCTGTTGGGCAGCCAGTGGGTACCTGGATGGTGCACCTGGGAGGCTATGGTGCCAAACCCTCAGCACACGCTGAGGGGCATTGTCAGTAGTGTCCAAATTTCAGAGCTAGGGAGACCCAGAGGGACTTAATTCAAGCATAGGTCACTCTGAGCCAGTGGTCCTTAACTGCAGAGTGACTTTGCTCCCAGGGGACATTGTTCAAGATCTAGGGGTGTTTTTGATTGTTACCCCTGTGGAGGGGGGTGCTACTCTCATCTAGTGAGTAGAGGCCAGGGGTGCTGCTAAACATCCTACAAGGCACAAGACAGCACACCGCCCTCCCCATGGCAAAGAATGAGCCAGCCCCAAATATCAGTAGTGCTGAGGCTGAGAAACTCTCCTGTAAGTCTTTTTGGGGACAGACAGGATTCTGAAGCATGGGCTGAATTTAGAGACATAAAAGGTATCTCAGGTGCAAAAGACTGGACAGATGCTTCAGAGCAAAAGAACAGATGAATAGCCAAGAGCCCATGAAAATATGCCCAGCGTCCTCAGTGATCAGATGCTTAAGAACAAAAGAACAGATGAATAGCCAGTGAGCCCATGAAAAGATGCTCAGTGTCCTCAGCCATCACAGATTAAAACCACCATGAGGTACCACAACGCACCCACCAGAATGGCCAAAGAGGAAATTTCCGATGATACCAAATGTTGGCAAAATCATGGAGCAACTGGAGCTCTCTGTACTTTCGCTAGTGGAACATTAGATAGTACAACCACGTTCTATTGGTCAGACCAAGTCATAAAGTCACACAACCAGCCCAGATTCCAGGTCTGGGGAAGTGGATTCCACTTCCTAACAGACTTGCAAAGAATTACAGTCATGTTTTCTGATCAAGCAGAGTAGCCTTGTGCAGCCTCAAGACCATGGGCTTAGGGTTCATGGTGCTTCCCACTGGAAGGAGGAACCCAGTTCAAAGGCCATGATTCAGGATTTTAAGTCCCCGGTAAGCACAAGCATCCATGAAAACGCTTCACTGATCATCAGTCATCGCAGTGTGCTTTAAATATAGTTAATACCTACAAGTATTTTGGGTAAAGATGAGTTTTTTTTGTTTTTGTTTTTGTTTTTTTTTAAATTTTATTTATTTATTTATTTTTGGTTGTGTTGGGTCTTCGTTTCTGTGCGAGGGCTTTCTCTAGTTGCGACAAGCGGGGGCCACTCTTCATCGCGGTGCGCGGGCCTCTCACTATCGCGGCCTCTCTTGTTGCAGAGCACAGGCTCCAGACGTGCAGGCTCAGCAATTGTGGCTCACGGGCCCAGCCTCTCCGCGGCATGTGGGATCCTCCCAGACCAGGTCTCGAACCCGTGTCCCCTGCATTGGCAGGCAGATTCTCAACCACTGCGCCACCAGGGAAGCCCTAAAGATGAGTTTTGAACAAAGCTTCCTCCCTCCCTCCCTCCTTCCCTCACTGCCTCCCTTCCTTCCTTCCTTTCTTTTTCTTTTTCTTTTTCTTTCTTTCTTTCTTTCTTTCTTTCTTTCTTTCTTTCTTTCTTTCTTTCTTTCTTTCTTTCTTTCTTTCTTTCTCTCTCTCTCTTTCTTTCTTTCCTTCTTCTTCCTCTTCTTCTTCTCCCATCCTCCTCCTCCCCCTCTTTACTCCCCCACCCTCTCCCCTTCCCCCTCCTTCTTCTCCGTCTTCTTCTTTTCGGTTGCTCCTTTCCTCAGTTTCACTACTGTGTGAAAAAGAGTCACTGACCTCTGACGGAGGCGTCTTGGGAGAGTGGGAAGGGGTGCTGACTCACCAGCCCTGTTCCTGGCAGGTGGGTGTGGGTGACCTCCGGGCAGTGTTTGAGGACTTGAGGAAGAATGATGTACCGACTGGTCAGGGCTTCCCAGGCAGGGTGTTCCTGAGCTAGGCCTCGGAGAGGCTCCCATGGCTGACATTTGTGCCTCCGCCACACCTAAAGGCCAGGGAACTTCCCAAAGTTCAGCCTCTGAGGCAGCAAAGGCAGCTCCTACCTCTTTGAATGCAGTAAGAACAATCGTTACATTTACTGAGTGTGGGCTGTGCGTCAGGCCCAGGGCTGAGATGCTATAAATGCTGTTTTGTACTTTCCTCCCAATAACTTGGACCCCTCTCCTCTTGCTCACAGCCCTCCAGACACACCAGCTACATTTTTGTCCTTTGCACGGACCTTTCTCCAGCCTCAGGGCCTTTGCACTTGCTGTTTTTGCTCCCTGGTACTCTCTTCCCTCCTAGATCTTCATGGCTGGTCCCTTCTCATTCTCTGTGTCTTAGATCAAATGCTACCTCCCTTCCAAAGTGAATCCCCCACCACCACCCCATGACTCACTATCACATCACTTGACTTTATGTTCTTTATTATGTTTATGACACTTTTTTTTTAATTTTTAAAAAATTAAAAAAAATTTTTTTATTTATTCATTTATTTATTTTTGGCTGTGTTGGGTCTTTGCTGCGCACGGGCGGGGTGAGCGGGGGCTACCCTTCGGGGCCGTGCATGGGCTTCTCATTGCAGTGGCTTCTCTTGCTGTGGAGCACCGGCTCTAGGTGCATGGGCTTCGGTAGCTGTGGCTTGCATGGGCTCCAGAGTGCAGGCTCAGTAGTTGTGGCTCGCAGGCTCTAGAGCGCAGGCTCAGTAGTTGTGGCGCACGGGCTTAGTTGCTCCACAGCATGTGGGATCCTCCCGGACCAGGGCTCAAACCCGTGTCCCCTGCACTGGCAGGCAGATTCTTAACCACTGCGCCACCAGGGAAGTCCCTATGACACTCTTTGAGTTTCTTTCTTGTTACTGGGCTTATTCTTTCTCTCTCTGCAATTAGAGAATGGAAACTTGTGTGGTCAGGGTCCTGCCTGGTCTATTTCCAACTGAATCTCATACTCTACTACTTACCATCCATGTGGGCAAGCACTTTAACATCTCTGTGCCTCCTTTTTCTGGTCTATGAAATGGGTATGATAATATTTCTGATTTCAGAGTAAAGCCATGGGAAGTGCTTAGAATATGGTGTCTGGCACATGTGGGCTCAAAAGTTATCCATTATTATTATCAAGTGCTCAAAAAAATCTTACTAGAAGGAAGGAAGGAAGGAGGGAAGGAAGGAAGATTCTCTGGGCATACAGCTCCATTAATGCAAAGATTCATTCATTCAACAAATGTTAGTTGAGAACCTGCTATGTGTCAACTATAAAAGAGAGGCACAGACCAGTAAGCTTACACCGTAGAGGCTGAAGTTAAAAAATAATCATGATACCAGTGAATATTCGCTGAGCACATACTATATGCCTGTCTCATTGAACTTTCATTCCCTCTTTGGGAGGTATTCTCATTTTCCAGGTCAGGTTGCCGAGGCTCAGAGAGGGTAGGTATTTCCCCCTATCATACAGTCGGTAGCTGGCTCAGACCCTCTCTATTTAACTCCCTTTCAATGTGCTGTTTTCCCTTGTCAAAACTGAGGTTTGTAAAACAAAAACAAAAACAAAAAGTGAACCAAAACAATATGACAATCTGATAAAAAAAAATGGGTAGAGGAACTAACTAGACATTTTTCCAAAGAAGACATATAGATGGCCAGCAGGTACATGAAAAGGTGCTCAGCAGAATTAATCATCAGGGAAATGCAAAACAAAACCACAATCAGATCATCTCACACCTGTCAGAATGGCTGTTATCAAAAAGATAAGAGATAACAAGTGTTGACCACGATGTGGAGAAAAGGGAACCTTCCTGCACTGTTGGTGGGAAATTAAATTGGTGCAGCCACTATGGAAAACTGTACGGAGATTCCTCAAAAAGTAAAAGTAGAACTACCATATGATCCAGCAATTCCACTCCTGGGTATATACCCAAAGGAAATGAAAACAAAATATAAAAGAGGTATCTGCACTCCCATGTTTATTGCAGCACTATTCACAATAGTCAAGATATGGAAAACCTAAGTACCCATCAATGGATGAATGGATAAAAAAGATGTGGAATAAAAATACATTATTCATCCATGAGAAAGAAGGACCTCTTCTCATGTACCGCAACATGCATGGACCTTGAACACATTATGCTAAGTGAGAAAAATCAGAGAAAGACAAGTACTATATGATATCACTTATATGTGGAATCTTAAAAAGCCAAACTGGAACTTCCCTGGTGGTCCAGTGGTTAAGGCTCCATGCTTCCACTGCAGGGGGCATGGGTTTGATCCCTGGTTGGGGAACTAAGATCCCACATGCCGTGCAGCGCAGCCAAAAAAAATTTAATAAAAAAATAAAAAATAAAGCATAAATAAAAAAGCCAAATTTGTAAAAACAGAGAGTAGAATGGTGGTTATCAGGGGATGGCGGGGGGTGGGGTGGGAAGATAGGACAGATGTTGTTAAAGGGTAAAAACTTGCAACAAGTAGTAAGTAAAAGTCCTAGGACCCTAATGCATGGTATAGTGAATATAGACAACTATATTATATTATAATCATTAAAAATATGTAGATTTACATATTCACAATAGCCAAAAAGTGGAAGCGACTCAAATGGCCATTGATGGGTGAGTGGATAAACAAAATGTGATATACATGCAATGGAATATTATTCCGTATTGAAAAAGGAAGGAAATTCTGACACCTGCTATACCATGGATGAATCTTGAAGACATCATGCTCAGTGAAATAAGCCAGACACAAAAAAGAAAAATACTGTGTGATTCCACTTATATGAGGTCCCAAGAAGAACCAAATTCATAGGGACAGAAGGTTTCATGGTGGGTACCAAGGGCTGGGAGGGAGAGCCAGTGTTTCATGGGAACAGAGTTTCAGTTTGGGGAGATGAGATAGTTCTGGAGATGATGGTGGGGATGGTTACTCAACAATGTGAATGTAACTTATGCCACTGAGCTGTTCACTTAAAATGGCTGTATTGTAAATTTCACGTTTATGTGTATTTATTTTCCCAGAATTAAAAAACAGAGCAAATCAGAATGGGGAGGTATTCTGGCCCAGGTTCCTGGGTCTGCCCCTTCAGGAAGCTTCTTTGATATCTCATTCTGGGACGTAATCTGAGTCTGGGGGTGTGGTCCAGAGCTGTACACCCATGGCTTTGCTGGATGTGTAAGGTTGGAGCTAATTTCATATTGACCGCCCCCCCCACCCCCCAGTCCTCCTGCCCATCACCGCGAGGGTGAGTGAGTCAGCTGGGCCAGGGCTGGAGGCCAAATCAAAACTCCCAGGTCTGGGAGGTTGGGGTGAGCTTAGGAAGATGGTTCTGACTGAGGGTCCCAACAGGGTCACTGTGTGGACAGCGTAGGGGCAGGGCAAGTGCAGAGAGGAAAAGGCTTTTAGCCCCTCTGAGGAGCGTCTGAGATCAGCTCAGAAAATGCTAATTGACACTTCTTCCCACCACAGTTGGGAGGGACATTGGACATCAGGGAAGTCTTCCTGGAGGAGGAAGCTACAACTGCACCAGCTTGGTGTAGCATATTGTGATATAATAAGAAATATATATTTGGGGGAATTCCCTGGCGGTGCAGTGGTTAGGACTCCGCGCTCTCACTGCCGAGGGCCCGGGTTCAATCCCTGGTCGGGGAACTAAGATCCCCCCAAAAAAAGGAATATATATTTGGTCTTCATCCCTTGTTCTGGCACAGAGCTCCTAGAATGCCTGGAATTTCTCAAGTGCCGAGAGTGATAAAGGTGTCTTTTGTTATGTTAATGAAGTGCTTTTTGGAAAGCCTCCCAGGTTACCTAAGGATGGGGCCGATCACCAGGGGAACCAATTCTGTGATGAGAGGTTTGGAACTTTCACCCCCTGACCTCTGGGGAGGAAAGAGAGGCTGGAGGTTGAGTAAGTCACCAGTGGGCAATAATGTAATCAATCATGCCTATGTAAGTGACGCCCTCCATAGACACCAAAAAGGATGGGTTCAGAGAGCTTCCGAGTTGGTGAACACGTGGAGGTGCTGGGAGGGTCGTGCTCCTGGAGAGGTCATGGAAGCTCCGCCCCATTCCCCATGGCTTGCCCTGTGCATCTCTTCCATCCGGCTGCTCCTAAGTTACTTCTTTTTTTTTTTTTTTTTTCTGTATTCAGTAATAGATATATTTAAAAAATTTTTCTCAGTGCACAGTTTCAAATCTTAAAAATAACTTTGGTCCTATTCTGAGACATATTGTGAGTCGACATAAAACTTGCCTTTGTACGAATGTTGGTAGGCTAAAGTTCAATGAAGAAAAGTTTTAGAATGGTTAGAGAGAATTATCTAGATTCATTATCTTTTTTCCCCAAAGAAGAAAACTAAATGTATGCAGGTAATTATATAAATTTCACATTTTGACTGGGTAGGCAAGACACAAGAAGAAAACTTATACCCCTATATTAATCCTGTTCTAACTTTTTTTTTTTCTGTTTCTTTTTTAAATTAATTTTTATTGGAGTATAGTTGTTTTACAATGTTGTGTTAGTTTCTGCCGTACAGCTAAGTGAATCAGCTATACGTATACATAGATCCCCTCTTTTTTGGATTTCCTTCCCATTTAGATCACCACAGAGCATTAAGTAGAGTTCCCAGTGCTATACAGTAGGTTCTCATTAGTTACCTATTTTATATATAGTAGTGTGTATATGTCAGTCCCAATCTCCCAGTTCATCACCCCCCGCCCCAAGTTATCTCCTTTTATAATAAACTAGTGATCTAGTAAGTAAACTGTTTCTCTGAGTTCTGTGAGGGGCTCCAGCAAATTAATCAAACCTAAGGAGGGGGTCGTGAGAACCTCCTATTTATACACTGATGGGTCAGAAGCACAAGTGACAACCTGAACTTGCAATTGGCATCTGAAGTTGGGGGCGGGGGCAGTTTCGTAGGACTGAGCCCTTAACCTATGGAATCTGCCGCCATCTCCAGGTAGACAGAATTGAGCTGAATTTAGGACATCCAGCTGCTGTGGGAGAATTGATCGCAGAAAAATCTTTGGGATAAGTGTCAGAATCATACATATGTGTATATCAGCCTTGGCTATACTTGTGAGCTGTGTGCGCTCAGGCAGCTCATAATGTTCTGATGTTCCCAGCCTTAATCCCTGATGGAATCTCTTGGCTGCTGTGTTTGAGATTCTTAGCTAATATGGTGTTGAAGAAATGATCTGATTTATAGAGGCAAGCGGATTCTAGATTGCCACCCCCTCCACCCCACCGAAGTGAATGCCTTCTGGGATTCGCATCTTTGTGTAAGCCTCTCCTCTGAGTGGGAGTTGGGTCTGTGACTTGCTTCTCACCAATAGAACATTGCAAAAGTGACGGGATGCTTGTGATTATGTGCTCAAGATTATGTGATGTTAGGATGATATGATACTGTCTTCTGCTAGCAGTCTCTCTCTCTCTCTCTCTCTCTCTCGACCTTGATGGCTTTGAATAAGCAAGCTGCCAAGTTGTGAGCTGCCCTAGGACCATATGGCACGAAACTGAAAATGTCCCCTGTCCACCAGCCAGTAAGAAACTGAGTCAATTATTCCAACAATCTGACCAATTTTAGGGGCTTGGAGACTATTGCCCATGGAGATGGTGAGGGCAGGGGAGAAGGAAAACTATTGAAAACTTGTGCCCACTCGTTTTTTAAGGAAATTACTGTTTATCCACAGCTCATCAATGCCGTTCTTAGAGCATGGGCTCAGATGGACTTGTCTCATGAAATTGATGACTTGGGGCAGAAAACATACCATCCATCACTTTGGATTTTTTGTGAAGACAACATCTGTCCAAAGGTTGACTCTGTATCTGACACATAGTAGGTGATTTATGAATAAAAAACTCACAGGGTGAGCTTACGAGACCAAGCTTCATGGAAGGTCATACTGGCTTCTTGTTTTTTATTGTAACACTGTAAAAGAAATTATACATGTATAGTTATTGTGAAAAAATCCAAGTGCAGATAGAAGGAATAACATAAAAGCCAGTTGTGATTTTATGTTAACATTTTGGCATACATGTCCAGAGTTCTTATCTATGTCTGTATAATGAATGTTTAAACAGTCTTAAAAAACTCATTTTTAAAATCATTTTGGATTTACAGAAAAATGGCAAAAGCAGTATAGAGAGTTTCCATATATCCTGTACCCAGCTTCCCCTAAAGTTACCATCTTATACAGCTATGGTACTTCTATCAAAACCAAGAAATTGGCATTGGTACATTACTATTAACTAAACTACAAACGTTATTTGGATTTCATCAGTTTTTCCACTAATGTCCGTTTTCTGTTCCAGGAATCAATCCAGGACCCCATATGGATATTCCACGGTCTACTGTGTCAGTCCTCGGTTATTATACAGTTAGGTTTTTCTAAATGATTCATTTTTATGTATTATGCTATGACAACCATCCGTATACACAATTCTTTGCATATACTCTTCCTTAAGATAATTCTTTTTAAAATTTTAGGTTCATTGAGGTATTGTTTACATACAGTAAGATTCTCCCAGTTCAGTCTATAATTTTATAGGTTTTGACAAATACCTGCAGAATGTTCTGTCATCTGCCCAAATTCCTGCAGACTCTTTTGTATTCAACTTCTTCCCTCCACCCATGTCCCTGGAAACCACTGCTCTGATGTCTGTTACTACAGTTGTGCTTTTTCCAGAATGTTGTATAAATGGAAGTATGCAATATTTAGCTTTTTGAGCCTGGAGTCTTTCACTCAGAAGAATGAATCTGAGATCTATTCCTCTAGTTGTGTGTTTGTCATTTGTTCCTTTTTGTTGTTGAGAAGTAGTCTAGTGTATGGATTATGCCAGTTTGTTTATCCTGTGGGGAAACATTTGGGTTGTTTCCAGTTTCTGGCAACTATAAATAAAGCTACTATAGTATACAGTGTATACTGTGTATACACAGTAGAATACATAAGGTTTTTTTTTTTTTTGTCTTGCCAAACTCATTGGCAAATACTGCATCTCATTTTAATTTGTAAAATTTTGATACTTAACGAAGTTGAGCATTTTTTATGTGTCTCTTGGCCATGAGTCTTTCATCTTTTCCTTATTGATTTCTAAGATTTCTTACATATAAAATAATCCACTGGCAAATATGTTTCAAATAGCCTTTTCTAGTTTTTCCTTTCTTTTTTAACTTTTTGAAAATGGTTTTGGCCCCCAGAATTAAAAAAATTTTATCTAGTCAAATTTCTCAGTCTTTTCCTTTATTCTCGATACCTTTGGTAAATATTCATCTTGTATTATCTTCTAGTGGTGTGTTACTGCAATTTTTTTTTTTTTTTTTACATTTTACTTCTCTATCCATCTGGAATTTATTTGGTTGTGAGGGTTGAAATGAAGGTCAAATGTAACTTTTTTTCCCAAAAGTTTAGTCAGTTGTCCCAGATCCATTTTATTGAATAAGTAGCTGTTTGCCTTCTGATTTGAAGTTCCTCATTTATAAATACGAAATAATTATCTATATTTGGGTCTGTTTAAGGATCTTCTGTTTTTTTCTATAAATCTGTATTTTTTGTTTTCTGTACCATAGTAGTTCTTCATAATATTCTTCCCATTCAGGAATATTTATTTGTTTCATTTTTTATATTCCTTAAGATTTTAATGATTTCACTCACATTTATTCACATTAAATTTTTAATGATTTCATTCACATTTCATACATATATTGGGTTGCTATTATAAAATGAGTCATTTCCCCATTATATTATTTGATAATTGCTGGTCTATAGGAAAGTGATTAGTGCTTGTGTATTTTTTTCTACCCTGTTGCCTTCCCGACTTCCTGTTAACTCGAATGGTTTTTCAGCTAGATTTTCTAGGGCAAATAAGGCTATTACCTGTAAATAAAGATGATTTGATCTCCTTTTCTCTTGATATTTATTTTTTCTTGTTTTATTGTGATGGTTAGAACATCCAAATGTTAACTAATAATGGCAACATAGTCTTTCCTTAATTGTGACAAGAAAGCTTGTGTTTCTCTGTTAATCATAATACACTGGTTGAGATAAAATAATTTGTTATTAGGAAAGTGTTATTTTTTTCATATTTAACAATTAATAGCTTATGGTTACCAAAGGGGAAAGGTTGGGGGGGGGGAGGGATAAATTAGGAGCTTGGGATTAACATATATACACTACTATATATAAAATAGATAATCAACAAGGACCTACTGTATAGCACAGGGAACTCTACTCAATATTCTGTAATAACCTAAATGGGAAAAGAATCTGAGAAAGAATAGCTATATGTATAACTAATAGTATAACTGACTCACTTTGCTGTACCCCTGAAACTAACACAACATTGTGAATCAACTATACTCCAATGAAGAAAAAAAAAAACTTTCACACACAAAAACACAATAGCAATAACTACCATTTACTAGGTTCTTACTATTTGCTTATCACTTTTCTACGTGTTTTATAGGATTGTTTCATTTAATTCTTCCAGTCCTCAGAGGTAGATACTATTCTTATTCCCATTTTCACAGGAGGAAACTTAGGTTCAGAGAACCCAAGAAAAAACAGCCAATGGAAGAATCAAGGTTTAAAAACAGGGAATAGAACTTCTGAGCCTGTGTGTTTCACTGTATGCTAAAATGCCTTCCTGGACAATAAAAATGTCCTTGCATTACTAAACTTTTATGTGAGGAATGCATCAAGATTTTACCAAATAACTTTCTGACTTCTCTGGAAATGAACAACTACTACCGTTTCTTTCACTTACCGATAGTGAATTTTATTTAAAAGACTTTTCAATGTTCAGTAGAGTGCTGGTAAGTGGGTGGAAATTTCAGAAGCACTTGCCAACTTCTGTGGTGTAAAGACTCTTCCCACGGATGATTTCAAACTACCAACGTGATATCGCTGAATGAGGAGATGGAGAAATGCACCCTGATGCTTCCTGTGACCCAACTGCCAACATAGATTCATCCTTGCATTCCTGGCATAAACCTCTAAGGTCACGGCAAATTACTGTTTTTACACACACACACACATATGCAACAGAGTGCATATACTAAATTGTCACTTAACACCCCTAGTGGGTTGTAGGAGACCTTGTAATCAAGCACATTAATATTTCAGCAGCAAAGATGCATGAATATTCACATTCTGTGTCATAAATACTATAAAGAGGCTCACATCACCTTGGGTCAAGTTGGCTATCAACTTAGTTTTGATGCCAAACTTACCAAAAGAAAAAAAGCACATTGCAGAACTTTTTGGTTTTTCAGAATTATGGATAAGAGTCTGTGAACCTGGGTCGTATTTAGTACTTTTCCTCTTTATTTTTATTTTTATTTTATTTTTTTGATGAGCTTAGTCTTTAAACATTTTTTCCTAGGTTGTCAGGTTTTGTATCAGGGTTGGGCTGTTTACAGAATGATTAGGAAATTTTCCATCTAGCTTAGAAATCTTTACCTATTTCTTGACCTTTTGAAGATTGAACTTTTGAAGGTTGAATGGTGAAAGCATTTGAGATTTGACCTTTTGGCGAGGGCTTATTTTTGATAATATCTTTAGGTTTTTTTCCTATCGTTTTTTATTTATTCATTCAGGTGTTTTACTCCTTCTTGAGTTAATGCTGGTAATGTATACATTTGTAGAAAGCTCAGTTTTACTGAGATCTTCAAATTTCTCAGCTTAGAGTTGTATGTCATATTCTTTTACTAAAAAAACCCCTCTATATCTGGTTTTAGATAATTGTATTTGTTTTCTTTTTCTGTTTCTTGAATAAATGGGCTAGAGATACGGCTCTTCAGTTCCTGAATTCCTTTCTTTATTCTAGTGTTTTTATGTGTTCTCACTGATGAAGATCTACTCTGTCACTCATTACAAATTCCTTCCTCAGCTTGTTTTGTTTCTCTCTTTCTGACTTATTGAATTAAATGCTTCAGCAGTTCATTTATTTCCACAGTAGCACAGTGGAGGGAGGTATTCATCTCATGATGTGGAGGAGAGAGGAGAGTCAGGGAAAGAATACTTTAAGTTGGGCTTTGACAGATGAATAGGAGTTTTCTAGAAGGAGAAGAGGTTCTTTCCATTTGAGACACCAGCCACAGAGGAGTGAAAGACCAGTTGTGTTCTAGAATTGATCATTGGCAAGGTGCAGTTGAATGGACAAATAAGTGGCATTTGCAATAATTTATTTATTAAGTTTATCATATAACATAATGAATTAATATATTTATGATATACTATAATATACTAATATATTTATTTGTGTGATTATTTGATTCAACTGGAAGCTCCACGAAGGCAGAGACCACTGTTTTCTAGTACCAACTTGAGGAACTGGTCCAACGTGGGGATCCACAAATATTTATGGAGGAGACAATTCCTAGGATGCCTGCTGTGTGCCAAACCTCGTTCCAGATGTGGGGGACACAGCAGTGAACACAGCCTATCTGTAGCTGATGGATGGTGCTGAAAGACCTCAGATGGCTGGAACATAGGGAGCCAGAGTGAGTGTGATGGGAGGTCAGCAGGGGGGCCCACGAGTGGCCTCGCCGGCCCTGTGGAGTCCCGGGAGGGACACCACATAAAGAACAGTCCCATGACTGCAGTGCTGAGAAAGGCCTCTAGGGGGCAGAAGTGGAAGCTCGGAGTTCAGGAAGGGAGCGCTTCGTAGTACCGGAAGGAGATAAAGGATACGGAAAGTAGTGACCCTCTTTGCCAGCTGTGTGTGCAGGAGAACTACTTTGGACTAAATGCATCTCATTGTTTTTACCTTTAGTGGCTTTGTTGACGTATAACTGGCAAACAATAAACCGCACATATTTAAAGTAAAAAATTTGATGAGTTCTGACATACAGCCATCACCATAATGAAGATAATGGGCATACATAGACTCAAATGAATAAATGATACCCGTACATTTTGCCAAAATGGAATTGTACGATGCATAATTTTTGCAACTTTAAAAAAAACATCGTAATAGATAGCGTTCGTCTTTCCATGTCATTACCTGGAAAACAAGATTTCTCATGTTACGTTTATTATTTATTTATTTATTTAGGCTGCGCCGGGTCTTAGTTGCGGCATGCATGCGGGATCTAGTTCCCTGACCAGGGATCGAATCCGGGCCCCCTGAGTCTTACCCACTGGACCACCAGGGAAGTCCCACTACTTTTTTTTTTTTTTTTTAACATCTTTATTGGAGTATAACTACTTTAGATTGTTGTGTTAGTTTCTGCTGTATAACAAAGTGAATCAGCTATACATATACTTATATCCCTATATCCCCTCCCTCTTGTGTCTCCCTCCCACCCTCCCTATCCCACCCCTCTAGGTGGTCACAAAGCACCGAGCTGAGCTCCCTGTGCTGTGCGACTGCTTCCCACTAGCTATCTATTTTACATTTAGTAGTGTATATACGTCAATGCCACGCTCTCACTTCATCCCAGATTCCACTACTTTAAAGAGGGTATAATATTCCACAGCAGGACTTGGCAAATCTTTCTTTAAGGGAAGGAGAGTAAATATTAAGGCATTATGGACCAAATGGTCTCTGTCGCAATTAAAACCCTTCTGCTTTAGCACAAAAACAGTCACAGACAGTATAAAAGATGAGTGAGCATGACTGTGTGCCCATAAAGCCTTGTACAAAAACCAACCCTTGTTCTATGACTTGAATCTTGTTTAGTGTTTATTTACCTAGTCCCCTGCTGATGGACAGTTGGGTTGTTCCTTCCCTCCCCCTGCCTTTCAAGGGATGCTACTGCAAACATGTGCAGAGATCCTAGGGATGGCACAAGATGGAAGGGGGTTACATCCCTGAATCGTCATCCATCAACCCAGCGTACCCATTTTACAGATGCGGAAACTGAGGCCTAGAAATAAACAGTCACATACGTGAGCACGGAAGAACGAAAACATTGGAGTTTATTTGTTATAGCAGCTGGCACTATCCTAATACAGTGGTTCTCACCTGGTGGTCATTTTGCCTCCCAGGGAACATTTGGCCATGTCTGGTGACATTGTTGACAACTGGAAAGGAGAGTGCGGCTGACATCTGGTGGGTGGAGGCCAGGGATGCTGCTAAACATCCTACAATGCACAGGACAGCCCCTATGCAAGGAATTATCCTGCCCAAAATGTCAACAGAGAACCTCTCCTAACTGAATGAACACCCCACTTGGAATCATTTTATTTCTTTTTTTTTTCCTGTGCCCTTGAACATAGTCACATTTCTCAGCCAAGGAGAGAGAAGTGTCTTTCCATTTAGGGCAGGGCAGTCTGGGTGTGTGGGAACTTACTCAGAATGGAGTTGGGTTTTCAGCCTCTGCTTGTTTGGGGCTTGCCTGATGGATAGAAGGAGGATGTGACTTCAAAACTGACCTTTGGGTTCTCCTGGGATGGGAACATGCCTTGAGGTCTCAGATGGACCCACTCCTTGGACTCAGAGGTCGGGCCACTTGGAGAACAGCTGAGGCTGAGTTCTAGGAGTTTTCTTGGCTGTTGGTAATCTAGTATGCGCTGGTGGGAGACGGTTATTTTATTACTGGGACCGTTTATGATGGTCCATTTTCCAATGCAGTTTACAGAAGGCTCCGTTTTGGTTTTTGCTGATGGTCTCGAGAAAGAATCCTTGGCTGGTGTTGGCTGAACGTTTGCTATATGCCAGGCTCTGTGTGAAGTGCATGGCCTGTATCAACTCATTTAATCCCCATGATGACCTAGGACTTGGATCTGAAGTCCTCATGATGAGCTATGAGACTCTGGGGTATCACTCCTTACCTGTCTGATATCTCTGCTCACTTGCTCACTCAGCTTCAGCCCCACCAGCCTCCCTCTGTTCCTCCAACATGCCAGGCATCATCCTGCCTCAGGGCCTTTGCACAGGCTGTGCCTTCTTCCTCGTATGCCTTTCCTCCACATACCTGCACGAGATATGCCGTCACTCCCTTCTGATCTCTGCTCAAATGTTGTCATACCAGAGAAGGCCTCCTATTGAAAATTTCACCTATTTCTCACCCACTGGTAACTTCTATCCCAGTTTCATTTTTCTCCACAGCGTACATCCCAGTCCGACTGAGTCTGTATATGTCAGTCACATATTTTGCTTATTGTGTGTTTCCCTCCACTGCTGTATGAGAAAAAGGGAGTTTTAATGGCTCTAGTTTCGCCTCTAGATCCCCAGTCTCGGCCCACAGTAGGAGCTCAATATTTGCAGAATGAAGGTACAAGGTAGGTGCCGTCTTAAAGATGAGGCTATCGCACAGTTGAGGTCCAGAGACATGAAGGGACTTGTCCAAGATTGCATTCAAATAAGTGGCACAGTGGACTTGAACGGTGCCCTCAAAACATCCCTCCCCCATGCTTTCCATTTTATTTTATTTATTTTTTAAAATTTATTTTATTTAAGTATAGTTGATCTACAATGTTGTGTTAATTTCTGCTGTACAGCTAAGTGATTCAGTTATACATAAACATATATTCATTCTTTTTCAGATTCTTTTCCATTATGGTTTATCACAGGATACTGAATACAGTTCCCTGTGCTATACAGTGGGACGTTGTTGTTTATCCATCCTATATATAATAGTTTACATTTGCTAATTTCAAATTCCCAATCCATCCCTCCCCCACCCCCACCCCCACCCCCCTCCACCTTGGCAACCACAAGTCTGTTCTCTATGTCTGGGAGTCGGTTTCTGTTTTGTAGGTACGTTCACTTGTGTCATATTTTAGATTCCACCTATAAGTGATATCATATGGTATTTGTCTTTCTCTTTCTGGCTTACTTCACTTAGTATGATAATCTCTAGGTCCATCCATGTTGCTGCAAATGGCATTATTTCATTTTTTAAAGTAAATTTATTTTATTTTATTTATTTTTGGCTGCGTTGTATCTTTGTTGCTGCCCACGGGTTTTCTCTAGTTGCAGCGAGCAGGGCTACTCTTTGTTGCCATGCGGGGGCCCCTCATTGCGGTGGATTCTCTTGCGGAGCACCGGCTCTAGGCGCGGGCTTCAGTAGTTGTGGCTTGCGGGCTCTAGAGCGGAGGCTCAGTAGTTGTGGCGCATGGGCCTAGTTGCTCCGCGGCATGTGGGATCTTCCCGGACCAGGGCTCGAACCCGTGTCCCCTGCATTGGCAGGTGAATTCTTAACCACTGCGCCACCAGGGAAGGCCATCTCCCTATATTCTTTTAGATACAGATTTTGATTTAAATTGGACCTGTAAATTATTTTCTTGGAGGGGGAGGGGTGGCCCTTAGACAACACTCCATTTTCTTATCCAGAAATAAGGCATATTTATTTATTTATTCAAGTCATTTTATGTCCCCTTAAAAAGTACTATAGTTTTTAAAAAAATATGGGTCAGAGCTATTGCTGTTAAAATTTTTCCTCTGTATTTTATTTTATTTCACTTCGTAGATATGATGATGCTATTCTGAAAAAAGTCTCCGTCTTATGCTGATTTTTGAAAAGGGAATGCACATACATGGTTAAAACAATCCGAACAGATAAAAAAGGATTACCAGCTCCTGCGTCTTCTTTGAGAGATATTTCCTGAGAGATCATTCACATCTGTGAATGTGTATATGTTAATTTGTGTTGCTGTAGTCCACTCCTCTTTTAAAATGCAAATGATAGCACTCCATTTACACTATTCTTCACTTAATTCTTTTTGTGTAATAATATGTATCTTGAAAAAAAAATAATATGTATCGTGGAGATTTTGTCATCTCTGTACCTGTGGATTTAACTCATTGTTTTCTAAAAAGGTCACAGAACCCCACTGAATATTTTTCCATTATTATATTTATGTTAGAAAACAGTTATTTTATTTTACTTTATTTTTAATCGAAGTATAGTTGATTTACAGTGTTGTGTCCCTTTCTGCTGTACAGCACAGTGATTCAGTTAAACATATATTACGTTCTTTTTCATATTCTTTTCCATTATGGTTTATCACAGGATATTGAATATTGTTCCTTGTGCTATACAGTAGGACCTTGTTGTTTACCCATTCTATATATAATAGCTTGCATGTCCTAACCCCAAACTCCCACTCTATTCCTCCCCCTTGGCAACCACATGTCTGTTCTCTATGTCTGTGAGTCTGGGAAACAGTTTCCTTTCAATTATAATTTTTATGTATATATTTTTCCATCTAGATTTGGGTAACTGTCACTCTAAGCCAGCGGAAAAGAGTCCTGGACATTGCAACAATGAAAGGAAATGTTTCTGAGAAATAAAAATATTTTACACGAGTTTCATCCCGTCTTTCATCTTTCTTGAAAACTACATTGGGAGGAGGGGCAAACACCACAGTGTTAATCCTTTTAGATTTAGTTGGCAGTACTTCCTTAATATTTTTGTCTTATTCAGGTACAAATAGTTCGTCTCGGAAGCTTATCCATCTCCTAAGCATTTTATTTGTCAGGTCCAGTCACAATCTAAATTCTCTGAAACTGGTTAAGATGAAGCCTCAGTTTGGACAATGGCCCCAAAAGCATCAGAAACCAGGAGAAGCCCAACGCTCAAAAATTCCCATGGGTTGCAACTCAGCCATGCTGCACATTTCAGAAAGTGTGGTTTCAAGTGTAGGTGCAAAATGGGATCATGGAATGGGTCTGAAGATTCAAGATCCATATCCACATCTATTGATAATGGGATGTCATTCAGCTATAAAAAAGAATGACGCACTACTCCATGCTACAATATGGATGAACCTTGAAAACATTATGCTAAGTAGTGAAAGTCATAAGGTCACATAATATATGATCCCACTTATAGGAAATGTCCAGGATAGGCAAATCCGTAGAGACAGAAAGTAGATTAGCAGTTGCCAGGGGTTGAGGGGAGGGAGAATGAAAAGTGATTGCTTAATGGGTATGGAGTTTCTGTTCGGGGTGATGAAAAAAGATTTGGAACAAGATAGTGGTAAAAGTTGCACAACATTGTACTGAATGTCACCGAATTGTACACTTTAAGATGGTTTCAATGGTAAATTCTATGTTATGTGTATTTTACCACAATAAGGAAAAGCAAACGAAAACAATAGCCCAGTGTATTTGAATAAGGGTCGGAAATGAAGACTTTACGAATAACAGAGCTATGTGGAAGTGTTGAAATAAACCCCCATGAGACCAGGATGGGCAGACATCAAGCTGTGTAAGTACAGGATGTCTGTTTTCTTATACCAATTTCACACCCTGCCTTTATATCCTCAAAGTTCCCCTAAAGGAAAAATAAAACCCAGGAAAAAATATGAGAATATTATGAGTTACTATAACTTGTCAATGCAAATCATACGTGAGTGGTATCAGAGGAGAAAGAAAAGAGAGAGAAAGAACAAGGAAAATTTGAAATATTTGAATTGATGAGGCATTTTGAGGAGAATGTAAGAGTCTCCCCTATTTCTTGGGGGGAAAAGTAATTTAGGGTGATTCCAGGTTGTGCTGCAATGATTATCTTTGAGAATACTTATTTTTACACCCATGGGAGGATATTTGTGCAGCATATAATTTCCTAGAAGTGAGACCAGTGGGAAAAAGCATCAATGCAATTTACATGTTGAAAGTCTTTGCCAAACCTCCCCCCTGACACACTCCTTAGTTGAACTCATTTATACCAGTGTTGATTGAATAATGTTATTCTCACAAATCTTCACATTGTGTTGCCCGTTTATCCTGACAGTTGGCAACTCAGTGAAAATGACATGTTGCATGTCTCTAACTATGAGAAGGCTGGAACATCCTTTTATATGTTTGAATACCTTTGGTATTCCTTCTTTTTTTTCTTTTCAATGGTCTGTTTCTGTGAGCTGCCTATCATGTCCTTTGCCATTTTTTTTTTTTGCAAATAAGAGTTTGGGCTTTTTTTTTCCTCACTGAAAAAAAATTAGTATTATGTTATTATATATTATGTAACATCTTATAATGCATGCCCTTTATCTGTCACTTAAGTTGCATATATTTTTCTCACTTTTAAAAATCTGGACGTTCAACTTTATGCATGATTTTTTTTTTTTACTATTCATATAACTTAATTTTTTCATAGCCAGATTTGTTATGTTTAGATTTTATTTTATCTTATTTTTTAAATTTTATTTTTGGCTGCGTTGGTCTTTGTGGCTGCTCGCGGACTTTCTCCAGTTGCGGTGAGCGGGAGCTACTCTTCATTGTGGTGCGTGGGCTTCTCATTGCAGTGGCTTCTCTTGTTGCAGAGCACGGGCTCTAGGTACATGGGCTTCAGTAGTTGCAGCACTCGGGCTCAGTAGTTGCGGTGCACAGGCTTAGTTGCTCCGCGGCATGTGGGATCTTCCCGGACCAGGGCTCGAACCCGTGTCCCCTGCATTGGCAGGGGGATTTTTAACCACTGCACCACCAGTGAAGTCCCTATTTTTAGATTTTAGATTTGGTATTTGCATCTTGCTTAGAGAGATTTTCCTTACTTTGCAATTATAAAACAAAATTGCCACATTGCAGAGTCTTATGGTTTCATTTTTGAATGGCTATGGAATTCATCAAATACATTTTTAGTAGCATGGAGATGTTATTGTACCTTCTCTCCTTGGACCTACGAATACTGTGATCTTGATGACTAGACTTCCTAGCATTGAACCATCTTTGCCCTCCTGGCCCAAGGTGCACTTAATCCTGGTATAGGTGTTGTGTTCTTTCAATCCTCTGCCTGACTCTGTTGGTAAATTCTCACTGCTGTGTTTTTGCACTGTTATTCACAAGTGAAATCAGTTTGCAGTTTTTCCCCCCCTACTCCTAAATGTAATGTATTAAAGCAGGTTTCCATGACAACACAGGAGTCAGGATTTACATTTGGTTTCCTGCTTTAATGTAACAAAAAACTGCTAGATTGAGGGAGATTGTCCCGGAGGGACCTGCTAAAGGAAGACCCCAGCAGGGTGGTGGTGGGCCTCCCTTAGACCTCCTTGATGGACAACAAAAGTAGAGTATTTGGGTTTATATTTCATGAACGATGAAAAAGATCTCTCTCATTACATCATTGCCTTCAAAGTATGGTATGCTTAAATATCAGACCAAAGCCAATCTGAGAAAAACAAAGCCAAACAAAAAGTCCCAAATGGTTTTTCAAAACTTTTAATTTTGACATGATGTCAGACTTCCAGAAAAGCTGCACGAATAGTACAATCAATCCTTTTAACACAGATTTACCAATTTTATCACACTTTCTATCACACCTGCTTTGTTCTGTCTCTGTCTCATTTTTGTTTTCTGAACCATTTGAGAGTAAGTTGCAGATATCATACTCCTTAACCCCTACATACTTCATTCAGTGTGTATTTCCTAAAGCCAGGGACATTCTGTTACGTCACTTCAGTACAATGATCAAAATTAATATTGATACAATACCATTGTCAAATTGACACACCCTTTTCAGTCTTCCCCAGTTGCTCCAGTAATATCTTTTATTACAGAAGAAAATCCAAGAGCAACTTTGATCATTTAGTTAAGCCAGCTTTCTACTCCATGAAGCTACTATTTTTCCTTTCTTTTATTATTGACGAGCGTCCTGCAGAGAGATACTTGCAGACGGCGGAAATACTCTGTTACTTTTCAGACTTCCAACCATCACTTAGCATTCGTGATGGCTCTGGCCAGAACCAATTATTTTGGAGATTAGCAAATGGTGATTTTCTACTTCCATTCTATTGATTTTAATAAAAGGCAGAGGTTGACTTTCAACTTTTAGATGATTGTATTTTTTTGGGGGGGGCACGGTGGTCTACAAAAGAAACAATGAGTTTTTTTCGGGAAGTGGGTGTGTCTTCATTTCCATCCAGCAAGTCACAACTACAATGATTCTCTTGACTTTATACCCAACATGGAAGTCTTGTGTTCTGAAAGATTTCCAGAGGGCACATCACGTCCCCTGGAATTTCAGCAAATGCCACTGGCCTGGAATTGTTGGTGGCTTTTGGGGACCCCTGTGGATCAGAGGGAAGCCCCCCAAAGAAGGGGAACAACATTGATCAGACCCACAATTCTTGGTACTCTGGGACTGCAGTTGCCTCTCGTCTGTTCTCCGTGGGTCCATTCTTGCCCCATTGTCCACAGTGAGATACTATTGGAAAGAAAATCTGATTGTGTTAACCTTTTGGTGTAAACCCTCTAATGCATCCCCGTTGCTTTCAGGATAAAGGTGGTGGTGGGGACAGCCCTTCACATGGCATATCAAGATTCTACCCTTTCTAGCTCGGCTTCCCCTCTTTTCTTTCTGTGCTCCAGCTACAATGCCTGATTCAGTTGTGAGAACACCGGCTTGTCCTCCTCTGGGCCTTTGCACATGCTGTTCCCTCTACCTGGAACACTTCCCTGCTGCTTCCCTGGGCTGGCTCCTCCTCATCCTCAGATTTCAGTTCAAAAATCACTTCTTCGGAGGATCCTTCAGTGTCTCCCCACCCCACCTTATAACACATCTGATGTATAATTAATGGCCTTCTCCCCCACTGGATTGTGAGGTCTACAAGGAAATGGATGGTGTGTTTATTTTGCTCCCTGCAAATCCCCATTACTTACTGCATGTTGATTCTTCCATTCAACAAATATTTATGAAGCAATGGATATGTCAGGCACCGGGTATAAAATAGTGAACAAGACAGACAAGATTTCTGCCTTCCCGGGGAGGGGCGAAGACACACAAGAACTCAGAATTTCAGGTAAGGATACTGGCATGTGGTCAAGAACAGGGAGGGGAACAAAGGGAGGAAGGGATGGGGAGCGTTTGCAAAGTGTGGTCAGGGAAGGCTCATTGGAACAGAGAGGTGAAGCCAGACTCTGGAGGGATGGGAAGGCAGGAATAGGTTTGAGTTAAAAGGACAGTGGGCCCAGCTCCTGGCAAATTAATATTTGTTTTAATAGATGAGAGAAAGAACGAATGCCCTCAGACAAGAGTTGTGCTGGGTGCTTTGTCATACTTTATTTCTCCTGCAACTCCCCAAATCTGACCTGCAGGTATTGGTTACATGCATCATACAGGTGAGGCTGATCCAGAGAGAGGACTCTGGGTCTGCAGTATTGAAAACTGCGTGTGTCCACTTGTGTCATATCCAAGGTCTCCAGCGCCTGGTTTGCACTTTGGCTAGGTTCTGCACATTCTCCAAGGGGTCATTTCTCCAACTTGAACCACAGACCGCGCGGAGGGGCCCAGGCTACCAGTACATTGAGCGCACGGGGCGCGCGTGCACGTGGCTGTCCCCAGGGGCCTGGCGCTGGGCGGGGGAGCAGTCGGGGTAGGACAGGGCGCCCGCGCGCTCGAGGACCAGACTCGCTGGCGGGACTGGGACGAGGGGGAGGCGAGCGCAACATTTAAGGGAGTAATAAAAAACCGAGTAACCTAGATAAACAATATTTTAATGCAATATTTTTAAAAAATCAAAATGAATTTTCCAAAGTCCCATGATGAACAAAATAGCTAAACGTTAAACACAGGATCCGTCTCGCTGGGTCGGGCATCTGGGGCGCCCCCAGACTCTGAGACGGGAGTCACGGGGCTGGAAGGGGCGCTCCGGCTGGGCAGGGATCTGTGGCGCCCCCTCGCCTAGGGCGCGTCGGGGGCCTCCAGCGCGGGGCCCAGGATTGGGACTCTGGCGGGTGGGGCGGGGCGGCGCCTCCCCCCTGCCGGTCCTCCCTCTACCCGTCTCGGGCCTCTCCCGGGCGCCGAGTCCCTTCCGAATCCGGATCCGCGCCGCCTTTTCCCGCGGCCCGCACGGGGCCCAGCTGACGGGCCGCGTTGTTTACGGGCCGAGCAGCCCTCGCTCCCGCCGCCCGCTCGCCACCCGCCTGCCCAGGTGCCCGCCCGCCTGTCCGCGCGTCCGTTTGTCCGCGCGTCCGTTTGTTCGCGCGTCCGAAGATCTGAGCCCCCGAGCGCTCGGGGCCGAGAGCCGGGAGGCAGGGGCGCAGCGCGGGGCTCGGGGCCCTGAAATCGCGGGACGGGGCCCGGGCCGCGGTGGCCCGGAGTCGGGGCCGCCTCCACCGGGCCGCACTGCCGGATTTGCAGCGGCAGAGGCCGCGCACCCCTCCTGGGGCTGTTTCAAGGACCCTCCCGGGCGGAGGCTGCGGCCCCTGGGCCGCCCGCGTGGAAGAGAAGGACGCGCGGCCCCCAGCGCCTCTCGGGCGGCTGCTTTGGAGCATGCACCCCTCGGGCCGGCGCCGCGCGCTCTGATCCATCCGGACCCCGCGCTCCCGTAGCCATGGGCGCCGGGGGCGGGCGGGGGGCGGCGGCCGTGCCGCTGCTGGTGGCCGTTGCCGCGCTGCTGCTGGGCGCCGCGGGCCACCTGTACCCTGGAGAGGGTGAGTCTGGGGGTCCGGGAGTGGGCGGGGACCAGCGCGGTGGGGAGGGGACCCTTTGCCAGAATGAAACCCCTGCTGTGGACTGAGAGCCCTCCTCCGTGGGAGGGCGGGTGGCCGGGACTGTAGCTCCAGCCTCGCGGGGGGCGGGAAGCCGCTGACCTTGGCCTTTGCCCGCCTGGGCTCGCGGCTCCACTCTCCGCGTGCGGGCTCCGGGCTGGAGGAACCTTGCCCCAGTGCTCGCCCCTTCGCGGGCGCCTCCCCCGAGCGCTCCTCGGACCTGTGCCTGGACCTCTCCGAGCCCAACTGGCTCCGGAGACGGGCCACGCGTCCTGAGTCTCCTCCGAGAAGTGGGGTTATTGGACACTCTCGGACAGCCAAATTCCCGGGGCACAGACGGTTTGGAGCCAGAGTCGAGGGTGACGGACTGGGGAGGGGGTCCCTTGGGGGTCCCTGCTGGTAGGTGACGCTGCCCGGGGCGGGGAACTGTAGAATCCACCCCCCCTCTTTCTCGTATCTAGACCCATGGCTACCCCGACTTAAGGTCCATGTTTACACTCTTGGGTTCTGTTTCCAGATATCCGGAGGCAAACTCTAGCGCCTTGGCAACAGCGCAGTTGTAGTAGCAGAAGTAGTGTCGGCTTTAATGATTATTGTAGTTAGTGTCACCAAATGCCACGGGCTGGTCAGTCTTATCTCTCTGGACCTTTTTTTTTTTTTTTTTTGAGATTTTTTTGATGTGGACCATTTTGAAGTCTGTATTGAATTTGTTACAATGTTGCTTTTGTTTCACGTTTTGCTTTTTTGGTCGCTAGGCATGTGGGATCTTAGCTCCCCGACCAGGGATCGAACCCTCACCCCCTGCATTGGAAGGGGTAGTCTTAACCAGTGGACCGCCAGGGAAGTCCCTCTCTCTGGACCTTTTTTTTTTTTTATTTTTAATTTATTTATTTATTTTATTTATTTATTTTGGCTGTGTTGGGTCTTCGTTGCTGCGCGCGGGCTTTCTCTAATTGCGGCAAGCGGGGGCTACTCTTCATTGCAGTGCGCTGGCCTCTCATTGCGGTGGTTTCTCTTGCTGCAGAGCACGGGCTCTAGGCGCGTGGGCTTCAGTAGTTGCAGCATGTGGGCTCAGTAGTTGTGGCTCACGGGCTCTAGAGCACAGACTCAGTAGTTGTGGCGCACGGGCTTAGTTGCTCCGCGGCATGTGGGATCTTCCGGGACCAGGGATCGAACCTGTGTTCCCTGCACTGGCAGGCGGATTCTCAACCACTGCGCCACCAGGGAAGCCCCTTCTCTCTGGACCTTTGCGGAGGCCTCTCGAGGCTGATACCGTTGTTGGTCCATTTCGTAGGGAGTAAAGTGAGGCTCGGGAAGGACACATAACTCACTTGCCCCAAAGTCAGTGCCAGAGGGAAGAACGAACCTCTCCAGTGGTGCCAGGGCCCAAGGCTCTGGACTGCTGCCCACGGCCCATGTCCCCCTAATAACCTCCCTCCTCTGCCCTTTTACCTGTCAGCTCCGGGAGGTCTCTAACCTGTGGTCATTCCAGCCCCCAAAGCCTCCCTCCTGAGTGTCCCTGTGCTGGCAGCTACCAGAGGCAAATCCCAGCATCCTTCTTGGGCTTGACAGCAGGTCTTCCTGGCTGCAGGTCAAGGACGGAA
This sequence comes from Balaenoptera musculus, assembly GCF_009873245.2. Taxonomy (NCBI): domain Eukaryota; kingdom Metazoa; phylum Chordata; class Mammalia; order Artiodactyla; family Balaenopteridae; genus Balaenoptera; species Balaenoptera musculus. Next base: position 165,843,411 of record NC_045787.1, read on the forward strand.
GAATCGTTTAAGAGAATATAGCTGTGGTTTCCCACCATGATGGCTGAGGCCCTGCTTTCAAAATATCTGTTGGGTTACTTCTTCAGATCTCGCCATAAAAGGAGATCAGTCATGATGAGGAAGGGGTTCAAGGAGGGAAGAAACCGAAGCTCCTGAGTTCCCTGACGGTGAGCGAGGGGCGTGAGAAAGCACACGCAGGCTCTGGAGTTGCCAAACCGGGTTTGCTGAGCACCTTTGCCAGTTAGGCAATGTCTCCAAGCACCCTGGTATACAGTGGGTGCTCCGTGAAGGAAGGGTGGCAGTTGGTTTAGGGTCTTGTTAAAAAGGTCCGAGACCAGTTGTTAGGCTTTGCCTATGTGTGTCCGTGCTCACCCCTGTATGTTTCCTTGCTCCTCTGTCCCTGGTAGCTTTGGTAATTAATGGTGGGTTTGTGCCTGCGCTTTCAGGGGTCCGTAGATGGATTTTCCGCTTCTTACTTGTTTACAGTTTCCACAAGGGCAGAGGTTTATGTTTCTTTGGTTCACTGCTACCTTTCCAGAGCCTAGAGCAGTCCCTGGCACCTAGTAGGTATTTGATAAATATTTGTTCTAGATTCAACTCCTACCCCAGGAGTCCAAGTCACAGCTGCTTTATTCTCCAGATAACTCCTAACTAACGAGAATATAAGCAACCGCTCAGCGGGCGCTGTTCTATACACTTTGCATAGGTCATCTCAGTTAATCCTTACCGCAATGCTCTGAGGTAAGGTTTATTGTCCTTTTGGAAGGTGAGGAACTTTGACGAGATGGCAGAGCTGAGATTAGAACCCCAGTCTGTTAATAAAAGGTTTCTGAATAAAAGGTTCTTTGGAGTCTGAGCCTCCCCACCCCAACCCCTGTGGTAAAGGTTAACAAAATACTACTGAATAGATGACGTGTGATGCCCTTTGGAGGTTTGGGGAGGGGCGTGAAACTTTACAGATGGCTTATCTCCAACAGCAACCAATATGGCATTCTGGCTGGGGTGAGGGTGGGGTAGAGGGAGATCAATGGGATTTTTAAGGACTGAGGACTCAGAGATGTCACATGGTATGTGCCATCCCACTTCATCCCCCCATGGAGTCTCTGTGGCTTGGCTGAACTGAAAGCAATGGCTTTCCCCTCCATTTCTCCTCGGGTCGATCCACTCTGGCCCGAGATGACCCAAAGTCAGAGAATGAAGGCGAAGTGAGATTAATGACAGTGAAAACCCACAGAGTTTTGGCGGGGGTAGGGGGGTGGGCAGTGAGTTGGTTAGGTGAGGTGTGAGATGTTGCTTTCAGATCCCATCGGATGTTTCTCCTGTGTGTTCTCTTGTGTGCTCCGGGACCCTTAGAGCAGAACTTCCGCTCGCCGGGTCACCTCCCCGGGGTTCTTCCCAGTCTTTGCTTCCCCCCTGGTGACCCACCCCTCGCCCCTGCCCCACTTACTCATAGAGGTCATTGGGGTGAGCCCCCTGGAGTCCCCACCTCACTCCACTCCATCGTTGACTTCCTTTCTTTTTTGATTAGAGGAGAACCTCTCGACTTCTGTGCTCTGGACTTATGCGGTTGGATAGGTCTTGGTTGCAGGGGGCTGTCCTGTGTATTTTAAGATGTTGAGCACCGTCCCTCATCTCTAGACGCCAGTAGCAATTCCCCTCTCCAAGTCGTGACCACCAAGTGTCTCCAGACATTGCCAGCTGTCCTGAGTTGAGAATTACTGCATTTGGGGAGATAACTTTTTCCTTCTCTAGGACACTTACCCACCTGGGTCCCTTGCTCTCTCCCCTCTGTTTGTTCAGGGATCTCCATCCACCCAGGAGCCTTTCTCTTTTCAGCCTATAAACACTCAATACTCCCCTGGGCCCCATTACTCACCACTTACCTCTCGCCTTCCCCTGCCAAGTCTCCCCCGCAACGGGTCCTCACGGCCCTTGCTCTCTCACCTTTTCACCCACTGCTCTGCCCACGGCATCTGGCTTGTGTCTCCATCGCTTTGCCCATGGCACTAGAGAAGGTCATCCCTCACTTCCCAATTGTAACCTCACCCCAGTTGACTTCTCTGGGTTTTGCCTCCCACTGGAAGGCACGGTCTCCTGGTGAGTTTTCACCTGTGTCTGACTTCTCCCATCCTCTCTCTTCCTTTCCTCTGTTCCTTTCCTGGACTAAGATATTAGCCCCTTCTTCATAGAGGGCCATTCCCTACTCTTGACTCTCTCTGTCTCACTCAGTTTTTAATTTATATGTGGTCAAAGTCTTTATCTAGAACAGGGGCCAAATCCTGCCCACCCACGCCAGTTTTTTTGTAAATAAAGTTTTACTGGCACGCAGCCATGCCCATTCGTTCATGTGTCATCTGTGGCTGCTTTTGTGCTCTAAAGGCAGAGTTGAGTAGTTGTGATCGCGTGGCTCCCAACAATATTTACACCTGGGCCCTTTCCAGAGTTTGCCAACTCCTGATTTAGAACAAACTCCTTGAGGATCATGATGACATATACCTCATAGCTTGTGTGGTCCCTGATACAACTTTGAATGAATCAAGTTAAATGAAACGCCCAGGGATGCTGTGTTTTCCCCTTTACAGAGCAAGCTGTAGTAAAGAAATTTATACCATTTGCTGTGCTGAATGTATGGGTTCCGATGGTGAGAAAATAACAGTGATGTTCCCTCCTTGTGTGTGTGTTTGTGTGTGTGTGTGTGATCTTTGGATGTATTTGTTTAAACAGCCTTCTTGGCCTTGAATGAGGATTCCGTGCTCTTGGCCCTGTCTCCAGTACCAAAAGAAAGTCGTATCCGCTATGAGATGTTCTCTTGAGACCCCCCCTTATGTTAATTTCTATTAAGGAACACATCGGGGTGGCTTGGTTTATGTTTTGCAACTTAAAAACCGTATTTATGGGACTTCCCTGGTGGTCCAGTGGTTAAGACTTCCCCTTCCAATGCAGGGCATGCGGGTTCGATCCCTGGTAGGGGAGCTAAGGTCCCACATGCCTCACGGCCAAAAAACCAAAACATAAAACAGAAGCAATATTGTAAAAAATTCAGTGAAGGCTTTAAAAATGGTCCACGTCAAAAAAAATCTTAAAAAAGCCGTATTTATGATTTTCAAATTAAAATAATAACAGGTAGTGCATTCTCATTGCAAAAAAAATTATGAAAGTATAGAGAGGAAAAAACCAGAGTCCCCCTTTGTCCCTAAAACCATTGCATTTCTGTCCTGGGAAATGACTACACTATCAGTTTGGTGTGTATCTTTATTTATTTATTAAAAAAAATTTTTTTTTAACATAAGTGTACTGGCCAATGAATTTGTTTTCCTTTTTTTAAAAAGTTTATTTTTTCTTGTGTGACTTTTTAAAAAAATAAATTTGTTTATTTTTATTTTATTTATTTTTGGCTGTGTTGGGTCTTTGTTGCTGTGCACGGGCTTTCTCTAGTTGCGGTGAGCAGGGGCTACTCTTTGTCGCGTTGCGCGGGCCTCTCATTGCGGTGGCTTCTCTTGTTGTGGAGCACGGGCTCCAGGCACGTGAGCTTCAGTAGTTGTGGCACGTGGGCTCAGTAGTTGTGGCTCTCGAGCTCTAGAGCGCAGGCTCAGTAGTCGTGGTGCATGGGCTTAGTTGCTCCGCGGCATGTGGGATCTTCCCAGACCAGGGCTCGAACCCTTGTCCCCTGTATTGGCAGGCGGATTCTTAACCACTGCGCCAACCAGGGAAGCCCGGTGTGTATCTTTAAACATTTTTATTTTTAAAATGGTCATACGGTAAAACTGACTTTTTTGGGGGGGGCACAGTTTTTGCATTTTAGCCCCTGCATAGAGTTGTGTGGCTGTCCCCACAGTCAGGATACAGAAGTGTCCCATCCATCATCACCCAGACTCCTTCCGGCCATCCCTTTATCGTTATGCCATCCCTACCTCGAACCCCTGGCAACACTGATCCTTCTCCATCGCTATAGTTCTCTCTAGACTTTAAAAAGTATCTCATGTTTGTCTTTCTCTGTCTGACTTACTTCACTAAGTATGACAATCCGTAGACCCATCCATGTCGCTGCAAATGGCATTATTTTGTTCTTTTTTATGGCTGAGTAATATTCCATTGTATATATGTACAACATCTTCTTTATTCATTCCTCTGTCGATGGGCATTTAGGTTGCTTCCACGTCCTGGCTATTGTAAATAGTGTTGCAATGAACATTGGCGTACATGTATCTTTTCAAATTATGGTTTTCTCTGGATATGTGCCCAGGAGTGGGATTGCTGGATCATATGGTAGCTCTAGTTTTAGTTTTCTGAGAAACCTCCATACTGTTCTCCATAGTGGCTGCACCAATTTACATTCCCACCAACAGTGTAGGAGGATTCCTTTTTCTCCGTACCCTCTCCAGCATTTATTGTTTGTAGATTTTTGGATGATGGCCATTCTAAGTGGTGTGAGGTGATACCTCTAAAAAAATGGTACAAATGAACCTATTTACAAAACAGAAATAGAGTCCCCGATGCAGAAAACAAACTTATGGTTACCAAGGGGGAAGGAGGGGAGGGATAAATTGGGAAATTGGGATTGACATATACACACTACTATATATAAAATAGATAGCTAAGAATAACTTCCTGTATAGCACAGGGAACTCTACTCAATACTCTGTAATGACCTGTATGGGCACAGAATCTAAAAAAGAGTGGATATATGTATATGTATAACCAATTCACTTTGCTGTACAGCAGAAATTAACACAACACTGTAAATCAACTATACCCCAATAAAAATTAACTTAAAATATTTTTAAAAGTATCTTATAATTGGATCAATATTCTTAAAATTGAAAACCTAAGTACTCATAAGATTCTCATTATTCCTGGATTCCATATTTGTGAATTGCCCTATTCACTAAAATTTATTTGTAACTCCAAAATAAATAGCGCTTTAATGGTTATTCCTGGACGTGCACCAAGTGGCAAAAAATTGGAATCATCTGACATGCATGTTCCAGCTCAGATTAAACAAGGTGACATCTTGCCTTTCTGTTGCATCTCTCCTCTTGTGAATTCATAAATCCCCAAGGATTAAAACAAATGTCCTTTAAAAAATTTTTTTTAATTGAAGTATAGTTGGTTTACAATTTTGTGTTACTTTTTGGTGTACGGCAAAGTAATTCAGTTATACATATGTGTATATATTCTTTTTCAGATTCTTTTCCATTATAGATTATTGCAAGATATTGAGTATAGTTCCCTGAGCTATACAGTAGGTCCCTGTTGTTTATGTATTTTATATATAGTAGTGTGTATCTGTTAATCCCAAACTCTTAATTTATCCCACCCCCTTCCCTTTGGTAATCATAACTTTGTTTTTGATGTCTGTGAGTCTGTTTCTGTTTTGTATATAAGTTCATTTGTATCATTTTTTAAGATTCCACATATAAGTGATATCACATGATATTTGTCTTTCTCTGTCTGACTTACTTCACTTAGTATGATAATCTCTAGGTGCATCCGTGTTGCTGCAAATGGCATTATTTCATTCTTTTTTTTTTATGGCTGAGTAATATATTCCACTGTGTATACGCACCACATGTTCTTTATCCCTTCATCTGTCAATGGACATTTAGGTTGTTTCCATTTAGGTTGTCTTGGCTACTGTAAATAGTGCTGCAATGAACATTGGGGTGCATTTATCTTTTTGAGTCAGAGTTTTCTCCAGGTATATGCCCAGGAGTAGGATTGCTGGATCATATGGTAACTCTATTTTTAGGTTTTTAAGGAACCTCCACACTGTTCTCCATAGTGGCTGCACCAATTTACATTCCCACCAACAGTGTAGGAAGGTTCCCCAAATATGTCCTTTTTTGTGGTGTATTTAGTGCCATGTTTTTCACACTTACTTGTGCTTTTTGTTGGTGATTTTGTTGTTTACCATGGTCTGCGTGCATAGTTCTGAAGTGCTGTCTAGGGTCCTAAGTACTAGAAGGCTGTGATATACCTTCCGGAGAAGATACATTTGCTGGATAAGCTTTGCTCAGGCGTGAACTATATAGTGATTAGTGAATCAACAATGTATATTAAATAAGGTGTTTTTAAACAGAAACGCACATACAACAAGGTTACGGTATTGATGGGTTTGCAAATTAGTGTTCTTGAGAACATTGTAGAAAATAGCTTCCATAAACAAAGAGAATCTGCTGTAGGTGGTTTCCTATCACTGGGGTTTAAAATTTGTGAAATTGGGTTTGTCAGCGTCCGTGTAGAATCCTTTTTGAATGCATACGCCCTTTTTGTCATACTTTCATCGGGGCACAAATCCTTGGTTTACCTCTCGGAAACTTCATAAGATGGCACAAAACCCCTGGCCTGTGTCTTGAGGAGGGGTCCCCCGTGTTCTGCTGACCCTGGTGCCAGGGAGTGCCCCAGTGGCTTTCAGGGGTTTTAGAAACATATTTTTGTTTCTGGCAGAGCAAGATTTGCTGTTCTGTGTTGCCCAGTGCAGACTGGATATGAGTTCCAGTGGGAGTTCACGGCAGGCTGATGAGGAATAAAATTTGATTTCAAATCTGAGTTTTTCTTTCAGTTCCTTAAGGGTGTGGTGTCCCATCAGGTTTATAGGTTAGCTTCTGTTTTGTGTTCAGGAAGAGCAGCCTGTTAGCGGGAGATTCTTGCTTCTCTCCTGTGCCTTTGTGGTAATGTGGAAAACGTAGGTACTTTCCAAAAACTGTGCTTGTTAACAGTGCGGAAAAAGGTAGTGGTTGGACACAAAGGGATAGAGGGCAGGGCTCCACCTGTTTTCTGATGGCCTTTCTCTGATTTCTTGTTGCTAATCTGTTTTCAAAGATGTATCCTGTTTCCTTACAGAAGATCAGAAAAGGGATGACTTCTCACTGAGGTGTTCCTTCCTAATTATATCCAGTCACATTGTATCGAGGACATCTGCTACTTTTTTGTTCTTGCAAGACTTCTCTTGGTTTTTCTTTCTGGTGTCTTCTGTGGACACTCTCCATCCTTATTTGTGTACACGAGGAGGTAGGACTCCTGAAATGTCATGGAAGCCCCTTATAATCTTGTGGTTTGATGTGTGAGGTCCTTGGGGTTACAGAACTATGGAACTGACTGGAGGAATTAGCCTAGATGTTCCAGAGCTTTCAGACAGGCTTGTAGAAGGTGTTGGTGTCAGGATGACTATGGGTCTTTGGTCCTCTCTCTGGTTCCCTGGCCTTAAATATTGTGCTCGCCAGAGGCACGCCTTGCTTCCATCCTTTTCTCCTCCTGGTTTTATCACCTACTGTCATCCCTTCAGCCAGCATCTGCCTCTTTTCCCAAGCTCCAGATCCACATCTTCCCAGTGCCCACTGGACCCACATCTGGGAGCATACCAAAGCCCCTACAGACTGACTCCACATGCCCCAAACTGAGCCTGTTGTCCTTGCCACCCTCAACTGGTCCTATCTGGTCCTCTCCAGGTTCACTAAGAGAAGACCCTCACTTCTTCCCCCTCTTCTCCACCTACCTCCCTGGGGACCAAGTCCCATTGATGCTAATTCCTTGTACCCACCCCCATAATAGGCCCCCTAGGCCATGCCATAGAGGTGGTTCCAGAGTGCCTCGTCCAGTACCTTCTCTTCCCTGCTGCCAGAGAGATTTTTCTACTTCCTGCTTTGGTCGTTCTATAGCTGCAGCTCAGTCCGTTCCCCTGGCAGTGGAGCCTGGCCTCAGCTGTGTGGTGTGCAATCTCACTTCGCCAAGCTCATGACTGCAGTTCCTTGGGGTTCCCTCTTCTTCATGTGCTTGCATTTGCTTCCTGTGCCCCAAGCACCCTTCTTCCCCCTGTTCACCCATGGATGCCTGCTTCCTCCTTATGGAACTGGGTCAGAGGCCTCCTTCGTCCCCTCTGTGACTTCGTCACCCACCCCATTCTCCTTCCCTTTCAGTACAGACCGGGTATATCTGTCTGGGTCCCCACAGACATTGGTCTGCACATTGGAGGTGCATTCTAGCGAAACATTGACTGCATCGGAAATGAAACCATACTCTTAAGTATGGGTTGGAGAAGGAATTGATACGTGTTTGTCCAAAGCAGGAAGCAAAGTCTAGCCCAGAGGGGGCAGGTCCTGGAGAGCATAGAATGGCTTGAAGTTAGGAGCAAAAGGTTTGGCTGAAAAAGAACTGCTATGGTCTGAATGGTCACCTCCCTCCTCCCCATTCATGGGTTGAAACCTTAACCCCCAACGTGACTGTATTTGGAGAGAGAGCTTTTAGAAGGTAATTAAGGTTAAACGAGGTCATAAGAGGACGGCCCTAAACTGATAGGACTGATGACCGTAAAAGAAGAAGGAGACAGAGAAAGATCTCTCCCTTTCTGCACGCATGCACCAAGGAAAGACCATGTGAGGACGCAGGGAGAAGACGGCCGTCTGCAAGCCGGGAAGAGAGCTCTCACCAGAAATTGACCATGCTAGCTACCTTGATCTTGGACTTCCAGCCTCAGAGCTGTGAGAAATAAATGTCTGTTGTTTAACCCCGCCAGTCTATGGCATCTGGTTATTGGAGCCCAAGCTGACCAAGACAAGAACTGAGGTCAGAAGGGGCTCTGAAACACAGCATCTAGGAACTCAGGTAGAATAAATGGGTGTGGGTCTAGCTTTCTTTGAAATTCGTGGGGGCCGGTCCACCGTGCTTATGCGGTTCCCTCTAGCAACAATCAACAGCCCCAGAGAAGGCATCCGATGGCATTGATCCTGGGGCAAAGTGCTCAGAGGAATGGGTTGGGCAGAAGAATGGGAGCTGGAAAGAGCCCCTGCTGGAGAGGTGGCCCAGGTTGGGTAGACGGTACGTCTGTCCTACTTGAGGCCCTACCATATCCTTGGGGACCTTGTTTAAAACGCAGATTCTTGGGCCTGGCTCCCAGAGATATTGATTCATTTGGTCTAGAGCTGGGCCTAGGGATCTGCATTTTAACATACACCTGTCCCCCAACCTCCCCCCCCCGCCCCAGGTGATTCTGATGCTGTTGGTCTACAGAGCACACTTTGAGGAACCCTGTGTGATGGCTAAGGGCACAGGTGCTGGTGCCCTGGGGACCTATGTGATGGACTGAATTGTGTCCCCCCCCCCCCACCCTCCCGCCAAATTAACGTGTTGAAGTCCTAACCCTAACACCTCAGAATGTGACCGTCTTTGGAGATAGTGTCTTTAAAGAGGTAATCAAGGTAAAAATGAGATAATTAGGATGGCCTCTAAGAAGACTGATGTCCTTATAAGAGGAGATTAGGACACAGACACACACTGAGGGATGATCACCTGAGGACGCAGGGAGAAGACGGCCGTCTACAAGCCAAGGAGAGAGGCCTTAGAAGGAATCAATCCTGCTGACACCTTGATCTTAGACTTCTAGCCTCCAGAATTGGGAGAAAATAAATGTATCTTGTTTAAGCCACCTGGTCTGTGGTCCTTTGTTAGGGTGGCCCCAGTAGACTAATATACTGGGTTTAAATCCCAGCTCTGTCTCCTCCTTGCTTTGTGACCTTGAGGGGGACATGTTCCTCTCTGAGCCTCCATTTCTTTCCTCTTCTAGAAAATCTATCTGGGCAACAGTTTGCCTGTTGCCTGCACCCTCGGGGTATTTACTGCCCTTCCGTTTCCAGCAGTTTCCAGCAGAATCCATCTCACACACTCTGGCTGAAGTCAATTTTTATTTTTTATTTTTGGCCGCAACCCATGGCATGTGGGATCTTAGTTCCCCCACCAAGGATCGAACCCGTGCCCCCTGCATTGGGAGCGCAGAGTCTTAACCACTGAACTACCAGGGGATTTCTTGGCTGAAGTCAATTTTAAGAGCCAGTCTTGCAGGCAGGCGGAGAATCTTAAGGGTAGCTGGTACCTCGGTGTGCCCAAGTTCTAATTTATGAAGGGAATAAATCTGGGAATTGGTTCCATGTATCTTAGAGTGGAGAACTAATATGTACACGTGGCCAGACCCCAGTTCTCTTCTGTTCTTCATACCTTTCGTCATGCGATCATCATCATTTACAGGTGAGGAAACTGAGGCACACAGAGATTGAGTTTATGGCTCAGGATTATGCAGCTGGCAGGTGCCCATGCTGGAGTGGGAAGCCAGATCTGTTGGGTTTCTAGCATGCCCTGAAACCGCTGTGGGTGATGGCCTGACACCTGAACCCAAGGCTTGTTGGCCAGGATGCCTGAATTTTGGAAGAAGCCGTGTTAAGACTGGAAGGAATGCAGGGAGGAACGTGTGGCCCCAGATAGGTCACCAGGGAGCGTTTGAAGAATGTCGAGTCTAAGGAATGAGTACGTTCAGGCTTGAAAGCAGAAAGTATAACTCTTAGCATTGTAAAGGAGTTTCAGAATCTTCTAGATACCTCTCTCCCAGATCCTTAGTACCTCTTTGCTGTTTTCATGATAGAAAACCAGGGGAGAGGAGACACTTTCCAAGATGGCTCTCATGTCAGTCTTCTCTCCTTCTGGAAAATTCTTAGATTCTGCTGGCCGAGGGGGAACTTCTAGACCAGCACTGTCCAACAGAACAGTCTGCTTTGATGGAAATGGTCTATAGCTGTGCCATCCAATATGGCAGCCACTATCCACATGGCGTTCTTGAAATTGTGGCCAGGGCAACTAAATTTTTACTTTTATTTAACTTTAATTCATTTAAATGTAAAAAACGTAAATGTAAAGTCTTATTTAACATTAGTTGATTGAAATGTCAAAAAAATCACTGCTTGATGCTGTTATTGAACAACTCTTTTGCTTGGAACAACTTGGGGATACAAAGAACCTACCTTTTCAGGGATTCATTTTGTGAAATCTGCATATACAGATTGAGTATTTCTGATCAAAATTTAGCATCTGAATTGAGACCTGGTGCAAGTGTATAAAACACGTGGCATTTGGGAGGCATACTGTGAAAAATATCCCATAGATTTTTTTTTTTTTTTGTATTGCTTACATGCTGAAGTGAAGTTTTGGGCTACATTGGGTTAAATTAAGAATATTTAGTTTCACCGTTTCTTTTTTACCTTTATAGAGAAAATTTAAAATTCTGTGTGGCTCGCATCATGTTTCTATTGGATAAGGCTGCTCTAGGCCCTACACACCCTTGTGACCTACAGCGACAAGCTACAGCTCTTGACCTTCCAATGAAGTAGGCAGAACTTACTGCACTGTTTGTGTAGGTTTTAATCCTGGTGTTACCTCCTCCGGGAAGCCCTCCTTGATTGTCCGGGACTTAGTCAAATAGCTCATTTTCATGATTTCTTCTAGCCCCTGAAGCTGTCCTTGAATAACTGAGATATCCTCCTCAGTTATACTTTCAGTTGATTTGGGTAGTTAATAGCAACTAGTAGTCTGTGAGATCCAGGGCAGCCTCTGTCTTATTCCTTTTTTTTTTTTTAAACATCTTTATTGGAGTATAATTGCTTTACAATGTTGTGTTAGTTTCTGCTGTATAACAAACTGAATCAGCTCTATGTATTCATGTATCTCCCTATCCTGTTGTCCTATCCCGCTTGTCCTATTTCTTGAAGCACTTCCAGCCCTTGGAACAGCAGAAACAGGTCCTCAGCAGATAGTTGCTGAAGGAGTGAACGAAGGAAACTGTCTTTAACAAGCTTCCTCCAGGTTGTCACTGCATGAACATTATTTCATTGTTTCCTTATTTAAGTCAGATTCACCTGCTTCTTAATTTGGTATGTTTTTAAAGAACAAAGACGGAGAAACTGTAACATAGTTCAAGCATAAACTTTGCATTTAATTGCTGGGTGGACATCCTAGCATTACCCCTTAAAACTCAGCCTGTGTGAGTTTGATTTGCTCGTCACAAAAATGGGCATGGACCACATTTCGTTTATCCACCCCCTCTGGGATTATTTTGAGAATTCATCAAGAGAAGGTGTCTGCCAGAACATGGCCAAGTGCTTTACATGGTAATTGTTATTAGCTGTCACCAGGACCCCCCCTCCTCCCCTGATCGTCATGGTCCTTCCCTAACTGTGTGTAGAGTGGTGATTAACCAGGTGTCACTTACTAAGGACCCGAAGCATCTTTCAGTTCCCACCCAGAGGTATTAAAAACCAGTACAAGGTCTGACATCTATTGCTGGCACCATCTCTAACATCCTCTGGGTATTTTCTGTTCACGCAGTAAATTGCTCTCTTGTCTTAGACTAATAGGGACACATACAGCTTTCATGAGTTGAGTTAGAGTCATTGGAGATTAAAAAAAAAAAGCAGTTCTTTGTTGTCCCCTACAGTTATAGTCGTTTAATTTTTTTTTTTTTCGTTTAATTTTTTAATAACAACTTTATTGAGATCTAATTCAATACCATACAATTCACCCATTTAAAGTTTAAATTTAGTGGTTCTTAGTACATTAGTACATTCACAGAGTTGGGCAACCATCACTACAATCAATTTTAGAACATTTTCATCACCCCCCAAAGAAATCCCATACTCTTTAGCTGTCACTCCTCATTTCCCCCTCTCCAAGCCCCTTGAAACCACTAATCTACTTTCTATGGATTTGCCTATTCTGGACATTTCATGTAAATGGAATCGTGCCACATGTGGTCTTTTGTGACTGGCTTCTTTCACTGAGCCTGATGTTTTCAAGGTTCATCCCTGTTGTAGCAGGTGTCAATGCTTCTCCCCTGTTATTGCTGAATTATCTTCCTTTGTATGGACATGCCACATTTTGTTTATTCATTTGTCAGTTCATGGACATTTGGCTTGTTTCCACTTTTTGGCTATCATGAATAATGATGCTATGGGCATTTGTACACACATTTCTGTGTGGACCTATGTTTTCCTTTCTCTTGGGAGTGAAGTTGCTGGGTTATATGGTAACTCTTTGTTTAACCTTTTGAGGGACTGCTAGTCTATTTTCCACAACAGCAGCTGTACCATTTTCCATTCCCACCAGTAATGTATGAGGGTTCTGATTTCTCCACGTCCTCATCAACACTTGTAATTGTCTGTCTTTTTAATTTTAGCCATCCTGGTAGGAGTGAAGTGGTATCATTGTGGTTTGGATTTACATTTCCTGGATGTCCAACAGCTGGTTAATCTTTGAACGTATATTCATATCTGATTTTGGTTCTGACACAACTTGGGGAGGATGGTGGGCTGGTGTTCTTTGTACCTGTATCAATTTCACAATTTCGTGTGTGTGTGTGTGTGTGTGTGTGTAAAACATAGAGTGTGAGGCTCAGGCTTGAGAAGCCCAGACCTGTGGCCGAGTCTAAGCTGTATACTGCCAGATATAATACAGGACACCAAGTTAAATTTGAATTTAACATAAATGATGAGTAATTTTTAAGGATAAGTATGTCTCAAACATTGCATGGGATATACTTATCCTAAAATGTACTTGCTGCTCATCTGAAATTCAAAGTTAACTGGGCGTCCTGCATTTTTATTTGCTAAATCTGGCAACCCTGAATGTTACTGGTGGGTCGTATGTCCTTGGCTGATTGGCTTTGCCTCCTAGAGATCCAGTTTTCCCTTCTGTGGGGTGCGGATAAAGCTTGTTGGGAGGTGTCAGTGACGTGGTACCTGTCCAGACCTCTGTATGTAGATGCTGTTGATGTGACTGAAGCTGGGAGCCTCAGCCTTGGGTGGCATGAGTGTGTGGGGCTGGAACTGCCGTCCTGGTCCCCTTGAAGCTGCCTTCCAATTTCTGAGTGAGTGAGTGTATGTGTGTGTGTTTGTGTTTTGGCAAGGAGAGGCTGTCTAAAGAATTCAGTTCTACTGAATGTTAACTCCAATATAAGGAACACAGGAGGAGGGAAAGATCCAAATAAGTATATGGAGGAAAGGAAATCAGAGAAGGCTTCCTGGAGGAGGTGGCATTTGAACTGGATCTTGAAGGATGATGAGCTGCATTTCGAAATAGGGAGCTAAGGTATAAAGGGCTTTGACAGTCAAAGGGACTAGGGCTACCCTGTTCAGTCCAGTAGCCACTAGCTACATGTGTCTATTTCTGTTTACACTATCTAAAGTAAAATCAAATATTCAGTTCCTCAGTCTTATATCAGTCACATTTCAAGTGCTAGACAGCCACAAATGGCCAGTGGCTTCCATAGTGGCCAGTGCATATATAGAACATCTCTATCACTGCAGAAGTTCTGTTGGACTTTGTTGGACTAAGGCAAGGGTCACCAAACTACCATCCCAGGGGGAAACACCAACCCACAGCCTGCTTTTATAATAAAGTTTTATTGGAACACAGCCATATCCACTCATTGTCTCTGGCTGCTTTTGAGCTATAATGGCGGAGTGGAGTAGTCTAAACAGAGACTGACTGCAAAGCTGAACATATTTACTATCTGAGCCCTTATAGAAAATATTTGCCCACCCTGGTCTAGGGGAATGAAGGCACAGAGCCTAGAGGTGACACCGTGATATGTTTGGGAGAAATAAACAATAACAAAATAGCTGAAATTAATTGAGCACTTACTGTGTGCCAGCCACTGCTTGGGTGCCTGCATTATTTCACTCATTCCTCTTCATAGGTCATGTTATAGGGAAGGCTTGGAAGGCCCCCTTGGAATTGGAGAGTAGTGGGCAGGCCTGTTTCACGTGGTGCAGGGGATGGAGGGGCAGAACCTTGAGGGCCACGAGAGGAAAGTGCAGGGTCATGGGGAGACATAGAGGGTGTCAGAGCAAGGGAGGGGCCACCTGCAGGAGAATGGGTGTGCAGGGTGTTTGTGCAGGGGAGATCAGACTCTCTGGGAAGCCCTTGCCACACCCAGGTAAAAGGTAATTAGACCTTGGCTGCCTGCCAGGAGGGCGGGCTGGGAAGGAGTGTTAGGAAAGCGGGAGAACTGACAAAACAAAGTCAGCTCTCCTTGCCCCATTTCTTTTTTTTTTCTTTTTTTTTTTAATATTTATTTATTTATTTATGGCTGTGTTGTGTCCTCGTTTCTATGCGAGGGCTTTCTCTAGTTGTGGCGAGCGGGGGCCACTCCTCATCGCGATGCGCGGGCCTCTCACTGTTGTGGCCTCTCTTGTTGCGGAGCACAGGCTCCAGACGCGCAGGCTCAGTAACTGTGGCTCACGGGCCCAGTTGCTTCGCGGCATGTGGGATCTTCTCAGACCAGGGCTCGAACCCGTGGTTCCCTGCATTGGCAGGCAGAGTCTCAACCACTGCACTACCAGGGAAGCCCCACCCTTGCCCCATTTCTGATGTGGGCACCTTTATCCCCATACATCCATTTCCTGAAGATCTTCCACACCGACTCACTGGGGATGGCTCCCCTTTCTCCTTTCTCACCTGCTGCATTACTCAATCCCCTGTAATCCCAATGTCTTCATCGCATCATATTTGATGCGATGCTTTTAAGGCTTCTAATGGGTACTGCCAAAGGAATTATTATTATTATGATTTGCCTTTCAGGAGTAATTACTTAGGCACAGACACCTTACAGAGAAAGCCACTGAACCGGGCTGGCTGTAGAATTTACAGGGTCCAGTTCAGAATGAAACCTTGGGACCCTTCACTCAAAAATAATTAAGGATTTCAAGACGGAAGAGCATTAAGCCAAGGGCAGGGCCCTTCTGAGCGGGTGTGGGACCCAGGTCACATGCCCATGTGGCTGGCCCTGCCACTAATTCTTATGAACCATCCGTGGGGTGTTTGTTCACCTGTCTTGCTCTCTGCTTGTTTGCCCTTCTAGTGTGCCCCGGCATGGATATCCGGAATAACCTCACCCGGCTGCACGAGCTGGCCAACTGCTCGGTCATCGAAGGACATTTGCAGATCCTATTGATGTTCAAAACGAGACCTGAGGACTTCCGAGACCTCAGTTTCCCCAAGCTCATCATGATCACTGATTACTTGCTGCTCTTCCGGGTCTACGGGCTGGAGAGCCTGAAGGACCTGTTCCCCAACCTCACGGTCATCCGGGGCTCCCGCCTCTTCTTTAACTACGCGCTGGTCATCTTCGAGATGGTTCACCTGAAGGAGCTTGGCCTCTACAACTTGATGAACATCACCCGGGGCTCCGTCCGCATCGAGAAGAACAATGAACTCTGCTACCTGGCCACTATCGACTGGTCTCGCATCCTGGATTCCGTGGAGGATAATTACATCGTGCTGAACAAAGACGACAATGAGGAGTGTGGGGACATTTGTCCAGGCACCGCGAAGGGCAAGACCAACTGCCCTGCCACCGTCATCAACGGGCAATTTGTGGAGCGGTGTTGGACGCACAGCCACTGCCAGAAAGGTACGTTGAGGTTCTCGGGGGTTCTAAGCCATTTCTCGTGGCTGGTTCATTAGAAGGAAGCTGGAGACATTCACTAGCTCAGGTGGTGGCAAACGTTTTTTGCAAAGACTCAGATGATAAATACTTTAAACTTTGCGGTCTGTTGCAACTACTCAGCCCTGCCATTGGAGCGGGAAAGCAGCCACCCTGCAAGGAGGCGCAATAAACAAGTGGGCGTGGCTGTGTTTCAATAAAACTTTATTTACAAAACCAAGTGTTGGGCCAGATTTTGCCAACTCCTGAGCTAGATGGTCGAATGTTCCTCTTGCTTGAGAGACCAGATGAGAATGGGCTTTATTGTCAAAAACAAAACAAAAACAAATGTATTTCTTATCTGATTCTAGAAGTATGACTGCTTGTGGTAGACATTTGGAAAAAGAACTGTGTAAAGGATAAAAGCAAAACATCCTTATTTCACAGTTATTGGGGGATACTTCCTGCTAGTGGCTCTGTTGTGTCTGAATTTAGTTAACTTTCTCTGTCGTTGGGCATTTAGATTATTTCTAGTTTCCACAAAGAGGGATGAACATTTTGGTGTCGAAGCTTTATCGAACATTTTTTTTTTTTTTCCTTCGGGTTTTGCTTTTCCAGAAGTGAAATTTCTGGGTCAAAGTTTCTTGATACCGATTGCCAAATGGCTTTCCGGAAACGTACCAACGGGCACTCCTCCTAGCATTGGCTGAGAGGGAACACCTTGGCTAGCTTTGAGTGTTATTTGAAAAATCTTTCATAATTTACTGGAAGGAGGGGCTTGTGTGTTGTCATTGTTTCTATTTGCATTTCTTTGATTGCTATCAGGGTTGAACCTTTTAAAACATGTTTATTTATCATTTGGGTTTTCTCTTCCTGTTCATATCCTTTGTCCATTTATCTTTTAGTACCTTAGTGGTTTTTGAAGTATTAATTTGCATGTCGTTTTCATAGCGAAGACTGTTAACTCTTTGCCAGTTATGTTTTCAGGTGTTTTTGTTCAGTGACGAATATACTCTGGCTGTCAGTTGCCAGAGAAGCTTAAAATGTTTATGGAGTTCAGAGCTGGGTTTTTGCATGCCTCTCATTATTTTATGCATAGAAAGTCCCTTTCTATGCATAAAATGAACGTTTTTTTCCTCCAAATTTTCTATCTTAACTTTAATTATTATCATTAAAAAAATGTTTGTCCTGGGCATTTGGGACCTGTTTGTGTGCATGATTCAAAAGGGTATCCATTTCCCCCCAAATAACTAGTTGGGGTCTCAACCCCAGGTATTGCAGAAATTTACCTGTTCGTCATTGATTTGGGGTCTGTTTCTAGGTATCCATAAATATGTCTGCCTTTCCTTGCACCGGGGCTGTTACTATTCTAATACGTATAGTTTTATAATGTTTTGACATCCAGGAAGTCTAGTTCCACACACACACTCGTTACTTGTTTATTGTTTTATTGACTCTTTTCACACGTTGTGAAATTCCCTGGGAAGACTTAGCAAATGTGAGATGGAGGCGGGAGAAAGTGAGCGGGTGGCTGAAGGGTTGTATCACAAAAGATAAGGGAAGGTAGAAAGGAGGGTCTTCTCACCTGAGCCCAAAGCTATGGGGAAACCACACAGGGTGAGTCATGAGTAGAATCTCTAGACTCAGCAGGGAGGACTCCTTCGAGCTCCAGGGAGTCCTTCCATTCTGTGAATGCTGGAAGGGAGGAAACAGGAGGTGAGAGAGCAGAGACCTCTCTTTTGAGTGGTTGGTTGGTGAAGGAAAAGGGAATCTGGTGGTTTGTAGATATAGGAGGGAACGATGGTTATTATATTGTGGAAAAATCTTGAGAACGTCGGTAGGTCAGGGACACAGAGAAGCCAAGCTATGACCAAGAAGAAGGATCAAAGCTGGGGCAGAGTCTTGGCTCAAGTAGAGGACCACCCGTGGGTTTGGAATTTCGTAGAACAGGGAGACTTCGAGGTGGGGGTGTGGGTCGGGGTGTGGGTGAATAAGTTGGATGGGAGAGACCATCCAGATGAATTTGGAGGTGAGGGGGTGGTGTTCTCTGATGGTGAGGGGAGGAGAGGCTGTGTAGGACCTACCATGTTACAAGGACACACAGCTGCAAGGGGAGCTCCGTTATCTTTGTTTTAGAGACCAGAGAGGTTACTTAACTTGCCTAAGGCCACACAGCTAAGAAAAGATGGCTGGGGTTTGCACCACATCTGAGACACAAAAATAGTGTGTGTGTGTGTGTGTGTGTGTTGTGTTGTGTGTGTGGGTGCCCCCCTCTCTTTAAAGACGGGTGAGCTACTTCTAGCTGGGGTACCAGGGAGAACAGTGATTAGTCTTTTATCTCAATGCTCTGTTTTCCAAATTCAGGTTCTTGTTTGAAATGCTCCAGGCTTACATATCTTGAGATATAATTTAAGACATTCCTCTGTGGATTTATTTCTGTACTCATTTTAGTCAAAATATCCAGGATGGTATTATCTGCAAAAATGTCCCTGATGTTTTGAGCAGGTGTTTTTATTTTATTTTTTAAGTTTTTTATCTTGTGCTTTTGAGAGCAGGGCTTGTTTCTCCAGCACTGGGGGTTTCATCACTGGAGAAGGTGTGGCTCTACACGTACGGCTGTGGCGGAGACCTGCCGGATACCTGTTCCTGGCATCTGGCATCGATGTTTGCTCCTGGTTTGTAATCAGTGGTGGTGTCCCCTAGGGGAAGCATTGTCCTGTCCTGGTCACAGATGTCAAGAAATGATTGTTTTTTGAACCTACACTCTTGTCTATCAAGTACAACTCAGCTCAGGCTTTTTTCCCTTTCAATTTCTTTAATTGTAGTCAAATACACATAACATAAAATTTACCATCCTAACCATTTGAAATGCACAACTCAGTGGCATTAAGTACATTCATACTGTCCTGCAACCATCCCCACCATCATCTCCAGAACTTTCTCATCTTCCCAAACTGAAACTGTCCCATTAAACACTGACTCCCCATCTCCTCCCCCAGACCCTGGCCCCCACCATCCTACCTTCTGTCTCTATGGATTTGACTTCTCTAGGGACCTTGTATAAGTAGAATCATGTAGTATTTGTCCTTTTGTGTCTGGCTTATTTCACTGAATATAATGTTCTCAAGGTTCATCCATGTTGTAGCAGGTGTCAGAATTTCCTTCCTTTTTAGGGCTGCATAATATGCCATTGTATGGATGGACCACATTTTGTTTATCCATTCTTCCATCGATGGACACTTGGGTTGTTTCCACCTTTTGGTTATCGTGAATAATGCTGCTGTGAACCTGAGTGTACATTTCTGGCTTTTAAAATGCTTATGTTTCTTTGTTGCTGTGGCTTTGGAAGGCTTATCATGGGATTTTTGAATGCTAAACAGACCGAAATGAGCCTTTAGAAGATACCTCCCTGTCTTAGGCAACAGACACAGACCTGTGAAAACTGTCCAGCAAGTCCTCAGTTCCCCTAGAATCCTCTCCAACACCTCCTTGAGCCTTTTTCTTGCATGATTGCCAGGTTCTGGAAACATCCAAGGTCTGGTCAGCATTTGGGATGAAGTTGTTGGGTTGTCCTCTGAACCCAGTTCAAACATTCTCTAAAATGTCCCTTTTTCCACCTGATCCCAAAACAATGCTGCTTTTGGCAGAGAGAGAAAAAGAAGGTTCTCAGTGGTTAAAGTATTTAAAAGGAAAGTCACTGTGGTGTGTGTCTTGAGATGCTTCTTCTCCATCACTCTGTCTACATATTTGGGGTGGAGATGCCAACGGAGGCCAAATGCAAGGAGCCTTGGATGGGCAGAGTGGAGATGGAGTCTTTGTGAGCTGGGTCACAAAATGTGTTTATTGTGAACCTACTATGTGCCAGGCATTGGGGTCCTCAGGGTCACAGGAGGGGCAAGCCCCTGCCTCCTTGGAAGAGGACCTTCTGATGGCAAATATAGACATTGAATATGTGACTGAATGCACTTGTAGGAAGAGTTACAAGAGGGGGATCTGTGGGTGAAAGCATGGGATGAAGCCCTAAACTAGTCTTCAGAAAATATCTCCCCTCCTCCCACATAGGTGTGTCATAAAGACCCGAAGGTCAGCCTCACTGGACCCGTTTCCAAGTGGTTACGAGAATTGTTCGGAGTCCTGTTTCGCCGGTCATGGCTCACGAGCTGGACCAAACCAGTGTTTCCCCATCTGAAGTGTGAGGATAATTATGGTACCTGCTTGTCAGGGTTGCAGTTTTGGGGGCTAAATGAAATGATGCACGGGGTGCACTTATCCCAGCCCGTGACACTTTGTGAATTTTCTGGAAGCTTCTCCTAGACGCCATTGAGTCCACCACCCTTTCTGGGCAGACCAGCCACTGGGTAAGTGTCTGCCAAAGCTTGGCTCCATTTCTGACTTTGGTCTTGGGGCAGGCAGAGGAAAGCCCACCGTGTGACCTGCTGATGAGAGCTGAGTGCTTGGACCTATGGCCCCAGAGGAAAGATCGCTCTGCTTACCTGGTGCCTCAGCTTCCAAGGCTCTGGGGACCCCAAGCTCTGGGTTTTTGGTGGTGGGGGGGACCAGAAACCACAGGGCTTGCTTGACCAGCTGCCCCAGCCAAACCCACTGGCATTTTTTTTTTTTCCTGGGAGGCCACCCCAGCTGCTCGCTGCCAGTCAGAGGGGTGGGTGAGTCTGGGGCACGATGGGTGCCAGGAAACTGGTCGGTGATGCCACATACGGCAGATGCAGGAGGCAAAAGGAGGCGAGTCTCTCCTTCGTGAGTTTGAGTTTCCATCCATGTTTCAGAGTCTCTGAAAGCTGAGGTGCTCTATTTGTATTAAACACTACCTATTTAAGTGCACGTGCATTCTCTCTTGAAGGGTTTGCTTTTAGGCAGAGGTTTGAGCTTCAGATTGAAACTGTTTTCCCCTTCTTCCATTTTTCTTTTTTTTTAACTTTGCCTTTGGTACTGTAATAATCAGAATCTTCTCGACAGTGAATGCTTGTTTTGTGCCAGACACTGGTCTAACTGCTTTGCTTACCATACTGCAGCAAGTTCTCCTAGCAATTCCTCCTTACAGATGAGGTCCTGGAGGCCCCAGGAGGTTAAGCCACTTGCCCAGGGTCACATCGCTAGTAAGTAGTAGAGCTGGGATTTGAACCCAAAACCCAGGTATTCTGGCTCAGAATCTGACCTCTTAACCGTTGTGCTTTCCTGGCTCATTGTGGAAAGTTGGGGAACTGCAGAGAACAAAGAAAGCTGGGGTGGGGAGATGCCCTAGAATTTGCCCCTGCCAACATTCTGGCTGCTTTTTCCTATAGCCCTTCTCATCCCCTCTTTTTTTTTTTTTTTTTTTTAATTAATTTTTATTGGAGACTAGTTGATTTACCATGTTGTGTTAGTTTCTGCTGTATAGCAAAGTGAATCAGTTATACATATACGTATATCCACTCTTTTCTAGATTCTATTCCCATAGAGGTCATTACAGAGTACTGAGTGGAGTTCCCTGGGCTATACAGTAGCTCTTATTAGTTATCTATTTTATATATAGTACTGTGTATATGTTAATCCTAATCTCCCAATTTATCCCTCCCACCCTTACCCCTTGGTAAACATAAGTTTTCTACATTTGTGACTCTATTTCTGTTTTGTAAATAGGTTCATTTGTACCATTTTTTTAGATTCCACATATAAGCAATATCATATAATATATATTTTTAAAATTTATTTATTTATTTTTGGCTGCATTGGGTCTTCGTTGCTGCGCGTGGGCTTTCTCTAGTTGCGGTGAGCGGGGGCTACTCTTCATTGCGGTCCGCGGGCTTCTCATTGTGGTGGCTTCTCTTGTTGCGGAGCACAGGCTCTAGGCACGCGGGCTTCAGTAGTTGCGGCACGTGGGCTCAGTAGTTGTGGCTCGCAGGCTCAGTTGCTCCGTGGCATGTGGGATCTTTCCAGACCAGGGCTCGAACCCATGTCCCCTGCATTGGCAGGCAGATTCTCAACCACTGTGCCACCAGGGAAGCCCAATATCGTATAATATTTGTTCTTCTCTGTCTGACTTCTTTCACTCAGTATGATGATCTCTAGGTCCATCCGTGCCACTGCGAATGGCATTATTTCGTTCTTTTTAATGGCTGAGTAATATTCCATTGTATATATGTACCACATCTTCTTTATCCATTCCTCTGTCGATGGGCATTTAGGTTGCTTCCATGTCCTGGCTATTGTAAATAGTGCTGCAATGAACATT